>NC_083357.1:730000-1405833 GCF_030254825.1 Meriones unguiculatus | reverse complement strand
ATTCCTGTACTTACACATAATTTTGATAGGCAAACAATTCCTGTGTACCCTCTTATAAGAGTCCTTGGACTCTGAAGGCAGAAACACATACGATTAAAGTTGCAAAGTTAACATGTTTGTGACGTCATCGACGCCCCTACATGGAGTTACATACAGACAACTTTTTACTTAAAGTTTTCAATTTAACTTGGCTGAACTGTGTCACGACAGTTCCGCACCACGTATTCTACGTGCTGTATGAGCAGAGAACTCTCTGCTCTCTGTTGCTGGAGTCTGAACAAGCATTATTATGCAGACATGGAAGCACTATCCTATTTAATTTAAACTCTTCTTAAAAATTTTCTTTGAGAATGACCTTTCTTTGTAATTAAAAAAGAGGCGTAGTGTCCTTAATATTACGTTGCCATTTTCTTGTAAAAGATGCTTAACTTGGCAGTTTATTATTCACAAGTGTTTCATTAGGTTAAACACCTTTAATCGTGGGCCTGCAAGACAAAAGGCTTTACTCTCGGACTGAAGATCGTGGTATTGAACACGTCCATGCCAATCTTCAATTCTGCTGACATTTTGTTTGAGTTTCTTGACAGCTCTTTATACGTCTTTTGTAAACTGTGCCAATTATTTCCCTTTTAAAATTGCACTTTCAATATAAAAACTTTGGCTTGCCTATGTATGAAGCTAGAGAAATATAAAATCATTACAGAGAGTTGTGTGTGTCAATACAAAGCAATTGACTATCAGTCACAGAATACTTGAACATGGGTTTGATTGCACCACTCTTTAAGTATGTGTGTGTGGCTGTGGATTGCACCTAGGGAGTTATGTGTTCTAGACTTTACCACTGAGCTCTGCTCCCAGCCCTATTTACATTAGTTAGAACATTAATCTACAGTATTTACATGTTTCAAAATTAAAGAACGTTCTTAATACTATCTTTGGAATGCTTCCTAATGGGAGACTAGGCCAAAGATTTATGAAAACCATGATTCTTCTAGGTGTAAAGTTGGAATATTCCTAGGAGAGAGAAGATCAAACAAACCAAGAGAAAATCCAGATGGTCCCTTTAATGGGATAGATTAAATCATAACAAGTAACTATTGTTTTTTTCTTACACTTGGTCTATGTGATTTAGAGTCCAGAAAAGACAGTGAATATGGTGGAGGATGGCAGAAAAGCAAACGGCCACAAGTAAGAATTTGTGAGTAATCAACGTGGCACAGCCACGCTTGTAGGCGTTGATGCTGAGCAGGCGAGCATCAAAGTACCAGGTGATGACATCGGAGGTGTGAGGCGGGCATTCTGGGAAATTCAGAGTTGACTGAGATATTTAAATGAAATAATAAATGCATACATAGTAGGAAATTAACCAGTATGACAGCTCTTTAGTATGCAGAAATCCTCAAGTTTATCATAAATTGCCTTAATCTAAGCATCTGTAGAACAAGGGAAACTTGAGCTTATCTTTAAAGGTTTCCCACTAGGTCCTGCATGGGCTCTGTGTTTGTGCTGTGCTTTGTTCATAAGTGTGAGCCTAAGCTATGATGGCTGGTGTTAAGGAAGTTTAGTTGGAGTTAGTGTGGGCTTCCACAATGAGAATGAGATTCATAACTTTTTAAAAAGAGGACAAGATAAGAGGGTCTTGTCCTCCCCTCCTCTGTTCCCTCCTCCCCTTCTTTTTCCTCTCTCTCCTCCTTCCTTTCCACTTCTCTCTCCCTCTCCTCCTCCCTCCCTCCTCTTGGTCAAATGAGGACCTAATAAAAATGTTTGTCAGGAAACCTGGAAGATGGTTTCTCCAGCTCCCAGATCGGCTGGTGTCTTGAATCTCTAACTTTCTGCCTTCCAGAAAGAACTGTAAAGCTCCCAGTCCCTCTTCCCCTGCTCTCAGCAGTTTGTCATGGTAGCTCAAGCTCACCAAGACTGACCCTCTCAGAAGCGTCCTACCCGTTAGACCTGATGTGGACTCAAGATGACCACCTCTTCCAGCATTCTTAGCTTACATTGGTTTTTTTTCCAGGTGGATTTGTTGTCTTCAGGTTCCTTCTGAGATCCAAATAATACTGAATTATTTAGGGCAGTTGTCTGTGACTGTGCCTCAGAGGGGGAGGAACAGATTTGGTAAATTGACACCTTGACCTTGCCCCTGAGCGGACAATGCTAAAACCAACTTAACTAACTGGTCACAGACCTAAGCAGATGAGCTTGGTTGACGGAGAGGAAGCAATAAATTATGTTTGTATTGACCTCAGTAAACCTTTTAATTCTTTCCCACATGATATAGTTCTCAACAAATTGGGAAAATATGGCATAGAGTCTGGGTAATTGCACCACGGCAGATCATTGCTGAGGCCTGCAGCGAGGGTTTCATGCCTTGGAGTGCTGGGACGGCCTTCACCTGTAGTTAATGAGGGGGAAGGGCTCTTTCTCCTCCACAGTGATGAGGGAGACATAGCTGCTCCCAATGTGACTCGAGGAGACTTGAAGGCCAGTGTAGCATTCTCCTGGAAGCTGCTCTTTCTGAATGAAATGTTGAACACACTTATCCCCTTTGCATCATTCATGTGGCTCATGGTTGCAGACAGTTCAATGCAAATCTTCTTTTGTCTCCACCTGTCCAACTGATGAGTCTCTTAGTCAAACTCTTAGCTGTGAAGGGGAATACCCTAAGATGTATTGGCTGCCAAGTCAAACATCCAAGCAACCGTAGAAACTCTTTAAGGCATTCACTCAACGAGTTGCTGGTGGCTCCCTCTATGTGCTGGCACGGCCTGAGGCCTGAGCATGCCGGCCGGAGTTCAGCCTACCCCAGAGCTGCACGGTTTACTGAGGGCACTGACATGAGCAACCATAATGGCGCTATTCATTCCCGAGCGTTTCTACCACATACCATCACAGATGGTGCTTTCCACAACAGAAATTAATTTTCTCACACTTCCAGAGGCTGCAGTCTAAGAGCAGGATGTTGTCAGGAATGGTTCTTCAGATCCCCGTCTCTGACTCACATATAGCCTCATTCCTGTGTTCTCTTGCAGTCCGTGCGGTCTGAGCAATCTCTGTGGATAAGAGTCTCATGCATCTCCTTTCTTAAAAGAATACACGTTAGGCTGGGTAAGGTGGCCCAAGCCTTTAATCCCAGCACCTGGGAGACAGAGGCAGGCTAATCTGTGTGAGTTCAAGGCCAGCCTGGTTTATAGAGCAAGTTCCAGGAAGGACAGGGCTATACAGAGAAACCCTGTTTCAACCTCCCCTCAAAAGAATACACATTAGGTAAGTGCCTATCCTAAAGGCTTTGTCTTTGCCTCCTCCTCCTGCTTCTCTTGTTCCTTCCTCTGCTTCTCTTTCTACTCCTCCCTGCTCTTCCTGCTCCTCCTCCTGATCCTCTTCCTGCTCCCCAGCTTTCTCCCCCCCTCCCCCCCATACAGCCCTGTACCAAACCCTGGGCCTGGCAATGCTAAGCAAGTGCTCTCTTCCTGAACTTTATTCCCACCCTCGAAAGATGTCTCTTTAACTTAATTGCTTCCACGTCCAAACGGAAACCTATTCTGAGGTGCTGGGGCTTGGGGTTTCAACATATGAATTTTGAGAGGGTCACAGGAATGACTCAATGGTGGAGATAAGTGTTAACAGAGGTAAGGACAGTTTTATGTGCATTCAGACATTATCTTGGGACCAGGACAAAGATCAGTTCTCAGAATTACCAGAGTCATAAAGCAGGTGTGACTTTGGCAAGCCAGAGATAGAACCGTGCCTTAAAGACATGACCTATTTGAAGAAAATGCTAACTCTGAAGTGTTTTAAGGTGGGGCACTCATTGGCCTCTGTTCCAGATTTACGATACCTGTTTGACCCTTAAAGGAATTCATGTTTGCAATTCCTAGCTAAATCCATCAGCAGGATTTGGAAATAATTTCTAAACTATCCCATACTTTTCCGAGCCTCCCAGCCCATGGAGTCAGCAAAGCACGTCATGCTACACTAAATATTATGGCCCAAATGTCATTTGTTCGTATCTTTCTCCTTAGCTGTTTTCATTTACTTGCTCTCCCATCCAGCCAAAATTAAGTGGGTTCACGCTTGGTTCAAGCTGCTCCTTCAGCTACTTTAACACTCAGCCAGCTTTGAGACCTGCACTTTATGTCTTCCTTCCTTCCTTCCTTCCTTCCTTCCTTCCTTCCTTCCTTCCTTCCTTCCTTCCTTCCTTCCTTCTTTCTTTCTTTCCTTCTTTCTTCCCTTTCTTTTCTTTTTTCTTTTTTGAGACACGGTGCCTCTGTGTAGCCTTGGCTGTCCTGGGACTTGCTCTGTAGGCCAGACTGGCCTTGAACTTACAGAGATCCTCCTGCTTCTGCCTCCTTAGAGCTGAGGCATCCACCATTGCTGCCCAATTTTCTTTTTCTTTTTAAAATCGGATTTATGCATTTTATTTTCTTGGAGAGTGCTTTCGCCACACACGTTTGTGTATGCCATATGCATGCTTAGTTCCTGTAGAGTCAGACACAGACATCAGATCCCCTGGAACTAGAGTTATATATGGTTGTGAACCATCATATAGGTGCTGAAAGTTGAACTAGAACCCTCTGCAGGAGTGCTCTTAACTGCTGAGCCATCTCTCCAGCACTCCTCCCTCACCCGTTTGTCCTGAGTAAGGCTTTCCTTGCTATTATAAATTTGTATCTGTGTCTTCTTGCATCTTTTAACATTTATGATGATGATGGTGCTGGAGATCAAACTCAGGGCCTCAGACATGCTAAGTTCAGGCCTTTCCACTGAAAATTTCCCTGATCCTCTTCTTTTCCAATTTTAAATTGTTCTTGACTGTGACTATTGATAACAAGGCAAACCTCTGGTACCCCTTAACCTTCAGCTCCTGGCCAACTGGCATCTTCTCTGGGGATATCTAACTTAAAACAGTGGGAGGTTAGCTTTTGGTTGGTCCGTTTGCTTTGTGGGCAGGTGGTGGGCTTTCTTCATTTCAATATAGACGAGGTTACAGAGCTTTACTGCAAAGGAAGAGTGAAGGAGCAGCTTCTATTCAGATGTCTGAAGTACTCTTTGATCATATCATTGCCCTTTCTTTTGTGATGTTTTAGAAATAACATCTTGCAGTGAGAATAAACAATGTTTTATATAAAGTGTAAAAAAGGGACTGTTAGTGGTGAACAAAGAAACCAAGCAATGAGACTGTAAGTTGCTGGGACTTGGCTCAGCGAAGATTAAAGACAATGATCTGCTTTGCAGGAGTGTGGAAAGACGGACATTTTCACTATTGGTGTGGTATAAACTGACACAGAGCTTGGAGGATAGCCGGTGTGAGTCATCACAATTTAAAATTCTACTTCTGGCAATTTATCTCAAATGCACACACACACACACATGTATTTACTATGAATTATCACAGCATTATCAAAGACTGAAGAAAAAAATAAGTAGAGAATTAAAGTCTGGTTCAAAGTCAGCATTGTGCATTCATACAACAGAACTGTATGTTGCCTATATAAAAATGGGTTGAGCCATGGACTACATGTTGGCATAGAAAGATATTTCGGTAAGTGTATTGTCTACTGGATAGGCCAGTGTTGAAAATTGCTATGTAAAATATCCCTTTCATATTAAAGTGTATAGGTGTGTGCATGTATGTGTGTGTATGGTATGTGCTTGGTGTGTATGGTGTGTGTGTGTGTGTGTGCGCATGGATTGTGTGTGGTGTGTGCATGTATGTGTGTGTATGGTTTATGGTGTGTGTGTGTGTGTGCGCATGGATTGTGTGTGGTGTGTATGGTGTGTGTGTGTGTGTGCATGGATTGTGTGGTGTGTGCATGTATGTGTGTGTATGGTGTGTGTGTGTGTGTGTGTGTGTGTGTGCATGGATTGTGTGGTGTGTGCATGTATGTGTGTGTATGGTTTATGTGTGTGTGTGTGTGTGCGCATGGATTGTGTGGTGTGTGCATGTATGTGTGTGTATGGTTTATGGTGTGTGTGTGTGTGTGTGCATGGATTGTGTGTGGTGTGTGCATGTATGTGTGTGTATGGTGTGTGGTGTGTATGGTGTGTGTGTGTGTGCATGGATTGTGTGTGTGCATGGATTGTGTGGTGTGTGCATGTATGTGTGTGTATGGTTTGTGGTGTGTATGGTGTGTGTGTGTGTGTGCATGGATTGTGTGTGGTGTGTGCATGTATGTGTGTGTATGGTTTGTGGTGTGTGTGTGTGTGTGTGTGTGCATGGATTGTGTGGTGTGTGCATGTATGTGTGTGTATGGTTTGTGGTGTGTATGGTGTGTGTGTGTGTGTGCATGGATTGTGTGTGGTGTGTGCATGTGTGTGTGTATGGTGTGTGGTGTGTATGGTGTGTGTGTGTGTGCATGGATTGTGTGTGGTGTGTATGGTGTGTATGGTGTGTGTGTGTACGCATGGATTGTGTGGTGTGTGCATGTATGTGTGTGTATGGTGTGTATGGTGTGTGTGTGTGTGCGCATGGATTGTGTGGTGTGTGCATGTATGTGTGTGTGTGTGTGCGCATGGATTGTGTGGTGTGTGCATGTATGTGTGTGTGTGTGTGCGCATGGATTGTGTGGTGTGTGCATGTATGTGTGTGTGTGTGTGCGCATGGATTGTGTGGTGTGTGCATGTATGTGTGTGTATGGTTTGTGGTGTGTGTGTGCGCATGGATTGTGTGGTGTGTGCATGTATGTGTGTGTATGGTTTGTGGTGTGTGTGTGCGCATGGATTGTGTGGTGTGTGCATGTATGTGTGTGTATGGTTTGTGGTGTGTGTGTGCGCATGGATTGTGTGGTGTGTGTTTGTGTGTGCACATGGATTGTGTGGTGTGTGTGTGTGTGTGCGCATGGATTGTGTGGTGTGTGTGTGTGTGTGTGTGTATGGTGTGTGCGCATGGATTGTGTGTGGTGTGTATGGTGTGTGTGTGCATGGATTGTGTGTGGTGTGTGCATGTATGTGTGTGTGCGCGCATGGATTGTGTGGTGTGTGCATGTATGTGTGCGCATGGATTGTCTGGTGTGTGCATGTATGTGTGCGCATGGATTGTCTGGTGTGTGCATGTATGTGTGTGTATGGTGTGTGTGTGTGTATGGTGTGTGCGCATGGATTGTGTGGTGTGTGTGTGTGTGTGTGCATGGATTGTGTGGTGTGTGCATGTATGTGTGTGTATGGTGTGTGTGTGTGTATGGTGTGTGTGCATGGATTGTGTGGTGTGTGCATGTATGTGTGTGTATGGTGTGTATGGTGTGTGTGTGTGTGTGTGCGCATGGATTGTGTGGTGCATATGTGCAGAGAGATGATATGGCTGAATGTCCAGCATATTCACAATAATAATGGCTGGAAGAAAAGACTTGGGGTAATTTTGACTGATTAGAGAATTTTTTATGTTTTAATGTCTAAATATTTTCAATATGATGTCTTTATGACTAGAAAAGTTATCTTAAAAAGCTTGGATAAAATGTGCTTCTGAGATATTTTCCAAAAATCTTATTTAATACCTGATGAGAAATGCTGGCTTAAATTAAACATTTTGATTTTGTATATAGGATGATTCTTGCATTTAAGATATTAGTATATTGAAAATTTCCCCTCAATAAGTATTAAGCATTCTAATAGCTGTCAATATTCTAATAAATTAGGAATATGTCACAAATTCATCAAAGACAACTGTTATAGCCTGATTTATAGCTGCCCAGATTTGGGCACATGGCTGCTAACCTCCAATACCTCAAATATGACGGTATTTAGACGAAGTTATCTTTAAAGAAATTAATTAAAATAATGTTTTGGGCTGTGTCTACAGGCCACTCATATAGTGCTAGCCAAGTAAATATGGGGACTTGGGCTCAATCCTTATCTCTCTCCCAAATCATTAATTAAGATTAAAAAAACACAATGTCCTATGGTTGGCAGATAGAAATGACTGACATTTTTATAAGATAGGAAAGTGAACACAGACCCATACAGAGAGGAGCTTAGATAAGGATGGAGGAGAAGACCATACATAGGTCTTTTGAGAGGTCTTTTGTTTCTGAGAGAAGCCTCAGAAACAAAACAAAAAACAAAACAAAACAGAAAGCCCAGCCCTAATGACATGTTGATCACAGGCTCTGGGCTTCTAGGATTACGGGAAAGTAGAGTTCTGCTGTTGAGCTACTTTGTGGTACTTCTGTTGTGGTACTTCGTTACCAAAGCCCTAGCAAACTGTCTAGCAAACAAAACAAAGCAAAACAAAACAAAACAAAACAAAACCAACCAACCAACCAAACAAACAAACAAAAAAAAACAGCCCAATGTGATGGTTCATGCCTTTGATCCCAGTTCCTGAAAGACAGAGGTAGGTGAATGTCTCTGAGTTCAAGGCCAGGCTGGTCTACATAGCCAGCCTTAGGTCAGCAGGTTAACATAGTGAGATGAGTCTCAGACCAAACCAAAACAAAAAACAAACAACCCTCCCAACAAAAATATCAACCAATTTCATCTACAATCTCCATTAGAATTCTTGATTTAATAATATTTTTAAGTTACTTAAGTATACTTTATATGAACAATGTTGAAAAAATTTAAGCTACTCAAATTGGCAAGATGGTGTGTAGGTATGTGTATATGTATGTGTATGTGTGTGTGCATATGTTCATGTGTGTCTGTGTGTGCAGCAAGTACAACTTCATAATGTCACACCTGTAAATGATAATCAAAGGTAGAAACCTAAAATTAAACCTGAAGAAATGACCTAAGGCCACCCGTAGAGTGAGCCGGATTGAGCAAGGCAAGGTCCGCAGCAGCTGAGCTGCTCTGTTGCACTAATTAGAGGAAAATATTTGGCATAGAAACACAGCCTCATCACAGTCGGTCTCAAAGCTGAGGCACTGCTGTTAGGCTCCACGGAGTTTTGTAAACGTGGCTGACTCACAGGAGAAGGAAAAGCCCCCAGCGCAGAGAACTTAAGAGCTGAGCAGAAAGGGCACTACCCTTCGTTGGACGTCCCGTGGACACTGGAGCGGATAATGAAGTCCACACAGTGCTTTTTATTTAACCATACCAGAAAGTGTAGGACAAGGATTTTTAGATTTTGGATTATAAAGGCTTATTGGGGGTTGAAGGGTGACTAAAGATATGGTTAGCTACTCGATAGTTACAAAGTATGAAATCCTTTGAGCAGGGAAAGTTACTTCTAGTTAACTGGGTCGATCTTATGTATCTATACGAAATGTTTCCATTTAAGACCATTGATACATTAATAGTTTCCAGGCACATTTTATGGCAGAGCCCAAGTTTGTTCTCTTTTGAACATCTAGGAAGGGATGTTTTTAAAGTAAGCACTTAGATTTGCCTGGATTTCATTTATAAAGCAAGGGTCTTAACTCTAAATGCCTCTGAAATCAGGCTATGCCCGGGAGGAGTGAACTCCCCAGAGATGACCTGCTCATCTTCCACCGAGGTTCTTTCTAAATCTCCGTATTTTGCCTGTATTTGTCGTTTTTGAAAAGCAGGAGTGGGTGCAGCATCTGGCTACCCCTCTCATCCTCCTGATTTGTGCCTTAGAGCCTGTGGTTTTCCTCCCGTAGTCCCTTGGAGACTAGTCCCTTGCTCATTATGATTCTTTGTGGCAATGCTGCTGTGCGGGTCCATGACAATCTCAAAGCTGAGGCTGGACTGCCATCTTTAGTGCGTGTGATGAGACCTTCAGAAGCTGGGCGGGTTCCTTTAGGTGGAGAAAATAATTATGCTCTTAAGAGCAGGTGAACAGGCCACCTTGCTCCAGCTCATTCAGTGTCGCTAAAGCCCCCTAGTGGCCAGGTGACCCTAGTCAGGTGCGGAGTGTCCCCCTTCTGGAGGAGGAGCCTACCTCTAAAGTCCTCTCTTCACACTTTTCTGGGCTAAGGCAGAAAAACTCTTTCCAAGGTTTCCAAGGTAATCTGATTCCCTGGTTTCAGGAAGCCTCTGCGAACACCATCTATCTGCTTCCCAGGGTTCCAGGAGAAGGAAAAGACAGAGCTCCCCCCAACCCCCAAGCTGAGAACAACTTGGGTCTCTGAAGCCACTGACTGGATCTACAGAGTGGTGTTGGGAACTGACCTGCAGACTGTGGCCAGGCTGGGAGCCAAGTCCTGAGGTAGCTCCCCAGTCTTATCCTGTCTGCGTGGCTTCAGGTGAGACACACCCACATCTCTAGACAGGAACCACGAGGAAGCTCAAAACATCCTTGGTACAATTGTACCCACACACCTTGAGTAACTTTCTGTTGAAAACAAACGACGTGGGCCACTTCTATCAAGAACCCACTATGTCCCTAGAGCCCCCACTAGTCACAGCCATTTACTAAGCATGTGGCAAAAATACCATGTCCTCTCTGGTATGAGCAGGCGCCTGGCACACTGTAAGGGCATCTTTGAGTTTTGGGGACTAATGAAGGTAATCAATCAAGGCGGTGTCTCTGTGTTTTGAAGGAGATTATTCTGGAGTGTGAAAGACACCCCTTTGAGTGTTTCAGATGCTATTTGCTGCGAGTGAGGTGTGTGGGGAGCAATGTGGTGATGCAGAGGAGTCCCGGATATAACCGACACCTGTGTTCAGGAAGAAATGGTCCCCTGGAGACCGCAAGCCCTCTTAGCCCTGTCCCCTTCAACCCATGCGTCAGGGCTCTACTTTCTCCAACCTGTCTTTTCTCTGCGTTTGGACCGCAACTCCATGGAACCTGTTATTGCTGAGATCATCATGGAGTGAGCTCAGTTTTCAGTTCAGGGCATCTTCATGGCTCCCTGAATGGCCACAGGCATGAACAACCGTATCCTAACGGCTTCTTCTCTCCCTACTTTCCCCAGTGCTTTCAAATCTGTGTTGATACTTCCTCTGTGATCTTTGTTCATGCTTTTTCTCTGGTTATCATGAGTATACACTGAAGTACCTGGTAAGTTGCACTTTTTTAAGGCACAAATATCCAAACTCCAGAAATTTATTGGGCTGCTGGTTTCTATTTTGAAAAAGAAAAAGAAAATTCTATAAGTGATTTTTTAAAAGAAAATTTATTTATTTATTCTCTCTCTCTCTCTCTCTCTCTCTCTCTCTCTCTGTGTGTGTGTGTGTGTGTGTGTGCTGTACCATGCCTGTATGGAAGTCAGAGTACAACTCAGAGAAGACAATTTTCTCCTACTGCTATGCATGTTCTTGAAATTGAACTCAGGCCATCAAGCTTAGAGGCAATCCCTTATCTACGGATAGGAATCTTTCTTTTTTAAAGATTTATTTATTTTTATTTTATGTGAATGAATGTTTCTCGTACATGTATGAATGCACACTACACATGTGCCTGGAATCCCAGGAAGACAAAAGAGGGCGGGTGATCTTCTGAAACTGGAGCTATGGTCAGTCAGGAGCTGCCGGGTGGGTGCTGGAACAGAAGCTGGCCCTGGGCATGCACAGCAAGTGCTCTAAGCCACAGAGCCGTCTCTCCAGCCCAAGGAGCTGATTCTTGATGACGATACTTGTAAAGTTTTCCGCCTTTCTCCTGTCTCCTCCTTTATCTTAGCTGACTTCTATAAGAAAGTAATACACTTCCAAGTAGAACCCTATCTTAAACAGAAGTCATGAGCCATCCCCCAAGTTTGCTTTTCTTCCATCTTTTTAGTCTATAAGTGATGTGATCAATCGTACACGCAGACAAAGGGCCATCTCCTTACCTCCTTCTCCTTCATCTATGTTCTAGGAGGAACACCTAGTCTCAATTACTATTCCTGTGAGTCAGTTTTATTATATTTTAAAAATGTCTTCATTATATATTTACTATAAAAATCCATGTTAAATGATTAAAAACAACAGTTATCAATTCACCCCCCCCCATGGCTTTTTCCTCCTGGCCTTTCTGCATCTTCTCTGCCTACTCTTTTGCTGTTTTCAGGGTGAACGTTAAAGGAACATATCCAAGCACACTGTGCCTTCACATATAACCTTCGATAGGCTCTCAGTGCACCGGAATAAATGTTCCAAGCCCCTGTAACGCCTGGTCCCTTTTCCCATGTAGTTTTATTCTAAGTGACTTTCCCCCTTCTTGTTGGGGGGGTCTTGTGCACTGTGTTTTCAAGATGCTGATCTCAGTGCCCTGAGACCTGCTTACTGCCCCGCCATGGGCATTGTTAACAATGCATGTTGAACCATCTCCTGTATCTATGTGATGTAAGAAATGTTGCCCAGTTATCTCCAGTTGCCCGATAAAGGTGCTGACTGCCTGGGCTGGGCAGAAGAGAGGTAGGTGGAGCTTAGGTTTCCAGGCTTGGGGTTGGGAGACCACGAGGCAGGAGGAGGAGAGGGAGAAGAAGATACAGCAGGAGAGAGGATAGAGATGGAGAGGAGACAGGAGGTTGCTGTGTGGTAATCAGGATCAGGTGGCCAAGAGCAACTTGCTCTGAGGATTAGCCTGATGGAGCAGAAGAAGCCCAAATGGAACACATACAAGTATTGGGATTTGGGATGGGAAACAGAAAAGATAACTCAGAGGGTTGAGATCTGCCCAGCTCTAGTGCCTTACAGCTTATTAATAAATCTAACAGGGTTTTGTTTTCATCTGGAAACAAGCTGGTTTAGAAACAACTGCTGCCATACTAATTTCCTGCATTTAATTAATATGTACAGATTAATTAATTCATTTTACACCTTCTATTCCCTTTTATGGTCATATCTTACTGGGCCTCTTAAGTTTCCATTAGATTCAAAGCTTTTTACACTTAATTTTCTTAGCCCAGTATTTTCTATCTTTTAAAACTTTGTTTTGATCTTTCTTCTTCTTTTAATCCTTTCTTCTTTCTTTTTGCTAGTTCTGGGGATTGAACTCTGGGCTTTGTGTATCCCAGATTGCCCAGTGCCTTCAACTCTTTTTGGAGCCAGTACTTGCAAATCCTGTCTCACCCTGAATATTATTTCCTCTAGGGTTGGCTAGTGTTCCCCACAAGGCTGAGGGTCCTGGTGGTGCCTCTGGAAGCTACAGTACTAATCACCACTGATATTCATCACATAAATTTTTCTGCATCTACTTTCCCAATAAATAATCCTCTGGTCCCCCCCCCCCCATGAGACAAAAGCTCCATGGCCACTTTATTTCCCAGTGTCATCAACTTCTAACCTAGAGCCTTAACTTGGGTAGGTGTTCTGTGTAGAAGGCCTTGAACATCTGAGTAAGAATGGATTTCAGACATGGCTGGGAGAGCTCAGCTAGAGCGCTTGCCAAACAAGAGTGAGGACTTCAGCTCAGGGGGCCTCCAGCACCCACACAAAAAGCCAGCACAGCGGGGTGTGCTGTAATCCCAGGGCTGGGAAGGCAGAGAGAAGTGAACCTCTCAGGTTGCTGGCCAGCCAGTTTAGCTTACTTTCTGAGAACCAGAAATCAAGTCTCAGTGAAAGACGGACTCAACAAGACAGCAAGACAAAATCACAAAACCAAGGAGCGCTCTCTTGAAGAATGACCTTTGCTCTGTGTGCGCACCTGTGCTGCACTCCCAGTCGCACAACGTGAGAGCAGAAATGCTGGAGAACACCTTTGAATCACCCGTCAGCCTAGAGGATGAGCAGCGCCCGGTGGGTGTTTGAAGAAAGAGACTATTATGGATCCCTTTTCCAGGGGAGATGTCACACAGAGAAAGCTGTTGTAGCTTTCGGATCGGAGGCGCTGCCACCCCTAAGGCTTGTGTACTGAAGGGCCCTCTTCCCCCTTCATCCACAGTCCTCATGTACTGCAGCCTCTCTCCCAACGGCAAGGCGTGGTGACAAGTGACTTGTGAGAGGACTAGCCTCATCAGCGCCTAACTCCATCGCTGGACTCATAACTCGGCATCATCGGCATTGTCGGCATTGTCGGCATCATCGGCATCGTCGGGATATCCTGAAAGGCAGGAAGTGGGGCTCAGTTGATGAAAACGGGCCCTGCACTATCTTGGGAGACGCTATCTCATCCCAGACTTGGCTCTACCACGTTCTGTGCTGTTCCTGTGCCCCAGGCACAGAGTCAGGGAGCCGAGTGTCCGTGGGCTGAGACGTCTTAGACCAGGAGCCAAGGTCAGTCTTCTCTCCCTTTAAGTTGTCTTCTTAGGTAATTTTGGTCGTGGTGAAGTTTTCATAGATGGGGAAACAGGGGCAATGGCAGTGAGAGAGGAGAGACTACACCCGAGGCTTAGATGACCAAAGCAGCGACGCGGGGATTTGATGACTCTTGCTGTGCAATGGCTAGAGACCAGGCCTGGGAGACCGTCACACCGGGTACCGCAGGAAGGCAGGACTGCAGTGCCGCAGCAAGCAGTTTCAGCATGGCGGGAGTGCTGTGGGAGAGCACACTGCACTGCCTCCTGTCTGCAGAGGCTACTGGAGTTCAGTCCTAGTGGGGGTACTGTTAAGATAATCTTGTTGCTAAGCCAATTTCTAGGCAAAAAAAGAAAAAAAATTAACTTCTTCTCTTCTTTTCCCAGATGGCTGCTACGGCCCAGTCGACTTCACAGGTATGCTCCAGGACTGCAAATGACTATTTCACATTTTGCTATGTAAACTAGTGACTCAGTGTGTTGCTTTAGAACTAGATACGTGCGGTTTTGCTTCACTTGAGGAATTCAGTAAAGAACATACTTCATGTCAGCAGAGAGCCTCGTAAATCCACGTGAAGGACGAGACCAGACTCCCCTGCTAATCGTGCAGCTGCACCCACTTGGTTTCCCTTTCCCGATGGGGAACTTCTCAAGTCCTCTCCACAGTCCTAGAAAGACAAGGAACAACCTTGCTGTCTTTTTTCCCTTGAATCTACTCTTCCAGGTGAAGAAGTAGCCGAAGGAGAAAGTAAAATTGAACAGAGTGGTTTTTTGCTCTGTATTTAAGAACTATGCATGCGATCCACTCCAGACAGGTCCTCCGGGGATGCCTGCCAGAAAAAACAAACAAGGCGACATGGCCCTAGACAATGTCTCTTACAGAATGGAGAGCTTCTGTACTGGCTCCGTGTCCACAAGCGTCCTGTCCTGGGATAGACAGCTTCCCAGAAGCACACGGCACAGACAGGAGAGTAGGAAGCAGAGCTCATTCGTTCTCGGTTACAGAAGAGTGTTTGAGTCAGGAGTGTCTCAGCTTGGGCAGAGATGCAGCTTAAAGAGCTCACACGAACGGCACCTTCGGCTTGTGCTTGGCACTGAGGCACTGGGATTATGGAGACGAAGTGAAGAGAGATAAAAGCTACAGGGATGGAAGCACGTGTGTCGAGCACACCAGCCCAGCTGGGCACGCTGGGTCCAGAGGCCTGGCAGAAGCTCTCTTTGAATATGCGGGTTGGGTTGATGGCATTTCACGGCCTTTGTGACAAGGGAAAATCACACAGCGTAATTTGTTCCCCCGAAGTGGTAGACTAGATGTCTCTTTAGACTTGATATTCTGTTGTCTTTCCCATTCTCTTTATCCATGAACTTGGAGATTTCTGGACATACGTGAGGCTTGACACCAACTTAGAGATTTTAATATTCAACTTTGTAGGCTTTTTCATTTTTGGCAACAATTTTTTTCCTAAGAAGTTGATACATTACTTTCCAAAATTTACACCCACACCCACCCACCTACCCACACACTCCCCACTGACCCGTGTTTATTTTGAGTGATAGTAGAGGATTTCTGAGACTTGAGACTATTCAGACCTTTCATCTGTACCGGAGCCACATGTCCCAGGCTGGAGGAGACATTGTCTACCTTGAGTTCACAGTGGCCTGAGCAGGCAATACTTTCTTGTCTGAGTAGAGCAACAAACACTACCCCTTTAACTTACAGGTGATATTATCTTGGGAGAAAAAGCCGGAAGTGTACATTTGAGGTCAGAAGTAGAACCTGAGGAATCAGCAGGGGCAAAACTATCCCAGAGCAAATACATTCTCAGGGTCACAGTGCCACCTCTTCACCTACCATTTTAACTCAGAGCTGGCTGCTCCCCTGGACTCCCCATCTAGGTTCCTGTCTGCTTCTCCTTGTAAACTTACCAAAAGGGTGAATCACCCTCTCAACGCTGTCTTCTACTAGCCATTTTGACTGCTTTCCTTGCTTTTCACAATCATTGTTTTTTGGCATGCACCTTCTTCCCTGGCTGTTTCTTTTGTTCCCTATCATGATTGAAAAGATGTTCTTCTTTCTACCTAAGGCTGAGCTTGACTTCTAGGCTCTGGGTCCCGTGCTCCTAGACAACTTTCAGCCCCAGGATTCTTTTCTACTAACATTGCGTAGAGTTTGAAAAAAAAACAAAACCTTTTTTCATTACTCTGTCTTAATTCTAGATAATATACCTGTTGCCAGTATCTCCTTCCTCTTTCTCTTTGCCTTGCACAAAGCATGGCTGTGAGTGGACTGGCCAGATTGTAAATTGGAACATTTGTACAAATCCCTTTCCCTTCCATCCTGGGTTCATGGCGGTTGTGAGATAAGGTTCAAGCTCCCTTGCACAACATTGGCGGCCTTTGCTTGGCTTGGAAGACAGAAAGCCAGTGTTTGACAAGGACAGTGATGATGCAGGCTCATGGATCTTTAGTATTAATTAATTAGCCAATTAATGGATTAATTACTGTGGGGAGATTTCTATGTGTATACTCAAATGCCATGTCACAGTGTGAAGGTTGGACAACTTTTGGGAGCTGGTTCTCTCCTCCCACCAGGGGCTCTAGGAGCTGAACTCAGGTCACCAGGCTTGCAGGGTGCTTTCATGCACTAAGACATCTCACTGTTCCTCGAGCATTAATTTTTTCTTTTTCTTAAGGCAGGGCTTCTCTGTGTAACTCTGGCTGCCCTGGACTAGCTTTGTGGACCAGGCTGAACTCACAGAGATCGGCCTGCCTCTGCTTCCCCAAGTGCTGGGATTAAAGGCGTGAGCCACCGTGCCTGGCTGAGTATTAATTTTTTAAAATGGCATCTTTAGGCATATAATTAGCCTAACTAGAAGGGACTTTGAAGCTTATAGAAGTTTGCCTTTGCAGGCTAAAGTTGTTTCTGAAAATTGAGCTTCTGAAAGTCATGCTTCCTCGGACTCTTTAGATGCCTATGGATCCATGTTTGCAAAGTTTCTTTTATATGTATGCTGTGATGATTCATAGCAGAGACTAATGGGGAATTTAGAAGGCACAACTTCTAATTCAGAGAAGTTGCCTATGCAAAACATTCGTTTAGTCTTTGCCTATTTCCTAAGGACAAAACAGATGACAAAACAGATATATCACCTCGGTGAGTATTTGTGGGACATAAGTAGTAGAAATAAGAGCATTTTTATTAGGAAATTAATATGCCTTGGCAATAATGACCTCTTTTCTTGAATAAACTATGGTGATTTATGAGCCCTTTGCAACTGTTTTTAATCTCTGACGTTAGTTTGTGTGTAATTTAAGAAAGAATAATTAGAGACATATTGGTGATATCCTCTGTTCAATGTGTGTAATATGATATAAGATGCCAAAAGAAAACCATGGCATTAAGAAGATGCTTAAAAACTATTTAGTATTTCCAGATAACGTTTTGCTTTTGTGACCCTCCCCAAACCTCAGCTGGTTAATCTATAAATGTCTTCAGGGGAAGGCAGGGTGACCTGCTTGGCAGGTGCAGGACACTGAGGTTGATCAATCTTACTGTTTGAACATGAGATGCCCCTCCCCACAGGCTTGAATGTTTGAACGCGTGGTTCCCAGACGCTGCTGCTGTTTGAGAGGTTGTGGCAGCTTGAGGAGGTAAGGCCTAGCTGAAGGGAGTGGGTCACTGTGGTGGTGGGCTTTATATATCATTGTACGCTTGATCCCTCTTCTGGCCAGATGGCTCAGCTTTTAGTTCTTCCGAGATTGTGAGGAGTTCCAGCTAAGAGCTCCTGATACCACAACCTTCTCCATGCCTGCTTACCACAATGAACTGCATCTTATGCCATCATGAGCCAAAATGACTCCTGTCCCCCTGAAGTTGATTCTTGTCAGACATTTGGTAACAGTGACAAGAAAAGCAAGCAGCAGTTCTGGTGTGCCTAACCTGGCCTTGGACACATCCGTCATAGGCGATTTGAACATGCTTTTCAGTGTTCCTCCCACAGCTGAAATACTGTGACTGTTGAGCGAACAGACCTTGGTATTAATTTTTCTCTGGCTAAGAAGCTGATTCTAACATGCTCTATGATTCAGGTAGAACGTCATGCTACCCTGTATACTCAGTTAGAAGGAATAAAACCTTACTCTTGTGAGATGGTGGTGGCACACGACTCTTTAATCCCAGCACTCAGGAGGCAGAGGCAGGTGTACCTCTGAGTTCAAGGCCAGGCTGGTCTACAAAAGTGTGTTCCAGGACACCCCGGGTTACACAGAGAAACCCTGTTTCGGGGTGGGGTGGGGAGGGGAGGGGATGGGGGTGGGAATAAAGCCTTATTTTTTTTTTCCTGGAGACTTAGAGCACTAAAGGAATCAGTAAAAACACAACCCACCACTAGGAATTCTTGTGATTTGACATGTGGGTGAGTGGTAGCTGATGGCCGGTGTGGCTTCTGGTGAGGAAGTCTAAGCATTTGGTGTCCTGGGAGGACACCCTCCCTACCTGTGACTTCTAGAGAGCAGGGTTGAGGCAGCATGCCCTTTTCTTGCAGATGGAGGGTGACAGGCTACGCAGGCTTTTCACCACACTCCTTGGGAAAGGGATGCCAGGTCTCTGTGGCTCCCATCCCTTGATTTACATAACAGATACACTCCCCCCAAATTTAGCTAAGTGGTCTCACATTGTTCAGGAACCTTTAAAATATCCCTATTTTGAATCTGTTTGACACTGAACGGAAAGACTGTGATGCAGAGAATTCTGAGTTAATCTACTGTGTGGATCTGAGTTTTCATATTGGAGATGTGTGGGATGCCCTCTTCCTGGGAGCACGGCTCCCTGAAAGAACACTGTGGGTGAAGAGAGGGTCTCTTAGATGCAGGGCTACTGGGTGCTCCTTGACGAGTGCCCTTTGGTTGGTTGGACAAAAATAAAACAAAATAAATCACTTTTCCTATGTTTTAGTTTAATCAAACAATGGACAGTTTTGAGGCATGAAACAAAGCCATTTCAGCTATAAGTTGGTTAAGAAAAGCCACCGAGTCATTTCTTCTTCCCATGGTCCCCAGTGCAAAGATTTACGGTAATCTCTTCTTCATTCTTCTGTCGATGGCCAGACTGTGTTTTCCCGATTATTATCTTAAAGCAAAAGTCTTAGGGAACTAGATGTGTTTGTGCCCCACTGCAATGAACATCTGAGAGGGGCATCAGGTACCTGGACACGCAGCTCCTGAGGTTCTACCTTCTTCATATTCTAGTGGACAGTGAGTGCACATGTTCTAGCATGCTGCTGCTTATTTCTCTCTCTGTGTGACATACGTGATATACATGTGTTTATACATGTTTACACACATGTTCCTGAGCATAAGTTCAGTTGGTCCTTGTCTTCTAACTTGCCAGAGGTAGAATCTTCTGCTCTTTGTCACTGTGTACACCAGGCTAGTCGGCCTGAGAGCTTCTGGGAGCCACATGTCCTCGTGTCCTGTCTTGTCACTGGAGTGTGGGGATGACAGACACATGCGACCTCTTCCAACTTTCCATGATGTAGGGGGATCTGAACTCAGGTCCTTGCTCTTGTAGAGCAACGTCTCTACCCACTGAGCCATGCCTCCCAGCCTAAAGCAGTTCGTCTACTGAGCATCAACTACCCATCCCATTCTCCTCATCTCTACTTGTTTTGTTTGTGCTTATTTAACTGTGGATGAGTCTAAGAGCAGGATTTTCCTCATGTGCATTAAGTCAAACTGTTTTGCTTCCGGCTGAGGGGACAGGGACAACAATCCAGTACACAAATCCATCAAACCCTGAAGCTGAGAATGTCCTTTGTGTTCTTTGTTGTGATAGTCACAGGCCCTGCAGGAGGATAACGGGACCTACCCAGCCCCAACATTCTGAGAAGACAGACAGAAAGCAGTGCAGGGCATTCCCAAGTCAGCTCTGACTTTCAGAGTCTGATGGTTAGATGAGCATTTGGTTCCTAGGAGCTGAGATCAATAGGAAAGCTTTTAAGAAAACAGGACATAATCTTACAAACCCAAGATCAAGATTTTAGACAGGGAAATCCCACTATCTAAAAGAAAATCATTTTATTTTCCTGATCCTAGACTTTCATCTAGAGAATTTAGTGAACATTTTAATTGTTATAGTTGCTGTAGCTATGGGCTAGACAGTCTCTTTAATTTATGGCTAGGATAGTTCACAGAGGTTTGGCCTGTAGTTCTTTTAGGAAATCAGCTCTTAAATGCGTTACGGTTACAAAAGGAAATAACTCTACCTATGCAAATAGGTAGGCTTTCATTGTAATATTCCTGCCATCCCTCCATCAATCAAAATTTGTATCTCCTTAAGTAAATTAAAAAAACTTGCTTTTTTGCAAGTCTTATAATAAAGAGGGGGGCTAAGAAAAGAGGGGAAGAAGAAAAAGAGGGAGAAGTGAGGAAGGAAAGGAGAGAAAGAATACTAAAATATAAAAACCTCCTTTTGATGTACAGAAGGTTACAAAATTAATTGCAATTAAAAATTTCAGGTGTTCTTTTTCATACTAGTGTCTTTTTGACACTAGTTACTTTTTCAAACTTGGACCACTACTGGGAAAAACTCACTCTGCCTCAGTGAGAGTAACAAAAACACACGTAGAGGTGAGTTTATGTCTCTTGGGAAAACCAAATTGTCACTGCCAAGGGGACACAGGAAGTACATTTCTCATTTCTCTTGACTCCTCTGGTTGGTATCTCTGCTCATGTATGAAAAATGTCTAGTCCAAGTTCACCTTCACATACACAACAATACCAACTGATTGGTGTTTTCTAGATGATAACCATCCATACTCAGAATAGACTCCTTGAATCTGTGAGACTGAAGATCAACATATGCAAATTAGTTGAACTCTACTTAATAGAACAAATAATTGGACTAAAGAATTCAATATTGCAAAAGTTGAGTTGAGCTGTTTCACAGATACATCAGAATACCGGTCAATAGCTTGGGAGGGTTTTTACTTTGTAAAAATGAAAACTTTTGAGAAACTTAACTGCTGATTAACACTTTATATAAAAAGTCAGATCATGAGAGTGTTGAAAGAACAAGAAAAACTAAATAAACAACCCCCTGAAGCCTCTAAAAACTCATTGTTCTAAGAGAGGAAAACAGAGTTAGAGAACTCATACTGCCTGACTCCAGGCTGAGGGTCAGCCATGGTGCTGCAAACTTTAGTTCCAGAACTCTCTGAGTTTGAGGCCATCCTGGTCAACAGAGGGAGTTCCAGGACAGCCAGGGATACCCAGAAAAATTTGGTTTTGAAAAACCAAAAAAAAAAAATAAAAAAAAAAAAACGAAATAAAAAGGAGTTGGTTCAAATCCTGAAGCTGATAGTGTGTAGTGTTGCAGAAAGGCACACCTGGAAATGAGCAGAGAGGTCAGATTCCAACAGTAGATTTCACACACACATGGGTGGCAGATTCTTTAAAATAATGTCTTGTGAAGAAAAATCATAGATTTACATACAACTTTGAGAAGTTACAGAAGACGCCACTCACTCAGTTTCCTTCAGTAACACCATCTCAGAAAACTATAGCACAGTGTTACTGATGTGATGACATTTTCCTAGTGACTCACACTCAGGCTTCCCGAGTGTCACCTGTACTTATCTTATGTGTCTCTGTGCACATTACATATCTGATTCTGTGCGATATGATCACAGATGCAGCTTCACGTATTTACCTCTGTTGGCATTCAAAGTACTGACAAATAAGCGTCTTTGTGCACACACATGCGCTTGCACACACATATGAATGTTCACACACACACACACACACTCATGGCTGAAGTATCTGTAGTAAGTTACCAAGTGTCATCAGCAACACTGCTTGTGGCTCTAAATTGCTGGGTGTGGAGATGACGAACGGGAAAGCTCGGGTCAGCGCTGTGGCATCACTGTCACACACTACTCAGGTATGAACATTCCATGTTCCGGATCCTCTGGCCCCATGTTTTAGCTGTGACACCCTAGAGGAGCCACTCAGATTCTCTGTGCTTTGATTTCCATACCTAGGATGCAAGATTTATGACAGTATTTCATGAGGTTACTGTGAAAATTAAATTTTATCTGAAGTGTGTGGAAGCGTGTCTGGCTTAGTGTTACGTGGCCTTTTCGCAAGACTAGGTCTTCTGAGTACATGATAATTTTACCTCTGTAGGCCAGACATATAGAGGCAGCTAGAAGCCTTAGCTTCAAATGTGGAATACCACTTAGGAGTTGAATGAGTTCCCAGTGCGCTCTGTGCTTCTGGGTGATATCCAGCTGTCAGGGCAGGGGGCCCAGAGCACAAAGGAGTGGAGAGCACGTTCACGGAGGATTCAAAGGTTCAAGTGGTTACAGCAGACAGAGCAACACCATGGATGGCTTTGACCTTGGTGAGAAGCATGGGGACCGGGAAAATGGAAAGCATCTATTTCTCCTCAGTTTCTCCTGTGCATGTGTGCACACGAGGACGGCAGCGGGGAGCCTGAGTGTGAGCCTGGGCTGGGAGCCTCGGAATTAGTGTGTGCCTGCTCAGGGGTGGAAGCAATTAGCTCTGAAGAGCTGGCAGCTACACGCTGTGTGATGGGTGCGAGGGCAGGGAAGCAGGGACCTCTCCTGACGGGAGTCACTGCTTATTGCACAGCGTAAAGTATGGAGCAGGGAGCCAAAACACTGTTTTGCCTAGGGCTTCCCATTATGATTCAAAAGAAGCCAACAGAGTTCTGCCACCACTCTGCTGAGCGCGGAGCTCCAGGTGACTGCCATGACTGCCTCATTTTCCACCTCAACCTTCCACTTCGATGATGATGATGATGATTATTGTATTTTGAGACAGGCTCCTATAACTCATTATATAGACCAGGCTGGCCTTGAACCCACAGAGATCTGCCTGCTTCTCCCTCCCAAATGCTGAGGTTAAAGGTGTGAGCTACCCTCAGAGCTGTCAGTGTTTGTGAGTGCCAGAGTGCTTGAGTCTGTGGGGGTCAAGCACAGGTCAGGTGTGAGAACGGAGAAAGACTAGGTAGAGGCTGTGGCAGTTCATGGATAAAATAGTTACCAGGGGCTTCTGCCACCGGGAGCCTCTGCTCTGGTTCTGGGAGACTCCTTTTCAGAACTGGGAGAAAGGTGATCCACCTGGCAAAAGAAAAAGAACAAAATTTATGTTGGCTTTTGAATGCAAGCTTAAGACTATGAGAGTCCGATTCAGTCTCTTCTTAAAATTGACACATTGACTATAAAATTGATATTTAAAAGTATAGGCCTTTGAATAGCCAAACCAGATTGGAAGAGAAAAATATTTTTTATGATGTAGATATTGGTACCTGACTGTTGTTTCATTTAATGGTTACATTCATGGAGAAAGAACTTTGTCTATACCCAGGGTGTGTTTGCTCGCTTGCTCGCTCGCTTGCTCGCTTCATGTAGTCACTTGCTCACTCGCTCACTCTTGTGCCTCGGGTCACAGGCTTCCTGTGTGCTCCTAGGCACCATACTGAATAAGCCACATCTCCAGCCCTTGCTTTTTTCCGCGTCTATCTCTAGCATTGATTCTGGAAGTTACTGCTGGTATAACTAACTGTATTTGGTTGTTGATTAGCCTTTTTCTAATGCAAAAATTCAGAATGGGGAGAAGTAGCCAAATGGGTCATTTCCCTGCATGCTTCTGCTAGTTTCTATGTGTCTGAGTGTACACAAGTCTCGGAATTTACTAACAAGATCTGGCTGTAGATCCTGAAAGGTGGCTTATGTTTATAAGGGCTCCTAACATTTCCTCCTCTTTGGGCTTCTCCTTTATACACGCTAACCATAGGGTTTAGAAAACTGGGGATGCTTGGAAAAATGTTACAGAATATTGGAATTAAGCCAGCTTGTGTTCGGCTCCAGCATGTAAATACGTTCTCGCAGGACATGGAGAGTGCGGTTGGAGCTGGAGTTCCCACTTACCGCGCGCTCCCTTCATGTCACATTAGCTGGCCTGCAGAGTTCATCTGGACACGAAGGCCGAGCGGACAGTCTGTGAGTGGATGTGAATGGTGATGACAGCTCCTAGGATAACAAAATTGAGGACAGGGGAAGGATTGCCCCGCTCTCATCCTGAGCTCAGCTGTAGCAAATGGAAAGACCAGTTCCGCGCTCCAGGCAGCGTCTTCTGGGCTCGAGTGGCAGGCAGGTGCGTGGAGCCTCAAGTGTCTGGTAGCTGCGGACTGGACCAAGCACACATTTGGTCTGTGGCCACATTCTGACCCCCCTCGGTGGGAATGGTTGGGCCTTGTTCCCAGCTTGCCCCTTTCTCTCCGATTGTTTCCATCTTGGTCCTCGGCTCCCAATTGCCTGTCAATTTCGAGAGTGCCCTCTGTATTTCACAAACAGTCCTCTAGAGATCGAGCTCCAGATGGAGCAATGGGAAAGAAACTGGATCAGAGCTTTAGGATGGGATCACTGGAAAGCCCCTGTGAGGCTGACCTATTGATGATTTGAGGTAGGAAATGACAAACCTTGACTTGAGAGATTTATAGTGCCAGGAAGACCACACGTGTGTCTCTGGGGCAAATCTTTACATGGGTGAGGGCAAGTTAAAATGAATAAAGAAAGCAAATTTGAAGGGGTCAAGGGTCATGAGAGCAGGCTTCAGCTTCTCGGCCTGATGGGAGTTTCAGTGACAGTTGGGAAGATTTAAAAGCAATTGTGCTTTATGAACTCAGAAGTTTTTCATATGCCAGATGTCATGGATCTGTGTTGGGTAATCAGCAGCTATCCGTCTGTAAGGGCCATCTCCAGTGTGTGGGCTTTTGGGTACTCATTATGAAATGGTGACCCAGGTTGATAGGCTTGGGGAGGTACTTTCCAAAAACCTGTCTTCTGAGCTGAGACACAACCCCAGCCCGGCAGAGCCCTGGCGCTATGGAGACATTGTATTAAATAGGCTCTATTAAACCCAACTCCGATGTTTTTTCTTTTTTGCTTTACCTCTCCACTATAGCTACCAGAATATTAAAATTAGTGATAATAATTACTTCTCTGATATTTTTTTCTTTTTTGATGCTAGGCATTTAATTTAGGGGCTTGTGGGTGCTAGGTAATCTTTCTGTTCCTATCTACATCTCCAGCCTAAATTATAATAGCTAAGTGAAAAGGAACGTGAGGATGGAAAGGTGGCTCAGCAGGGAAGGCACTTGCTCTGCAAGCCAGGAGCAGGCATTCACAGTGTGTTTGTAACTACAGTGCTGGCTGGGCAGAGGTGGGGGATGCTGGGGTTTGCTGCCTAGCAGTCTCAATGAAATGGTGAGTTCCAGGCTCAGTGAGGGGTGCTATCTCGAGAGTACGTTATGAACACTCAACACTGACCCTTCCTTGATCTCCACACACGCAAAAATAGCACGTGTGCCTTCACATATATGAACACATGTGCACAGGAATGCATACCCAAAATAGAATCAGGGCACGTGTTCACTTAAAGATATTCACTGATTCAAAATACTACTTAAATAATTCTATTATTGTATATAATCACATTATATGAATAACAGATATTTCTATTATTTAAAGAATGGAATACTTATGATGTATCTATGGAGTATAACTATAATTGAATCCCTGCTTTTGTGAAGGAGTTGATAATCTTAGTAAGAAAATAGACAAGCTAACCAGATGCATTAATACCTAGTTTTAAACAGTTTATTTTTTTCACAAATTCACACACACACACACACACACACACACACACACACACACACAATGTGCCCTAATTATATTCTCTCCCCAATATCCTCTTTTATTTCTCCTTCTCCCACAAACCCCTTCATCCCAAGCACCCTTCCCACTTGCCATGTCTCTAGCTGTTTGTAAACCCCAGACTAGAAATGCAAGGTCAACCTCACATCTACTGAGAAGGGTTACTGACCCAGATCCATAACACGAAAGTTGGGAATGTGACAAGCCACAGGCCTATGAAATTTGAAGCAAGAAACAGTCTTGATGTTTGTAGATTTCTAAAGGGCAAAGGTATCTTGATGTCTAGTGAAGAGTAAGTGTCTTGTCCAGTTACAGAGTTAGGATGAACTTAGGGCCTATTCGAATCACAAAACAACATCAACCCAAACCCATGGTTGCACCCTCAGATAGAAGTGAGCATGGGGAGTAGGCAAGCACTGCCTTCTCCGTGAGTCTGGCAATGTTACTTCCTGCTTTGGAGAGGCTCGCTCCTACCACCAGGCTTCAGCTGCTGGAGTCTTGCTCGTCAGGCGTTTTCACTTACATTTCTGTGATATATTTTAATCTCTTGTTGATCAAGTTTTCTAATGGTTATATTGAGCAACGCCTCTTTCCACATGCGTTTTCCTGTAGCTGTTCCGAACAGGCATGTGACCCTTTCTGCCTTTCTCAACCCTTGCCTGCCTCTAGGGACTGACCTACCTGAAGCATGGAGGGACTGAAGAAAGAGCTACTGACCTACCTGAAGCATGGAGGGACTGGGTGGTCTGGGCTCTCAGGTGGAGAAGCCTCGGGACCCTGGCAGCCCAGTGTGTTTACCAGGTACAGGGCCGCTAGCTGGGTCATCGCAGGCAGCTGCATGAGGAGGTGGGGTTATCACAAACATAAACAAGGAGTCAGGTGGACCTTGGAAGGGGCGGTCTCTGCAGCAGCAGTCTTCAGGCTGTAACCATGGTGGTGCCATCAGGGAAGAAGAGCGACAGTTTCCATTTTCTGTACACACGCTGTCAGCATCCACTCTCAGACCCGAGGAAGGCTTTGCCCACGTCGACCACACGCAGGAGTTCTTGCCGGCCACGAGGAGGGGTTCCCTCACAGCGTCCCACGGTGTGTGCCTTAGTGTCCTCGGAAGCTCTTTGGGAAAGTCGGTTCTGTTTTCTCGCTTTGACCATTAACAGGGTTGCTTCTTTGTGCGTTTGTTTCTAATTCCTGTTGCTGTGATAATACCCCACAAAAGCAACTCAAGAAGAGGGGGGGTATTTTGGCCCCCGATTAAAGTTGGGAAATTCAAAGCAGCAGGAACTTGAAGGAGCTGACCAGAGGAAGAAGAGGGCATTAAATGCTGTGCTCGCTCGGCACACTCTCATTTTATACACATCCTGGGAAATGGCGCCCCCTTCGCCCCCCAATGGGCTCAGCTTCTACCTTCATCTGCCTAATCAAGATAAAGCCCTCCAGGGTTTCCCAGAGTCTTGTCTTCCAAGTGAGTCTAGATCTCAGCAGACAGACAACTGAGATTTACTGGCAAGATCATGGTCTCTCCAATGTTGAGAGATAAGTGGAAACAAATACTAAATGTCAGCTTTAAATATCCAGGTAGATTTTCTCTTTTCCTTAAAACTTTTCCAGACCTAGCACATACGTGACTAAGTTGCATATTTCTATGTATTTTGACTGTGTAATGTAGTATCAATATACAGAGTGATCAGAGTGTTGTTAAAGTATTGCTGCCAGTGGCTAGAGACTGGCCTGGGTGTCTATAGGTTCTTGGCTTCTGATCCAAAGGACTGAAACTAAGATTTTTGAAAGAATCAGTGTAGATGTATGTAGAGTGAAGTGATAGTATAAATTAAAGAGGGGTATTCTGTGGTGATGGACAGAATCACCACATGAGTGAGAGTGCCCACTGGCTCTGACTATTGTTCAGGGATTCCTTTGATGGGGGTTTGTTGGTATAATGTTCTTGTGGAATATATAGAATTTACCCTTGTTCATTCAAATGCTGATTTCTCTCCTGACTATCTGGTTTTAATCCAGACATTGCATTGTGATGCTTATTCTAAGCATCACCTGTCTCAAGTTGGTGTAAACATGCCACCATTTGTTCTTTGTATTGTCAATTAAACCAGCCAGCGCTGTGCAATGGAGAGCATAGGGTGGGACATAATGGTCCAGAGGGGAGGAGAAAGAAGCGAGTGGGCGGAGTCGGAGAGCAGAGATCAGGAAGAGAGGACTTGGGACTACGGAGGAAGTATAATGGGTGAAATCTGAATGGGAGGAAACCATGCGGGCTTGGAGGTTTAGGATGGAGTAACTGTTGCCCAGCATTGTAATCTAGGTGCACTGTTCAGAGACAGGTGTGTATACCCAGTATAGATGGGTGAGGAACCACTCTGCCAAGTCCCTGTCAAAAGAGAGGTGTGTATTCACAACTCAAAACCAATGGGGTCCCACACTAAGTTTACCTGCCTCATTAATGGTGGAGCTATTCTCTTGTTACTTTTTTTCCTTATTTCTTTCAGATTCTGTCTCTGGTGGGCTCAAAACTGCAGTCCTTCTGCCTTAGCCTCCCATTGCATGCCTAGCCCTGCTGTGGCTCTTCTATAGAGTTTTGATGAATGTATATAAATGTTGTCTTATTGTTTCTTGTGTAAATCACTGAATTCTAAGGTTCTAGAAACTACTGTTTTCTTGTGTTTGTTTTTTATTGATAAATATGATTACTGATTTATATTTTTCTACTAACATTGGCTTTTGATTATGTAACTCCCTTCATACCATTCTCATTTTTATAACATCAACCAAATATGTGTGCAGTACAATAGTCACCCGTGCCTGGCTATTGTTCATTGAGGGTATCTGGGCCATCGAGAAATGCCTGCCAGGTCTGTCGAGTCTGCAAGCACTCTGTCATTAAATTGAGATGGAATTTATTCATCTAGTTCAGAGTTTACTCTTTGTTTCAATATCTGCCTTTACTCCTCTTCATGACGGAATGGACAATTCAGCCTGTATTGTGGCTTTCTATGCAGCACCTTCTGGTCTAACTAACCTACATATGCCACAGTAGACTTTCAGAATGACGTGGGAATAGCTATGGATGCTGGGCCTTTAATCCCAGTGCTTGGAAGGCAAAGACAGGCAGAGTAAGTTCCAGGACATCCAGGACTACACAGAGGAATCCTCTCCTGCCTCCACCCCAAAGAAATTGTTATCTGTGTGTGTAAACAAGAGCAAAGCACTGGGTGTTGGTTATTGTAGTCGGAACAGACTCCATACATCTGAGACTCTGCTACTGTGTGAGGCTTTAGCCCTGTCTCCTACAATGGAGAACGAAGCTCTCCATCTATCATGGGCTACATCATAGCAGCTAGAAAGAGACTTTCCTACCAGGGATTTTAATACAAATAGAAAAAAATGAGTAAGAGATTATTTAGAAATCATTTGCTGGCATCAGTAATGCCTTGAGCCCAATGGAGGTACTCTGTCTAATCTCCATGGTGACGGTTAATTATCCTTGTATTTCTGTGGCACAATCTTCGAGATTAATTGCTAGATCGTTGTTGTTGTCTATAGGGAATGCAGAGGCTACAGTCATAATTGACGGTACTGGAATTTGCTGTATTTCTTGAAGAGGGTTACAGTTTGTTCCGGTCCACAGCTGAGTTCAGATGAACCACAATAGCAAGGGCATTTCTATTAGAACTTATATAGTTCCTTTGTGAATGTTTGTCTGTCCCTCTTGGATGACCCAGTCAGAATAAAGCCCTCCTCTTTGAGCAGACCAATGAGAAAAATGCTTCTCCCATGTTATATACAACAAGTGACACATCTATGTTATTAGGACAACCACCACATTGTCTTTTATAAATGAAATATTTTATTGTAGGCGATTACAGCAGGAAGTTAAACTCACGTGTAGGAGTCAGGGTTTCCTTTGGTGCAACTAAAGTTTTTATTTTTAATTTTAGAAAGGTGATTTGAATGGCAATACACTTAGTTAGGCATGGTGGTGCACATCTTTAATCATAGCGCTTGGGAGGCACAGGCAGGTAGCTCTCTGTGAGTTTGAGGCCAGCCTGGTCTACATGGCAAGTTTCAGGATAGCCAGGGATGTATAGAGAGACCCTGTCTAAGAGAGAGAGACAGAGAGACAGAGAGACAGAGGAAGAGAAAGAGAGAAAGAGAAAGAGAGAAAGAGGAGAGAGGGCAATACATCCATTTACTAAAATTAAGGGCAGTGTTTTTGAGATTGTCACAATCTTTATCTTAATATGAAGGATTCTAACTTTGGTCTTAAGACTTTTCTCTCTTTAAAAACTTAACCTGATATTTTTCTTCTAACGTGAAAGAAATAAGGAATGTATATAGTACGTATACTATAACACACACATACATACACATACAACACAGATGTTTTTCGAGGCTGGAGAGATGGCTCGACAGCTAAGAGCACTGGCTGCTCTTCCAAGGACCTAGGTTTAACTCACAGCACCCACGTGGCTGTTGACTCCTCCCGGCGCTACCTGCGGGCCCAGGGACTCGGCTGCCTCCCTTCGGCCTCTGAGGCTGCTGTACACAAATGCTCACATGTGGGCCAAGCACCCATATGCACCAAGTAAAAATAAAGGCAAAACACTTTAATTGGTGCTTTTATTCCTGTCTCTTCTTCTTGGAAATTAATTGTCCTGGTTGTAATTAAACAGTTTTAATTTCCTCTTCTTGAAGATACACACGGGTTATTGCTGATGACCTATATTCAGCAATCTCTACATTATTAATTAATTTATCTATTCATTTTTATTTTATTTGCATTGGCGTTTTGCCTGCATGTCTGTCTACGTAGGGTGTTGGATGTTGTGAGCCACCATGTGGTGCTGGGAACGGAACTCAGGGCCTCTGGAAGAGCTGCCAGTGCTCTTAATTGCTGAGCCATCTCTCCAGCCCCAACTACATAATTTTTTTAAAAAAGCAGGATCAGCAATCATTTGGGAATGGAGGGTTTCCCCTTTCCATACAGATTTCTGATTCCGGGTCTTATTTGTCATTTCCATAACTAAGGTCGTGGAAACCATTTTCCTAATTTTCTTGATTCATTTTAGTTCAGAAAGTGACCACTGACTCTGTGTTTAGAAAGTTGGCTTCTTTGTTACTTGAGGACAATCGACTCTGCTTGCTGCTGGAGAGCCTCTTCCTCTGCCTCCTGCAAACTGCTGTTGACAGATACTTGCCATTACGACATTATACTCTATAGCAACCTTTCGGCTCATGGACTGCAGACCACCAGAAAGACAACTTGTTTTAAAAAACAGGATTCTGTCGTGATGAATATTTACCAAATGGTCCTGAAATAGTATTAATGTGACAAAATACTGTAGGAAGTACGAGGCAATAATGTTCAAGACTGGCTTGAGAGTAATGAAGATTGCTTTCTAATATGGTGTATGAGCTAGAGATACAATATTCTTCAATCTAGATTTCCTAATGTTTTTTTGGGAATCAGCCTTGCTAACTTGGCATACTTTCTATACAGTAAGTCTCACTTGGAAACTATTTAGATTACCTAGAGTATCCTATTCCAGCCTCAAACACCAGAAACAATAACAGGAGAAAAAAAAAACAAAAAACTCATGCTAGGATTATTAACATATTTTTCATTTATTTAACATTTAATTGGCTATTTGAATTTTTTTGTTTGTTTGTTTCCCTGAAAGCCGTACACGTGGAGCCCTTTGTCCAGCATGCGCAGGGGCCCTAGGTTTGGCTCCATACACTGCAAAAAAAAAAAAAAGTTTTTTCTTTCTAGCAGATTTTGATTCTGCCTGGTTTCAGTTCTCTCTGTTTGTATCAGCAGTCTAAAGCGACTGTCTGATGTAATAATACTATTAGAGATAAATGTTGGTGCCTACTCCATAATAAAGTAAATAAAACTCCATGTAACTCCATTAAGGCCACCCCAAATTACATGTTGATAGTGTCTGCAGCCTCAGCCAGACTACAAGCCTGGGCTGCGTTCACTCCACTTCGCATTTTCCTGGTTCATCTAGTCCAGAACGCTGCGTGTGGCGGGCACTCCAAAATGTTTATGGATTGGAAATAAACAAACACATTTAAAATAGGATTTGGAAAGCACTTCCTTCAGAGATGTGGTGTTGGGTCTCAGTGGGCTCCAGCCAGGCCTCCCAGAGCTTTCTGCTGCACTCAACAGAACTGCAGACGGAGAGAGAGACCAAGGGCGGGGCGGGGCGGGGCGGGGGTGGGTTTGCTTAGGCCTCAGAGAGGAATGGTTCCTCTAAATAAGAGCAGGGTGGGGTGAAGAGCGCTAGGAGAGCATGGCTTTCCCACCAGGACCTGTCCTTTATGGGTGGGTTGTTTATCTACCTTGGGGCCTTTCATCACTGTGGCTATAGGGACTTGTTAGGTTCTGTGAATAGGGCAAGGCCAGCATTCCTCACCGGGTTTCTGAATGTGTTGGGTGCCTTATTAACATGCATGCTTGGGGGCTAGAGAGATAGACGGCTCAGTGGTTTAGAGCCCTGGCTGCTTCTTCAGAGAACACAGGTTCAATTCCCAGCACCTATGCGGCAGCTCACAGCTGCCTGTAGCTCCAGTCCCAGAATACTGGCACCCTCACACAGACGTACATGCCGGCAAAACACCAATGCAGGCAAAGAAGCAATAGATTCTAAAAACACATGCATGCTTGGGTTCAGCAGTGGGGCCCAAGACACTTTTCTCCCCAGTAAATTCACTCTGTGTATCTAAATACTATAAACAGAGCATATACCTGATATCTGTTTGCAGAAAAGAAATTAGTAGCCTCATGTTTTATATCCATATTATCCAGATTCCAGCAAAGAAATAAGTCCTTAGAGAAGAAATAAAGGCTTATGAATTCCAAACGTTTCACTTTTCATATCAAAAGCTGAAGCCCTGGGACTGAGAACATGGGGTTCAGGAGACACAGCGGGAGGGAAAACCCGCAGCAAACACTATCGGCAAACTTGACGTCCAGGGGTCAGGCTTCAAGGAATTTTAGAAGGTGGCTTCAATAGGAATGGCCACCAACAGCTCATACATTTGAATGCTTAGTTACCAGGAAGTGGAACTTTCTGAAAAGATTAGAGGGTCAGAAGGTGTGGCCTTGTTGGAGTAGGTGTGGCCTCGATGGAGGAAGTGTGTCACTCGAGGAGGGTATGCTCTGAGGTTTCAAAGCCCTTGCCAGGCCAGAATCTCACTCTACGCCTTCAGATCAGGGTGTAGCTCTGAATTTCAGCTCCAGTTCTTGCCTGCACACCGCCATGATGTTAACAGGGTAAACCTCTGAAACTTTAAGCCAAACCCCAACTAAACGCTTTCTTTGTAAGAGTTGCCTTGGTCCGGTGTGTCTTCACAGCAATAGAACACTGTCGAGGACAACAAGAGCACATAGTTAATTTGTTTGTATCAGTAAAATGTAAAATTATGGCCGAATATAGTGGTACTTGCCTTTAATCCTAGCACTCAGGGGACAGAGGTAGACAGATCTCTGTGAGTTCAAGGCTAGCCTAGTCTTGCCTTGAATTCCAGGACATCCAAAGCTATATAGTGAGACTCTGTCTTGAAAAAAAAAAAGAAAGAAAACAAGCAAAAAATTAAAATTACTTTGTAGAGTTGAGAGTAGGTACACTGGACAATTGGGCACGCAGAAGTGACTTTCCAGGTGTCTCATCTCAATAGTTTAATTTTCTCTACTTAGCTCTCAGGTTTTCAGAGTCAGAGGACACATTCAATTCCCAGAAGACTGACCCGTCCTTGGGGATCCAGACAAAGAGAGTGTTCCAGGGTGGAAGTCACAGATCCACACAGGCTGTGGGCATTGGAACTGACTCTGTCTCTCTCAGGCACCGTGTGACGACTGACCCTGTGTGAGAAGAGCATGAAAGCGGGAGGAGGCATCGGAGAAACTTGTCTTCAGGCGATCCTGAGAGAGGCAGGAGAAGTCTGCTGTCAGCTGGCTTTCTTCCCACTGTGATCCACTTGGCGAGGTTCGGGCCACCCTCAGGTATCTTCCCTCCATCGACGGGACCCAGGATCCCACCTCCTCTGCCTCACAGGATCAACGGGCGCTGAGAGCCCAGGAACAGCCACACTGGACTCCCGCAATCACACGTCCAGTTGCAACATCCGGTGCTCGGAGAGGAGCGTTGGCCCCAGGCTCGGAAACTGGAAACTGTTGTGACATCCTTGCTCTCACAATAGGGGGCCTTTTAGCTCCTCTGGGAACTGGAGCGCCACCCAAGCTGACAAGTGTGGAAGCAGAAGAGACCATGAATCAAGGACTGGTCAGACCAGGGCCCAAAGCTTTCAGAACAGGGGACTAAGAAGCCAGGGCCAGAAGATCACAGGGCTGTGATGCCTCCAGGACTTTGTCCCCACCAATTTCCTCCAGCTTTGATCACAGTTGTGAGATCTCTGGAACCCCAGGGTCTTTCTCACAACGAGCTTCATCCCAGTCCCACAGTGAAGCAGCTTCTCAGGTCTCATGTGAGACTTTGTGTTGATGTCCAGAGGAAGAATCTGAAAAATCTCCTTCTGCTGCTTCTACCCCCACCTTCCTTCCTGCCTTTCATTTTTCTTGTCTTTCCTCCTTCTTTTTCTTTCTTCTCTTGCTCTCTCTTTTTCTTTTCTTTTAAACAAAACCACCAACCAGACTGTTTAGCATGACATGATGTCTTCTAATCCCAGCACCTGAGATGCTGATGTAGGAGGACTGCCATGAATCTGAAGCTAGCCTCGGCTACATAACAAACCCGAGACCAACCTAGGATATAAAACAAAATCCTTTTTCAACGAAACAAAGCAAAGCTTCCTCAGATGCCCTTTGCTGGCTCCTTAGGAAGAGCTGCAGATGGGTGTGAATATTGTCGGTTTTCTGTGGCGCTCTTCACTTCTCATGGCCTTGGTGGAACAGGCGTTGATGTCCTGTCCCAGGAGTCTCTGCAACTCCGCTTCCAGAGGACTCAAGGTTGCCCTTGGGAGGAAGCCCAGAGTAGGATCGAGGGATAGCACAGCAGAGGAAGAAGGACCTGAAGGGTGGCCAGCGGAGTCAGTCAGAGCCCCGCAGTACAGAAGAAAATAGACCGGCTCTAACAGAGATACGGGCATCACTGACGCAGGCGCAGACGCTGCAGACAGAGTGAATCGTAAGAGGAAGGAGGGTCTTTTCAGAACCCGAGAAGTCGGCCTGGTAAATGGAGCGGGGAAATGAGATGCTTCCAGAGAAGGAAACTGGTTCTAATCTGGCTACAGGCTCCATTTTCTGTCTCAGTGCCTTCCTCTACAGGAGAAAAACAACAGTGGAGCTTGGCATCATTTGCCTCTGCTGTCAGTGAAGGTATTGAAAAAGGGCTTGGTGGGGAGAAAACGCTCCGAAGTCACATCTCCTCCTTCTGCTTTTTCCTTGAAATCCCATTGTAAGCTCTGGACTTTGCACACAAGGCAAGCAGCTTATATGCACATTATTTTTGTCATCACAGGCATTGACCTTGATATAAAATAACCTCGTTCAGTTTCCTCTAAGCTTTCCACATATGAATGCTCCCCTTTGTGCAACCCAGCTTATTTGATGCTCAGTTTCCAGGTACGTCAGTTCTACAGCCATGCTGTGTGCTGTGTGTGGCCAGCCCGGCTGCCCCAGCTTTGAGTCATTGATGTAGAAATCTGTGAGGGTTTCCTGAGGAGGGGAGGGTGGATTTGATCCTCTTCTGTTCTTTCTCATTTGGGATTCTTTAGTTTTATTTGTTTTGTCATTTATTTGTTTAACTTGTTTACTCTGGGATGCAGTGCAGATCTCAAACAGCTCCCAAAAGCCATGTGCTGAAGGCTTGGGCCTTGGGATGGTGCCTTTGGGAGGTGGTGGTAGGTTAAAGAGGTCCAGCCTAGTGAAAGGTCTTCCAGTGCCTGGCAGGCACACCTGGGGAGGGACAGTGAGGCCCAAGCCTGTCTTCTGGCCATGAAGTAAACATCTTGGTTCTGCCGTGTCCTCCTGACTTGATGCAATGGTCTGTTCACAAACCAACCTTCCAAAACCATGAGCTAAAATAATCCTTTTTCTTGTTATAAGTTAGTTCCTCACAGGTATTTGTTACAGTAACAAACAGCTGACTAAATATCAATGTATTCTTAAGGGTACAACAGTGGCAGTAACCAACAGCTCTCTAGCCGGACTTCAGGCTAGCTCATCTAGGGAGAAACCATGCCTGATACTGAAAACCTAGCCAGCTACCAGCGGCTAGTGAAGTCGTGGGTCTTGGAGGAGAGCAAACTGCCAGCATGATTGCCACAGCATGATTACTGTACCATTCCTGACTGCACTGTGAGTGTGTGTCCTTACACCCACAGGTAACTGTAGCTCCCAACACCCATCAAAGAAACATCTCTTTCAACAGAGACCAGTGGAAAAAAATGACAGCTGATCAAAATCTAAAGAGAAAGGAGTCCAGCCTCACGAGGAGCCCAACTTAGCTGATACATCTACCATACCTAAGGCTCAGGGATCACTGAGGAAGGGGAAGCAGAAAGATTGTAAGAGCCAGAGGAACAGAGTGTTTGCTGTGAGATTTTGTTTCCCAGAAATATCAGAGAAGTTACCTCAATGAAGTCTCATCAACAGGGCTTCCTAAACAGGATCTGAACAAGGACAGCAGCAATCAGCATGCTAACACAGAAGGGAGACTTACAGGGCCTCAATACAAGCAACTAAGGGATTCTGAGAGTGGGAGAAATAGCCTTCCCCTGGGAACAGTTCCCAAGCTGGTTACACAAAACCAGTGGTCAGCCTTGAAACCTTACACACACAGTTAACATCATAGGGGCTGACCAGGTTATAGTTCTATGTGTAGGAACACACACCACACACACAGATTGAAGGAGAAGCTGAGGACATGAATTTGAGAGAACAAAGGTGGGTGTGCCTAGAAAGGATTCAAGGGAGGGAAGAAAAACGATGTAATATATTTTAATCTCAAACATTTCTTTTAAAGGTACTCATTTTCTGAATAAAGAAAATCTCACTGATGTAGTCAACACAGATTTTTTTTTTCCCATTTATTGCCATTTTTTCTGGAAGTGAAAAGAATGCGGGTGTGTGTGTGTGTGTGTGTGTGTGTGTGTGTGTGTGTGTGGTGGTGGTGTCAGAGCTTCAAATATCCAGGTTGCTACCTTTTCTCCTTCCTCTTCCTCTTCCTCTTCCTCTTCCTCTTCCTCTTCTTCTTCTTCTTCTTCTTCTTCTTCTTCTTCTTCTTCTTCTTTTGGTATTATCATTTTATTTACCAGCTTAGAGAAGTCAGAAACAACACTGATTCATAATGGTTAACTCTAAACCTTTACAAACGGTGTTGCCTTTTTTCCTTTTTTCTTTTTTCTAAATGGGGCTGAAATCTCCCCTGCTGAAAAGGTTTTGATATGACTCAAATTCCCCAGGACCCCATTTGGGTCCCCAGGGCATATGAGTTCTTAATGTACCTTTGAACCTGAACACTCTGCTTATTATTTCCAGACCCGAGCGAGCCAGCACTGAGCAGGCTGCGCTGCCCCACTCAGCTGCCAACAGCAGTGAAGGGATGCTAGATTGGTGGCCTATTGTTCTAGCCTGGCCGACCCTGGAAGACATTTGCAACATGTTTTTTAAGTTTGAGGTTTTAAAGGGAGTATTTACAAGGTCAGCTGTTTAATGCTTTTTTCACTGATTAAACTAATCCCTTGCAGTTCGCCTCTCCTTTGTGTTTTATGTTTATTGTGATCTATACAACATAGCGAAAATATATAAAGCCTTTACCATGGCAAGAAAAACATAATAACTAATTAAATAACTGCATTATTATATACATCTCTCTCTCTCTCTCTCTCTCTCTCTCTCTCTCTCTCTCTCTCTCTCTCTTTTCCAGGCCCAGTTTAGCCAGATGATCCTCCTTGCTCATCTTCATTTTGACTTGAAGGCTCCCCAGGCTTGTGCCTTGGGGGCTCTGGCAATTAATGGGTCTTTGTTCCCAGTGGGCCTTCCATACCCCAGGCCCACCCCCCTGAGTGATGCATTGGTCCAGGGGTTTTATTTTCCTATCCCCTCTGGGGCCTTGTGGTCTCTGTTGAATTTCAGGCCTTGGGTTACCGGTTACAGTGGGTGGCCCAGCCGGCCTTTCTTTTCCTACACGCTATAGAGCCCGAGCAAAGCGTGTGTCTGGGGGAGGGCACGGGAGCGCAGCAGCTGGGCTCTGCAGTTAGTTCCGCCCTAGGTTAGGTGATTCCTGGAGAGGTGACGTCCGGGGCCAGCCAGGTTCTTTGTGGGACTAGCAGGCACTGGCATGTCACTGCCATCTGGTTTTCCCTGGAGAAGGTTACATGCAACTGCTCTGTGAAATCCCCCGTCCACCACTGGGGCTCCTCGTACAGAGATGTGTGCGGATGATTTAGCTTAATGACTTAGTCCAATTGAATGGCTTCCAGTAGCATAGTCATGTGCTTTGAGAAGTTCTGAAAGAGAGGAGAGAGGAAAGGCTGCTTTCCCATCTCACTCAAAGCGTTTTCCGTCCCTGGGGGGAAAAAGGAAGGTCTGAGACTCCAGTAGAATTAGCGCAGGTTGCCTATTACTTCATTGTATAATGTTTGGCAAGGGAAGCACGTTAAGTCAGTTAAATCTGTTTATTTGGCTCTTCCAGGCATGCTGTGTAGATGAGGCCTGAGCTGGGGGGTGAGCTCTGTTGTGCTAGGATGCCTTCCTGGAGAGAAGTGGGTTTGCTTTGCAAAGCAGAGCCAGCAGCACCTGGAGTTCAGCTTGTTTACTAGCCGTCCAGGGGTTGGCTTGAATTGTGCAGCCTCTGCCCTGCAGGCTGTTATGAAGTGGCTCTGCCTGGCATCTGGGCCAGCCATGAGTTCTCCCTGTGAACTCCCTGCGTCGGAAGACCGTTGCAAGAACTGCACGGGAAAGCAGCTGTGGAGGCTCCATAGCCCGTGGACTCACCAGGAATGCACTGAAAAAGCAAAGCGTGTTCTTCCGCTTCCAGAAAGCACTGTGGCAGCTAGAACATGCTAGAAGAAAGAGGAGAGCATTTGCAGGGCCAGCTCTCTCAGAAGGAAATCATGCCCTCCTCAGACCGTAGATGTCCTGATTAGGACATGATTGGAAAAGATGACCTTAGTCATGTGCTAAGTCATAAACACCTCAGGTGAAGCACGGACCGTAGTGGAACTAACCTCACAGTGTCTTAGCAGTGGAAACAAGCACAGTAACTCCAGGAAGAGGATGAGAAGGGGACATTAGCATTCATTTTTAAAAAATAAACTAATTTGTTTATTCCATTTACATCTCTGCCATAGGTCCCTCTCCTCTCCTCCCATTCCCACCCTCCCTTCCACATCCCTTCCCCACTCCCCCCAGCTCCTCTAGTCACATGAAGACTGAATTCATCTTCTTCCCCTGTGGCCTGGTAAGGCAGTCAAGTAAGGGGGAAGCAATCCAAAAACAGGCAACATAGTCCATGTCAGAGACATTCCCTTCCCCCCTCACTAAGTGGTCCCACATGGAGCCTGAGGTGCCACCGGTTACAATTACATAGAGAACCTAGGTCCAGTCCACGCGTGGTCCTTGGCTGATGCTTCACCCTCCATAGGCCCCTCTGGGCCCTGGTTAGTTGGCTCTGTTGGTCTTGTGGCTCTCCTGTCTCCTCTAGGTCCATTTACCCTTCCCCCCTTTTCCACTAACTCCCTATGCTTTGCCAATGTTTGGCTGTGAGTTTCGGTCGGTATCTTTAGCGAACCATTGCTGGGTGGAGCCTCTCAGAGGATGACTAGATAGGCTCCTGTCTGCAAGCAGAGCAGAGTGTCTTTAGTAGTGATAGGGTTGGCTTTCTTTCATGGGGTGGGTCTTAGGCTGGGCTCAGCGTTGGCTGGACATTCCCTCAGTCCCTGCTCTGCCTTTGTCCCTGCAGGTCTTGTAGGCAGGGTAAGTTCTGCATCGAGGTTTCAGTGGGTGAGTTGCTTTCTCCCTCTCACCAGACATTTGCATTCTCAATAACAACTGATCACACTCTGGCTACACACAACTAGGTCCTCACTTGCCTCCCTCAGTTGTTAGTTCTCAGCTTCTTTCCAGGAAGGCATCTCAGCACAATTGTATCTCAGTGCCCTACCCCAACCTAGGCCCCATCCACACAGCATACCTGAAAGGGCCAACTGTAGATTCCACCCTTATTCTTACCTGCATTTTACAGAGGTGAAGCCTTGAAAGGATGGATAGAAGGTTCCACACACTTGTAAACAGCCCAGAGGAACCTCCAGAATTCCTCAGGATCATCTGGAAAAAGAGAACTTGAGGAGGAATCGTGCCACAGGGCGACGTATTGGGACTGGTGTGGATGGAAAGCTGCCGTTTGGAATGCTGGGCCTTCTAAAATCAATCCAGCTGCCATGCCTTCCCTAACATGAGGGATTGTGAGCTCAAACTGTAAACCCAAAGAGACTTTTTCTCCTTTAATTTGCTTTTGTTAGGTATCGCATCACAACAGTAGAAAAGCAACTAATACAGCATCTTTTCTAGATAATTTAGAATGGGACATGGGGAGACCCTTACCCTAAGGAGTGAGGACTGGTCAGTTCTCCTGACTTAGCTATTTCCCAGCCATCTGACCTTGCCATGTAACTTTTCAGAGCCTTAATTTTTTTTCCCTACCATTCACAGAGTGTCTGCAAGCATAAACAAAGCAAAGCAACTTGAAAATTAGTTAAACATTATGTGACTTAAAGGTCTGCTTAGCCTTTTAAACTTCTTTATAATTTTAGATTAATGCAAATTAATGTTGGTATGAAAATGGAATCTAGAAGATGTATTTTTATATTGTTCGAATAATATTTGTAGTAAAATCTTACATATTAGAGTACTTTCAATTGTATGAACCATTTGTGATTATGTAAGGTTCATCAATATGGTAAAACACCTCATATTGGCTTGACATATCTCTTTATAATTAATCAAATATATCCTATAACCATACTGCACCAAATATTAATGGCATACTTTTAAAATTGGTGGCAAAAGTCATTAAAAACTCAAATTATGGCTGCTTTACATTATTTAACATTTATATAATTAGTCTACTTATTTGGAATTACAAAATTATGATTAAATTGCTATAAGTGATTATAATTACTCAGAATTATATAACAAATTCTACTCATTCAGATCACTTCCTTAGGAAGCTAGAACAGTTTTTTGTTGCTTTGTTTTAATTCATTAAGTCAGGAACTTCTTTGTTCAAGTACCTTGAAGTTCATAAGACTTTGTAATTTTCAAAGCCATTTACAGACATTGCTTCATTTGATGTTTGCGTGACAGAAGCCTTCTGTATTTTTCCTTTCCTCATAGCATAGGTGGTAAGATACGGGTGATTCAAAAAGCCCCCGCGGAACCACGGGCTAAGGTTGCCTTAAATCGCACTGCCTTGTCGGCTTCCCACACAGCCCGCAACTCCTTTCCTCGTGCCACTCTTGTGCTTATTTCTGCGTTTATGTGATAGATATATTTTACCTCCCATTGACGCTTCATAAAGGGAGGAACTAGTCTGTTTGGTTACCTTTTGTGTGTATACGTGTGTGTGGACTAGAAGCCAGTGTTGAGTGTCCCCCTAGTCGCTCTCCACCTTACTTTGGGAGAGGGCCTCTCACTGAAGCTGGGACTCCCTGATTCGGTACACCAGTTGGCACATCTTTGGCCACACCTCCTGTTAGCGATTACAGGTGCATACTGCAGCACCCGGCTCTGCTACCGAGGGTGAGGGATGGGCCTCAGGCCCCGTGCTTGCGCGCTTACAGCACTCCTCCGACTGGGCCGCCCCTCAAGCGCAGGTGTTGCACACTGCCTACTTCCGCTGTTCGCTGTGCTTGACTGGGGCGTAGGGAAGGTGCTTTGAATTTAGCCCGGCCCTTGTTGCACCAGAGCGCACTGTTTTTGAGGCGTCTTGTGGAGGTGCTTCTCTGAGCTCAGTGTTACCAACAGCAGTAATCCCCCCTAGATAGCTGGGTTTTGTTTTGTCTTGTGCATCTGACTATTATTTTCTTGACCTGTTTGGCTGCTAGAAGGCCTTGGAACACGCTCTAAGGGATGCAGAGGGCTTCCTGATAGGTACTTTGTAGATGGTCCACTTTGCCCCTTTCGGTTTCTACACTTCCTTGTTTTTCTTTACATCCTTGTAAACTTACATGCTTCAAGATTTATGTGATCTGTGCTATTGCCTTAGCACCTTTGGCAGCAGGGCAGATTACAAAAAAGAAAAGTTCTCAGAGTGACGGCCTTAATGCATATCTTATTTACTTTTCTATTGGCGAGAAGAGATACCATGATCAAGGCAACTTATAAATTAGAACATTAACTAAGGCTTGCTTATCGCTTCAGAGGGCGGCTCCGTGACCGTCAAGGCGGGAACGTGGAAGCAGGCAGGAAGGTATGAGCCTGGAGGAGGGGTTGGGGGCTGGGCCTGGCATGGACGTGAAGCCTCAAAGTGACACAACTCCTCAGACAAAGCTATACACCCTAATCCTCGCAAAACAGGTCCACCAGCCCAGGAGTGAGCAATCAAACATGGTCTGTGGGGCCAGTCTCATTCAAACTGCCACACTGCACTTCTGTGGCTTTTCTGTGGTTGTTGTCTTTGTGTGTGTGTTTCTTGTTTAGTTTAGTTTTAATTTTAGATAAGTTGTACTAAGAACTGATGTCAAGTGGAGGCTTTTGTATTCTGAGGATTGTAAATTCCTATGGCGACCTTGAAATGTGGGCCGGTATTTACTTCCTATTTAGAGACTGTGAGTAAAGAGAGGCACGCCATAGGACTTTTCCAGAAGGATGGCCTCACTTCTCTCAGAGTCCACTCGGTCAGGCCTACTCCTGGGAGGCTCCGGTTATATCTACTACTGGCCTAGAATGTGCAGTGTGGCTTCCCTTCCCCTATCTAGAGATGCCAAGGAAGGGAGAATTCACTTCCCATGCTGACATCTTGATCCAGCCTGGTCCCAGCTATAGCTTTCACTGAACTCAGATGACTGGATTTGTCGCTCGGCAGCTGCAGCAGCGACCTTGAGCCTTCTCTCCATGTGTGTCTGGAACTTCTGTGACCCCCCCATGCTCCCCACCCCGTTGGGGACAGCAGACTTTTGTTTATGCATGAAGCACCACGTTCAGTGAGAGTCATGATTATGTGACTTTCGGTATTTGCTATGTCCTCACTCTTGGCCAACACAAATATGTTATCACACTCGACCTTCCTTAGCATAAGAATGACTTTGGAAGGCCACAAGATTTTCTAATAAACAATAATGAAGGAAATGGGAGCACCTGCAAAAGGAAGGAAAGCCTCCAACTGCCGATCAGGAGATAAGACGTAACAAAGCCATCCGCGGGCTTGCGAAGCGCCGGTCAGCTCCAAGAATGTGGAACGCGATGAGCGCCTGTGTGGAATTCCCTGTAGCCCGCTTGTTCCAACACAAGCAACAGGAGCCAGCCAACCCGGCAGCGCTGTCTGTTCCACAGTCGCTGAATGAATCCTCAGACACCAGTTAGGGAGCCTCTGCCGGACACCCCACCCAGGAAGGAGAGAGCGGACGAGCTCCTGGCACCATTAGACTTGAGATTAAACTCTAGTGGGTAACATTGGGAAGAGCCACTCCCAACCATTCTTCCTTACTGCTCCCCCTCAACCCACAGCCAGCCACACAGTTCTTACAGCCATGGCCTAGCTGTGAGAGCTGCTTCTGAATCTTGTGCCTGGGTTTGGGGAGAAAGAGGCTCCCTCCTTTCCAGCTGCACAGACTACCTGATTTTATTCGCTTCAGTTTGATCTTCTGAAAAGAATCCAGCTGGACCAGAGAACCTCCAAGTTGATTTTTTACCACCCAAACTTTATTTCTCTACTCCTAAAAACATTTAAGCTTCTCCTAAAAAGCCTCGTCTAGCATGTTCTAGATTTCATTCTCTTTTTACTCTTTGTGGAAACAGCTGGCTCAGCAGTTTGGATGAGTGTGTAAGGGGAGGGCTTGACCCTCCTCTGGGGCACGAGGTGGGATGGGAGCAGGCTCCAGAGGCAGACCCAGCTGGGTTCAGGTCGACTTGCATCTTCAGACATCTTAAGCAAGTTTTCTAAACTTTCCAAGTCTTGCTTTCCTTGTCTGAGGGAGAAGAGACAATGGTTATGCCCGATTCCTTTGTTTGAATTGAAGCCATGTGAGAAAATCTGTGCACAGACTCATGATTTTTTCTTTTTGTCTCTGGCCTCTTCAGCCTTTCCCCAGCTCTTCCTGTTTAGCTTTCCTTGTCTTGTTCTGCCTTTTGGCTCTGCACTCCTGTTCTGCCCTCTCCTGTTTCTTCAGTGTGCGGGGATCAAGGGCCCGAGTACCTGAGTCCTATTTCTCCTTTCTGCTCTGTCTCCCTTTGTGACCCCTGAGGCAAGCTTGGAAGACCTGTGCCACTTGGTACCAACACATTTGCCTTCCCAGGCCACACTCGAAGACTCCAGCCGCACGGGCGGCTTGGAATGGGAAATACGTGGATCACATTCCCCCAAATGCATGCAGCACACCCAGTCTTTCACATTCCCTCGAGTGCATGCAGCACACCCAGTCTTTCACATTCCCTCGAGTGCATGCAGCACACCCAGTCTTTCACATTCCCTCGAGTGCATGCAGCATACCCAGTCTTTCACATTCCCTCGAGTGCATGCAGCACACCCAGTCTTTCACATTCCCTCGAGTGCATGCAGCATACCCAGTCTTTCACATTCCCTCGAGTGCATGCAGCACACCCAGTCTTTCACATTCCCCCGAATGCATGCAGCACACCCAGTCTTTCACATTCCCCCGAATGCATGCAGCACACCCAGTCTTTCACATTCCCCGAATGCATGCAGCACACCCAGTCTTTCACATTCCCCCAATGCATGCAGCACACCCAGTCTTTCACATTCCCCCAATGCATGCAGCACACCCAGTCTTTCACATTCCCCCAATGCATGCAGCACACCCAGTCTTTCAAAATTCAGCCAGGGCTTAAGCAACGGTGGTCTTGGATTCATTAGGGTCTTCGAATGTTCTCTCTTCAGGGACTCTGCCCTCCACCATTATCGAGGAAAGACAGAGGAATTGGAGAGGGGAAAAGTGGAGAGACAAACAAGAAAGAAATGAAGGGGAAGAAGTTTGTGTAAGCAGGTGGTTGGCGTAATTTGGAGATGGCTGATAAGTTAAATTTTAGGAAAGAGTTTTATCAGGTTTTTGGAAGCCAGGCTCTGTCTGTTCCATCCTGAGCCCTGTTCACTGAGAATCTGAGAGGGTCGAGTTTCTTCCAGACATGGGTGCCTAATACACAGTGTAATTTTGCACAGGCGGGGGGAGCTGAGACGCACCAAAAGTGCCCACTCCTGCCAGGTGCTGTCATGGCCTAGCATGGGACATTGAGAAACAGGAGGAAAGAAGGGTACAGTCCCTTATCAGTGCCACAGTCAGAGGGGTGAGCAGTCTGTATGGATCGAGAAGTTGCCAACTGGGTGTAGTGTCCCATTCTGAAAGGGGAGGAGAAAATGAGCACTTGGTTTTGGGGATAAGTAAGGAGCTATAATGAGGGACACAGAGTGGAGAAGACAGAACTGCTGACATGAACAGGGGAGGGAAAATTGCTGGATTGTAGGGGATAGAGATCTGACATGAACATTACACTGTGGTGATGTCATTTTTAACAAAAGTCTTCCTGCACCTGTGAATGCTTAACCTCTGCAGAGGTGGACTCCGGTAATTTAGCCGGACAGAGCTGGTGAGTGCAAATGGCTTTCTAGGTTTCCCCATATGCCTTTTCTGTCTTAAACTATTGATAGTTGTAAAGAAGGGTGGGGGGGCGCATGCTTTCATTCAACTGTGTAGAGGATGCTTTGCTTGTCTTTAAGCCTTTCGATGAAAAGTTCTTTCAGAGAAATTTAACTTTAACAAGGATTCTAAAACGTCTCTCCTGCTTTAAAAATTGTTATTCGTAGAGATGACAGTGTGAATACAGAGCATAAAACAGATCTGGCTGTGGCTTCAACACAAATTCAAACTTGAATTGGCCTTCTGTCTTCCCAGTGCTTTGACATCTCAATATAAAATAGGATGCGTTCAAATGTTTTGTTTTTGTTTTTTTTTTTTTTTAGATTTGTTTATTTTGGCTTTATGTGTAGTAGTGTTTGCCTGTATGTATGTCTTGCACCATATCCATGCCTGGTGCCCCTGGATGTCAAAAGGGGGCGTTGGAATACCTGGAAATGGAATTACAGGTGGTTGTGAGACACCACGTGAGTGATGGAGACTGAACCTAGGTCCTCTGCAGTAACAGCAAATGCTCTCAACCATGGAGCATCTCTCCATCCCTTGTTTGTATGCTTTTAGTCTCCGGCAAGCATGTTTCTTTTTTTTTTTAAGATTTATTTATTTATGTATGTGAATGCTCCATCTGCATGTACACCTGCATGCCAGAATTGGGCATTATAGATGGTTGTGAGCCACTATGTGGTTGCTGGGAACTGAACTCAGAACCTTTGGAAGAGCAGCCATTGCTCTTAACCTTTGAGCCATCTCTCCAGCCTGAAAACATGTTTCTTAATGACAGTCAATATTTATTAATCCTAAACTGTTGGCTGGAACCAAAGGATGGTTAGTATATGTAGATGATTATAATTTGTATTTGTTTGTTTCTTTGTTTTGTTTTTGCTGAAATTTAAAAGTTATAGAGTCAGCTTTCTGGGCCAGATCAGTGAGCACATGTGCAAGGGATTGTGTGTAAGAAAGTTTGTATGGGAAAGAGGGAAGAAGAAATACAAGAGTCAGAGAGTGGGTATGAGTGTGTAAAATGTTGTCTACTGACCCTGACATACACTCTTAAACTCACAGGCGCCATGGCCACCTGTGCAAGAGCAAGACGGCCAAGGTTCAGCCATGGATGGGGAAAGGGCTCACCAAGCTCTGTCCCTATCTGAGGAGTTATTGGCAGTTGATGGCTGTTGGGGAGGGAGGATTCTTTTATTTCGGATGGCGTGGCTGCCAGCAGGTCGCTTCATGAACTGCCCTGCACCGTGTGCACACAGGGAACACTAATTAGACTCTATGGGCTGTGGAGAAAAAGGAGGAAGGGAAGGGAGAGGAGGGAGGGGAGCCGAGGAGGAGGGAGGAAGAGGAGAAGAGGAGGAGAGAGAGGGGGGAGAGGAAGACATGAAGATGGATGGAGGACGTACTAAGGGGTTTGGTGGGAGTTAGAGGGTGGATATGATGAAAATATTCTGGATTCATACATAAATGTTAAAAACATAAATAAACAACAGGAGAAAGAAAAAGAGAGTTTGTTCTCTTCCTTTGTCAGTGACTCCTCGTTCTTCCTTTCTTCTGTCCTGGAGCACCCTTCCTTGTGCCTTGCACTTTCACCTCTTAGTGCTCAGTGTGGTGCTTCAGTTAAATCTCGGGTTACATTTGGTCCGTTCTTGCTTTTAAAATCACCTGCTATAATAATCTTGATACCCCACTCCCCCCCCCTTTTAAACAAGGTTTGTCCATATGTCCCAGGCTGGACTGAATCTCACTAAGACCATGCTGGCCTTAAACTTCCAAGTCTGCTGCCCGTCCCCCTCCTGCTGCAATTACAGATGTGTGCCCTGCACCTACCTCCTTTGTTTCCCCTTGAGCTGAAACTGTTGGGCTCTTTCCCAATGCCTAGAGTAAAGAGCATTTTCCCGTTCTTGTCCCTCTGCAGCCACTGACGGCAGCTCCACACCGTCCGGCATAGGCTTTTGCCACACGCTTGTCTTTGAGTCTTTATTCCATTTCTGGGAGCAGCAGTACTGTGTGTCTGAGGCAACATTTCATCTCCCCTTTATATTTTTGTTCAACAGCTACAATCTTACTCTCCCTTTGAGACAAGGTAGTCTCCAAAGAGTTCCTAATTCATATTGGCTTTTGCCTCTGCCCTAGTGAAGGTTGGATCCCCAGGCCATTTGTTCTAAGACAGCATTTTCTAGGCTCTAGAATGGCTTTTGTGATCCAGCAATTAAAGAGTTACAGTGAGGAGCTCCTTAAGCTTTATGGAACACTGTGGGGATGACCTGTTTGGACCTGAGGGTTTATAGTTCCAGCCCCATTTACAGCATGGCCTGGTTACAACTGTGCACGCCTCTACCTCTCCTCCTAAGCTGGGCAAGGGTGCATTCTTCCTTAGCTCAGAATCCCAGCGTCTGGTCTAGAACTTGGAACAGATTAAATGACACATGAGGAATGAGCATGAGACAATGTCTGGGGCGGGGCGGGACGTGGCCCTGATGAGCTCTGACTCCCGGCAACAGGGCTTCTCAGCTGGGTTGATTATCCTTGTTGAAGTGGTACTTGGCGATGCCTGCACACAGCTTTGCCACAAGGTGAGGTAGAATGGGCGGGAAAGGTATGTGGAGGGTAATGCTGATGACCCTTAGTGGGCGGAGTCAGGCTCTCCAGGCTCAGGGCAGCCACACCAGTGTGGAATTATCTTGTCCCCAGCGATTTAGAACCTTCGTAAGAAGTGCCTTCCTCCGTGGTCCCTGACGTTGGGGCCCTCACCTCTACTTGGATATCTTCCTCCCACTTCACCTGCTCAGGGGTTCTGGAAGAGCCCAAGAGCACCTGAAAAGGGTGGTTTCTTTTGTTCTTCCTCACCCGTTTTGAGCTGCCTTAGGGTGCTCTTCACCCGTCCTTTCTAGGCTCAGGCGCCTCTGTGGTTTATATACCTACAAGTGAAGGTTCCAGACAGGGTGAAGATCCAATAGGATGGTGCTTGGGACCTGCAGGAGAGGACGTGAGAGTGTGAACGCTGACTGTGTCCTGAAGATATCCAAACACCCCTTGTTTGGGACACAGAAGAAGGGGCTGCCGGTCCACTCTGTTTACATGGAACAAGCCAGCCGCTGCCCTACTTTGTTTTATCTTATGGAGCAATTATTCCTCTTTTTTCCCCACAGACCAATTAAACTTACTCATATTTTTTTTGTGATCTTTGTTTTGGGTTTTTTTTTTTTTTTGGTTGTTTCTTATTTTGCTGCATAATATCAAAATATTTTCTTCAAAGACAATTTCCTTTAAAAATAAAATGTTATCAGGAGAGAGACTATGTTCACAGCTGGTAAAGGCATGATTATATAATCACCGTATGGGGAATTAAAAAGCAATTTCATAATGTAGCACTAGCATTCAAAGAGAAAATCAAAGGAAACATTCCAGTTAAAAAAAATAACTTTTAATCAAATAAAGTGTTTGAACTCTATTTGGGTTTTGTAAGTTTTTTTTTCTTTTTGGCAACTTTCTGTATATGCATGTTTTACTTGGTAAGGCTTTTAAAGAGGTTATCTTAGTATGCCTACAGATTTCCTGAGAATGTGGGCCACCTTCTAAGATTCCATATAAAATAGCCTTGCAAGGAGTCACACTAAACGTTTGAGGTATAAATTGACATTCAGCTCTTTAGCTTTGTGACAGCCTGTACTGTCACTCTTTCTCTTTTAAATGTCGTTAATCTAGGTGGAAACAGTCTGTGGTGAGTCCACAAAACTCCCACCACCAAACTCCATGCCTTCTTTTAGAAAACAAACAGGCAAATACAAAGACAATGAAACCAGAACAGCACAAAACAAAGAGAAAAAAAGTTCAAAGAAAAAGCATCTCACACACACACACACACACACACACACACCATAAAATACCCAACAAACTGGAAAGTATGATATATAATCAGAAGACACATAAGGTAAAAAATGCCCACGCGAAGCATTAAGAGACAAAAACCCCTCCAAAGCCACCACTGAGCTCATTTCGTGTTGGCCGTTAGCTGCTGGACACGGGACCCGTCCTGTGAGTGTGCTTTGTTCCTAGGGAAACTCCCTCAGATCACTACTTTCTCCTGTGTGAGTGGCTCAGTTGGAGATAGCTTCTGGTTCAATAATGGGAGCTCACGTCTGTCTTCCTTCTCAGTGCTGAACCCATCTGGCTTGGACCTACGCAGGCTCTTTGAAGGCTACCCTGGTCTCTGTGGGTTCTTAGGTACGTTAGTCCTGTTGTGAATGGAAGGCACCGTTTCTTCAGTCTTATCCATCACCACTTGCTCTTATAATTTTTTCACCTCTTCTTCTACACAGTTCACCGATCCCTGAGGGGGTTGATGAAGACATCTTACTTAGGACTGAGTGTCCCATTTGGGACTCTCTACAGTTTGTCTGGTGGTAAGTCTGTGTTTGTTCCCATCTACTGCAGGAGGAAGCTTCTCTGATGAAGGCTGAATGAGACCTAACCTATGCTTATCCAGAATCTCATTAGGAGTCAGTTCATAGCTGCATTCCTTTTGGAGAACAATAGTGTTTGGGTTTCTTCTAGGCCCATGATTTATATAGTTTCAGATTCCTGACCACTTGAGCACTGTCAGGCCTGAGTTCCATCTTTAAATCAGAGCAGATAGTGGATGGTTACAGCCACAGAGTTTGTCTCACTATTGGAGCGGCGTCCTGTGCAGCCAGGTCACCACTGCACATCAAGGGTTCTGGCGGCTGGGGCTCGCCTTTCTTCTTTGCTAGTGCGCAGACGGCCTTCCAGGACCCTGAGTAATGATCGGTTCGGGTGAATTCTTAAGCTAGGCACAAGCTCAACTTCTCCATGGTCAGCGATATATATATAAATGTTGTCTTCATTGGGAGAAGCTTCTCCCCAGTATGTGGAGATCGACCAACAGCCTTGACAATCATCTGAGCTGTCTGGGAATCTCCACAGGGCCCCTTTGGAACAACTCAGTTAGATTTAACTAATTCTTGGCACTGGAACTTTCGTTTGGTTGAACGAGATGTCTTGTTGGGCTCTGTCCCCCAACCATCATTATTTGCTGACTCCACTTAGATCTCTTCCATACATACGTATATGGAAGGAATATATACATACATATTCCACATATGTGGAAGAAATGTATTTCTTAAAGATACATACTTCTCAAATGTATATGCACATGTATGTATATATAAAGAAGCTTCTATTGTTGTAGGTTTCCATAGGACCCCTCAAATGGCCCTTAGTTTTAGCTGTATTCCCTTCCTCATTTGCCTCTCCCCTCTCTCCCTCTGTTTAACCCTTCCTTCCCAGTCTTCTTCCCTTCCCGCTAGTTTCTTACTAATTTCTAACCTCTATGGTTATACCAATTGTAGCACGCCCACCAAAGGCATAAACTTTAACATCCACATCTAAAAGAATACGCACCATATTTGTCTTTTTGAGTCTGGGTTACCTCACTCAGGATGAATTTTCTCTAGCTTCATGCATTTACATGTGAATTTCATGATTTAGTCTTTTTTAAACGTCTGAGTGATATTCCATTGTGTGAACTACCACACTTTCATTATCCATTTGTCTGCTGAGGGGCATCTAGGCTGTTTTCAATCAATTTCTGTTTATTATGAACAGAGCAGCAATGGGCATAGTCGAGCTGGTGTCTCTGCATAGGATGAAAAGTCCTTTTGGTACAGCCCAAGAGTGGTGTGGCTGGATCTTGACAGTGATCTATTCCCATCTTCCTGAGGAACCACCACACGGATTTCCATGGTGGATGTACAAGTTTGCAGTCCCACCAGCAGTAGAAGAGTGTGCCCCTTACCCCACATCCTTACTAGTATGAGCTAACCTTTATTTTATTGATCTTGGCCATTGGGACTGATTTAAGATGAAATCTCAAAAGTATTTTGATTTGCATTTTCAAATGACTAAGAATGTTGAACGTTTCTCAGTCATTTTTGTTTCATCTTTTGAGAATTCTCTATTTAGATACATACCTCATTTTATATTATTTTTTTTTTTGCTTTTTTGATGTCCAGCTTTTTTTTATTAGTTCTTTATATTAGCTGAGTAACCTCCCAAGCCCTTGTATCGGTTGAGCATGAGCTGAGGCAGTCTGATTTATAAAGCTGTTTTAAATCTTGAAAACATAAAGAAATCAGACTTTATAAAATTACTTTTAATTGTTTGCCTAGCTCTGATTCAGAATATTTTAATATATTATGCATATACTTAATCATGTACAGTAAAATAACCAAACTGTAATCCTAATATTCTATCTTGAGCTGTTCTAACAAAATGACATAATCATTGGAGTTGGAGCCCTATTTCAGTAACCCATCTAGTCAATTTGCATCACGCGGTAGTTGGAATAATTTGAAATGGCTTTCCAAAGCACATCTGTATTTTACTTTTTGTAAAGTATTATTTAAATACTCATGTCTAATTTTTGTGCTTACCATGTAACGTTACAGTGAATAGTTTATAAAGACTGTATACCTATTAGTCCAATAGACAGGCACATTACTTAGAGCTGGGTTCTTTTTAACTTTTCATGGACATACTCTGTTACACTTCATTCTGAAGTTTGGGATGTAAGTATAGCAATAAAAACCCGTAACCTTGTATCTGTCCACACACAGCCTTATATACACATTGAATTTTGGAAGATGAAACGAAGATGTTATTCAACAAACAATAGACTCTCATTCTAAACAGGAGAAGAGGAGGAGTCCAGTCAGTGGCATGCAGATAAGGGCAAGTGAGCAACTGACTTTGTGTTCTTGTCTTATGAACTTTTGCTCAGCATCTGTTCGGAATGAAATATCCTATCTGAGACTGAACCTTATCTCCCAATCATTTCCTTTATTTCTTTGGCTCTTTGGTCTTCCCTCTCTTATTTTATTCCAGTCACCTGGGGCTTTGGTCTTGTGATTGGCTCTGGCTCACAGTAAAGTTTTTTGCTTTGGTGTGACATGTAGAAGGATTCCTTGATTCCTGGATTCCTCAAGATCCAGCCATACCACTCCTAGGCATATATCTAAAAGATGCTCAAGTACACAACAAGGACATTTGCTCAACCATGTTTGGAGCAGCTTTATTTGTAATAGTCAGAAGCTGGAAACAACCTAGATGTCCCTCAACAGAGAAATGGATACAGAAATTGTGGTACATTTACACAATGGAATACTACTCAGCAATTAAAAACAAGGAAATCGTGAAATTTGCAGGCAAATGGTGGGATCTAGAAAAGATCATTCTGAGTGAGGTATCCCAGAAGCAGACAGACACACATGGTATATACTCACCTATAAGTAGATATTAGACATATAGGATAGGATAAACGTAATAAAATCTGTACACCTAAAGAAGCTAAACAAGAAGGAGGACCTGGGGTAAGAGGATCAATCCTCACTTAGAAAGACAAATGGGATGGACATTGGAAGTAGGAAAAAACAAGTAACAGGACAGGATCCTACCACAGAGGGCCTCTGAAAGATTCTACCTAGCAGTGTATCAAAGCAGGTGCTGAGACTCTTAACCAAACCTTGGGCAGAGTGCAGGGAATCATATGAAAAAGGGGGAGTTAGTAAGACCTGGATAGGACAGGAGCTCCACAAGGACCAAATATATCTGGGCACAGGGGTCTTTTCTGAGACTGTTTCTCCAACCAAGGACCATACATGGAGATAACCTAGAAACCCTGCTCAAATGTAGCCCATCACAGCTCAGTATCCAAGTGGGTTTCCTTGTAAGGCAAACAGGAACTGTCTCAGACATGAACTCAGTGGCTGGCTCTTTGACCTCCCCCTCTCCTCGCCCTCGCCACCCCCCCCCCCCCGAGGGAGGAGCAGGCTTGCTAGGCCATAGAGGAGGACATTACAGCCAGTCCTGAAGATACCTGATAAGCTAGGGTCAGACGGAAGGGGAGGAGGACCTCCCCCATCAGTGGACTTAGAGAGGGGCAGGGAGGAGATGAGGGAGGGCAGGTGGGATTTGGAGGGAATGAGGGAGGGGGCTACAGCTGGGATACAAAGTAAATAATCTGTGATTAATATAAAAAATAAAAATTATAAATAAAAATTTAGTTAAAAAAAGCACAAGTGCACCCATGAGAGCAAGTTTGATGTGCAGTGCCTATCTGTTTCTTATTTCATGTGCAGGACCGCCTCTGGCTGAAAATGTAAGTGTCCCTTTTCTATATTGTTGCTGACACTGAATATTTAGAATAATTTTTCAGATTCCAAATAATTTTTTGGATAAAAAATATATTAAGATAGGGAACTTTGGCAACTGTATAATAATTGTGAAAATTATTAACAAACTGAACCAAACCCACACGGGTATCTGTTAGCCTAAATAAGACTTAGAAAGAAAAAGAGAAAAACAGAAACAAAAACGAACAAAACAAAAAACAAAACAAAAAAACCCGAAACCAAACCAAACCAAAACCAAAAAAAAAAAAAAAAAAACAACCAACCAAACACCCCCAAAACCCAGAAAACAATCAGAAGTTCTAAATGTTTTTTTTGAAAATAACATTTCATATTTTCTGATTATTTAAAACTTTTCTTAAGAAGGAAAAATACACAATATATTCAGTTCATTTTCTCCACAGTAAGAAAAAGCATATAAAATAATTCCCAAGCTGAGCAGTTCTCGACCTGAATGTCGCAGCCCCCACAGACCACCAGAAAACACAGATATCTGCACTCTGACTCACAACAGCAGCAAAATCACAGTTATGAAGTAGCAACAAAAATGATTTTATGGTTGGGGTCACCACAGCATGAGGAACTGTATTACAGGGTTGCAGCGTTAGAAAGATTGGGAGCCAATAGCTGGAGGGTCGTGCTCAGGCAGTAGATCCCAATTACACACAGCGACATGTTCCCTCAAAGCTGAGGGAGTCGTTCAGTAACGTGGGCCGGCACTCAGCGGCTCCGAGTTCCACCCCGAAGCTTCTTTCCAACAAAGCTCCGTGCAGAGATTCGCCATAAGCAGTGGTTTTAGCAGTTTTCGTATTTGTGTGTCTTTAATTAAAGAACTTTCAGGCAGGCCAGACACAGTCTGTGACTATACTCCATTTCACAGACATAGTCTGTGACTATACTCCATCATCATTTCAAAGCAGACACCAGTACCTTCGTGCCTCCCCAACAAAAACCAGCACAGAGACTGGCTCCATGTGCCTGAAAAACAAGTTACTAGAATGGAAAGGACACACACACACACACACACACACACACTTTTCTTACTCTCTGAGCCGACATTCCTCTCTCCCTTATTAAGAGAGTTCATTAAATTCGAGAAAGTGTGTTTGAAAGACCCAGCTCAGAAAGCACGCGCAGCCACACATGCAACTTTAGCCTGTGGGCCCAACATTGCCAGGGGCTTCTGCTCCGCGCACTGAAGACTTGTGTTGCACCCTTCTTCACAGTTTTCACACGCACGGTTGAATTGCTTTTTAAAGCTGAGACTCAAGCAAGCCTCGGACTTTATCGGGGGGTTCATACCCTGGATTCAAGTTGTAGGTGCTGTTTGTAATTCTAAAAATGCCAACATTTGTCATCGTGAATTATGTTTCCTTTAGGGAATTCCTTTACCAGAGAGAGGCAGTCATTTCTGACACTAATCAGATGCCTCTGTGCTGACCCTCTTCCAAATGGGGCCAGCTTTCTAGGTTATTAGTATTTAAAAAGAAATAACCACTCAGTGTAGCGTTTCAGTAAATAATGACCCACGGGCCTGCTAGTCCGCCAATGCGCCCCACCGGCAGCAGTGATTAGCTTGGGGAACCTTACAGGGCTCTGCCCAAGTCAGCTGAGCAGCGCCCTGGAGTTCTCCTTTTTTTTTTTCCACTTAATCCCACGGCTTTGAATTTTTTTTTCCTTGTAAGTTCCTATATATAAAGATTAGAAACTGCTTCTGGCTATGCGGAATTACATGCTTTTAGATGAAATTCAATCCATTGTAAAAGGTTTTGTTCAGAGCCACACTCCTTTTTCCTTGTTGAATTTGGATGACACAGAGGACATTAGTTGACTGGGAACAGAAATCGTGTTACCCAATTTTTAAAAAGCTGTAGCAAGAGTTTTGGGAAAGACCAGACAAATTCAACACCAGTGAGCTTATTTAAGCCTTTTAAGGAAAAAGAGGAAATACCGGGAGATAATTAAAAGCGCAAGGCTGCCTTTGCCCCTGGAATCCTTTGACAGCCTTACATAGGTTATGCCATTACAAAGGCGGGGGATTTAACAAGAATTTTTGGCATCTAACAAAATGATGGCTTTGTAATGATCCTTAATGCTCTCCTTTGTGTAAATTAGTTAAAATAAATCTTTGGTAATGAAAAGGGGAAACTATTTGGATCTCAAGAGGAATTGGACGTTGATTTCTTTTTCTTTTCTCTCTCTTTTTTAAATGTTGAAATTTTGGAGAATTTCTGAAGACTTGCTGCCTTCTGCCGAATGGTTTACCTGGTGATGAAGGAGGAAACTCTGAGACAGAAGGGCTGACACAGGAGTGGGCGTGCTTCTGAGCGAGCCCCACGGGGAATCCTGAGCACGTCTTTTCTTCGCAGAGTGGGCTCTCGCTGCTGCGGTGCGTGGGCACGCGTCCCGTGGCCCAGAGCCACAGACTGCTCAAGGGTCCCTTGGACCAAAGGCAGCAGCTTCTTCAAGTGTCTGAGAGATACGTTTTACACCCCTACGTCTCTTTCAATTCTCAGAAAAAGACAAAACGTCCCCGAGACTATTCTTTGGCGCCTCCTCTGCCTTTCACATCTCCTCCTAGATGTATTTAGCAGATTTTTGTTTTGTTTTGTGTAAATAAGTCTCATCTCAAAGCAGCCGTGACACTCCTGTTTCTAAGCCCACTCCTAATGGATAACCCTTACTCCTTCACTTCCTCATTTCCCAGTCTGCACCCCTCAAGCATTTGCTGTTCTCCTGTGTTTACCGTTAGCAGGGCATGGTTCTCAGGAGTCATTCAAAGATGGGAAATGAGTTGTTGTTGTTGTTTTTTCTTAATTGACTTGGCTGGGAGGCGTTCATAAGGAAGGGTTGCTGGGAAAAGAAATGAGCAGACATTCTAGGGAAGTGAGGTAAGTGTGCTGGACAGGAGGTGGTTCCGGAAGTTAGCGCTAAGAGTCAAGTTCAATGGTACCAAACCCCGAGTCTCCCAGTTTGGGGCTCATTGCTGCACAATAGAAAGAGCTTTGCGGACACTTGGCCTTTCCCCCCATAGACTCCTCCTATCTCCAGTAAGTAGCACTGACTGACTACTTGGTTTTTAAAAACTCTACTTAAAAAATACAAGGAAAAGGAAGGACCTGTTCCCCCCCCCCCGAAAAAATGATGGATTCATTGAGCTGAAACTCAGATGAGTCAGTCGAACCGCTGTTAAAGAAAAAGCCAGAAATGCTGGGCTAAAGAGGCTGTTTCATGTGAAATAAACGCCTAACGTTTGGCTGGGAAGAAAACCATCAGCGTGGAAGCTGGTGTCCCCAGGACAAGCGCAGACTGGTGAGCGGTCAGCCACCACTTCCACACAGCGTGTGCTTGCTGAGAGGGCGATGAGGCACCCGGTGAGCTGCAGTTGCCAAGGCTTGGGCTGAGTCCTTTTAATTATCATTTGTCTTAGGCTTGAATGTCTGCTTCGAAATCACAGGAAGAAAGACTCTATATAAACTAAATGGCTATTGTTTTCACTAACATTATTATGTCACCCCCAGACAACAATTGAGCCAAAGCAAGTCTCTGTCAGTGGAACCTGAGGTCAAGTAAGTTCACTTCTGACTGTAGCCAGACTTTATGTAAACTGCTGGAATGAAAGCAAAGGGACTCTGATAGCTTTTGAAGGTACACGCTTAATGAAAACACAATTTGAAGTGAGAGGACACACCGAAAAAATATTATTCACTTTCTTCAAAGGGTCTACCCTCTTAGACCCATATCTTTATTTAATTTTTTTTTCCCTTGGGTAAAGTTGTCAGAAAAAAGATTCTGGACATCTAAGTTTTGAAGTGGGAGTAGCTTATTCTGAGGTAGACAGACTTTCTCTCTGTCCCCTGGCTAACACTAAATCTCGGGTGCAGTGATAGATTCTAGGTAGGTTTTTGCTGACTGTTGATGCTGGGGGGCCAATGAGCGCGCATAAGTCCTCAGTGCCATGGGCTCATGTGGGTGGAGGGAGGCTTTTAGCCTAACACTTCACAGTGAAGAAAGTAAGTATTCCACACAGCACCAGAGGTGTGTGTGCCCTCCTCTTTATAATGTGCCACTAGGCCTTGATGATTTTCACCTGTTTTTATCATTATAGTTTAAGCTGAGGTCATACAAGACATGGTTTGTGACTTCCTGATGCTCCTGCATTTTGTGCTAAAACAGTTATCAGCTAACAAATAAGGAAGGATCCTCACACTGTATTGAGAAGCTAAAAAGTACTTGATAATAAAGAGGAAGAGAGGGAAAAAGAAAAAAAAATGAGAAAGTGAAGAAAAGTCAAGAAAACAAATAATATGGTATAAACTTGTAAACAGCAAATCCTAAACTCAGGGACAATGAGAGTGAAGGCCAGCCCAGGCCCGCAATTCACAGTGTCCCTTGCAGATGTGCTTTTGGCCAGATATATGTTTAACAGAGGACCTAAGGTGGGGATTACAAGGGGCAACTTTTATCCAGACTAAAAGGCGTGATACTCAGTTCCACCTATTCAGCCGTCCTCGAACTCCAGAGACGATGCAGTGCGTCTACTGGGTACAGGCTCAGAATCCTTCCCTGGATGAGGTCACGCCAGCGTGATGGCCGTGCTGTTGAGACCTTTACATCAATAACCTAGGGCAGTAGAAGCTGTTACCCATCCACCCTTCTCCTCGCCCAGGGGAAAGGTCAACACAAAATGAAAGAGGGTCTTCCGACCCTGCTCATGCACTTCCAAATGCTGGCCTCTTCTCAGGAAGGGGCAGGCTGACGTGGAAAGCCACGTGCGATGCTGCGCAGGTTGACACAAAGACCGTTTAAGGAGTCATAAGTACCATTTAGGACAGGAAGGTAACACTAAGCAAGCCAAGTGGTCAGAATGGGCTTATAGCATGCAGCTTCCCTCAGGGCTATTACAGAGAGGGCGACTCTAGTATTACACACACACACACACACACACACACACATACACACACACACAGTCTACATTCGTATCTCTTAACCCTCTGGTTTTACAAGAGGGGCCAAAAATTTGAGCTCTTTGTGTAAAACCTCTTTACCGAATCAGTTAATTAACAAGTCTCATGTATAAAGTGTTGCTCCACAGTCTCTCATTTTGGAGCACCGTGAAGACCACACAGACATGTTTGTGGAAGAGACTTAGCCCCGAAGCCATTTACCGTTTGTAGCCTCAGTGTTATTAAACACACAACTATTTTCCAAAATAATTTCAGAAAATATTATTTTCAGTCCATATTTATGAACTTTTTGGCTTACATAATTTTGGTGGAGAATAGCAGTTGTTATGTGTACTCTAATGCTTTATTAGGGATTTTCTTTTTTTTCCTGTCTGCTGCAGCTTTCTTAGAGCAGATTCTTGGGGTTCTGGCATTTGTTTCAAGTCTTAGAATATTCTTAGGGTTACTACTTGTGCTTAATTCACCTGAATATAAGACAAGTGTTTCTGCCTGGTGATCAATGTGAGTACCAAATAGGGTCTACAAAAGGCAATAGTACTTACCAGACCTTTGGACCTGGCCTGCTCCCATTGGATGTAAATATGTTTGGTAAAGTTTTGAAGATTGGTGGAGAGCTAGGGCCCAGTACCACTCTGGGACAAAAGAAGTAGAAAGAGGAAGAAGTAAAAGAGGAAGAAAAAGAAGAAGAAGAAACAATAATTAATAATAATAATAATTTCAAAACCAAACAAAAATAGACTTTGCATCCCCGACAGTGCAGAGCTAATTGCCAGGGTGTGACCTGCAGAGAGCATCTGTGACCTTCTGTATTTCAGAAGTTCCAAAAGGAAGCTATGGCTCTGGCTGCCCCCACCGGCTGAGCTCGTCAGCAGGAAACTTGGCTTGCCAGGAAAATGAGGGAGGGAATAAGAAAGGCTCCCCCACCCCCAACTTACCCAGGTGCTTCAGGTCCCAGAGCTGATTGGCCTACTAGACTGATTTGACCGAGTCTGCCTTTTCTAGTCTGCATTAGATACAACAGGCTCCATGATGGTATGACCAATAGGCCCCCTCCCTCAATATCAGGGGTAACACAATAAAAGCTTCCTTTTCACTTGGGCAAAGCCTGCTGGCTGCACGGGAAGTGCTCTCTACTGAGCTCTTCTTCATCCCTGGGGGACTACACTGTCTTCTACAGTCTCCTTAGGGTCATCAGCTGGGGAAGCAAAGAGAGCTGGTTTCACAACCAGCCCAGGAGCAGAAGTCATGCTTCTGCCACATTCCATTGTCCAGAACTTAGCCACAGGGGTAGCTGTGTGTCCTCCCATTCATCCTGGGAGGAGACAGTTGTGCCAACACTACCACCTGTTGGTCTCTGAGCAGAGAAGAGAGAATAATGCCAACACGGTCCTCTCTTCCTGTTTACGCCCTCCTTTCTCCCTTTGTCCATGAAACTTTCATCTCCGTCATGCTAGACAGCCCAAAGTGAGAAGAAGGCCGACTGACTGAATGGATAGGCCAAAGCAAGAAGGCCAACTTGTGTGGTGTGTGTGTGTGTGTGTGTGTGTTGGTATGCTTGGCCTTTAAGTATTAGGGAAGGAAAAAGTTAGGGGTCTCATTCAGTTAGGAGCTCACAAGCTTATTTGTTATTCCCGTTGATACGAGGTGCGGAGAGGCATTCCAATTCACCATGCACATACGTTTCCATTACTTCTATTGCCTGGAACAAATAATTTAATTCATTGTTCTGTTGAGCTCCTCTAAGTGGCTTCAGTCAGAAGACCTAGTGATTGCCACACAGATAGCTAGATTATTTTTAGTCACATTAGTAAGTACATGGGGTGCCAGAGCCAATGCGCTGATTTCCACAGTTCCTTAGGAAGAAGCTAAGACACAGAGCAGGTAAGAGATTTGCCCACTGTCGCTTTCCAAAGTCATCCTCATCACTAGAAATTTCTAAGTTCCTAAGATTCTTTTTTTTTTTTTGTAAAGATTTATTTGTTTATTAGGTATACAATATTCTGCTGCATGCACACCTGCACTCCGGAAGGGGGCGCCAGATCTCATTATTGATGGTTGGGAGCCACCATGTCGTTTCTGGGAATAGAACTCAAGACCTCTGGAAAAGCAACCAGTGCTCTTAACCTCTGAGCCAACTCTCCCGCTCCCAGTTCCTAAGATTTAAACCATCAAATTCCACAACCTCATCAGCTAGAAGCAGTTTCTGAAATTATATAAAAAATTTGCATTTAATTTTTACATTATTCATGAAATCACATTCGTGCTTCAAGTATTGTAGATACATATTTTAAAATATTGATTTATTTTTACTTCATGTGTGATCTGCCTGCCTGCATGAATGTGTACCACATTTGTGCCTGGCACCCATGGAGGCCAGAAGAGTGCGCTGGATCCTCTAAGCCGCACTAACAGGCAGCCGTGAGCGGCCATGTGCGTTCTGAGACCTGGTTCTCTGCAAAAGCAGCAAGCGCGCTTGACCTCTGAACCATCTCTCTAGGCATATATTTTAAACCACTGCCATTAAAATAAAAGACCCTTGGCTGCAAACCAGACTTGCCGGGGCCCATATTTAAAGGGCGCTCTATATCAAAACCAAAGTTTTAATGCCATCAGATTGTATGAGATGTCCAAGTATCTTGTGAACATGATCTCTGGTGACGGACCATGTGCTCCTTTGAAACTCACCTAAACAACATGCCTGATTGTGAATTCAGTGCACAAAACAGCAGCAAGAGACAGTTTCTAGGGCCAAAAGCTGGTGTGGGGAAGCACTAATGTACTCAGCAAGCCAGGTAAAAGAGGACTACTGCCTTGCACACACAGTTATTATGCAATAAAGATGGACTGTCAAGTGGGCTTAAAGTGACGTTTTGGTAGGGTTTATTGACCAGATGCTGTGAATCTGAGATCAGAGCGTTTTGCTTTGAAGTTTACTCTTGATCCAGATCTTCAGTAAGAAGGTAGTTTCCAAATCACTGGTCTGTGAATACTGCTTGTGATTAATTACCCTTTTATAATCTTAGGAATTCTGTTCTCTGCTCTATTTTGAATAACTCAGACTCCATGGGGAATTGCATTTTGGCTGGTATATTTGGGACTGCTAATAAACACCCACTTCCTGTTTTTCTTACTACTGTGTCTAGCAAATTGTAAAATTACTTGTATTGCCTTTCCGTTTCTTGTGTGTTTAACAAGCCTTGATTTATGCTGTGGAATTATCTGCATCAAAGAATCCTTGCCAACAAAGTTCTCATAGCTTCACAATGTAAGATACTGTATCTTTTTCTTGCAGTACAAACTTGAAGGATGATAGGAAAAATAATTCCATTTCGTCAGTGCAGAGAACTTGGAATTCTAGTATTTTGAGCTCTCAATAACTCTTGAGAAGTTTATTTTTCACATATGTTTTAGAAGTCAATAGTTTTATTCTTTTAGCAAGACACATTGCAAGACCAAAAAAGAACCCTGTGTTTTAAGCTTAAGTCTCAGCATTGGATTCAACCAGAACAGGAACTCTTATTATTGTTATTCTTGCCAGGTTCTTTGTTTGCAAAATTCTCCAGTTGTTTTTGTTGACAGCTTGTGGCTAGCTGGCCTGGTGTCCAGCTCCTGGGGTATAGACTCCAGGTTTATGTCCAAGATGAGGAAATTGCTAGTGTAGGAGGTCAGGGAGTCTCCCAGGGGAAGAGGAAGCTAGAGGGAAGAGCAGCTTGTGCTTCAGCTCCGGCCTTTAGAGGAGGTAAATATCCTTTGCCATCCTAGGCAGCTACTAAGTGAATGTCCAACAGATATTCTTTCTCTTTGGCGTATGCAACAGGATTAATGATTAATGAGTTTCTGGAGACTGTAATCTTTACTCTCTTTATACTCACCCACCAGAGAGCTGTACTTCCCGCCCCCAGGGACTGACCGGGAATAGAAGGGTTGGAGGTGGTCTGGGATGGCACAGGAGCATGGTGTATGAATCAAAAAAAAAAAAAAAAAAAAAAAAAAAAAAAAAAAAAAAAAAAGGCCTGTATTGCCTGGAGAGCTATTCCACCCTTAGACCTAAGCAATCAAGTTCCTACTTTTTTTTTGTTTTGCATGTGGTACTCAGTGTCCCCCAGAGGAAGAGAATCAGGTAGACACTGCTCCTTAACTGAGATGGTACAATGCCCCTGTAAACCCACTCTGAATTGAAAATATTATAAGTAAAAATGCATTTAACACACCCACCTAATTTTCTCATACAACAGAGTAGTGGCTCCCAGTCTTCCTAAAGCTGTGGCCTTTTAACACAGTTCCTTAGGACCCAACTATGACATTATTCTCATTGTTACCTCATAACTGTAATTTTGTTACTCTTATGAATTGTAATGTAAACACCTGATATCTAACCCCTGTGAAAGGGGTCATTTGACCCCAAAAGGGGTCGTGACCCCAGGTTGAGAATCACTGGCGTAGATTAATTTAAATATACCCAGAACAAAATGACTGAACATGAAGTGTTCTTTATGTATGAATTTTACCTAGCTAATAAAGTATCGACTGTCATGTGCTGGACAAAGCACACTCTCCTGTTTGCTTGGGATTGGGGGATCAGTTGGGAGCTGCAGCTCTGTGATACTCAATGCCCAGAATTAGGAGAGAACACCATACCAGGTGTCACCAACTTGGAAACAAAGATCAACAGTTAACATTTGAAGTGTAGTCTCTAGGAAATGCGATACAGCTCTGCGGGGCTGACAAGTACAAACTGAGCAAGGACGTCAGGGGCGTGTGTGCGCTCCCTGTGAGAGCCTCTTCCTTGTCAGCTCTCCAGAGGGCTGGGTAAAGCTTGGCAGAATAGATAACAAATGAGTGTTGCTACACTTGCCTCCCTTCCCTCGGGTACAGGGTGGAGCCAGGGATGAAAACATAGTATGTAACTAAGACTCAGCATCTCCATTGCTGTGTTGACCACGTTAGGGCCACGCCCGCCTCCCCTTAGCATTTTTTGTTTTATTGAAAACAAAACAAAATATTTTTTATAGACTATATTCTGATTTTGGTTTTCCATCTCTCGTCTCCTCTCAGATCCTCCAAATTTCTCCATTCATCCAATTCTATGCCTTCTCTCTCTCTCTCTCTCTTTAGAAAACAGACATGTGTGTATTTATATATATAATCAAACCAGAATAAAACAAATCAACCAACAAACAGAAAAAATAAACAAAGGAAGAAAGAGCATGAGAAACACATGCACACACATGCATGCATAAAAAAATCATAGAACCATAAAGTTGCAAACCATAATATATAAGCAGAAGACTAATACTGTGCAACACACCCAGACAAAGCATTATGAGACAGAGCATCTCCAAGAACGCCATGAGTTTGTTCTGCATTGGCCACCCACTGCTGGGCACGCAGCCTGGCCGCAAGTGGGGTTTGTGTAGTAAAACTCTGCTGGAGGAAACGAATTTTTTCTTTGAGAGTGGTTGACACTGGGAGATGGCTTCTGGCTTAGTGTTCAATTCCACCTCTCAGCACTGGAACCCCATCTGGCTGGGACCTGTGTAGCCCCTTTGCATGGTACCATGGTCTTTGTGGGTCTGTTGTGCATCAGTCCTGTTATGTTTGGAAGACGGTGTCTCCTTGCTGTCTTCCATCCCCACTGGCTCTTACAGTCTTTCCCCCTCCTCTTCTGCATAGCTCCTTAAACCCCGAGGGGGAGGGGCTTGGCAAAGACACTCCATTTAGGACTGAGTGCTCCAGTCTCTCAGTGCAGAGAGACTGCAGACTGTCTAGCTGTGGGTCTCTCTGTCTGTCTCCCTCTACCCCAGGAGGAAGCTTCTCTGATGACAGCTGAGCAACATGCTGAACCTTGAGTGTAGCAAAACGTCACAAGGAGTCATTTCATAGCTACACTCCTTTAGCAGAATGGTAGAATCTGATTATCACCGAGCCCACGGCCTGTCTAGTCTCAGCTCCTTGGCCCCAGAGCAGTTGCAGGCCCGGATTCTGTCTCGTAGAGTGGGTCCAATCTGATTGGTCAGTGATTGGTGGCGAGGGATGTTTTGTTGGAGCTTTATCTGGTGATTCTATCTTAGATTTCTTTCATATGTGTATGTATTTTAAGAAGCTTCTATTGTAACAAGTTGCTCTATGACCCCTCAAATGGCCCCTAGAGTTACCTGTCCCTCCTGTGTTGAGTCCCTTTTCCTCCTCTGCATTTAACCCTCCAGTCTCCGCTCCAGGTCTCTCCATACCTGTACATTCTACTTCCCCTTCTTTGGGAGAGCATTCCTTCTCACTAGTTTTTTACTTTATACCGAACTTCGTGGTTTTACCAATTGTAGCGTGCCCATCAAAGGCTTAAAACTTAACATCCACCTATAAAAGAATACTTAGCATATTTGTGTTTTGGGGTCTGGGTTACCTCACTCAGAATGATTTTTTTCACTAGCTCCATCTATTTACCTGTGAATTTCATGATTTAGTTTTTTTTTTTAAATACCTGAGTGATATTCCATTGTCTAAATCTACCACATTTTCATTATCCGTTTGTCTGTTGAGGGGCATCTAGGCTGTCCATCCGGATATTATGAACAGAGCAGTAATGAGCATGGTTGAGCAAGTGTCTCTGTGATAGACTGTAAATGTCCAAGAGTGGTATGGCTGGATCTTGACAGTGATCTATTCCCATCTTCCTGAGGAACCACCACACAGATTTCCATGGTGGATGTACAAGTTTGCAGTCCCACCAGCAGTAGAAGAGTGTGCCCCTTACCCCACATCCTCACTAGTATGAGATAACCTTTATTTTATTGATCTTGGCCATTGGGACTGATTTAAGATGAAATCTCAAAGGAGTTTTGATTTGCATTTCCCTGATGACTAAGAATGTTGAATATTTCTTGAGGAATTTCTCAGCCATTTTTGAGAATTCTCTGTTAAGATTTATACCTTGTTTTTAAATTGTAGTATTTGTCTTCTTGATGTCCACTTTAAAAAATTTCTTTGTATGTATTTTAGATATTAGCTGGCTATCGGATATAAGTGGTAAAGATGTTTTCTAATGCTACAGGCTGCCACTTTGTCCAAATGATAGTGTCCTTTGCTGATGTACAGAAGTTTTCCAGTTTTATGAGGTTCCATTTCTTAGTTGTTGCTCTTTGTGCCTGTGCTGTTGGTGTTCTTTTCAGAAAGCTTTTTCCTGTGCCAGTGGGGTCAAGGCTCTTCCCGGCTTTCTCTCCAATAAGGTTCAAAGAATCTGACCTCATGCTGGTGACTTTGATGCATCTGGAGCTGAGTTTTGTGCACTGTAGAAGTATAGGTCTATTTGGATTCTTCCACACGCAGCCGTCCAGTTTGAAAAGCCCCTTTTGTTTAAGGTGCTGTCCTTTTTTCTAGTGTCTGTCTCTGGTCTCTTTGTCAAAAATTAGGCGCCCCAAAGTGTGTGTATTTATGTACGGTTCTTCAGGATAATTGATGTGTAATTACCTTTCTTTGTTGGGTCTTTGTGTAGTTTAGGGATCAGAGTAAATATGGCTACATAAAGACAGTTAGGCAATGTTTCTTCTGTTTCTGTTTTTGAAACAATTTGATGAGTATTGACATTCATTCGCCTTTGAAGGCCTGGTAGAATTCTGCTTAGTTCTATCTGGTATGGCCAGATTTTGTTTAGGAACCTTTTAATTACTGCTTCTGCTTCACTTGGGGTTATAGGTCTGTTTAAATTGCTCATCTCACCTTGATTTAACTTTGGAAGTGGAGAAGTAGTAATGAGGACAGGAAGGACAGTATGATCCACCTAGCTGAGTCCCTGTCAAGTGTGGCCCCTGGGGGTTCCATGTTGGAAGTGTTTCCAGGTGTCAGGGGCTGACAAGAAGGAAGTGGGTGGGGCTGAGAGCATCCACAGGAAGGAGAACTGGTGTGATGGAGTCCCTCAGGAATGGAGGTGGGAGGATAGGCTCCGTCAAGCAGGCTGCTACCGTGTTGGTGTGAAATGGCAGAGACTGTAGTGGAGGACAAGAATGAGGGAGAAAATTGCCTACCTGAGTCCCAGCCTGGTGTGGCCAGTGGTGGTCCCAGAGTGTTTCTAGGTCTCTGCAGCTGGCAGGAGGGCATGGGAGGAAGGAGGAAAGGCGGAGTCACTCCAGGCTTTGGTGGTGAGGACCTGGACTAAGAAGGAGGCCCCTACAGTCAGGTTGCCCCAGGGCCAGAAATGAGCCTGGAGAGATGGGTTAGTACTTATTTCCCTTAATGTGATTGTGTTTGCTTCCTCACATCTGAGCTGAAGCATTCTTTAAAGATTATATCTAAAGGTGGAGTCCCAAGGGTTGACATCTGTGACCGTATTCTGCCCCCTCAGAGTTTTGTCATCATGCTCTGCTAACTGTATGCATTTGCTTTTGTGCACTCACTTGTACTTGTGGTTGCCAATTATTTTTCCCCTAGGAAATAATTTTTTTTACTGGTTTTTGCTTCCATTAGAGGGAAAGTTGACAGTTTCTAATTGGCCGTTATACAAAAATACAGGGAAATAGGTGCATATAGGTATAGATAACAGTGTAAAATCTGCAGTTAGACCTGAGAAAGGACTTTTTAAGGCAAACACACATTATCCAATAAAGATAAATTCACATTAACCAAAATAGGGGTGGGGAGCATTGAGAGACTGCAGTAGCTAAAGGGCAGTTTTGCATAACCCTGACAACATAAATTCAGTCCTTGAGTGTGATCCTGTAACCCCATGGTAAATGATAGAACTCATCTGACTTCCAAAAGTTACCCTCTGGTGACCACTTTCTCACATAAATAATAATATTTATAAAAGCATAATACAAACCTGAGCTGATTCAGAGTAGAAACGCAAACACCAGGACCAAGGTAAGGACATGATTGAAGAGAACTCGTAAATATTGCGATAGGGATCCTGAAGTTCAGCTCTTCACAGTGGAAGGCTTCCAGTGGGCATGGGAGGGACTCATTTTCTGTAAGGGGCTGGCCACCGGGAGCTTGACCATTGTCTTAGTTGGGGTTTTATTGCTGTGAAGAGACACCACGATCAAGGCAACTCTATGAAGAAAATGTTTAATCGGGGCTAGTGCACCATCCAGAGGTTCAGTCCATTATCATCACGGCAGGAAAAATGGCCACATGCAGGCAGACATGGGGCCAGAGAAGGAGCAGACAGTTCTACATTTTGATCCGCAGGCAGCAAGGAGAGACTGTCACTGAGCATAGCTTGAGCATAGGAGACCTCAACGTTCACCCCCACAGTGACACACTTCCTCAAACAAGGCCACACCTACTCCAACAAGGCCACACTTCCTAATAGTGCCACTACCTATGGCCCAAGCATTCAAACACACCAGTCTATGGGCACCGTGCCTATGCAGCCCACCACAGTCAAGCTCTAGTGAGAATATGGGCAACACCAATTGGACCTATTTTTTTTGGGGGGGAAGACTGGGAAATGAATGTGGTTGGGGTGCATTATGTGAAATTCTCAAATAACCAATAAAATATTATTTTGGGAAAAATTGCATCTTTAGCTTTTTATGTTCTAAAATCATTTAAATAGATAGGTATATAGAAGTTTAGAATTACCTTTCTTATTAATGGAATTTATCTGATATGCCTTTGCAAGGGGGTAGAACCATGTTAACCTCTCTTTAGGAGACCCCACTCTTTTGGCCTTACCTTCCATGGGTGTAAGCTAGACTCAGATCCTTATGTTGGTACTGATGGTCATCAAAATTAAAAAAAAAATTCCGCTGTAATCAAAGTGAGAGTAAAGCTCACTACTGTTGTAATTTACATATTCTTTCTAGTATAGAACACACACACACACACACACACACAAAGCTGTAAAGGATCCACATGTAGGAGTCTAAGAGTAGAGACTATGTAGAAAAATAAAAGATACTAAGAGTTAAAAGACAGAGTAAAGAAACACCCCTACCCTGTACAAGATTAATGCCTGTGATATGCAAAACAAGATAGCCTGATTGAAAATGGACAACTGTAACAGAAAGATGATCGTCAAAGATGAAGTCCCATATTCCTGGAGCTCAGCGCACATTTCCTAGTGCCTGAAGGTGTAGAAGTGCCTCAGAAGACCCTTGAAGATGTCAGATCTTTGCTTGGCTCCCTAGGCTGCTCTCCTGAGAGGGCTCTTTGAATTTGGGAGGTGTAAGTGGGGAGCATTTCACAGGGAATGAGAAAAGCAAGGCCAGACACAACGAGGGTAGTCCTGGGGAGCGAGAGGTGGAATGGCCTGCTAGCTGAGGCCAGGGGCGAGGCTCTGACATCCTTTCATCTGTCCCCTACTAGTCCTAAGTTTCCCCCAGAAAAGGAAGTAGCCTTGGCAGGGCAGATCTGTTTGGCTGGGAGGACTGGCCAAGGAAACAGCTGCGAGCCATCAGTAGCCTAACTCCTGGCAGCTGTGGATGCAGCAGGTGTGGGGTGGGGCTTGAGAAGTGTCTGCTACGTGCAGCATTAAGATCCAGTGAGTTAACCAAACACTGCGATAAGAGCGCCGGTGTTGACACCTAGCACCTCAGATTTAACCAGTTCTGCCTCTTACCAGGCAACAGAGTTAACTGGTCTGAGTCTTAGTCATGGTATCATTTCAGCAAGCATTTGTTGAGTGCTCAGGCAGACCTACCTGGACATGCTCGTGAGGGTGACGTGAAGGAATACACACAGAGTATTACTGTTTGATGGGCAGAGACTACCGTTTCTTATTAACAATATTGGTAAAAGCGTGCAGGACTTTTGTTTATTTGTTTTTTTCATCTCCCCCCCCCTGTAATCCTGCAAGAATCCCCACTGGAAGGTGCCTCTGCAGGTCACTTAGATCAATGGAACTCATGCTCAGAGGAATTGAGAGAGGTATTGCTGTCTTCTCTCAGCTAGGACATGTGTAGCAGTGGAGTGAAATCTCCCCTGGATTCACAGGGCAGCCTTCTCAGCTGCCCACACCTCACAGCCAGTTACTGCTTTCTTCCATCTTCTCATGTCTTAATAAGTGGAATGGGCCTTCCCTATCTGCTTCTTGTAGCTCATGTTTACATTACCGTCCCTGATGCATCTCATTGGCTGTTGTCATCAACCGATTAGTAAATCAGACAATCAACCTGTTGACCAGGTGACAATAAGTCACAGGTGCATCCAATGCAGTGTGGGGAACATCCTGGACACATGTATCTTAGCAATCTTTCTCAGCTCTCCAACCCATGCACACACACGCGCACACACACGGGCACAAACACACAGTTATTCAGCAGGACTGCTCTGGGCTCTCACATGAAAATGTTGTCTGGAATGAGGACACTTCTGGTAATGGCCTCACTGGCTCATCATCTCTCATCTGTACCATCACAGTGGCGTTTCCTCTTAGCCAAGGTCGTAATATAAACTGGGGCTCTCTGAAAACCCAAAGGGAAGAGGCATTAGAGACTCCTTTGGGAGAAGAAAGGGGACAGGACAGGAACCTACCACAGAGGTTACCTCTGAAAGACTCTACCCAGTGGGGGGCATTATAGAAGAGGCTGAGACTCATAAACAAACTTTGGGCAAAGTACAGGGAATCTTATGAAAGAAGGGGGAGATGGAAAGACCTGGAGGGGACAGGAGTTCCACAAGGAGAGCAACAAAACCCAAAAGTTTGGGCACAGGGGTCTTTTCTGAGATGATACTCCAACCAAGGACCACGCATGGAGATAACCTAGAACCCCTGCACAGATGTAGCCCATGGCAGCTCAGTGTCCAAGTGGATTTCCTAGGAATGGAAACCAGGGCTGTCTCTGACATGAACTCAGGGGCTTGTTCTTTTATCACCTCCCCCTCAGGGGGCTGCTAGACTAGGACCTGAAAGACTAGGATCAGATGGAAGGGGAGGAGAACCTCCCCTATCAGTAGACTTGGGGAGGGGCATGGGTGGAGAAGAACGAGGGAGGATGGGATTGGGAGGGGAAGAGGAAAGGAGCTACAGGTGGGATACAAAGTGAATAAACTGTAATTAATAAAAATAAAAGTAAATATATATCTTAAAAAAGAAACTCCTTTGGCATCAGGCCTAGGATTATTCTTGATAACCAGGTCTTCCTCTCGTTTGCTTGGTACTTTGAAGCCTAATTCTGGAACATCTGTCTGCCGGGATACTTTGTAAGGACTTTGGCTTACACATTGGGCAGCATGAGGGCCACTGGAGGGTGAGGGCAGTGTAACAGGTCTAACGCTAGGTTTGAGCAAGGCGCAGCTTCCTCCCTTGGTCCTTTGACTAACACCCTTCTCCCCACAACATTCTTAATTTGAACATCATTTGGTACTCCCTCACTTTTCTTCCCTTGTTTTGTTTCTTTTTAAAAAGATTTTTTTTATGTGCCTGAATGCTTTCCCTACATGTTTGTAAGTAAAATAGATATGTGTACTGGGTCCCTTGGAGCTGGAGTTTCAGTTATGAGCAACCATCTGGGTACTAGGAATTGAACATGTCCTCTGCAAGAGCAGCTCCTGCTGATGGCTGAGCCCCCTCTCCAGTACCACCCTCCTTTAGTTTCTAACAGGTCTTTCCATTTGCAAAACATTTATAAATTACGTTAATGTCTGTCTTCTGCCACTAGAATGTAAGTTTTGTACAGGCTAGATATCATTCACTTAAAAAAATATGAAAGTGAGTATATTCTACAAGTGTGTAGATGCCTGTGGAGGCCAGAATAGGTCCCCTGGAGCTAGAGTTAATCCGTGGTTGCAAGCCAGATGACGTGGTCCTCGGGAAGAGCATAATGTGTTCTTAGCTGAAGCAGACCTTCAGCCTCTGCCATGAGTTTTCTGAGCTGAGAGTAGGGCCCGTTACAGTTATAACTCAATAGACGTTAGTGGAGAGACGCGGCTTCAGAGAGTGAGCAGTGCTGCAGTAACTTAGCAAGCGGCGGAAACGCGCGCTGAAATCAGAGTCCTCCCCTTTGTTTGGTCTGTGTGACTACGGCACACTTGATGTGGAGACCAGACTCCCAATTATCCAGGCAAGCGCTGCTGAACTGTTCAGCTCATCTTGTTTACACTTGGGTGCAGGTTCTGACACATTGGGTAAAGAAAATGACATGCAAAATTATTTCTTAGCAGAAACAATTCTTAATCTTAAGCACAATGATACAAAACCAAAAGGAATCCTAGTGTAAAAGGTGATCTGAGAAAGCTTTTGGTCAAACCTATCAAGCTAGAGGTGTCGGCAGCCTTTTAGGAGAGGGGTCACCTCAGGAAGCAGAGTGATTCTGAGGAAGTAACCCTCTCCAGGGGCAGAAGGTAGGCTCTACGCTGGGCTCAGCACCTGCCTAGAAACCTGGACTCTCTCTAGTTCAACCTGCATCCTCCTCTATTTCTTTAAAATATAAAATGTCTAGCTTGCTTTTTGGCAACTATTTAGGAGTGAGCTAGATCTGCACTATCGAGATGGGAGTTGCTGCTGGGGACTTACGGTCCTTTTATTTCTTATATCTGAAATATTCTTCCCAAAGTCCTTCCAGACAAGAATCTAAAGTTATGTTTTCTAATTGACTGCAGTTGCTTTGACACAATTTTTACTATTCCCCACCCCCCTGCAATATCTTCATATGGTTTTCAAAATGTTATTGAACTAGTTTCTTGAGGGCCTATCTTGGACATCAAATTTATATAAAACCTTCTCAAGATGAGGTAGGAGCTGAGGTGAGTTTTGTCTATCTGAGTTTTGGCTTTGCTTTTCTAGTTTTTTTTCCCCTTTTACATTGTACTTAAGAGCAAGGCTCGTCAGGGCTAACGAAGACACTGAGACCTTGATTCCACTTTGATTGTACATTTAGTTTTCCCTGTAATCATTCTGAAAGTCAATGTCTTTTGAAAGATGAGAACACCACTACTGCTAAATACCTTAGCAAGCAGGACAGATAGTCACATAAATAGCAAGTATATGTTTGACCAGCTGCTACCTTTCCTGAACCCTTTCCAGATGCTCCGCCAGATTAGTCCTGTATCCACAGTCTCATTGGCTGGTCTCCTGCAGCCTAGATCTGCTCAGCCTGGTCTGTTGTTCCCATCCAAGCCGATACAGCCAGGGCTCAGATCTCAACCAAGGATGCCCCTTAAACGCTTAGGGGTAGGGTCAAGGCTTTCCAGTTCCAACTGTCCGTTCTTTTAAACACAGAGGAGGCAAGCTCAGAAGATCTTCATTGGTGGTACTTTGTCAGCCGTGCAGTTAAATCTGAGGGAGTGCAGCCCCTCTGGTTAAAAACACAAACAAATAAAAAACACAACCGACTAAAGAGAACGCTTGACTTCTCATTCTTGAGGCCCAGTTTCATTTTGGCCCCGAGGATCCGTGAAAAATCCTGGCATCTACTTCTTCATCATAATAATGATAATTGTCTTCTTTAATTAGCTTGAATTGGTTTCTGTTACAGCTCAAAACATCTTGACCATGCTATTAGATGTGAGAGTGATTTGTAAACCAGATCTAGGTGAGTGTTACTAACTTGTCTTTTAATTGTGCTCTGCATTTTCTTATGTCTGAGTCATGGATGGCAAGAGGAATAAGCTACGCCGTGTTCCAAGGGATCTTTATCACCAGTATCAAGTCCTCTGTGAGTTGACAGCCAGCCAAGGGGTTCTGGGGCAAGGCAGAATTAGCTGGGAAGAACACCCAGATGCCAGAACGGTGTTTGAGCAAAAAGCCCCCTGCGGTAACAGGTATGGCGGAAGGGCTGGGGCTAGTGTGTCATGACCAACAGAGCTAGGAGGTACTGTTTCAGAAAGTACTTTCGGATCTGCTCTAAACCAGAGCCTCACTCTTCTGTGGTCCTTTTTGGTTGGGCTTCCACTGTTTCCAAACGCGAGCTCCGAGAGGTGAGATTAAAGGGAGATAGATGTGCCTCAGGGTCCGACGCCGATTTGGTTAAACTTCTTTCCTGTCAATTCACACTTTTAAAGGCGTTAAGGGTAACTCTAACCCTCGTTCGTATTCAAAGTCCTGTCTCTGTGAGGAGGCTGAAAATACAGTTGGTGCAAGTCGGTTAAGTGAGGTTAAGGGTGCACAACCTTGCCCTTGGAGAAGCATAAGAGCGCGTGTGGCAAGTGGCAAGGGCGGCAGGACATCAGAGAAAGCCACCTGTCTTAGGCAGCCCTTCTTTAGATAAGACTCAAATACCTGGGCAGTGAGGAGAGCTGGCTGTGTCCCTCACTGGGAAAGGAAATGCAAGTCTTGAAGGCACAGCGGCTGTTTTTAGAAAGCAGCAGAAGTGGGAAAATGGGCCAGAGAGTGGCCTGACCTAAGCCACTGCTGAACGTCAACTAGTCAGGGAAGAATCAGGAAGTGCAGGAAAATGCAGTGCTAAAGGACCTGACAAGGCCACCCAGGTTTCCCCTGGGTGCAAATGTCGTGTCAGAGAAGCCCCATGTCCCTTGTGGACTGGGCAGAGGACATCACTTCCTTCCCCTCCCACTCTCCACACTCAGTGATTTTAATAGTTTAAAAAACCCCGGAGGACAGATGGCCATGCAGTTTTTCTCCTCTGGAAACTGTTAGAGTATGTCTTCATTAAAATATTTGCAATGTGGTGGCACAATCCTGTAATCCCAGCGTTTGGGGAGGGGGTAGTTTGAGGCCATCCTGAGCCTCTTAGTGAGACCCTGCCTCAAAAGACATTCACAGGGACTGAAGAGATGACTCGGCGCCCAAGAACATTTACCCTTCTTGTGGAAGACCTGAATTTAGCTCCCGGAACTTATATGAAGTAGTACTTGTAGATTCTCCAAGACCTATGACTTCACTGGCCCTGAACAGTCGCCCGGGTTTCCAGTATTAGGCACAGTTTCTCGGTCAGGCTGGTCTCAAGCCCGATTAGGGAGCTGTTGGTGACTGCCAAGGTATACTGCCTCTACTGCACCCTTGGTTATTGTGCCACACTGGCTGCTGTGGTTCCTTGGCACCCTACCCTACCTAGCCAGGTAGTGTAAGCAGAGGGGCAGGGAGATCTCCAAACTAAGCCTCACCTCGCAGGAACACAGTTTGTCTGGGAATCACACTACCAAGCTGTCTCTAGGAGGGCAGAGAGCGGTGGCTGATGGGAAAGGCCTTGTCAGCTTTATTGGGACAGAGAACGGTAGGAGGAGGGGTGTCGGCCACAACAGCCTGGGATTTAGCATGGAGGCTGCCTGGGTTATTCAGCAGCTATAGGCCCTTTGTCCTTTTGGGACACATGAGAAGTAATGGCTTTCCCTGACAAACAGAAGCCCACTGCACTAGATTTTTGAGGAATTTTGAATTTAGGTTTTTGTTGAACTGATAGTGATCGTCTGTTTACCCAGGCAGAGCCCAGGCTGAGCTGAGTCGAGACTGTCACTCAGGACCCTGCCAGCAGTGCTGCCATTTTGGGAGCCCACTTTGGATGTAACAGGAAGGATTGTTGGTCGCTTTTCTCCCTTCACCTTATACTATTCCTCTGGTACCACGAAAGCTAGCTAGGGAAGAGACATTCATGTAAGATTTGGCTCAAAGGCTTCTGGGGGGTGGGGCAGACAACCAAGGGGAAATAGGCTGTATGGTTTGAGAGTTTCTTTTCTTTCCTTTTTTTTTTTTTTTTGGTTTGAGAGTTTCTTGGACAACCCTGACCAACAACTCAAAAGAGAGCTTCTTCTGCTTGGTTTTGAGGTTTTTGTTAGGTGGTCATTCATTGTCTTTTGGGGGATTCACTGTCAGCTCAGAAGAGAAAAGCTCATTAAAACTATCGATGTATATTTATACACAGAGTCACATGTATTCTAGTTTTTTTACTATTTTATTTTATTTTTATTAATTACAGTTTATTCACTTTGTATCCCAGCTGTAACCCCCTCCTCCATCCTCTCCCAATCCCTCTTCTTCTCTTATGCCCCTCCCCCAGTCCAATGATGGGGTGGTCCTCCTCCCCTTCCATCTGACCCTAGCCTATCAGGTTTCATCAGGATTGGCTTCATTGTCTTCCTCTGTGGACTGGTCAGGCTGCTCCTCCCTCAGGTGGAGGGGATCAAAGAGCCAGCTCCTGAGTTCATGTCAGAGACAGTCCCTGTTCCATTACTAGGAAACCCACTTGGACACTGAGCTGCCATCGGCTACATCTGTGCAGGGGTTCTAGGTTATCTCCATGCATGGTCCTTTTTTGGAGTATCAGTCTCAGAAAAGAACCCTGTGACCTTATTTTTGGGTTCTGTTGCTCTGCTTGTGGAGCTCCTGTTCCCTTCAGGTCTTTCCATCTCCCCTTTCTTTCATAAGATTCCCTGAACTCTGCCCAAAATTTGGTTATGAGTCTCAGCATATGTTTTGATACCCTGCAGAGTAGAGTCTTTCAGAAGCCCTCTGTGGTAGGCTCATGTCCTGTTGCCTGTTTTCTCCCTCTTCCAATGTCCATCACGTTTGCCTTTCTGATTAAGATTGAGCATCTTACCCAGGGTCCTCCTTCTTGATTAGCTTCCTTAGGTGTACATATTTTAGCATGTAACTATATCATATGTCTAATATCCACTTATAAGTGAGTATATGCCTTTGGGATACCTCACTCAGGATGATAATTTCTAGATCACACAATTTGCATACAAATTTCATGATTTCTTTGTTTTTAATTGCTGAGTAGTATTCCATTGTGCAAATGTACCAGAATTTCTGTATCCGTTGCTCAACTGAGGGACATCTGGGTTGTTTCCAGCTTCTGGCTATTACAAATAAACCTGTTACAAACATGGTTGAACAAATGTCCTTGTTGTGTACTTGAGCGTCTTTTGGATATATGCCTAGGAGTGGTAAAGCTGTATCTTGAGAAAGTGCTATTCCTAATTGTCTGAGAAATTGCCAGATTGATTTCCAGAGTGGTTGTACAAGTTTACATTCCCACCAGCAGTGGAGGAGGGTTCCTCTTTCTCTACATCCTCTCCAGCATGTGTTGTCACTTGAGTTTTTGATCTTAGTCATTCTGATGGGTGTAGGTGAAATCTCAGGCTCGTTTTGGTTTGCATTTCCTTGATGACTAAGGATGCTGAATATTTCTTTGTTTCTCTGCCATTCGATGTTTCTCTACTGAGAATTCTCTGTTTAGCTCTGTACCCCATTTTTTAATTGGATTACTTGATTTGTTGCTGCTTAACTTCTTAAGTTCTTTATATATTCTGGATATTAGCTCTCTGTCAGATATTGGGTTGGTGAAGATCCTTTCCCAATCTGTAGACTGTCATTTTTGTTCTGACGAGTGTGTCTTTTGCTTTACAGAAGCTTTTCAGTTTTATGAGGTCCCATTTATTGATTGTTGCTCTTAGAGCCTGTGTTGTTGGTGTTTTCTTCTGTTGTCTCCTGTGCCAAAGAGTTCAAGGCTCTTCCCCACTTTTTCTCCTAACTAGTTTAGTGTGTCCATTTTTATATTGAGGTCTTTGATCTATTTGGATTTTATTTTTGTGCAGCATGATAAATATGGATCTATTTGCATTTTCTACATGTAGACATCCAGTTAGACCAGCACCATTTGTTGAAGATGCTGTCTTTTTTCCATTGTATGGTTTTGGCATCTTTGTCAAAGATCAGATGTCCATTAGTGTGTAGATTTAGTTCTGGGTCTTCTATCTGATTCCATTGATCCACCATTCTATCTCTGTGCCAGTACCATGCAGTTTTTATTACTGTTGCTCTATAGTACAGCTTGAAATCAAGGATGGAGATACCTCCAGAAGATCTTCTCTTGTAGAGGATTGTTTTAGCGATTCTGGGTTTCTTGTTATTCCATATGAAGTTGAGAATTTTTCTTTCAAGGTCTGTAAAGAATTGTGTTGGCAATTTGATGGGAATTGCACTAAATCTGTAGATTGCGTTTGGTAAGATGGCCATTTTTACTATGTTAATCCTGCCAAGCCATGAGCATGGGAGATCTTTCCATCTTCTGATATCTTTTTCTATTTCTTTCTTCAGAGACTGAAACTATTTTTTTTCATACAAGTCTTTGACTTGCTTGGTTAGAGTTACACCAAGGTTCTTTATGTCATTTGTGGCTATTGTGAAAGTTGTTGCTTCCATAATTTCTTTCTCAGCCCCTTTGTCTTTTGTATACAGAAAGGCTACTGATTTTTTTTTTAGTTGATTTTGTATCCAGCCACTTTGCTAAAGGTGTTTATCAGCTGTAGGAGTTCTCTGGTAGAATTTTTTTGGGTCACTCATGTATACTATCATATCTGCAAATAGTGATACTTTGACTTCTTCTGTTCCAAACTGAATCCCTTTGATCTCCTTTAATTGTCTTATTGCTCTAGCTAGGACTTCAAGAACAATGTTGAAAAGATATGGAGAGAGTGGACAGCCTTGCCTTGTCCCTGATTTCAGTAGGATTGATTTAAGTTTTTATCCATTTAGTTTGATGTTGGCTATAGGCTTGCTGTATATTGCCTTACTATGTTTAGGTATGTGCCTTGTATCCTTGATCTCTCCAAGACTTTAAACATAAATGAATGGATTTTATCAAATGATTTTTCAGCATCTAAGGCTATTTTCATGTGGTCTTTTTCTTTCAGTTTGTTTATATGGTGGATCACATTGATGGATTTCCATATATTGAACCACCCCTGCATACCTGGGATGAAGCCTACTTGGTCATAGTGGATGATAGCTTTGATGTGTTCTTGGATTCAGTTTGCACATATTTTATTGAGTATTTTTGCATCAATGTTCTTCAGAGAGATTGGCCTGAAATTTTGTTTCTTTTTTGGGTGTTTGTGAGGTATTGGTATCAAGGTGACTGTGGCTTCATAGAATGAGTTTGGTAATGTTCCTTTTGTTTGTATTTTGTGGACTAGTTTGAAGAGTATTGGTGTTAGCTCTTCTTTAAAGGTCTGGTAGAATTATGTGCTGAAGCCATCTGGTCCTGGGCTTTTTTTGGATGGGAGACTTTTGATGACCACTTTTATTTCCTTGGGGGATATAGGACAATTTATTGATTTACCTGTTCTTGATTCAGCTTTGGCAAGTGGAATCGATCAAGAAAATTGTCCATTTCATTTAGATTTTCAAATTTTGTGGCATAAAGGCTTTTGAAGTAAGACCTAATGATTGTCTGGATTTCCTCAGTGTCTGTAGTTATTTCCCCCTTTTCATTTCTGATTTTGTTTATTTGGATGGTGTCTCTCTGCCATTTAGTTAGCTTGGCTAAGGGTTTGTCTATCTTGTTGATTTTCTCAAAGAGCCAGCTCTTGTTTTCATTGATTCTCTGAATTGTTTTATTTGTTTCTAATTGATTGATTTCAGCCCTGAGTTTGATTATTTTCAGCTGTCTGCTCCTTCTTGGTGTGTCTTCTTCTTCTTCTTCTTCTTCTTCTTCTTCTTCTTCTTCTTCTTCTACTACTACTACTACTACTGCTTTTTTCCCTAGGGCTTTCAGGTGAGTCTTTTAGTTGTTTGTATGAGATGTTTCAAATTTCTTCTTGAAGGCACTTGATGCTATGAATTTTCCTCTAAGCACTGCTTTCATCATGTCCCATAAGTTTGGGTATGCTGTGCCTTCATTTTCATTGAATTCTAGGAAGTCTTTGATTTCTTTATTTCTCCCCTGACCCAACTGTCATTGAGTAGTGAGTTGTTCAGTTTCCATGTGTGTGTAGGCTTTTTGCTATTTCTGTTGTTGTTGAGGTCCAGCTTTATTCCATGGTGAGTAGATAGGATACAAGGGATTATTTCAATGTTTTTGTATCTGTTTAGGCTTGCTTTGTGGCCAACTATATGGTCTATTTTGGTGAAGGTTCCATGAGGCGCTGAGAAGAAGGTAATTTCTTTTGTGTTTGAGTGAAAGGTTCTGTAACTGTGTTAAGTCCATTTGATTCATGACCTCTGTCATAGTCATCGTTTCTTTGTATAATTTCTGTTTTGTTGACCTGTCCTTTATTGAGAGTGGGGTGTTGAAGTGGGGATCTGTGTGCTTTAAGTTTTATTAATGTTTCTTTTTCAAATGTGGGTGCCCTTTTATTTGGGACATAGATGTTCAGAATTGTGATGTCTTCTTGGTGGAATTTTCCTTTGATAAGTATGAAATGACCTTTCCCATCTCTTTTGATTAATTTTGGTTGAAAAATCTATTAGAATGGCTACTCCTGCTTGCTTCTTAGGTAAATTTCCTTGGAAAACCATCTTCCAGCCCTTTACTCTCAGGTAGTGTGTATCTTTGTGACTTAGATGTGTTTCTTGTATGCAACAGATTGTTGGGCCTTCTTTATGTATCCATTCTGTTAGTCTGTGTCTTTTTATTGGAGAGTTGAGTCCACTGATGTTAAGAGAGATTAATGACCAGTGGTTGTTAGATGCTTTGATTTTGCTGTTGGTTGTGATAGTGTGTTCGTGTGCTTGGCTACTTTTAGTTTTGTTGTAGTGAGGTTATTTATTTCCTGTGTTTTCCTGAATGTATTTAGCTTTCCTGGGTTGTATTTTTCCTTCTAGTATCTTCTGTAATGCTGGATTTGTGGGTAGGTATTTTTTTAAATTTGTTTTTGTTGTTGAATATCTGGTTTTCTCTATATATGACGACTGAGAGTTTTGCTGGGTAAAGTAGCCTGGGCTGGCTGACATCTGTATTCTCTTAGGATCTGTATGATATCCATCCAGGCCCTTCTGGCTTTCATAGTCTCGTTGAGAAGTCAGGTGTGATTCTGATGGGTTTGCCATTATATGTTACTTGGCCTTTTTCTCTTGCAGCTTTTAGTATTTTTTTCTTTCTTCTGTATACTTACTGTATACTTACTATGTGGCTGGAGGATTTTCTTTTCTGGTCTAATTTATTAGGTGTTCTGTAGACCTCTTATATTCATACAAGCATCTCCTTTAAGTTGGGGAAATTTTCTCCTATGATTTTTTTGAAAATATTTTCTGGGCCTTGGAGGAGGGAATCTTCTTTTTCCTCTATTCCTATTATTCTTAGGTTTTGTCTTTACATGATGTCTTGGATTTCTTGGACTGTCTGTGTCAGGAATATTTTAGATTTAACATTTTCTTTGACAGATACATTGATTTCTGCTGCTGTTGTTCTTACACCATTTTCTAGGCACAGCCCTCTTGAAGAACCTGGGAGCCCTATGATTTGGTCAGTTTAGTTAGGGATAACTAGTTGCCCCTTGGAGCAGTATCTGGGGGCAGACAAGTGGTGGCTCCAAGCTAGCAACTGGCTGCCTGCAGGAACCCAGGAACTTTTCCTGGGAACTTTTCAGTGTGTGGAGGGTCAGCTGAGTGTTCCACGTTTGGGCCTACTGTTTCCCTCACTGTGGGGTTTCCTCCCGACAGGGAAACCCAGTCTTTGGTGCCCTGGGGCCCACAGTTCTCTCTGAAACTGTGAGTCAGGCATGCAGCAGGTCTCTGTCCTTTTCCAGGGATTTACTGAGTGACTTGAGGTCAGTCCCATTTGCTTCCTTCACTATGGGGTTTTCTCTTGACTGGAAATCCTAGTCTCAGGTGTTTTGATGCCCACAGTTCAGCCTGGGAAGGAAATCAGGACACACAGGCATGTGGCTCTGGGCTGGTGATCGAGTGCCTGCCAGGACCGGGAACTCTTGCGGGTTTTATCTGGGTCACCTGAACCCCATTGATTCCAACTCCGTGGGGTTTCCTCTCACCTGGGAAACACAGTCGCTGGTGTTTTAGGGCCCAGAGTTCAGTCTCTTGGTTGCTGTGCCATCACTGCTGTCCTGCTCCTCAGATGGTGTCCTCCCAGTGCCACCATCTTGGATCCTATGCCTATAGTTTGTTTTGTTTTGTTTTAAGGTAGTTAATAGTATGATTCCTTGTAATGTTTTCAGATCTCCTCACTGTCATTTTACCTTATTCCTTTCTTCTTCTGTATTTACCTTAACAAAGAGCATCCCCTGTCCCATTTCCCTTATCAAATTACTTGTTCCATGTCACTTCCTTCCTGCCATCCACGTCTGGCTTGCTCCTCCCTCTAGCACTACTTTTTACACTACATACAACATTATTTTTAATATATGTTTTTACCTTCAGCTAAATTTGGCTTTTAGTTCTTTTTCTCTTCAGAGAAAATACTACAAAACAAGAACCACAAAACTGGTGCCAAACGTCTGCCATCAAGTGGTTAATATGCCTCGTGTTGAACTCCATGTCTATCCTCTGGTAGATACTAGTTGATTGGTTGCTTGGTGTCTGTTAAATGCTTTCATTTAAAATTTTCAAGTTCTGTTTTTGAAATAGGGAGGATGTCACAGTTGCCAAGTAAGGAATTATATTTTAGAAAAATATCTCCATGTATAAAAGGGCACTATAATTTGTTTCAAAGAATGATATTGTGGCAGAAGCTATCCATCCTTGGGAAGACCTTTTCAGTGACATCTTAAAGGATTGTTTCATTATCATTGCCCATGGCTCAGGGTGTCTCTGTGATGTAAGCTGTATGCTGAAACAAACTTAAAAACATTCTTTCTCAGCCAGGCGTGGTGATGCATGCCTTTAATCCCAGCACTCGGAGGATGCAGAGGCTGGTGGATCTCTGAGTTCAAGGCCAGCCTGGTCTGACAGAATTAGTTCCAAGACAGCCAAGGACATTGAGACCCTGTCTCAAAAAATAAAAATAAAAATAAAACAAATGGAAAATGTTCTTTCTCTCAAATGTGGCAGTTATGAATGCTATTTCAAATCTTTTAGTTTAATATATTTAAACAATTAAACTATTGTGCTTGTAGTTCTTGGAGGTCGAGTGACTCAGATATCTTAAGAACATACTCTACCTCAGAGCCACCCTTTGCCCCCAACATTTTTTCCCTGGAGACAGGGTTTCTCTAGGTAGCCCTGGCTGTCCTGGAACTTACTCTGTAGATGAGGCTGGCATTGATCTTTGAGATCTGTCTACCTCTACCTTTAAGTTAATAAAAAAAATCTAGAAAATATCAATTTGGTTCTGATGTGGAGTACAGAAAACAGTAAATAATTCTAAAACCTTTCTGTTCTGTAATGCTAATCTACCTTTGTTTCATTTATTGTTTTTCTATTTTAAGTCTATTTTCTGTGCTTTTTTTTGTATTTCAAACAATTTGATGTTTTTTTTTTTTTGTTGTTGAGAATAAATACTGAAAATAAAAATTTCCCCTCACATAATATATCCTGATTGTGATTCCCCTCCCTGCACTCCTTTCAGAGCCTCCCCACTTTCCCTCCCATCTGGATCTATCTCCTTTCTGTCTCTCATTAGAAAACAAAAAGGCTCTCAAGGAATTATAATATAATATAATATAATATAATATAATATAATATAGCAACATATATTGTTATGCCTGGTTCACGGGACCCTCAGAGACCACCAGGACATAACTCGATGCAATTGCAAGAGAGCTTTATTACGAGAGCCATCAAACTCAGGACCCAAGTCTCACTGATGCAGCAGTAGAGAAGTGGGACCCAGAGCTGTGAGTGATCACGATTTTAAAGGGAAAGTCTGTGAGCAGGGGATTTCCATGGCAGCAAGCAGGGGGCACAAGCCTTGGCGTTACAGAATTGGGTGAAGTTTAGCAGGGCAGGGTGACCTTTTCTGAGGCACACAATCACAATGGCTAAGGCATATAATCACAATGGCTATTTTTCTAAACCACATCTGAAACATTGGGGAGAATTTTCCCACCCGATTCTCAACCGATTTCCATTGATTATTGCCAGGGAGTTTGTCTCTATTTTCTATGAAGCATTTATTCTGTGCTATTTCCTGGAGGCTGTTGCTAGGAGAGTTAACTTTGTTTTCTGCCAGGTGCACATTCTGTGATATTTCCTGGTACCTGAATTCAGTTCCCGGTCAAAATCTTTATTTCAAAATGGAGTTATATTCAGGTTAACTTAAACTCTTCATTCCCCCCTTTTCATGTAACTGAAGAGGCCAATCTTGGGCTCTTACAGTTCAAGGTCATCTCCAAGCTGACGGTAATGGGTTTTTATTACCATTAACTGTATAGTTCCTAGTCTTTGCCTAATATTTTAAGAACTTGTTAAGTAAGCATGATGCAAAAATGGCCAAAAGCAAAAGATTCTGCCTTTGATTAGAATAATTTTAATAATTGAGAATAATTCTGGCTTTGTACATCCAGTATTGTATTGCAATACTAGTTTCTGCTCCAGCTAAGCAATCCCCAAGATAATAGCTAATGTCAGGGAGCTCCCTTTGACTTAGCATTTCAGCCTGTAGGTGGGATTTTGGGCTGGTGGTCTTGTCTTCTGAAACTACTTCAGCTTTGACAATAGGACCATTGACATCAGGGGCTACGAAGGCTGAAATGCCAGTCTAAGGCTGGCAATGGGGCAGTCCTCAGAAGCGTCTGGTTAGGTGGTCCATCTGAGGAGGCAGTGAGCAATCATGTCAGCTTCCAGGAAGTTTAGATCTCAGCTTGCAGTCTCAACCAGGTGAAAATCTGCTGAGACAAATTTAAACTAGAAACAGAAATTAAAATTTGTCTAATAAATGGGAAAAATGAGGAATCCCAAGACCAGGGAAAAACTCATTTGGGGTCTGTTTGAGCTATGTCAAATTTAGGTCTCATGACTTTTTTATTTCCTAAAAAAAAATTGTGAATAACAGGTAAAACTGCATCCAATGGAATGAGCAACAATTTAAGTGTATCCGTGATCTGAAACTAACATTTTAACTGTGGATACAGCTGTTGGTAATCAGCTACCGATAAAGCTGGGCCACTTTTTGTCAGTTCTTCTTAGCATTTATTTTTAGTCCCCATCTCCATGTTACACTGGAACGTTAGGCAGAAATACATTAATGGCTTTAGTGCTGAACCCTGGATGCTCAGACTTCCCATAAAAAAGCAACTAGAAAAAATAGTTAAAATATTTCTAACTCCTGTGTCAAAGTCTACCTAAAAAATGGCAAATATTAAAGATATCATCGAAAAATTTCTGGCTTTGGGGTCAAATACACACATTGTATATATGTGTTTAGCATGATGAAATGTATTTTTAAAGTTATCTTTAAAAAACAACCAAAAGGTAATTAAAATCTAAAACTTGTGACTGGGTAATAAGCAGTCAATTTATCAGAACTCTATTAGTCAATGTAAAAACTCTGGACTCCTGAAATCTTATAACAACATAAGCACAACAATAGAGAGAGAGAGGAGAGAAATCTATAATATCTCCCATTTTAAATATGTTTTAAATCATTTTTCTGTATCATTACAATTTATGTTCATATATCTTAAAACATCTACTTATATCCTCCAATCTTTCTTGCATTTATCAACCCTGAATCATTTTCCCATATCAAACAACATTTTCTAGATTCTCAAAACGTAAACTCCCATATCCTGAGACCCTATATAAACTCCAGTATCTTTCTATCCAGCCATCCATCATAAGACTTAGATAATTAACATGAAGCCTGTAGGCAAGGCAAACCTGCTTGCCTTTTTAAAATAGAAAACCTAGGACCTGGTAATTTTAACTAACTAATAAATTAACCAATAAACTAACAGTGGATCTAACTATCTGCTCTTTAGCTGCAAGGCTACCATTAGCTTAGCTTAGCCATCAATGTAATCAGAGACCTGAGAAGGATAAATATATACCAATCCATGTATCAATCAAAATGACAGTGACAACTAGTCAGTCCATCACTCTAGGCAGTTGTCCCTGAGTCCTGTGGTCTCCTGGCATCGTGAGCAGGGGTGGTCCAGCGACCAGGCACAGAAGATGAGAGACTGTTTCTGTGGAGAAAGAAACAAGAGAATGGCCTCACCTCGCCCTTAGCAACGTGAAACATTGACTCTCCAGGTGTCCACAGTTTTGTCCACAGTTTAGGCTGGGCCCAGGCAGTGGGCCAGTTGGGGCAGTCTTGCCCAGTGGTTGGCATACCACAATCCAGAGTCACATTGTGCCCAAATCTTAGGGGATCTACTGCCAGGATTTTTTGGACTCTCTGTCATAATAAGCTTACATATATTAAAATGCCATATTTATCAGATCTCTGACAAGCTTGAGGGCTGGCATATCTGAATTATTCTTTATCTCTCTTTTAATTATTTATTTTAAATTGCATCCTATGAAATAAAATGCCATAATCTCTAATTTTGACATATTTCTTAAATAAATATTCTTAAACCCATATTTATCTTCAATAGATCTATATAAGTCAACTTTATAATTACCCATTCTAGGCTTAACTTTAAAAACATAAACAAAATACCAGATAAAATCCATTCTTATAACTAACTACATTCACTAGCATAACTTCAGATATCTTTCTGAACTAAAATCAAAGCAAAACTTTCAATCAAATACAATACATAGAAGGGCCAGAAAAATCTTGCTCATCCTATATTTATATTGCATTAAAACTGAACAGCAAAAAAGCATAAAGAACAAAAGTTTCATTTAGCACTAAACAGAAAACTAAACACAACTGGCAACCTTAGAGATGGACAATTCTGGCCATTTCAAACCTATCGGCCAGAAAGAAACAGCATTAAACCTGGGCTAAAGAGCATAAGAAAACATTTTGCATTGAAAAAACATCAGCCCTTTAAATGAAGAGTAATATATCTTACAGTTCTTTCTCAAATCATGCTTACAGATATAAAAAACAAAGCAAATAATTTATATCTTTTATAACATTCTGTATATATTTAGATTGGGCTTTTCCCAGCTCCATTCTTTTGATTTAACCAGACATTTTCTTGATTTTCAGACCATATAAAAGTTTTTATCAGAACCCTTTTAATTATTTTATCAAAACTGCAATTTTCATAATTGGCTCAAATAGTGTAACTTTATTTTATTTGGTAAAATTAACAAAATAAATATTAAAGTCTTTTGTTCTCCCCCAGAGGATTGAGAAACTGTTCCAAGTTCTCTGTTAGAATGCCCAAGGTCATTATCTAAAATACCTGATAAACTTTAAAATGCTTTATTACCTTAAACTAATTTTTTAAAACCTGTTTTTGCAATATCAAAATAAGGTACCCTTTTTAGGAATGAAGTCATAAAGTATAACCATAATTTTAAAAAGCAAAAAAAAAAAATTGTTGCATTTTATCAATGCAAACAATTCAGTGCTTTTAAAATCAATATCAAGTGTATTATTTTGATGTTGGCTGCCAGCAAGAGAAGTTCCTGTATACAAACACATGGAAATGCAGTTTTAATATTTTATATAAACATAGTTTTAAACCTTATTATTTTTATAATCCTGGTTTTTAAAACAGGACAGAAATTATGTAAAGTATTGACTATTAATACATTTAATAATCAATAACATATATCAAGATATATAGAACATAGTGAACTTATATATTCAAAACAAACAAACAAGCAAACAAAATTACAAAACTATTTTTATTCCCTTTAGTTGTAATTTCAAGTGAGTTACATGTTGTTACCTGTTAAATCTAATTTTTATGACCATAGAGGCTTGTAGCTTTTTTTACCTGAGAAGCTGCTGTTGCCCCTTTAAGAGCTGCCTGCTTGCACAGAAGCCTTTAACATTTCTCAAAACCTGTTTTAATCTGTTTCAGCAGTAGCATCAATCTTAAGGTTGGGTACTATAGGGGCTGGCATCCCATATATAATCTCAAAGGGAATTAAACCTAGCTGGTAAGGGGAATTCCTAACCCTATAAAGGGAAATGGAGAGGAGCATCACCCAGTCAGTGCCAGTTTCCAAGGTCAATTTCGTTAAGGTCTCTTTTAATGTTCTGTAGTGGGCTGTCTTGCGGCCGCCTTGAGACCTGCCAACAGAGCCCGACGGTAGACTAGGAGACGTTCCCCATATGCAGCTATGTTGTAATCCCAATTTGGCTTCTTATAGGGAAAGAAATCATCAATATGGGATCTGTAGTTGGAAATCCTGTAGTGTCTAGGACATTTTTGCGCATTTCTGAAATAATATGTCCCCACTCCTCATGGTAAACAAGACCTGTAAAAGCTGCTGGCAATCGTGCCAGGTGGACTGGTGGGTAAAAAGCAGAGAACTTGGCTTTCTGAGTTCTCCAGTTAAACCTGTGATGTGGCAAAAGGCCAGTAATGATGAGATCGATTGCCATTAGCATCTGGAGGGCCCCGTGGCCCGTAAGGGAAGGACTGTAGAATCTGCATCTGGTTTTGGAGAGCCTGTGGAAGGAGGGTTGTTAGTGGGGGTCAGAAAAGGCTTAATCCATGGAGGTGGACGAGTAACTAGATCCTTCCATATTACAATATGGGGTACTTGGTCTGGGTGCCCGCATGCTTTCTAAGATTTTATTTCCCATCACAAGGCCACTGGGAAGGTGGAAAGTTCCTTCTGGCAACCAGCTCACATTGAAGGTGAGCCATTCTGAGCTGCAAAAAGTCATCATTTTTTTCTTCTCTCACATCAACTGAAAGACCGTCAGCCCTAGTCTTAACTTCTCCAAAATGAGTCAGAACCAAGTCAAGAGGTTTGGAAGTATTCTGTCCATATCGTCAGTCAGTGTATTTGTCAAGAGAATTCAGGAGAACGCAAAAGAAGTAAGGAGAACAATTTCAACAAATAGTAAATAATTCATACACAAAAAAGAACCATCCATCTCAGACAAAAAAGAAACTGAAGGCAACAACTCATAGCCTATACCTGGGTTAAAATCCCAGGACAAAACTGAAATCATAGAAACGAAAACAGCCGCAGTTTTGAACAAAAATAGAATCAAGCACTCTCAAGTAGACACAAAACCACAAACAATTAATCACAGAAATTAAACAGTAACTCCAGGCACAACATCAAGAAAAAGACAATCACACACAGAAACCAAGTAAAATTGAAAACCTGGACTTCTCTGCCACAGAAGTTCCAGAAAACCGATCCTCACTCCGGTTTCCTTATCCTAGGAGTTCCGAGGAGGCAGAAACTTCAGGGCAACAAAACAACTTTTGAAGCCCCCCTGCAGCCTAGGCCCCGACATGTCTATCATACCTACATCTAGCTGCTCCCATTAGCACCTCGAGGCATTTCAGGAAACAAAGAGTAAAGGCAAACAGACATTTAAAGCAGACAGACAACATTTACCCATGGGATTAAGCTCTCTGGGCCAGGAGTCCTAGAGGTCTTGAGGCATCCCGGACGAGCCCCCAAATGTTATACCAGGTTCAGAGGACCCTCAGAGACCACCAGGAGATGACTCGATGCAATTGCAAGAGAGCTTTATTACGAGAGCCATCAAACTCAGGACCCAAGTCTCACTGATGCAACAGTAGAGAAGTGGGACCCCGAGCTGTGAGTGAGCAGGATTTTTAAAGGGAAAGTCTGTGAGCAGGGGGTTTCCATGGTAGCAAGCAGGGGGGCACAAGCCTTGGTGTTACAGAATTGGATGAAGTTCAGCAGGGCAGGGTGATCTTTTCTGAGGCACACAATCACAATGGCTAAGGCATATAATCACAATGGCTATTTTTCTAAACCACATCTGAAACATTGGGGAGAATTTTCCCACCCGATTCTCAACCGATTCCCAATGATTATTGCCAGGGAGTTTGCCTCTATTTTCTATGAAGCATTTATTCTGTGCTATTTCTTGGAGGCTGTTGCTAGTAGAGTTAACTTTGTTTTCTGCCAGGTGTACATTCTGTGATATTTCCTGGTACCTGAATTCAGTTCCCGGTCAAAATCTTTATTTCAAAATGGACTTATATTCTGGCTAACTTAAACTCTTCAGTATCAGATAGGACAAAACAAATAAGCAGAAGGAAAAGAGACCAAGAAAAGGCACAAAAAACAGAGACCCACTCACTTGCAAAATCAGGAAACCCATAAAAACACTAAACTGGTAGCCATAATATGTATGCAAAGGATCTGTAGAGTAAAAGAGAGAGGAAGAAATATGAATAAAATAAATTAAAATTAGAAAGTAAAAGATAAAGATAATAAGATAAGTATTTTAATATGTCAAAAGGAAAAGCCCCCATGTGACATCATGAGACAATAAACCTTTGACGTTGCCTTTAGTTTTCTGTTGGCCATGTGCTGCAGGGCATGCAGCCTACCGTGGGGTAGTGTGCTTCCCCAGAGGGACGGGCACGTGTGTTCTAGGGCCTTTCAGCTCTAGAACCCCACCCTAGTGCAGTCATGCAGGACCTGTGCATGTTGCCCCCTAAGTTTGTATGTGCATTGATCATGGTGATTTATAAGGCCTTATTTTCTTGGTGTCCTCCATTTTCTCTGAAGAGTTTAAGTTAGCTTGAATAGTTAGCCTGAGAATAACTCCATTTTTAAATAAAGATTTTGACCAGGAACTGAATTCAGGTACCAGGAAATATCACAGAATGTGCACCTGGCAGAAAACAAAGTTAACTCTCCTAGCAACAGCCTCCAGGAAATAGCACAGAATAAATGCTTCATAGAAAATAGAGACAAACTCCCTGGCAATAATCAATGGAAATCGGTTGAGAATCGGGTGGGAAAATTCTCCCCAATGTTTCAGATGTGGTTTAGAAAAATAGCCATTGTGATTATATGCCTTAGCCATTGTGATTGTGTGCCTCAGAAAAGGTCACCCTGCCCTGCTAAACTTCACCCAATTCTGTAACGCTAAGACTTGTGCCCCCCTGCTTGCTGCCATGGAAACCCCTGCTCACAGACTTTCCCTTTAAAAATCCTGCTCACTCAGAGCTCGGGGTCCCACTTCTCTACTGCTGTGTCAGTGAGGCTTGGGTCCTGAGTTGGATCGCTCTCGTAATAAAGCTCTCTTGCACTTGCATCGAGTCTTCTCCTGATGGTCTCTGAGGGTCCTGTGAACCTGGCATTACATCTCTGGCTCTTACTCTCTTTCTACAGGTTTTCCTGAGCCCCAGTGGAAGGTATTTGATGGAGACATTTCATTTAGTGTTCCAATCTCCCCCCCCCTCTGACCCCTGTATCACTCTGTGTGTAATGCTTGGCTGTGGGTCTCTGTATATGTTTCCAGCTGATGCTGGAGGAAGCTTTTCTGATGATGACTGAGCAAGGCACTGAGCTATGAGTCTAATAGAATGTCAATGGAAGCCATTTTGTTGCTACGTTTTTTTGAACAGTAGTATTTGGTTTTCCCCTAGGCCACTAGCCTATCTAGGCTCAGGTTCTTGGTCACCCAAGTAGTATTGGATATGAGCTACATCTTGTGAAGTGACAGTCAAATCAAATATTGGTTGGTTGTTCCCACAAACTTTGTGCATGATTGTACTAACGTATGTTGCAATTAGGACACCATTGGAGCTCAAAGTTTTTATGGCTGGGTTGGTGTTTGCATTTCTTCCTTGGTGGTGTGTAGAATACATTCTTGTACCAAGGATGCTAGCATGGAGGGGTGAAGGCTCTATGTAGGCATCAGCTAGACTTCACCATGTCCAGTGAGTTGTGTAGTTCTTGTCTTCAGCAATGGGATCTTGCTGTCAGTTTGTACAGAGCAACTTATAGTTTTGACAATAGCCAGGGTTGTTGGGGGCTCTATGAGACTCTTTTGGTCAACAACTCAATTAGATGTAGCCAAATCCTGGGACTAGAAGCTTCATCTTGTGAGAGATGGCCCATTGGTGCTATGACTCCCCCATTATTTGGTGATTTCATTTGCATTGCTCTCATATATGTATACATTTTAGGAAAAGTCTACTGTATGAAGTCTCTTCTGTATTTTCTTCCTCATCCTCTTCATCCCTACCTGTCTCCATTTGATTCTCCTGTTTCAGTCACTACCCATTCCCCATCCATCCTTTGATCCATAATTATTCATTCTAGTTACCTTCCTAGGTATATTTATCTGTCCCCACCTAGTATCTTACTCTATCTGTAACCTCTGTTGTTCTGTAGGTTATAGGTTGGTTATAATTGAATTAACATAGAAAATCCCCACATAAGTGAATACATACCATATTTGTCTTTGTAGGTCTGAGTTAACTCTCTCAGGATAATGTTTTTTTCTAGTTCCAATAATTTACCTGTGAATTTCACAGTTTCATTTTTAAGTGGCTCAGTAATATTCCATTGTAAAAATGTACCACCTTTCTTTATCCATTCTTCTGGAAATCTAGGTTGGTAGACATCTAGGTTGTTGCCAGATTCTGGCTAATATGAGTAAGTGGTTAAATGTTTCTATGGTAGGATGAAGCAACCTTTGGGTACAGGCCCAAGAGTGGTATAGCTGTTTCTTAAGGTAGATTGATTTCTATCTTTCTAAGGAACTGCCACAATGATTTCTATAGAGACTGTCTGAGTTTGCACTCCCACCTCAGTGAATGAGTATTTTTCTTACTCACATCCCCACCAGCATGAGCTGTCTCTTGTTTTACTTATCTTGGCCACTATGACAGGTTAAGATAAAATCTCAAAATAACTTGGATTTACATTTCCCTGATGGCTAAGGACTCTGAATATTTTTTCTTTTTACTTTACTTTTCTTTTTGTTTCCTTCCTTCCCTCCCTCCCTCCCTCCCTCCCTCCCTCCCTCCCTCCCTCCCTCCCTCCCTCCCTCTTTCTTTCTTTCTTTCTTTCTTTCTTTCTTTCTTTCTTTCTTTCTTTCTTTCTTTCTTTCTTTCTTTCTTCCTTTCTTTCTCTCTTTCTCCTTTCGCATGCAAACAACAAAAGGCATTTATTCTGCAGAGATCCAGCATGCTGGGGTCACCACCTTCACAACATGGCAGCGGCCCGAAAGGGGAGTTGAAGGCCTCTTTTAAAGCTAGAGAGGGGAATTCCTGCTGTGTTCATGGAGGCTATGGCTTTGGTCAGGGCTTAGCTGGTGAAGTCTCTGTGACTGTGATCAGGGCTTAGTCCATGCTGGTGAAGTCTGTGTGACTGTGATCAGGACTTAGGGGCTTCTCGGGCCAGTAGCTAAGCAACGTTATCTTCCCCAGCGCAGATATCCTGGCTGTTTCTGATTGGTTGCCCTTTTTCTGTGTCTTTTTCCGGCAACTCTTAGGCCTGTTCTGTTAAGCAAAAAACCCGAATATTTAACCAGGCCCTCTCATTCCCCCTCCAATCTTTGAGATGGGTCCAAGGGCTGGTATTGAGAATTTAAGACCATGAGTCAGACTGTGGAGACCTGATGCTGAACATTTCAGCCCTTCGCACTTCTTCTTTTGAGAATTCTGTTTAGACCTGTAATAACTTTAAAATTGAGTCATTTCTTGATATCTAGTTTTGGATATTAACCCTCTATTAGATGTGTAGATGGTAAAGTCTTTTCCTGTTCTGTAGGCTGCTGCTTTGTACCAATGTTCTCAGTGTCATGAGGTCCCATTTATTAATTGCCAATCTTAGGGCTGTGCTATAGGTGTTCTGTTCAGAAAGTCTTCTCCTCTGAAAACGAGGGCAAAGCTGTTACCTACTTTCTTATTTTATTAGGTTCAGTGTGTATGATCTTATGTTGAAGTCTTTGATCTATTTGGAGTTGAATTTTGTGCATTGTGATAAGTGTTGATCTATTTGGATTCTTCTACATGCAACCACCCAGTTTGACTAGGACCATTTGTTTAAGATGCCGTCTTTTTTTTTTCCAGAGTGTTTTTCTTGCTTTTAAAAATTAAAAAAAAAATCAGGTGTGCATAGGGGTATGGATTTGTGTCTGGGTCTTCAATTCAATCCCATTGCTCAATGGGTATTCATGTGCTAATAACATGCTGCTTAAATTACTGCAGCTCTGCAGTACAACTTGAAATCGAGGAAGGTGATACCTTCAGCAGTTCTTTTATTATTCAGGGTTGTTTTACCTATCCTGATTTTTTAACCCATCCTGTTTTTTCTTTTTTTTCGTTTTGTTTTGCTTTACCTATCCTGTTTTTTCTTAGATATTTCCATATGAAGCTGGAGAATGTCTATTAAGATCTGTGAAGAATTGTGTTGGAATTTTGGTGGGAAGGACATTGATTCTGTAGATTGCTTTAGGTAAGATGGCTACTTTTACTATATTAATGTTACAGTCTGTGAGCATGAGAGATCGTTGCATCTTTGATATCTTCTTCAATAATTTTTTCAGTGTCTTAATATTTTTTTCCGTGCTTGGTTAGAGTTGTCTCAAGCTATATTGTATTATTTGAGTCTATCGAGAAAGGTATTGTTTCCCTGATTTCTTTCTCATTGCATTTTTCACTTGTATATAGCAGGACTGCTGCTTTTGTGAGTTAATTTTGTATCCAACTACTTTCCTGAAAGTGTTTATCAACTATACAAGGTGCCCAGTGGAGTTCTTTGGGTCATGTATGTGTAAAATAATTTCCTCTCATGAGTATGTGGTGTCCTTTCCTATAGTTTATGATTAGTTTTTGTTTGAAGTCTATATTGCCATATTAAAATGGCTATACCACCTTGTTTCTTCGGTCCATTTGCTTGGAATATGAGTTGGTTATCTATACTTGATGTTAAGGTGTTTTTCTCAAAGGCAACAGAAGGCTGGATCCTGTCTTTGAATCTGTTCTGTTAGTCTGTCTTTTTACTGAGAAATTGAGACCATTGATTTTGGGAGATAACCAACAGGCAGTATTTGTTGGTTTCTGTCATTTTGTTGTATAGTGTATGAGTGAGAAGCAGAGCCGTGTAGATGACTCAGCAGGGAAAGGTGCTTGCCACCAAGACTGAAGATCTGAGTTCAGTCCCTGAGACTCTCTTCAGCATATAAGCTCTACACTGTTACTGTCTCAGTTTTACCATTTGAAAACCAAGGCATAGAGAGCTTAGATACCTTACTATGTACCATTGAGAGAACTAAGAGGGTGGTCTAGAATTCCTGGTCCTGACTGATGGCATGTCTGCTGTGGGGTGAGACATGCTGGGCAGCCAAAGTTCATGTTCTTCTGGTATTCTGTAACCTATAAACCTTGGAGGCACTTTAATTGCTTCTCTTTCTCTCTGTTCCATTCCCTTCATTAACCATCATTTTAACCCTAATGTTTTTAATACCTGATTGTCTTGAATCTGCCTGTTTTCCAGATGTTTTACCTAGATCACTGTGGTTATTTTCTAACTCTCTGTCTCTTCTAGCTCAGACTTTACAGTGCTGCCCGGATGGATAATCTAACAGCGATGCTCATGCCACCTCTCCCTAACAGTCAGTCCAATCATGACCTGGGCCCTTTGACCAGGTCCCTTTTCATACTCTATGCTTTAGGTACCTTCTTCTTACTGAGGTGCACTTACTGTGCTGTGACTTTTATGTTTCTGCCTATACTTTTTCTATGATCAGAATGACCTCCTGATTTTCTTCTCAGGAAATCGGCACTAATGTGTTCTTTAAGATGCTGTTTTCAGCCCTTCTAGACACAGGCAGGCCCTTCCACTTCTGCATCTTATTGATCTCTGTGGCGATGCTCCCTCTTCCCCCTGCCCGTCTCCTTCCACTGCACGGTGAGTGATTCAAGGCATGTTAACACAGCACATGTCTTAGCTAGGGTTTATTGCTGTGGAGAGACACCACGACCATGCTAACTGTTATGGAGAGAAACCTTTAAATGGGGCTGGCTAACAGTTGTAAAGGTTTCATGCGCTGGAGAAAGGGCTGAGGGTTCTATATCCTGATTGACAGACAGCAGGATGTTCATGTCACACTAAGTGTGGCTTGTACCTGAGACCTCCAAGCCCCGTCCCTAGTGACACACCTCTTCTAACAAAACCATACCTACACCAACAAGGCCACACTTTCCAGTAGCGCCATTTTCTGTAGGCCAAGAATTCACACACACGAGTCTACGGGGGCTGTGGGGCTATTCTATTCAAACCACCACAGCACAATCAGAAGAGCAGCCAACATCCAGAAGAGAGCTAGGAGCGAGCGCCTTGTGCTGCCCTAATATGAGGATGTTTGCTCAGAACCATACAGACAAGCTTTCCATAGAGGCATCTGTGAGGACCAGGGTGCCAGTTCTGCTCAGCTCCTAGGCTACATGCCTGCTGCTCAGGTATGGCCACCTTTGTGTCGCTCAGCTGAACTGTCTTAACCTAGTTCCCTACTCACCATAACAACTGCACTGGTCTTTAATTCGCAGCAGGGAAAGTTTTACTAGCTCTTGTGTCCCTTCCTATTAAGTGACACCTGCTCCCCCACATGCGAGCAGACACCAAAGGACATGGTTCATCAACCCCCCCCCAAAGTCTTTGAATTTCAAATTCAATTTTTAAAAGTCATTATTATTATTTATTTTTTGGTTTGTATGGTTATGCTTTTGATGTTTGTTTTAGATTTTAAAATAGGGCTTTTGCCATTATAAAAGTGATATACTCCTTACTTGGTGTTTGGTTTTTCTGGGGCCATTGCTCTCCCACTATGGGAAAACCTACCCTATATCCAGTCTTGACACAATTCTGTACTACCTAGGGAAGAGATCACATATGGATAGGATCAGACTTTGTCACAAACCTGGATATACCTCAGAATCTTGTTCAAATAGCATTTTAGGAAGCTATTAGCAATCATTTGGAATTAACAGCTAAGTAGAAAATTATATTTCATCTTCAGCCCCAAAAGGACTTCTATCTTATATCAGCTGTTATAGGCAACTCAATATGACCTTATTAATTTTATTTTGTTCTCAGTATGCTGTTAGGCTTTCGTGGCAAATTTTTTTTTTAAAAAATACACAGAAAACACACAAAAACTAGAATTAATTTGTATGAGCGGTTAGCACAATTGTCATCTAAGTATGGACACAGAGTCATGTGAGTATCAGTGCACTGGCCATTCAGAATAAATTCACAGGCTTACTCTGTTTGGAAAGCTAGTGAAAAAACAAACAACCAAACAAACAACATGTAACCATGTAAGAAACAGGACAAGGAAATTTAAAAACAATATTAAAGATAATTAGACTTATTTATTACAGCAATTAAAGGGAGAGAGAAAAAATAATCACAGATGTCAATGTTGTTAGTCTCAAACATTCATAAGAACCATTTGAAGGAAAAACAAAATGTAGATTTCAGTTGAGATCACAAAGATCTTAAATGTGGTTCCTTCCATCTCAGTTTTAGTTTTGCCCCAAATTATTTGTACTGACAAGAAAATCCATGTATGTGTCCTCTGAGGTAGGAATGTAAGAATTTAGCAAATTAAGGGTGATATATAGCCTTCTGACCAAAGCACACTAGAAGCCTGTGGGGGTGGGGAGACTGAAACATCGCTGAGGCTCACTCTGCACGTGGAGAATAAAGACAGTTACACCAGGGATATATGATGAGGTAGCAGCGAGAAGGCCCTCCTAAAGCCCGTCATAGTGTTAACACTCCATCTGTGGCGGCCACACGTGAAGTAGAACAAAAAATGATGACAAGGCATGTAATGTGTCGGTGCCTTTCATTTCTTAGGCTGCAGTCAGGAAGACTGACTTTGATTCGAGTAATCTCTCAGTTCTCTGACAGGTTTTCATACCAAGAGACTGTTCAATCAACTGAAAAAACCAAAATTGAACCAGAAAGAATATTAATTTGAACAAATAGCCCAGGTCCAACGAGACTGCAGATGCTGTAGCCACCACCTTCTCTGAGGCTGGTTTAGGTCGGCCCTCGGGCCACCAATTCTTCCTCAAGGGACAGAGAGCTCTAGGGAAATCGCTTCTCGGGCAACAGATGGCACAATCGGTGAGACTGGATGTTCAGTCCTTGTTCTAGGAGCAATGATCAGCAGACTCTAAGTCCTGAACAGCCCGATAGCAGCCTCCGACCCAACTTGAGAATGAGCCCAAAGCTGAGCATCAACCCAAGGAGTACTGTTTTGGGAAAGCAGAACTCTGAGTTTTACAAACCTCTTTGCAAAACCAAGGGAAATCAGAATCACCATTCTCATTTTATAAGCAGAAAACCCAGGACACCAGGGGATTAAATAATTTGTATTGGAATGAGATTTTACTAACTCCATAGAAAATTGACCTAAAACTTAAAACATGGATAAACCACATCCTTTATTTAAACAATATTTTACAGTCTATGATGAAAGAATACTTGGAGATGGAATTTCCTGATTGCCTGTTCGTGAATTCACAGAAGATTACGCAAACGTTTACTCAGCACATACCGAGTGCGAGGCCCTGGAGGTAGAAGCTTGCTTATGACCAGGGCCTGTCCTCCGGGAACAGGAGACCCCCCCCAGGGCAACATTCTAGAAAGCTAGAGATTCTGCAGCAGAGACACGTGGCCATGAACCCATCAGGGACAGGGCCTGGGGCTCCATCAGCACCAGCCTCATTCCAGGCTCACAGAGAAACCTGGTGAACGGGGTCTCCTCAAGCATGTGGGAGTGAATCTCCATGCACAGATATACTATATAAAGACATATGGTACGCACATGAGAGAGAGAGAGAGAGAGAGAGAGAGAGAGAGAGAGAGAGAGAGAGAGGAAAGTCACATACACTTTCACAAAAGAAACTGAAGAAAATTTTCAGGTGGTATGCTAGGAAGTCAATATAAATTGTTGTTTTTCTGATTTAAAAATTAGTTCTACTACATGCTATAAGAGGAATAGAGGAATAAATAATCATAAACCTTAAAAAATGTTACCTTAATATCATATATAGTATGCGTTTGTGTACCATATGCATGAGGTGACTGCAAAGGCCCAAAGAGGACATCAGACTCCTGAAGCCAGAGTTACAAACGGTTGTAAGCTGCCATGTGGGCACTGGGACTTGAACCTGGTGCTCTTCAAGAGCAGCCAGTGGTCTTAACCACTGAGATATCACTCCAGCCCCAATAATCAACAACCTTATCCAGGTGTGAACTCTGTTCATTATAATAATAACCAGTTTGGTAAGACATATTTACTAGTGCACAAATGGTATGGAAAAATGAGTCACTTTCTGGCTGGATTTAAGGCCCACTCCATAAGATGGAACCTTTATCTTGTGTAGTTATTGTCGTCAAGAATATACAGATACACAGAATCATAGAAGAAAATTTACCCAATGTCAAGGGAAAGATAGCTGTCAAGGCATACGAGGCACACAGAACACTAAATAAACAGGCCTACAAACAAAACTCCCCACAACACAAAAAAAATGAAATCACTAAATGTGCAGAACGAGGGATATTAGAAGCTGCGAGGAAGAAGACCGAAGTCACATGTAAAGACAGGCTGCTTAGAGTAATACCCATCTTTCCAGTGAAGACTGTGGCAGCCAGCAGAACCTGGACAGGCGTCTTACAGCCTCTGAAAGGACACAGATGCCAGCCCAGACTTCTACATCCAGAGGTTATCCATCACGACTTAAGGAAAAAGAAAAACATTCCATGATAAAAAATAAATTTAAGCAATTTCTGCCCACCAATCCAGCTCTACAGAAGGTGATAGAAGGAAACTTCAGTCTGAGGAGAAGCTTAACTCTACCCAAGAAGATATAGGAAAAAAAATCATCCCAAAACAGCTAACCAAAGAAGTCTTAGCACCCTCCCCCAAATAACCCCTCCAGAAGCAACAATACTAATACAACAGAAAACCAGGAATTAATAAACATCAATAATAACGTTCAATATTAGCTGTCTCAATTCTCCAATAAAAAGAGAGGGACTAACCGAATTGGAAAGAGTCGCTGTGTGTTTAAAGCAGGGCTCTACACTGAATCGGTGGCTCATAAGTTTGGCTGGACTGATTGGCCTCTAAGTCTCACAGGTCTCCTGTCTCTGCTTCTCCTGGACATGGGTTACAGAAGCGTGCCAGCACAGGAGCATTTCCATGGATGCCAGGAAGTGCTTTATCAACAGAGCCACCAGGCCTCAGCGCCAGCCTTTATGGCCCTGTTGATTTGCCTATCAGGTGGAAGCCCTTGTGGGAAATCCCAGACATACGACAATGTGAACAAAGCAACTTTTTCTCTGCAAGAGGCTGTGATTCAAGGCCTATCGGCCACGTAAACATTAGAGTGTAATGTTTGTATCCAGGGCTGTCAGAGTCACAGGTGAGGTAGAATGGGATCAGTCAAAATGCATGGACATCTCTCTATTAGCAACCAGAGAAACCAGATCTGAAACTCAATGCTTTTTTTCTTTTGATAAAGTCTTGCTTTGTAGGCTAAGCTTGTCCTTAACATCCTGTGAAGTAGCCTAGGCTGGCTTTGAACTCATGAACCTCCCGTTTCACCACCTCAACTTCTAGGATTTTACACACAAACATCACTGTGCTGGCTGTGATTTTATCCAGTCTTGCTTTATATGCTGTAAATATTGTAGCAGTTGGGACGGTCATTTAAATTTATTGTAAACTGACTTTGACCATGTGTTGGAGTCATTCCGAAGTTTACAAAGTAAATATTTTGAAGCTTAAGGATTTGAAAGAGTTTAAAAGTGAGACTTCACCAAAGGGCAAATGTGTCTTTATTTGTCCTCCTAGTTACCTGACTTTATTAATTGTAACTCAGTTTCCTTTGTTTTTGGTGGGAACCATGTTACTGAGCTCTGTAAACTCCAGGTCTCATAGCTACAATGATTGCCTGAACAGAACTCTAGGCAGAAACTGACTTTTGCACAGACATAGTCTCTGAGCCAAACTGTCATCATCTTCATGAGTTCAGCTCTGCCCACTTGCAAATGATCACTACGGTTGGGCTTGTTACTTTTGACTTTCCCTCATAGAGGGGAGGGAAAAAAGGCCCCGGGACCCTCACCACCACAGAAGCCACTCCTAAGCACCTTGCCTCAGAGAAGGGCAAGACTCATACGGTCTGGGAAGGACTTGTGGGTGGGGACTCCATTTGGTAGGCAATGGGAAGTCGTCATCCATGTTGGGTGCAGACCTTTCATTGAGGCTCCTGAAGTCACACACTCCTGACACACTGATGCCCACAGTGAACTTTAGTAGAATTCTTCCTGTGTGTCACTCCATCCTTAGGAGGAAGGGTGGATGTTTATAACTCCCAGGGAAGGAATTTTAACACCACTAATGGCTTTTACCTTTTAACCAGCTTACATTGAAGTAACTCTGCTTGACTGATGGAGCCTGAAGAGATGCCTGGGTTTATGTACTTATATAATTGCTGCTAATCAAGAAAGTGAGAGGTAGGTACAGCTGAGTCCCAAGGAATCATAGAATCCACGTGTGGTAACGAAGAATCTTTCAGTAGTACTTGATATTATTTAGAGGGTTAATTTTTTTTGCATTATAATGGAATTATATACTTAGGTTGCTTCCTTCTTTGCCAGTAACGATTTCTTGGTTACATACTTTATAATTTTTTGCCCTGCTGGGAATTTCCCAGAAGTTCTACAATACCAGTGAAAACAGACTGTTTGCTATAATGCTCATTTCAGGTAGATCGTCTGTTTATTCACCAAGGTGCAGCCTAACTTAGATCTTGAAACAAAACCCTTGACCTTAACGCCCCTTGCTGCTGGATATTATCCCAATAGTGCCCCCACGGGCATGCCTCGTGCTGTTGAGATCCTACCTTACTCTCTTATCTCTTGGAATAAACTCTTTTAACTTTCTCCTCATCCCATTAGGAACACATTTATTTTCTCAGCCTCTGTTCTCATATTCAGACTTTTTTTTTTCCCAGAGGGTGTATATTCCAATATCATTTTCTTCTGATGAGTCTCAACCATTGGTGAAGCCCCCAGTGGCCATGTGTTTTGTTTTTTTTTTTTTTTTTTTTTGGTTTGTTTGTTTGCTTTGTTGTTGTTTTGTTTGTTTGTTTGTTTGTTTGAGCTCTTCTCACCCTGTTATTGTCCTGGTCATGGACTGGGAACCTGCCTTCTTTCTCTCATCCATTTCTCCTGTTACTGTTATTGACACTCACATAACCCATTCGCCCTAGGTGTGAGCTGATAGCAGTAGCTATGGTCTTTAATCTGTACATGGCTCTTACTCAGACAGGAACCTTCTCCTGAGTAACAAATGTCTTAATTTACATGGGTTAAAAGGAGAATCATTGAGTTGTGTGCAGGAAAAGTCTAGGGATGGCCTTTTAATGCTGCGGTTTCCAGAGGAACGAATACCAAACCTCAAATGGGCTGGGCCAACCCAGCTCCTCCCTGGCGAGTTCAATCCCAACAGATTGATTCTTCCCTCCTCCCCGTCTCTCCTCTGCCTGGCAATTCAGACTCTTTAGCTCTTGATTAAATTAGCCCAGTTCAGATAAGTTGCCATTCCTGAGCCGACGATTCTCACCAGAAGTGTGGAAGCTACTAACTGCAGAAGCCAGGCTTCTAAGTGTCCTTGTAATATGCAAATGAAATCCAACCTTACAGGACTTCAGGTGAGGAAAGGCACAGTGCAGTGCTCACATGGGAATCAGGATTCTGGCAAGGAAAAGGGGAAAGGTTGCTGGCCAGGTGAAAGTAACCCATGTTCATTGCAGCCTCCTTAGGGCCACTGACCCTTCCTGAGCTCTGCTTTCTGTGTGACCGGAGTTTGAACCTTACCCATCTCAGTCAAGGACACTATGGAACATTCTCACTTAATATTAACAGAAAATCATGACCACAGCATGAGACAGAGTGCTGTGCTAAGTTTCCCACTTCCAGAAATGTGGCAAAAAAAAAAAAAAAAAAAAAAAAGGCTTGCTATTTCTTTCTCTCCTGCTTACTAACAGCAGCTGGGCAATAAGAAAGGTCTTCAGCAGAATGAGTTATTTACCTCTTCTTCTGACCTTTCATCCCTTAACCCAGATTCCTGGTGTGCCCTTTGGTCTCAAAGCTTGTCTTCAGTCCAGGGGTTTGCTGGTGCTGTCATGGCTCATCTCTCTGCAGTGGACACACATTGGGTGCCTCGGTGGTTGGTTCTGCCGTTTGACAGTACAGCTAGTTCCCTAGTGGCTATTGTATGACATGGTAGCTAAGCCACCTTGCTCAAGATGCCTCACTTCACCAACAGTTAGTTGCACTTTCACGTCCCAATGAGATTATGAGAGTCTTTCCGGTAAATGTGAGTAAGTCCTTCGAGGTGGGCAGAGGTCAGTAAAGGGAGATGAAAGCTGGAGACACAGCTGCAGGGGCCTAGCCCTCTGCTTGAGTTCTTAAATTTTCCCTGACTCATTAGTGATCACTTCATCTTTATTTGTGAAGACCAGAGAGTTCTTCATGAGTTCATTACCTGGTTGGTGTTTGTTTGTTTTGTTGTTTTGTTTTGTATTGACTGAGCGCATACGAAGTGTGCAGGTTATTCACTGGCCATCAAAGAATGTGGGCAGGTGGTATTTCAGAGTTCCACTTGACAAATGGGCAAGAGAAAACAGCTTGCCACAGAGCTGAGGAGACAAACCTGGGCTGCAGCTCAGAGAGGGCCCGGTTGTCCGGTGCTCACTGAATGTTCTGCCAACCTGAGTGTGCACACAAGTCATACTCAGTGCATGCCCTCAGAGGTCTCTGGAGCTCACCCGAAGGCACAAGGAGACCTCAGAAATCAGCTTCTGCTGTGGCAGCTCCAAGATGATTTCAGAAGCTCGTTTCTCTGGTTTCACCTTTCTCTTTCTCTATTTGGACAACGTACAACCTCTGCTGCGAAGCGTCTGGTTGCTCTCTGTCACCTTCCTCTCTGCTCAAACCATCCTGTAGCCGTGCGAGCACTCTGCAGGTCCTAATTAGACCCCACTTTGGGCATATATGGAGAGGGTGGGTACCAATGTTCATTTTAGGACTTCGTGGGCACAATGCGTGTAACAGGACTCCAGCCAGTGTTTATTTTTTACGGATTCTCAAAGCTGTCTTTCGTTTGCCCTGGCTTTCTTCGGTGAGGCTGCAGTTGCTTGGGGACAGGGGCTGGTCGTCCATTTCCGTCATGTTACCTGAGAGATCCGTACAGTTAGTAGATTCTCAATGAAGACCAGGAACAAATTCAGTTTTAATAGAAGATGTGTGATCCATGTTTGGATCTTTGAATACTGTGTCGATAAGTATTCAACATTCAACATTGACCACTATTTTTTTACAGGTTGCATGATTTATTTTTTAGAGCTGGAGATCTTTTGAACATTTGCACTTTGGTTTCTCCTTTAAATGACCATAGTAGAGAAAGCAAAGCAAAACAAAACCCCTCAACTTTAGCCTCAGAGGTAAAATATTTAACTATTCAACATTCTTTGTTTTGCATAAGGAAATGTTTAACTAAGATTTCTCAGGTAACAGAGGAAAAAAAAAAAAACAACAACAGATGCTCCATTTTAAAAACAAATGTGCACACAGAGATAAGTAAAGCACCTTTCTGCAAAGTACAACAGTTTGGGAGAACTAAGTGTTAGTTCTATTGTTTTCTGGAGCTCATTTTTCCCCCTTCTCCAAAAGCGTGGATCTGCCCGAGCAAGGGCTTCGTCCTTTGGGAAAGAAGTCATGGTCAGTGGTGCTTGTTGAGGTACTCAGTGTCCACTCCAGGCTTCTGAAATGGAATCATAAAGTATTCACTCGCCTATAAGAAGTTTATGACCCAATTAGAGTGACAATGAATCTGTACAAATGTAACTTAGAGTAAGTGTTGAGTTTTCCAGCATCTTAAGGATCATTTAGTTTGAACTTCTCAGTTTTAGGTAAGGAACTGGAAGCCAAGAGAGACAGTAGATGTGTGGGTTGTGGCCAAGATAGACACTAGAGACGTGGGTTGAGGCCAAAGTCTTAGAGAGCATTGAACATTAAAGACACAACCTGAATTTGTTCACCAATCCCCTTTCTTCTATTTATAGGCCTTTTGTAAACCATAAGAAAATCTAAAATTGGAGTTTTTAAAAAGAAAAGAAAACAAAACAATTTCCCTTTATTAGACTGTTAGCATCCTGAGGGGTTGGCCAGAATAGGAGTTTTTTTTTTTTTTTCACTGAAATCAGGGTGATCACAGTAGAGCTGTGTCCAGGAAGCTGACGCTCATGGTGATGGATGCATGAGCCATTCAGGGATCAGGTCTACAGAGTACTGGCCAACAAAAATACAGCCCATATCACAAATTCAAGCTGTGTATAGAGTTTTAAATTCTAGTAGCCACAATAAAAAAGGAAACAGAAACAGGCAATGTTAATTTTAGTAATATTTTATTTAATCCCTTATCTCCAGACTTTTATTTCAACATGTAATTAATATGAACAAAAAAAATTTACTTTGGCTTTTATGTGTTAAACCTGACAGCGTGTCTTAAATGTTTAATACTGACAATTGCCTGGCTTTTTATATAGGACAAACGAGATCTAGAGGCAACAGCCACTGCATGAGGGAGTGGGAGGGTGGCAGAGGGCCGGGTGCCTCAGCCTGCCTGAGAGTTATTATAAAAAGCGTTGCAATTGAATGCAAGTAGAAGTAGCTTGCGGGGCTGATTAGCATGCAGGTCTGACTCACGAGGCTGGGTAGGCTGTCCTGGGACTCAGCGTCTTACACCAGCTTTTCGCTGTGCTCTTCCCAGCACCAAGCTGCCAAGCTCATCTGGAATGTCTGCCCAGGGGGAACTGGAAACCATCAGGGAAGGTTTAAGTGGTCAATAAGTATTTTATCAGCAGGGAGAGCTGTTTCTTTTTCACCTATTTACTTGTGTCAGGAAATAGGAGCTTCTAATCCTGCCTGCTCCTACACCCCCACATTCAGAGGACAGTGGGGGAGTCTGAGGGAGAGACTGACTGTGCGTCTGTCTGGGAGGGGCCGATTTCTCCTGCCTTCCTCAGCTCAGAGCCTCTTGTCCTCAAACCCCTGCATTCTCCCTTCATTCCCTTCCTCTATGAAAGGGGGCCTCAAGGAAGGCCCTCATTCGAGGGTTCAGAGACTAGCACATGGCAGCAGTGCCGTCAAGCGAGTGGAGAAAGGACGCATTGCCATGATGTGTAAACTACACACGGCACAGTGGGTGTGGAACAAGGAAATCTATTGCAGAAAGGGCAGGGGAGAGAGGGAGAGGAGAGATAGTCTGAGTGAGCCATGAGAAAGACAGACGGACATTGTGGGAGAGCGAAATGGGGAAGGGGACAGACAGAGAGACAGGCAGAGAATGCAAGAAAGAGAGTAGAGAGAGAGAGAAAGAAAGAGAAAGAGAGATAGAGAGAAAAGAGAGCAGTAACAAATGGGAGTCTTTTATACCAGCCCCTGGCGGTGGCCTGTGATGACGTCAGAGGTTGCTGAGCTGGCTGCCTTTATGCTAACATGCATGGTCTCAGAAATGAGAGGATAGTAACTGATCACACACACAAATGGACAGAATCAGAGTCATGACTCAGATGACTCCCTAAAGCAAATCCCAAGGAGGCACACAGCTTCAGCTGGCTTGTAGGACCCTAAATGTTTAGAGGGAAACATAAAATGCCATCTTGACACAAGGACAGCAGAATCTCAACATTTTTAAAGGAGATGTCGATAAATCTGATTAGGTTACAATTGAAAACACAAGTCAACACAACAGGGTCAAGTGGCAAGACATAGACATCGGGAGTGTGTGACCTCTTGTGCTACCATGGCGATGACATCACGCTGAAGGACTCCAAAGTGCCCAGCTGGCCTGTGAGGAGCTTTCTGAGCTTAGCGGAGTGGCTCAAGTGGCTGGGAGCCCACGGAATGCACTGTAAGTTTAGGAACGAAAAGCTGTGCTGGGAACACAGAGCAACTCTATGCCCCTGTGATCTCTGGAGGACCTTCAGCACCTCAGTTCCACATTCTACAGAAATGCTCACTGCATGCTCAGGAGAACACTCAGCATCTTTTGAAATATTATTTATATATTTTTATTTATGTGAACACCTACATGAATTTATGTGCACCAGGTACAGGCAGGAGCTCTCAGAGACTAGAAGCAGGCGCCAGATGCACTGGAACAGAACCTGCTAGTGCCTGTGAACCACCATGTAGAAGCGCCGGGAGCAAACCCATGTCTTCAGGAAGAGTAGCCACCTTTCCAGCCATTTCCTTTTCACCTTCCAGTGAGCATTTCGAGGCAGAATTTCTGGGCTTTATATGTGTATACGTTTAACTATCTAGGTAATATCAAGTTATGCTTAGTGATGTATTCTAACTATATAAAAAATTCTCCTTTCTCCATATCCTTGTCAATGCTTTAGTTTGCCAATTTGGTTCATGCAAAGTTTAATCTCATTTTTGACAAGGGTATTCACTAACTGCCTCAGAGGTACTTGGGATATTGTGGAAAAGGTAGACAAACAAAATTGAAATGTCCCAAACCCTACCTTCATGGAACTTACATTCCAACTAGAGGTTGGGAGAGAGAGGTATACTGTACTTGAGAGACTGATGAAAGCTCGGGATAAATCAGAGTATAGGAAGGTGTGCTGGGGTGGGATTGAGCTCTGGAAAGGCCTTCCTGACAGGTGGATGTTTGAACAGGCACCAGAGGGAGGTGAGCAAAAACTATGTTGATGTCAGTTTGTCTCATTTGATGGATCATTTAGGGGTTAGCAGGGACGCAGCTCTGTCACCCCTTGCTCTCTGTTTCCACGCCTGCTATTTCAGAAAGCAGTTTTCTCTGTGTAATTCTGCTTCTTTATGGATTCTCTAATCTGCCCCACTGGTCTTGCTGTGCTTCTTTTAACACTGTAATATTTTTGATAATTACATTGTTACAACAATTGACATTGTGAAATGTAATGTGGTGCTTCATAGCTTCTGTTTCAAATGCCAATTCTAATTGTATATGAGTTCCTTAAGCTGTATAGACTTTGGATCTTGCTAATTTTTATTTGATGTTTTACTTATTTGCAAATAGTAAAACATTTGCAAAAAATGTTTTAAAATTTTTAAAACATTTAAAAATAGTAACATTTATAAAAATTTTTAAAGTTTTAATATGTTAATGTGTTAGATTGTGTGTGTTTATGTGTGTGTGTACATGTGCACACACATGCTGTTAAGAGAGTAATGATGTGTGGGAGTCATTTCTCTCCTTCTACCATAAGGGCTCCAGTTTTCACACTAGGTGCTCAGAGTTGGTGTAAGTGCCTTTACTCTCTGAGCCATCTTTCTGGCTCAAAGTGTAATAATAAAAAAAAAACAAACAGTGTTATAGTTATCCTTGTTATGTGGTAGATGAAATACCACTTTTCTCTTGTTTCTATTAGGGGAGCAATAATTGTCAGCTCTTTGGGTTCTCATTTTATTTTGTTGGTATAGATTAATAAACACAATGGGTTTCACAATGACATTGTCACACAGTTTTTAAAAACAGTATTTTGGTAATTCTTGGCTCTTGTACTCTGCATATTAGAAATTTCTCTTGATTAATTCTATGCAAATTTTATGAGGTATTAGTTGAACTTTATTAATCCTCGAAATCAACTGAAAAATGAGCTAGTTTTCATTCTTGAAACTTTCTACACAGGCACGAACATGATATATCTTTTAATTGGTATAATGTATACAATACATTATGTATTTATAATCTACCTGATGACTTTATTCTAACAGATTTTTAAAAGTACCTCATCATTTAATAAATGTTTTGATATGTACTTTATTTTTTGTACTTAATAACGTTTAAACATTTAATATACGTTATTTAAAAAGTTTTGTAAAATCACACACATAATTCATTCATTGCCTTTATATTTTTCTGGTGTATAAAAGGGCAAATCGCATTTGATTTTGTGTCCAGAAACTTTGATAAGCCTAGTTTTCATGGGTCATATGCACATTCTCTGGGGATGTTCCAAAAGGCAATCTTCATCGGCCATCATTCCTGTCTTTTCTGTCTTACCCCGACTCCCCTACTTTCTTGTTTTTCAGTGAATGGATGCAACATTCCAAGCAGAACCTCCAAGAGGAAAGTCATACTGGATTCTGGTGCCAGATGAGTCACCTTGTTAGATGAGAACAGGTGCTCGTGTATTGCTTTTGACATTTTTGTTTTGTTTTGTTTTGATTTTGGGTTTAGAGCCCTAGCTGGCCTCAGACTCGTCCTTCTGTTGCTAGTGCCGGGGTATGGGCTCAAGCTCCAGGTCAAGCTGGTTTTGAAACTTGGAATACTTGAATCAGTGTGCAGTTTTCTATATATGTAAATGCAAAGTTAGCACTTCGTGCTTATGTGTGAATATGAACATGTAAATGCATTACACGTAGTAGACGTCGCCATGAATTTAAAGGTTTTCGCCCGCCTTCTGCTTTCCACGTGACCATCATGTGTGCTGGATTTTTCAGCATCTATTGGTTGCCTGATTTCCCTCTCTCTTAAACCATTCATCTGGTAAGTTATAGATTTTTCTAATACTGAAGCAACTTTGAAAACCTGGCATAAGCCCCACTCAATCATAAAATATTGCACTTTTAGTTCATTGTAGTATTTGTGTGCTAATGTTTTGCATAGAATTCACATATTTTTGTGTTGCCATTTTGAATACTGTGAGAACCTGTTTGTTTCGGGGATGCTGGGAGAGGCTTTTTGGTGACGTTTCTCACCTAATGTTTTGGTTTTGGAAATATATTTATATGCTGGTTCAATTTCTTCAATTTTTACAGCATTATCCACTTTCCTATTCTGCAGGAGTTAGTTTTGGTGATATGTATTTCTCAGTAATTTATCCATTTATTTTACTAAGTTTTTAAATGTTTATTGGCATAATGTTATTCATTTTTCTTATTATTTCTCTGTTATATCTACAGATAGGCCTCATTTTTCATTTCTAATATTCGTTATTTATGTTCAACTTCTTTTTCTTTTTCTTTTTTAAAATTTGTTATTTTGTCTTTTTTATTTTTTTCCAAAGCTGAGGACTGAACCCAGGGCCTGGCGTTTGCTAGGCAAGTGCTCTACCACTGAGCCAAATCCCCAACCCCAATTTCTTTTTCTTGATCCATCTTCAAGAATTTTGTTAGTTTTGTGAATACACACACACACACACACACACACACACACACATTGTAGGTAACTTCCATTTCTAAGATCTTAGATATATTCTCAGAGGTTAAGTTACATAAATAATGTATTTTTAAAATGATTATAGTCTTAATATTTTTTGACCATAAAATATTTACAATGACATTGAGCCAAAATGATGAAAATATCTTTGTATGATGTTACTACTTAAGAAACTTATTTCCATTATTAAAATAAGTTACTTAATACATACAAAATTCTTTGTATTCCAAACATAGTTAATTAATTAAAAAGACTTCAGTTCTTTCCCCCTCCTCTCCTCCAAGTTCTCCAGCCCCCTCCCTCCTCCCATCCACTTCTCTGTTTCTCCTCAGAGAAGGGGAGGCCTCCCAAGGAGATCAGCTGGCCTCTGCATATCAAGTTGCAGTAAGACTAGGTGCATCTTCTCCTATTGAGGCCAGAAGAGGCCTGGGAGACAGATTTGTTGTCCGTCCTGTTTTTGTTCTCTGTCTCATCCTCTTCTTTTGCAATCTATATATAGGCTCGCTCTCTCTCTATAAATAGATGTGTGTATTTATATACACACATCTTTCTATATATAATGCATGTATGTATATATACGTACACTCTCCGTATAAACATACACACTCTCTATCTCTCGTCTATCTATTTATTTATCTATCCACACACACTCTTTCCACATATACACAGACGCAGCCACAAACACACACACACAGACACAGCACACTCTTTCTCCTCTCTCCACACACATGCATACCCGTGTGTATCACCCACTGCGTCTCTCTGCTCTGCTCTCTTTGGTTACTCTGTCTGTTTATACACCTGTACCAGCACTGTTCATAATTAATAAAAAGGGGAGGCTGGATGAATAAACTGATATATGCATGTAAGTAAGTATGATAGAGCAGTGAAAGAAAATCAATTTGATCTGTGTGTGTTAAAAGCTCATAAGTACAAAGTTGCATTTCTTCCAAACTGATAAATAAATATGTAGAGCATTGGATAGTATTTCTTGGAAAGTTAAAAAGATAAAAATCAATAGAGTAACGGTTTGGGAATATGTGGAAAAGATATCAATAAACACATTCAGAAGTATGTTCCCTCTGAGAGATGCTGGAATGTATGGCAGAGCATGCTGAGAGGTTACATTTGTAACAACTTGCTCCTTAGGCTTGATTAAAGGTCACTCTTTTTTTTTTTTTTTTTGGTTTTCACATTTTTATTGGAGGGCAATAGGGAAGGGGCCTCTGCCATCAGCAGGAGTATTCACAGGTTCTTCAGCCATTCCAGGCTTGGGCCCTGAGGTTCCTGGGGGTGGCTGGGCACATCAGGCTTGTTCCCATCATCTCGCACAGGTACTGGGTAGTTGTAGGGTATGGCCCTGTTGATCATGCCTGCATACTTGGTGTAGGGGCTGATCATGGGCATAGTTATAGCGAGGCCCCAGACAGAGAAGGACACCACCAGCACCGGCTCCTTGGCCCAGGCATTCTTGAGGAAGGTCAAGATTCTACCGGCCATCTTGGTCTCCAAGGTCACTCTTAAGTAAGAACGATTTTATCATTCTTCGTGAGCGTGTGCTTCTGGACGTTGCACTCGGGTCCCAGCAGGGCTTGGCAAGCGTAACGGCTGAGCTCCACCCTGCCCTCTTCTACTTATTAACGTTTATTTTCAAATGAGGTCTTTCTAGCTTTCCCAGGCAAACCTTGACCATGCTCTGTAGCCCAGGCTGGCCTAGACCATTTGCTGTAGCCTAGGCTGGCCTTGAACTTCCAGTCCTTCTGCCTGAGCCTCCCTATTAGATGAAATTGTAGGTCTGTGTCATCAGTCCTGGCTATAACTGTATGTTAAAAATTCCCTACTGGCTTTAAATAATAATAAGACTTGTTTATTGAAGTAGTACTCAGAGTCTTTTATTTGCTAACATGTTATATAAATCACTTATATATTGTATAACATTTGTAATTTATGTCATATATAAATATATAATATTTATATATAATATAGTATATTATATGACAAAATATTAAACTCAACATTGTATTTATGAAATTTTAAAATATAAGATCAAATTGATTTCCTTTCACTGCTGTATTCTGCTTACCTGCATGATTATATAAGTTTATTCATCCCCTTTTTATTAATTATGAGCAGTACCGGTACAGGCGCGGAAATAGTGCAACCAAAGAGAATTGGAGAGTTTATATTGTATATCTTATGCATGTGTATGTATTTACATATGTGTATATAGTCTCTGGTTTAACTGACCCTGGAACCACAATAACCTCTATTGATATTTTGGGGTTAACCTTTTTATGGATCCCATATTCAGAATACATACACTACCTCAAAATCCTAACAAAGCTGAGGCAAATCTGAGGCCCTGCCTTTGTTTAGTTGTGTCATCAGGAGGCAATAGTGATTTTAACTCAGCGGGATGAAGAGGTTGGGGCACATGGAGTTTACGCCTCACCAGTTTTCTTTGAGTTTCTGGACGTTCCAGAGACTAACTGGTCAAGCACATTGTCCCCCTGCCCAATCCAGTTGACATAAAGAAGCTGACATTTTCCTGGTCAGAACAGCTATAATAAGGCCTTGTGTCTTTTTCTATAGTGCAAAGGAGTCACACTTAGCATGGACAGTGCAGCGGGACCAGGGGCAGCTGGAGGCAGGCGTTGACCAAGAGTCGTTGTCAGTACTCTATGATGCAAAACTTTTAGTTGCGAGGTCTCCCTCATAACAAACTGTTGTGTAGACCATGTCTTTTTTCTAATAAAAATCATTGCAAGAATGCTTTGTCTTAATAAGTTTTCCTTAATATTTAAAATGAAGCTGATTCTTACTTTTTTTTGCAATAGGAATGCTTTATCTGGCAGGCTCTTTACACACATCGATATCTGTATCTCTGTATAAAAAGAATGTATAAATAGAGCTGCTGATTTGGCCTGGCAAGCTCCAATTCTAATTCAGCATACTTTCCCTATTTTTATAAAGTGCAGGAAAAACATTGGCCCTTAGAAACTGATATTCCCTGGGTGTGCTAGTGTGGTAACGTTAAAAAAAAATTATTACTATTGCTCTTTAAAAAAAATGTGCAAAATCTTCCAAATAAGAGCTGGTATAAAATCTGTGCTCATATAGAGAAAAGGGGCAGCTTACCTTAAGGCGGCCTTTTAGAGACCGTGTCCCACGCATGGTGAGTGTGGGCCTTGCGTGCACCCGTGCACACGCCACTAACATCTTGCTGGACGTTTGTAAATCCTGAATTATTTCGATTAAGTGTAGACATTCCCAAACGAAGTAGAGACAAATGTGGCTGTGTTTCTGGACACAGGCTGGGTGCGGAGAATGCTGTGATCATGCGTCAAAATCCTAATCATCTGGTCTTCTAATGAGTGGCTTAGGTCCTCGTCTCTGCCAGTAGAACATGAGTGAGTGAAAGCTTTGAAGTGCGGGAGGCACTGGCAGAGAAGACAAGAAACTGCGCATGTGAGAGCCGGCGATTAGGAGATGAGGGCCCCTCGGGTCAGCTCCCCATAGGTACAAACAGATGTTTGCGCTGTTTCACAGCTGCTAAATATGATGTAAATCCAAAGAATTTTTCTTGTTTTTATAAAGGGAAAAAATACCCAGACAGCAAATTTTTGGTCATTTAGATACTCTTACCAAATGACATCTGGTTTCTGTACTGCTTATTTAAGCGATCCTTAAAACAATGTTTGCCAAGGGAGTAACTAAACTTTCAGCCCTTCGCCATACACAACGGTACAGGTTAAATTCCAGAGTGACGTGCATGGCTTAGTAGAAGCAATGCCGTTCTGTATTAACCTGCAAGTTTTACTTTAAAGGAAACTGGTTGGATATTCTGTAATTAGCTAAGGGAAATCTATGATGGGGTTACATGTAGACTATTCTAGGATTCCTATCCTCATGATGGCGAAGAGAATGAATGAATTGTTTCCATATGCTAAGCGTGGTGGTGAGCAAAGCTAAATTATATAGTTACCGGAAGTCAAAAGCCAGCACTCTGGCTTGCTGATGGCGCTCTTTTGACTTGCGTCAAGGTGTGTGAACATACAAGGCAGAGGAAACCTTGACAGGGTATTCAGATACCTTTTCTGTATCCACGGTACTTTCAAGTTTTCATCAGAAAGGAGTATGTGATTGGTCCCAACAGCAAATAGGAGTGTACCGAGACCCCAACTGGGTCTTTTTTTGGCAGGAGCTAGTACCCAACCTCATTGGCTTGTCTTTCCAATTTTCCCCACAGTGACCTTTGTAGCAGCCTTAAGACATACAGTTTCTATAGCACTCTCATTCATTTTATGTCTCACTCACTTGATGCTATAGCCCCAGCCTGACAGCACAACAAAGGCTGTGCCAGGTCCAGTCTTGGAGGTTGCTCACTGGAAGTTCCTTCACGTCTACACAGTATTCAAACACCTGTCCAGCCCAGCGAGCGTGGCCGGAATGGACAGAATTCACACATGGATCTTTCACTGACTCTTTTTAAAACTGGTTTCCTCACTGTAGAGGAACGTCTTTTGCCTTCTATGATGTAAGGTCGACCACAGTTGACTTTTTCAGGAGGTGTGAGTGTTCCGAATGCGCGTTGCTACGCAAAGCTTAGATACGAGTTCAGTCTGGCACATGGGAGGCTCTTCGCTCTGTGCATTGAGCAGGCCCTGGCCTGTTTACCATTTCTTCTGGGTTTTGAGCAGGAGCAGGAGCTCCAGGTTCCATGATCATATTTACTTTGTATCTCGAGTCTCTCAGTCCTGTGTGTGGTGACACTGAGTCGCTTCTCCTGTCCCACCTTTCCTACCTCCCAACTGTTTGCAAAGTCCCGTGTTGGAGCATGGGAGAAGCCTCGTACTTAGGTGACACTCAACGGAACATCTCTACTCCACACAGCCCCAGTTCCTCATGCCAGGTTCTGATCATGAACAGCCTCTATTGGTTTTAGGAAGACTAACCTTGTAGAGGAAGTACAAAATTCTTCATTCCCCGAGAACCGGGATATTTAGGTTCTGCAAATCCCTGAACCCGAAAATGGATTTAATCAGCCCAATTCACATCATAAATCTCATGTTTCAAGAACACACATGTGCTGGGAAGATAGGGAGATTGAATTTTAAACTTGAAATTTGCAAAATTGTGCCCCATGGGCTATTGTTTTATCTTGGACACTCCAGGGAATTCGTGCCAAGAGAAGTTCTTAAGGGGTTCACATTGAATTAGCTCACGTGGTTTATTGAGAAGGGAACAGTTTCCTCTCTGTTATCAGAGGGGTCATATTTCACTTCTTACTGGAACTGCCCAACTATTCCTCATGCCTCTACTTCTCCCACACAATTCCCTAGAATGACCTAGTAATATTTTTCATTTAATTTTTTTCTCTTCCTAACAGTCTCACCTTTCTCCCTTTTCTTCTTTCTCTTTCAAATAGCCCATTAACATGAAGTGATTCCTTGATGAAGTTTATTAAATACAATAGGAAAATTGCTTTAAAAAACATTTTATTCTAAATAATTACTATTGACTCACAGACAATAGTAAGATACAATGCTGAGAGGGCTCACCAATGAAAACACATGGAAAATTATTACACAACCAGGATCTTGACACTACCACAGTCAATACTCAAGGCATTTCTATCAATGTAAGAAGTCCTCATTTGCCATTTCATAAGTTCTGTCCACAGACAGCCATTGCATTCCAGTTCTCTCCATGGCTATTGCCAACTATTAATCCATATTTTTGTTCTTTTAAGATGTTATAGAAGTGGAAGGCCAGGAAGATGGCTCACTGGGTAAGCATGTTTGCTGTGCAAGCATGAGGGACTGAGTTCAAATCCCCAGTACCTCTATAAAATGCTAGGCATGGATGCATGTGCCTGAAACCTCAGAAGGGAGAGGAGTGGAGATAGGTAGACTCCAGAAGCTCTTTGACCAGCCAGACAACCTTAGACTATAAAGTTCTGGCTCAGTAAGAGATCCTGTCTAAAGAAACAAAATGGAAAGTCACAGAGGAAGAAACCCCGTGTGCTCTTATGGCCTCTGCATACATGTGCATGGATTCACACTTGCACACTCACGTGAATGCATCATATATGCAAACATATAACACACATATCACATGTAAAGAAATAAAAAAGGAAACAAAGATTTTTGTATGAACAGAATCTTCTGGATCATAACTGTTGGGCATTGACTTCTTTTTCCTCAGGATAAGTCTCAGAATATTCGTTCAAATTGTCCATGTACTAGTAGTTTATGGCTCAGTATGGTTTAGATGACCAGTCTTTCTGACCAGCTCCTGTTGGAAGGCATTAGTGTTTGTCTACAATGAACAACTGTGTACAGTTTTTGTGTGAATGTGTCTATTTCTCCAGGACATATTCCCAGAAAACAATCGCCAAGTTTTACTGGATAAATCTGAGTCTCGAAAGAACTGTCAAGCTGTTTCCTGGAATGCCTGCACCACTGTCTATTCTGACAATAACGTGGAAGTCATATAATTTGCCCACACTGTAGCTGTCACTGTTTGGTATTTGAGCCAGACTACTGTAGGGGTATTTCCCCGTGGCTTTAGCTTACATTCGCCTGATGACTGTGCAGTCGCATGTCTTTCCATGTACCCATTTGCCATCTCCATATTCTTTGATGTCATGCCTCCTAAAGCATCTCACCCGATCTTAGTTACTTTTCTCACTGCAACGACAAAACACCTGACAAAAGCAACTGAAGGAAGGGAGGGCTTAGTCTCGCCTTTAAGGCTGCGTCCTATCGTGGTGGAGAGAGACAGTGGCAAGAGCTAGTCACGTTGCTTCTGCTCTTGGAAAGCATCGAGCGGCGAGTGCAAGTGCTCAGCTCGCTTCGTCGTCTTTGTCTGTGCCTTCACCTGGGGGCCCTAGTGGCTGGGGTTGTGCCACACACATTCAGGGTGTTCCCAGTCTCCCCAAGGTTGAAACTCTCTCAGCAATATGCTCAGAGCCCTGTTTCTCAGGGAAATCTGTTGTAGACCTTTCCAAGTGGACTCCGTGTGCACTGGATGTTAATTTTGCTATTACTTTTTATACATCCATCACTGACTTGTCAAAAGAGATCTTGAAAGACACGCAGTTCTTAGAAGATGAAATCTAGATTTGAATTCAGGTCTGGATGACTTGACATGTTTTTCCCATAACACTCTGCTGCCACCCTCTAGAGTTTGGGGGAGGGGAGTGTTCTTGCCTGTGATCATTTTCTCCTCTATTTCTCGACAACTGACTGGCTTCTACTGGTAACTCTTGGATTTCATGTTTCCAGCCCCGGAGTCAGATTCTAGACCCGCAAAATGTCTGACATGGGCAAGTGGCACCAACCTCACTGTCTCCAGATCAGAATGAAACATTCTCTTCCTCACTTTTTTAAAATTCTAGTAACACAACCAGCATTCTCTCTGCCATGAGTCAGACATCTTCATTTTCTTCATTAATTTTCCTAAACAGTGTAATAATTGATGTTCAGAATCTTCAACATGGCTTTGGTGCTCTGCAGAAAATGGCTCCCATTTGTACTTTCCGCACTGACTCCAACACATTCAGACTAAACTACTCCCATCCCCCACTATGGTCATAGTTTCTTTTTGATTCCTCTACATCATGGTCTCCACATCATAAACTTACTTTTCAAAGCTTTATTTGACATGCTCTTCATGGCCCACCTCAAAAACCACCTCTTCCAAAAAGCCTTTATCAATTTGCCAAGTGGAAGACATCTCTCTTTTAAAGACAAATCCTTCAAGACACCATTTGCTTTTTAATTGCATGATGATCTTGATGCCTCAAATAATAGCAATAACTCATTGTCTTTTAGAACTGAGTGCCCTGTTCAGAGCGGAACTTCAGTGTCTGCAGGTGTGGGTTTTGTGAATGCATCAGTAAGAACTGATATTTCCAGTAAAGTTTGTTGTCAATTGTTTTGTGAAGGCCCACAGAGTGTGCCTTTATTGAATCCTCTGTGTCTTTTGGTGATCTGGGTGAATCATGTCACTAATCTGGACAGAAAGACAAGTGTTCCTTCTCCACTTGCCGTTAGGCCGACCCTTAAAAGTGCCAAATGCACTTTCCAAGCTAGGTTTCTGAGTATGTTACGAATACAATTTCACCACGTTCTCCATCAAGAATAATTCATGGGCAACGATCTTCAGGATGTGCTGGAAGGTTGATGCTAGGTGTGCCATGCCCTCCGAGAGGGCAGGGTGCTCCCAGAAACAATCACTCTCAAAAGGATTTTAGGGGGCTGGAAAGATGGCTCGGCAGTTTGGAGTGTTGCTCTTTAAGAGGGTCCAGGTTTGATTCCTAGCACCCAAGCGATGGCTCACAGCCACCCATACCACCAGTTACAAGGGATTTGACGTCCTCTTCTGACTTCCTGGAGGACCAGGCATGCAAGTGCTACACAGAAATACATGTAGGCAAAACATTCTTACATGTGAAATAAACCTTTTAAAAAGTGTTTGGCAGTCTGTAATCACCATAATTTATAAAAGGCATGAAGTAGTACCCATGTCAGTCATCTGAGCTTGTGTTCCTTTGGAGTTGTACGTTTTTGATCTCGCATGGAAGGACAGCATTGGCTTCTGGAGTTCTTCTGTGAAGGGCTCTGTGGGTCCTATGCTGGGGGATTACAGATGTGGAACATCTGTAACGGTGCTCCGTAGTGGACTCTGCGTTGTGATATGTCACTGTCAATTCAAAGATTTTTTTTTTCTGTGAGAACAGAGGAATGTGGATTTATAGCTTGCATAACTTAGTAATTTTGTCCAATAAATGAAAATGACATCATGTTTCTTGGACTTGCAAGTCTGAAATTGCAAAATGATACCAGGGAAGACTGTTCATGATGAAAATGAGGGCCCCTAGTCATTCCCTGTTGTGTCTGGAGCATGATGGCAGTACTGTGGATAAATATTTCCCAGCTGTGGAAACCATTGATACCTTCGTGTGGAGCACATATTAAACACAGCATTCCAGTGATACATTCTATGGTGTAGATCTTGCCTTCCATTTTCTTTCACTATCCATATTGTTTTCTTCCTGATGTATTCTTTTGTTGTTGTTATTCAGGCTTGTTACCACTGATTCTGAGTCAGAAAAGGCCATGGAATGAACAGACTCAGAATTGGCCTGTCTCTACAATGCTGTAGCTGTATCCCTGTGAACAAATCACCAGTTAAACCCACATTATCTCTTTTAAGATGGGAACCTCAGTCATGTCTCTCACATGGCTGTTGTGGGATTAAGAGGAACAAAGTATGAGACAGGATGAGAATATATCAGCCCATTGCTGCTCTTGACTGTGGCTGTTGCTTATCTTTATCTCTGTAATTACACACATTTTGAATTAAAAAGCACTAGGGTTTGTCCCTAAACTTTCCAATCTACATACAGATGTAAGAGAATGTTTCTGAAGCTGGAGAGCAGGCAGGCGCTCCCCTGAGTGCGTTATTTGGATCCCATGTAAGGAACGTGTCTTAGGAAACAGTGGATGGCTGGGACAGAACACACCGAAGACCCTTAAGGAACAGGTTCATAGTTAAAATATTTCAACTTGGCAGCCATCACATTTATTTTTTGCCAACATGACCCTGGCACCACCCCATGCCAGCAAAGTCCTGTTACTGAGAGCCATGTCTGGTATTATTCACAGTTCATTTTGCAAATAAAATCCGCCAATTTGACCACCCACCTGTTTGTTTTTCTCGGATAACTCCCGGGAGTTGTTTGCAGTCACTGGGATTTGGAGATGGACTTGAATTTCCCTCCTGGACTTACGTCTTTGCAGGGGAAGGTGTCGGTCACCAGTGAGTGTGATGGCCTAGGCGTCACTCCTGCCAACCTTGGAAAGTGGCCTCTTCCCAGAGTTCCTGTATTCGTCACTTCCAGGGACACGGTGGCATGGCCGTGGTGGGATGAGCGAGTCCTTTCGTTCTCTACAAATCTGAAGCGTCTCATGCTGCGGGGGGGACAGGAGCTGGCAAAGCCGCTATTGGTCTGTTGGCTGAGAAGCAGCTGGCTGTCGCTTCATCGCAACAAGTGTTAGAATTAATAACCTTCATCTGTTTTCAGCTTGCTAATCCACTACATCAAACCCCGCAAAACACATATATTAATTAAATGTCCCTCTCTTGGAGGCATTGGGAAAATGGAAAAATGTTCATTTGCAGTAGGGGGAAAGCAGGGAATAATTACAATCTTGAAACTTCTACAATTGGAACAACAATAAAAAGAGCAGAAATGACTGTAAAATAGTCTGTTCTTGGCGTTGCTTAATTGGCCTATTTATTTTTCTGTCTCTGAAACTGACTTTAGTGACACCTACTGATAAGAGCCAATCGGAACCATCACCGAATTCCTTCAGATTGGACCTGCCAACAAACGGCTCAGCCCTCCAGATGTTACCGCTTTGTGAGAAATAAGAACTCAATAAAGCAGGCTCACCCTTCCTCCTGGGGTGAACACAAAGACAGCCAGATATGGAAAATCATGGCTCAGCACCATGAACAATGACTGGCGTGAGGGGCTGGGGCCAGCCTATTTGTCTTGGTGGAACAGACAGCCATGGAGCCTGATGCAAGAATTTTAGTTGGCAACTGTTCAAACATACATTGCAATTGTTCAACCAAAGGAAATCTGTGAACTGAGAAAAAAAAGAGGCTTTTAACAACAGGCATGAGGCACTCCTGACAAGGGTTTGGTAAGTATCTGACAGGACATTATCATGTGACTGTTCCACCTTCTGAGGTTTCCTCTTGTGTTATGTAACAGGTCAGAAAGATGCGGTGGTGAATAGGCTTACGGCACTTCCGAATCGTCGGTGGATAATCTCCAGCAAGCACTTGCTGTTCCAGGAATAGGACAAAGTGAGCTAGAGTGAATTAGTTCTTGTCCTCAGACCAGCATGTCCCCTCTTTGTTAACACAGGACACACTTGTGACCCTGCTGTGAAAAAAAAAAAGAAGAAAATATGTTGTCATCAATTTTCCCGGGCCAGCCCCTCATCCAGCTGTTTGTTCCTGCAAACGCTGTCCCACCTTCCCTGCCTGAATCCAGACTCTCTGTGAATGCCTGAGTGTAGAGTCATCTAAGGATGTGATGGGAGGCCATTGTTCTCATCACATGGTCCCCCAAAAAGCATTTTGGCAGGCTAACATACAGTGTATACAACAGATACGGATGAGTTAAGTGTTTACCATGTTTAATTCCCCAGTTTAATATCATATACTTGCTTAAAATAGTATCTCATATGCAATGAAAAAAATTTGAGTTTGACATCTAACAAGTTCATTCTTATTTGAACTTGTGTTTTGTGGCTATGGCATACCAGCTTGAGTGTCCTTAAACTCATATAAATTTATGTTTTGAATCTGAGGAAATTCTGGAAGTTCCCAAGCCTTTGCCATCACTCAAGCTTTCTTCTGGGTTGCCCAGCGTTCTGGAGAGGATTTCCTTTACCACTGGTTCACGGTTTTAATCTCACTGCGGACAACTGGACACTTCATGTCAGTCTTACCTTCATTTGCATAGCTGTTAAGAAACAGGTGCACACAGTGTTTTCTAGAATGTATGGAGAATGAATCACGAAGTCTTGCTGCTAATCTCACACAACAAGCAGAGCTGACACACATCCAAGGATAACGGCTAAATAAGTAATCATTGTTTTCTTTCATTTATTTATTTATTCACTTTACATCCTGATTGTAGCCCCTCCCTCCTCTCCTGACAGTTCCTCCCTCACCCTTCCTATTATCCCCTTCCCCTACTCCTCAGAAAAGGGGAGCACCTCCCCCACCAACTCACTCCAGCACATCAGGACTGAGGGCATCAGCTCCAGGTGAGGGAAGTGATTGGGTCAGATGGCAAGGAAGGAGGACTCCTCTTTTCAGTGACCTGAGGGAGGGTGGGGCCAGGAGGAGATGAGGAGGATGATATACTCAAGATATAAGTGAATAAATTGTAAAAAATAAATAAGAAATAAAAAGAAAAGCAGACAACGGAGTCCATGTCAGAGACAGTCCAATCATTGTTTTCTTAAGGTAAACTGCCATGGCTGGGGAGATAGCTTTGCAGGCGAAGAACGTGCTGTGATAGTGGGAAGACCTGATTTCAAAGCTCCCGGACCACAGGAGCTGAGAGAAGAGATTCCTCTGTCAGCCCCGTGCAGCTGCCGCAAGAATCTCAGAACACAGGAGCACCCTAGAGGCCGCCAAACAGCAAAGGGATCATACATTTAGTCCCAAACAATGTGGAAACTGAGGTCCAACAACTGATGTGGTCCTCCAGCCTCCACAGTGTACTGGGAACATGTTTGCAACTCACGAAGAGCACACACACACACACACACACACACACACACACATACACACACTCATGCATACACCATACATACACACATACACACACACACACACATACAACACTCACGCACACATACACACGCACACACACACACACACACACACATACAACACTCACGCACACATACACACACACACCATACATACACCATACATACACACACACACACACACATACAACACTCACGCACACATACACCATACACACACACACACCACACACCATACACACACACACACACCATACATACACACACGCACACACACACCATACACACACACACACACCATACACACACACACATCATACACACACGCACACACACACCATACATACACACACACACACCATACACACACACACCATACATACACACACACACACACATACAACACTCACGCACACATACACACGCACACACACACCATACACACACACACACACCATACATACACACACACACACACCATACATACACACACACACCATACACACACACACACACACACACACACCATACATACACACACACACACACACATACAACACTCACGCACACATACACATGCACACACACACCATACATACACACACACACACCATACACATGCACACACACACCACACATACACACACACACCCCATACATACACACACACACCATACATACACACGCACACACACCCCATACACACACACACACCCCATACATGCACAAATGATGGCCCACAGAGGATGCTAAGTGGGTACAGAGATGTAGATAGGAGTAATCTCGAATATTCCATAACATTGGGATAACTGTGATTGACAGCAATCAGTTGAGTATTCACAGAGGAATGATACCTCCGAGATGGTGGGTTTGGAGCATCCTTGTTCTGACCACTATATACTGTAAGCATACATTGAAAAGCTACATACATACATAAATGCGCGTGACTACTGTGCGTCAACTAAAAATGCTAGATGACTTTCGAAGGCTTCCAAGTTACAATTAATTGAGATTAGGTTTAATGGCGTTCATTATTTAGAATAATAAAGAAACTGAGACAGTATTCCTGGGATTTGGGATGCTTGTCATGAAACCTGCATCAAGTGGCTCTTTCTCAAGAGGGATTGATTTAGAGACTTTCCTGAATCATCAGTATAGACACGTTACGGCACCTCTTCATCGGCCAGGTCTCCTCACCCATAGGCTCCACTTCCCTCTTCTCCACTCAGAAACTGGGAGAAGGAAAGAGTTTTTTCTTGAGGATGACAGCAGGCCTTGCGGTTGGAGTGCTGTAGGTGTGAAGAAACACCTTAGATGGGTACTGTCCTAGACAGTGGTTCCCAAGCTTCCCAATCCTGTGGCCCTCTAATACAGTTCTCATGGTGAGGTGACCCCAGCCGTAAAATGATTTCTTTGCTACTTCATAGCTGTAACTTCACTAGGTACAAATTATAAAAATCTGACTCACAGGGCATCGGATATGTGACACCCAAAGGGGTTGTGATCCACAGGTTGAGAACCACTGACCTCAGCGGATGAGAATCTCCCAAGACAATTCCTTAACAGGGCAGATGTGCAATGCAGCAAGCAGACAATCACACGCCGGTCAAGCACTCTGTTTAGTAAGGCAACACGTGAATACTTAGATGAATTTCTGAGCGAAATGCTCCTTGTTGGGGAGGATGGCTATAGGAGCAGACCACTGGGATGAAGCAAAACTGTCTTCCCTTTGGCTTGGTGGGAGGACTTGGTAAAGAAAGAGGACTTTGGGGGTTTGTGATAGGAGTCAGGGTGGGTGCCTTCATGTACAGCTGGCCTCACAAGCCCAGGGCAAGCTTCCACTCGAAGCTGCTCTGCTCTAGCCAACCCCTAAGCAGTTTCTATAGCTGATGTTTCTAACAGCAGCTCTTTCCAAATAAGGACCAAATAAAGTAATTATCAATTGAAGAATTGGAAAGGGAAAATTTCTAGAAACTGAAAACTCCCAATTGCGTATACTTTGAAATTTTTGTTAGTTTTTTGCAGCAATATTCACTATATTCAGACTAGTCTGGTCAGATGGGGAAAAATCTCTGAAACTGATATAGATTTTAAACCTGTCCACATCATTTGTCAAATTTGTAATACTGTAAAAATTACTTAACCTCCAAACCTTTATTTGTTAGTTGGAACAATGATGCTCAGTTTACAAGAACGGGGATGAAAGGAAAGAGAGCAGCTGCATGACAAAATAAAGGACTGTCAGAGGCTGCGAGATGTGGCCAAGGATGAGAAAATAGTATGCGGTATTAGTCGATAAATTCGGCTGATTTTATCTTGTACCTTACAGAGATAAAAGAAGAATAAGGATGGATTTGTGCAAGATGTGTCAGATGGAGGGAAGGAGGGAGGCACAAAGAGAGAGAGAGACAAGGAGAACTGAGAAATATCCATGAAGCAGTCAGTGAAATAGGAAGAGGGGTAGGATGAGGGTCAGGAAAACAAAGGGAGACTTAGCATTAAGGAGCTCTGAATTACCCATTAAGAAGGGTGGGAAAGCCTAGGGTGCTTGATCACAAAGTCATCCAGACCCATGGATCCAGAACAACTCCAGGGGGGTTTTCGGGCTGTTTAGGAAGATGAGAGCACTTTAGATGTTTGGGGAAATTGGAGCTTGTTGGGAAGGATGGCAGAAGTGAACAGGGCAGGCATTAGCAGGAGGCTCTGCTGGGACTGGAGAAACAGTGTGCTTTGAAGATCTAAATAGGGAGATGGTGAGAGCTTCAGGGGACTGCGGTTAGCAGCGAGCTCATCTGAGAACTGGGAGAGAAATGTTAGCTAGAGGGTCAGCCAACACCGCCAACAATCGAGAAAGAGGAATGCCCAAGTCACCCAGGAACCTCACAGGGTGTGATGAAAAAGATCAGTAGAGGATTGGATTTAGACAGGACAGAAGTTTGCTTTCAGAGGGATGGTTGGTGGCACTGCGGTCACCAGGGGAGGTGGGGCTGGACACAGCAGTGACAACAGCTTCAACAACAAGCTGAGTTTCCTCTTAAGGAAGGGAGGGAGTGTGCCCCATCCTGCTGTGGCTATTTAAGTTAAAATCAGTCTTATCCTGCAGACATACTTCTTTAGCTTTTAAGCCTGTTTGCAAATGCCATTCTCCCATGGCTTAGCAAGACGGCTGGGAGCAACAGTTTGATGCTATGGGAGTTTTTGCTGTGGGCACACCAGTGAAAACTGCTTTGAAGAACTTTTGCAAGAAGACCGGTTAGGCATTTGTTTCAACAATTCAGTTACTAGATCTTGTCTATGGAATTAACAGCTATGTGACAAATAGAAAGCCATAACTGACAAGGGCTGACTACTAGTAGAAAAAAAATGAGCAAAATAGGGAGATGTGTGATAATGCAAAGATTGTGAGTTTGGAGGGCCAAGAATTAAGAGGAACTTGTTGAGTGCAAACAGGCAAAGCAAAACCATGTGAAGACCTGAAATGGAGATGGATATTTTGACAACAGGACAAAATGCTCTGCCAATTTTCCTGATTTGAGTGCCACTTATGGCTTTTGTTTTATGAGTTTTTACCTGATTAGTTTTTTAAAAAATATTTGCTACTGAAATACTTAATATTTCCTAAGCATTAATACGCATGAATCTTGCATTTTTGGGCAGTTTACCTGTTTCTCTAAAATCCATAGATAAAAACAGTAAAGGTACTTGTCCTTGGTCGCTGTCATGTCTTAGCTGATTGGAGAAAGGATTAAGACAGCTGCTTGTCAAGCCTGAATTACTGGATTGCTGAATTACTAGGGCACCAAATGCCCCAATGGAAGCAGCATGGAGGGAAAGAGCCCAGCTTGCTTGGGCATATTCAGGCAGATGTTTCAAGAAGAAATTGATTATTGGGCTGTGAAAAAGACCAAGCTCTTGGCAGGGTACAAGTTTACATGGAGGGAGAGAGATGGTTATGGGAGAGTCATATGATAATAGAGGGCGAGGACATCTCTGCTATGGATAGAGCTCAGTGGTAGGTCACTGGGCCCTGGTATGCAAGGCCAGGTCAGTCTTCAGCACCAGCAACAAAACAAAGCGATGCAAGGAGAGCAAACCCAAGAAGATAAGCTGTAGCAGACAGAAAGGAAGGGATGTACTCAGTTGTTAAACCTGACTGCTCAGTGCCTGACCATGAGCTTTGAATTTGCATTTGCAAGGATAGTAATATTTGATTAACCATCATGAAGATTAAAGAAAACAATACAAGGCCTGAGTCATAACGTGCAATCAGTAGCAGATGAGGAAGGGGAGTTTGAGGAGTGTGGTGAAGTTACAACCCTTTGAGACATAACTAGGTATGACCATATGCTCTTGGCCCAGGAGCTGAGGACGTGGTGCCAGGAGGACATAGTGGATGGAGGCAGGCCTCCCTTTGCGGAGAAGGGAAGAGATTCAGCTTAGAGACAGAAGGTCAGGATTCCTGGAGGCGAAGGCACTGCCATGGCCAGGGACTGCAGCAGAGACCGGAAGAGTGTGTTGAGCAATGCGTGGGAGTAAACAGTGGCAGCAGCAGCCTGAGAGATGGTGCTGACGTGGACCTGTGGGGGAGCCTGGCAAGAGGCATGAAGAGCCTCTGCGGGAGAAACGGCGACTCCGTGCACCCTGTTAGGTCCCAAATTTAACCCCCAGAGGCTGATGTCTAGGGTCTTTGTTGTCTGAATGTAACTCAGGTCGATCATTTAAAATTATGTAGGATCTTGCTATAGACAAGGATAGCTGGGAAAATCACACGTGGATCCTCCTCCCAACCTGTACGGACTGGAATTATTTTAGCCAAATCTGAGGAAATCATACTTTTAACATTTAGCAATGCTATCAATAACCTGGATGTAGTTAGGGCTTCTTTAGCCTCTTCTCCATTTGCATGTTTTTGCTGAGTTTGGGAGTCTGGGCCATATACTCTATAATTTCCCAAACATCCAGGTTCAAATTAACTCTCCAGAATTCGAGATGAAGGAAATATTCTGCACTCTTTGATATCTAGAAAGAGGACCCCAGAGTTTGTGTTGTGTTTTCCATGTAGCCAAAGGTTTCTTAGAATCAGACACTAGGAATGGGTTCCTTCAAGGTTAGACATGACACTTTGATTCCAAAGATGCTCTTATCTTTGAGAAGGGCCAGCAAAGGAAGGGGATATCTGGCCTGTAGAATTTTTCTTTCCTTTGGAGCAGGCCACCATTGCCCCATCAATTTGATTCCTGTTCTGTGACCACAAAGACAAGGATGATGGATCTCCTTTCAGGGAAACAATGCAATTTCCTTGGAAAAACATCCACTTTAGACAAACAATAAAAGCAGCCTTAGCGGGTCTTGGCTGCTCTCCTGGTATTACACTTAAGCTTATGCCTCCGCTGCTTGGCAGCAAAGATTTCCAGTTGCAAAACTAGCATCCACCCTCCTGAGACACCCAGCCCCCTTCCTCACCAGCAGAACACTCTCAGGGGACACCCCGCCCTCCTCCTGACCACCAGACCACCCTCTAGGTATACCCAGCCCCCTGCTCTGGTTCAAAAATCAAACTTGAAAATTCTTAGCTCAAGAGTGGACACATGTTTGAATCTCTACATCTTGGTTTCTATGGGTGGGAATGGTGATGAGTTTCTCTCCCCTTGGTCTACTGCTCTCCCACAGGGAGGCTTTAGAGGGCTGATGGGGCAGATGTACCGGAAGCAGAACTGTAGCCTGTTGAAAGGCATCCACTCAGCCACACAGCCTTTGCTGAGCTGGGGTGGGAACAGGCCCTCCTGTCCTCTCCTCCTCTGAGGCAAACTTACCTAATTCTACCTAGCATTTTTTTATTCCTTCTTTTCCTACTTTTCCTCCACACTTGGATTTTTCTCAGTAGCAGAGACTGTGCCTTGTTCAACTTTGCTATCCACACTGCATTGATTATTCATGATCAGTAATCAATTATAACCCCTGATTTTGGCCAACTTAAATCAAATATTCTCAGAACACTGGAGCGTGCTGGGTATCAGAAATAAGTTGGTAAGTTTTCATTATTGTTTTATACACTCTTTAATTGTATCACAAAGGAATAATTCTATTTGTCTTCTTTTTAATGAATGAAGAAACTCAGATACAGAGAGTTAAGTAATTTTCCAAAGACAATGTAGCCTCCAAGTGCCTGGATTAAGACTCCAGCCCACTAAAACATGTTTAATTACCAGGCTATTCTGCTTCTCTGAAATAGAATTTTACTTCTCTGAATTTTCTTGCTGAAATAGACTTAGGAAAACAATGCAAAAGGGAGGACTGCAGTCAACTCTTTACACTCTGATAGAAAAGGCAGACTTATAAAAACATATATTAAAAGAGCATGTATAACAATATAAATGGAGTTAGATCTTGTCAGTGAAACCTGCTCTTACCATTCTTCTTCTTTTTAATTAAAATTTTTATCTTTATTCATTTTACATCCCGATCATAGACCCCTCTTCCGCTCCTCCCAGTCTCACCATCCTTTCCTGTTTTCCCTAGCCCCCACCGCTACTTCTCAGAGAAGAGGAGCTCCCCCTATCAACCCATACCAGCACAGCAAGTTACATCAGGACAGAGTGCATCCTCTTCCCCTGTGGCCTGGTGAGGTAGAGCTAGTCTATATGGGGTGGGGGTGGGGGAGGAACAAAGGAAAAAAGAAAAGGAAAAAAGATATATGTGGTATTTCTATGTATGGTGTGTGTGTATATCTGTCCGTCTCCATTAGCTGCACCTAAGTTCGGGGACTCTGAACTCAGAGCTTCATGCCTGGACATGAGCCATCTTCTAGCTCCCACCCTTAAAATGTAGCAATCACTTATTGTGTATGTAAAAGTAATTAATATCATGGAGCAAACACATGCAGTGCTGGACACTGCAGTTACAGCTGTGACTATGTTCGTGAGAGGTTTGGCTCTATTGCTTTCTCTTTTCTTGTTGGGTTTTGATCTCGTTGGAGTCTCAGGTGTGTGGTTATTTCACAGGATGGGATTGGAAGCACCCTAGCTCTCCTCCTGCTTTTCCATTAGCTCTTCTTTAAATCTGGTAAAGCCAAGCAGTTAAGCTGTCTAGTCCCTGGATATTTTTTCATTAATTAACTTATATGTTCATTTTACATCTGATCGCAACCTCACTGCCCCCTCTGCCCCCAGTCTCATCCTCCCACCCACTTCCCCCACCCCCACCCTCGGTACCAGCCCACCCTGGCACATCAAGTTGCATCAGGACAGAGTACCTCCTCTTTCCCTGCAGCAATCTTCTCACTTATCGGTGTGTTTAGAGAGCTATACTCGCTCGGTTCAATCTTAGTAAGTCACAAGTATTTAGAACTGTATCCATCTTGTTCTAGATTCTCCATTTTCCTGAGGCATACGTTTCCAATATCATCCCTAACGAGCCTCTGGAAGTCAAGGTATCTGTTAAATGCACCCTTTGGGCATCCAGGTTTATTTATTTGAGTCTTCTCGAGAGATCTACTCTTGACCCACCCTGTTATGTCTGGTGACACAGCTTCTCAGAGAAATATCTGAAATGTAGGCTGGGGAGACAGCTCAGTTCTGTCTGCAATCCCAGTGCTCTGACAGTGAGCTGAGAGGAAGAAGGAGAGCATCGGAAGCCTGGGGGCCAGCTAGCTTGGTATACACAGTGACCAGCGAGAGACTCGGCCTCCAACAAGGTGGGAGTTAATAACCAACATATAAGGTATCTGCCCCCACACATTAATGGTGGCTCTCAGGGGGCCATGCTCACACACCCAAAGATGAGCACAAGCACACAGATAATAAATAAAGGAATTTGAAGTACATTTGCATATTGCAATAGTTTCAAATACCAGCATTTAACGCAGTAACCCTTTATCTGTCTGATTTGAGATAGCTACCAGAAAACACTGTAATTACAGCACTTGCTACTTTTATCACTACAGAAGACATGCTCTGTACTCAGTTTGCTATCTAAACATGCCATCATGTGACCAAGATGAGTTCAAAAACTAAATATGGGTATATATCTTTAAGTTCTTCAATAGAGAAAAAGTATTTGTTTTGGACCTTATCACTCGTGACTAAAGGCTTCTTTCCATAAAAATGATGGAGAGGACATTGGAAAATGAACCATTTTCCCATCACCAGGGCATCTACCTAGAAATCAGATTGGCATCCTATGATTAATACCATCTGTTCAACATTCCTTGCTGGAGGCTGGGTTTCAGGAAGGAAGGATTTATTATATCTTAAGATGTCCATGAACAAACTCCAGGGACAGATGTGGTCAAAACAGGACTTACAGCATTTGGCGAGAATATTCCAGTTATTCTTCAAGGGACTCGTCAAACATTAAATTAAGTGAAGCAGAAGGCTTTTATGATTGTTCTACCCCGTGTCCTTAAGTGGAATGTCGGAGCTGTGTTACTGCAGTTAATGCTACCAAATTTGAATGCTTGAGTGCAGTTCTGTCTTGAAGCATTCGTCAAGGGTAAGAGACTATTTGAGGTTTGGCTGCAGCCTCACATACAGACTGCCCTAGTAAGAAAGCTGGAAAGATCCAGAAAAGCTCCTTCAAACTGTTATCAAAAATGGGGATTGTTTCTATTTTTGAGTTGTTGCAGAATCTTGACTCAATGAGTCTTGGTTTCACTGTTTTTTGTTTTTTGTTTTTTTAATTGTAATCCTAAACTTTCCAAACATAGATGCCCATAACCACATTTTCTGTTGAGTGGAGATTTAAAAATGAAAGTGGTCCCACATTTTAACTCTGCTCTCTGCAGGTGGATGGGGAGGAAGGGCATGCTGCCAGCTGGGTCATTCACCTGAAGACGGCACTGCTGAGGCCAGACGGAGGCCTGTTGCTGGTGGAACACTAGCCTAGCATGCGTGAGGTGGTGGGCTTCATGCCAGCACCTCCACCACGATCCCACATACGTGCATGCTGCAGAGAGTGAGTGACGTGGGATGGAAAAGCCTTCATAAGTGGTCCTTTCTGACTTTTTTTTTTAGTACAGGTCTCTGTCAAGGGTGACACTAGTTTCAGAACCCTTCCTGGTCTGTTGACCCTGAATGCCGAGGCTAGGAAGCAATGGTGGAGAGTGGACGTTTCCACCGTGCTGGTCTTTTCTTTGCTTCTTGATAAATGTATTGACCACACATGGAGCCACAGTAAGCACAAACAAATCCATCCCTCAAGTGTGGCCCGGCATCACCCGAGAAGTTTTCAGCACGTAGTCCTAGGACCAACTCCCAGTCTTTGGAATCAGGATTTCTGGGAGGTAGGCTAAAGAATATCCTTTTTAATTTGATTGTTCAAAGAATTTTGATATACTGCTCCAAATTTCTGACAGAGATTTGCATTCAAATCTCTGTTCAAATCCTGTTCAACTTATTCTGCAGATGTTCACGCTGGGTCATTCGGAAGATACAGCTTTGGGGGAGAGCTGAGTTGGGGATGGATCGTGGACTCATCATAAATGATGATTCGGTGGTCATCAAAATGTGGAGCTCCGGGGAGAGCTGAAAAACTGAGATCAAAGAGCTGTGCCTTGCACACAGATTGTATTTGGATTGCGCAGCGGTTATGTTTAAAAACAATAGAAGTGATTTTCGAGTAGGCAGGTCCTCTCCACCCTCCATGGCCCACCTGTGCCTGCTCATGTGTCTTCCTGCCTCTGGAGACATTTGATTTTCAACTCCTGGGAAGGATGGCCCTTCCTGTGTGTTCACATTCCCGGAGTGTGAGCCTGTTCAGAACAGGTGATCCGCAAGGGAACTGAAGATGTTTCTTTCTCCGATTTGCTTTTAAATTAAGGTTTTGATTTGCTGGACGGAAGCTGTGAAATCATACTTAGCAATGTGTCATGATGCTGTATCTCAGAACTGTCATATTCTCCCTCCCTCTGAGCCCTCCTAAACTCCAGTTCCCCTCCACTCAAGGGCGGAGGGTTTGTGGCACCCTGATCCCCACTCACCTGTTGGAGGAGGCACAGGTGCGGCGCATATTTTCTCTGTCTGAATTTGTGAAATAAAGGTCCCGTCTTCAGGTCTGTGAAGTGGTCTTTGTACACTGTTCATTCTGCAATGTTTTCACCTTAATTGGTGGCAAATCTGCTGTTTGTTGTGTTTATCAACTTAGCATAAACTGTAGTCCGCTGGGCCTTAAGATGAGTCCACTAAATATTTTCAGATGTTTTTTATTTCCTCGGCTAAGAGCTGGATTTGAACCAGAGTTTGGAGGTGAAAGAGCAATGTGTAATACACAGAGACATGGAGTTTGACATATGAAATAAAATAATGTAATGTTTTTAATATTTAAGATGAAAAAAGCAGCAGTAAAACACGGTGAATGGAGAAAAATGTGAATACCTGTATATTTGAATTTTAAATGCCTGCAGATGTTGGATTTTAATCAGAGTATGTTAGACCCTGACTCTGACAGAGGCAAACTGTGAGATCTGTTTTCTTGAATTGCTTCCACATTTTATGCTTGAGATTTTTATTGCTCCTAGCACGGCATCGTCATGTATTTATGTAAAGTGCCAGCATCCATTGGCTCTGCAGGGTCCTGATGGTTAGCATGTAGAGCAGTATGCAGTGGGGCAAGAGCAGCCCTGACCTGGCCCCGTGCAGATTCTCTCTGTGACCTCACGAGAAGGAAGGCACTTAATTCCTCTCTGCTTCAGCTTCCCCAGTCACAAAACCCCCACATTCTGTTTCTCCTGAGCGACCAGGGTGCCCTGGGATTTGTTTGATCTGCACACGGATCTTAACTGATCTTGCGTTGCAAATGCATTGTTAGGGGATTTCATCATTGCACTCACATCACATGTCCTCATCCAAATCTAGATTGTGGAGGTCAGTAGCATGACATGACCTTGGGGTGCAGTCAAGGGACTCAGTAATCAGGAGATGACGTGGGCACAGGTGCTGCTGGTGGAGCCCGACACGCTGCGTGATGCGCGTGTTGTGAACTGGCTTTTACCTGTGCAGGCCTGCACTGTGAAGGAACGGCTGACAGTGCACATGCCGGGTAGGCAGTAAACCAGACCACAGCAGCGTATCACCAAGGACATGGACTACATGCACCTGCAAGTGTGCTTACAGCCGCGAGGAAATTTGATGACACCCAAATTACCGAAAGCACGAACGGTGCATTGCACTATGACTGACTATGATGCCACTGGATGGCAAAGTTCTCAGCTCTCCTACATTTCGGTGGGACCTTTGTCACATACATGGTTTATCAATGACCAAACGGCGGTAAGCACATGTATGTGAATTTTTATTCAGAGTGACTGAAAAAGATAACTCTTAGAAACTAGACAGATAATGCTTCTTCTAGTATATTAGATATATGTAGGGAAACCTAAGTTACTTCTAACTGCTATGCACATTTATGAGTCAGTTCTATTTCTCTCTTTTTATGTCATATTTCCTAAGCTGGTCAGAAAGCCCATGATTCTAAATTTTACAGTGTAATTCTATTACTAGTAATAATAGATTTACATACGTAAAAATTTAATGCAAAGAAACATCTGTAAGGCCTCGTACTTCCCTGTGCACAGTTAGAAGACGTTGTAAGACAGAGGAAATGTTGGTTAATCTGGTGAATATCTTCAAAACAGGTCAGTCTTTGTCCCGCTGTTTACATCCTTGTGATATGCATTTGTCTCCAAGGGCATCTGTCCATTCTGTGCTCAGGCTGGGTGATTTATAATGAAAACAAATTTATTAACTCCTGGCTCTGGAGAGGGAAAGTCCACCATGCAGGGTGAGCCTCTGGTGATGGCTTTCTTGCTACATCATTGCAGAAAGACAAAGAGAGATGGGGGTTGTTAAGCCATGTTAATGTTTGATGGCATTAGCCACACACAAGAATAGAGCTAATACATGGGACACCATCAGCAAATGAACTTGATTGTTTTTCTATAGGCTAGGAATAAATATTCTGAAAATATTATTGAAAAATGTTGTCAAAGTAGTACAAATTACATTTTCTACCTTAAGAAACTAGACAATGGGCTCCATCTGAGCAGGGGTTTTAGGTCCTCTCCATGCATGGTCCTTGGTTGGAGTATCAGTATCAGAAAAGACCACTGAGCCCAGATTTTTTGTTTCTGTTGCTCTCCTTGTGGAGCTCCTGTCCCCTCTAGGTCTTTCTATCTCCCTCTTCTTCCATAAGATTTCCTGAACTCTGCCTAAAGTTTGACTATAAATCTCAGCATCTGCTTTGATACCCTTCTGGGTAGAATCTTTCAGAGGCCCTCTGTGGAAGTCTTTGCTCAGTTTTCAAGTGGGTTCCCTAGTAATGGGAACAGGGACTATCTCTGACATGAACTCACTGGCTGGCTCTTTGATCACCTCCCCCTGGGTGGATGGGTGCAGCTTTACCAGGCCACAGAAGAAGACAATGCACACAGTCCTGATGAGACCTGATGGGCTAGGGTCAGATAGAAGGGGAGGAGGACCGCCCCTATCAGTGGACTATGGGAAAGGCATAGGGGAGAAGAGGGAGGGAGGGAGGGTGGGACTGGGAAGAGAAGAGGGAGAGGGCTACAGCTTGGATACAAAGTGAGTCAATTGTAATAAATAAGAAATAAATGAAAAAAAAAGAAACTAGACAAAAGTTAATTGAAGGAATAATGACCAAAGTACTTCTAGATATAATGAAAATAAAGAGCTTTCAAAGCCAAGAAGCTTCATGAAACACACACACACACACACACACACACACACACACCACACACATGCACATACACACACACACACACACACACACACAAATCATAAAGAAAACCATAGCAATATACTTAAAAAACAAACCATTCAATACCAGTGTTGATAAGGAAGGAGGTAGGTCACTCTGCATACAAAGGAACACAAATAAAGATTCCAGCGCATTTCTCCTAGGAACAAGGGTGTTGAGAAGAGAGTTGAGAAATATTTCTGTACTGTGGAAAGAACAACTCTATTTATGTAGAAATTTATACCCAGTGAGAATAGCTTTCAAAAAGTCAAGGCAAAACAGGATATCTAAGCTAGAGAGCCCAAATAATAATCCATGCCAATGCCAGGGTTTCAGTATTAAACGCCTCCCAAAGTCTCAGACCATAGAAGAGTTAGCCTCGTAACCTGTAGTGTCATTGGGAAGCAGAAGGTTTGGGAGTTGGGGCCCAGTGAAAAAGAAGTTAGGCTATTGGAGCAGTATCCCTCAGTAGGGTCTTCTGCCTCTATTCCCTGGTGGCCATGAGCTGAGCAGCCTTTTCCACAAAGCCTCTCTGCCATCATCCCTAAAGCGATGGGCCAACCAACCATAGGCCTCTGAAACCAAGTTCCAAGTCAGCTTTTCTTCTGTTCACATCTTGGATATTATGTCATAGCAATAAAGGTTATCTAGCATGGACAGAAAGATGTCAGAGTGGGGATACTGAAGAAATTATTCAAGTGGAACGAATGGACAGAAGGAGATATGGATCGACAAGATCAAAGGACGTCAGAGCATGCTGGTATGAGCCAGTCTTACTTCTGGGTGTCTTGAAGAGTTAAGATAACAGTCCTTAGTCAGGGTGTGGGCAATCAAGGTGTGTGTTCCCGGAAGTGCAACACAAACATATCTTCCTTTGTAAACTAGAGCACAGTATCAAGATATTGGTGTCAGACAAATAACTGTAGTAGATCACAGGAGTTACAGCTGGGTAGGACAACTGACTGATAACTCTCCTCTGCTGGCAGCTTGTATAGCAACTTCTGACTAGAGGTGGCCTATCATCCAGGAAGAGGGCTTCCGGTCAGAGTACCAGCCTGATTTCTCTGAGTTCTGTGCCCACAGTGTACAATGGCGTGGACAGTAGGGTCTTAACCTCAAGCTCTCCCAGGTAACCTAATTCATGGCAATAGCTTGCATTATTTGGCTGGGTCTTTCTGATCCCCCAGCCGATAACCTGAAGGGCAATGTGCCTCGCCCAGCGGTGAGACGTTTGTTAAATGGTGGAGAGCTTCTAGGAAAAGCAGTGTCCCCACGCGGGCTACCTCCACTTCTGCTTTACATATGTGCGCATGTTATACACTTTACATTTCTTTAATTTATTTTCTGTGTCAGGGTGTGTTGCTTGCATGTATGTTTGTGCGCCACCTGTGTGTCTGGTATTTGCAAAGGCCAGAAAAGAGCATTGGATCCCCTGGAGCTGGTGCTACCAATGGCTGAGTTGCCATGTGGGCTCTGGCGTTGCAGGTCCTTGGTAAGAGCAGACTACCAAGCCATCTCTCCACCCCCGTGTACAGTTTTGTTTTACTTAAAATTTTTTCTTCACAATTTATACCTGGATTGAAGCCCCCTGCCTCAACTCCCCCAGTCCCACCCTCCCTTCCTTTCCTCCTCATTCCCTCCCCCTAGTCCACTGAAAGGGGGAGTTCTCCACTATTGCCATCTGCCCATAGCTTGTTAAGTCTCATCAGGACTGCCAGGATTCTCTTCCTCTGTGGCCTGGCAAGGCTACATCACCAGGTGCAAGTGATCAAAGAGCAGTCAACTGACTTCATGATAGAGGCAGCCCCTGCTCCCTTCACTCAGAGATCCACACAGTCTGAGCTCCCAGTTGACCACATCTGAGCAGGGGGTCTAGGTCCTCTACATTCATGGTCCTCCGTTGGGCTCCCTGAGCTCAGATCTTTTAGCTTTGTTGGTCTCCTTGTGGGGCTTCTGTCCCCTCCACGTCCCTCTAATCCCACCCCTCTCTTCCTCCATAAGACTCCCTGTGTTCTGCCCAAAGTTTGGCCCTAAGTCTCAGCATCTGCTTTGATCCCCTGTTGGGCAAATCCTTTCAGAGGACCCTCTATAGTAGAGTCCCATCCTGTTTCCTGTCTTCCACCACTTCCACCACGTCTATCCTGTTTGACATTCTGAATCCAAGAACACATCAAAGATATCATCTACTATGACCAAGTAGGCTTCATCCCAGATATGCAGGGGTGGTTCAATATACTGAAATCCATCAGTGTGATCTATCATAGAAAGAAAGAAAGAAAGAAAGAAAGAAAGAAAGAAAGAAAGAAAGAAAGAAAGAAAGAAACCATGACCATCTCCTAAGATGCTGAAAAAGCATTTGATAAAATCCAACATCCTTTCATGTTTAAAGTTCTGGAGAGATCAGGGATACAAAGCACATACCTAAACATAGTAAAGGCAATATACAGCAAACCTATAGCCAACATCAAACTAAATGGAGAGAAACTTAAATCAATTCCACAGAAATCAGGGACAAGGCAAGGCTGCCCACTCTCTCCATGTCTCGTCAACGTAGTTCTTGAAGTCCTTGCTAGAGCAATAAGACAATTAAAGGAGATGAAGGGGATTCAGTTCAGAAAGGAAGAAGTCAGAGTATTTGCAGATGATATGATACTATACATGAGTGACCCCTAAAATTCTACCAGGGAACTCCTACAGCTGATAAAAACCTTCAGCAAAGTGGCTGGATACAAAATTAACTATGCACGTATTTTAAGAAAGCTCATAAAATGTTCCCCGTGCTCTTCTCAAGCACCTGTAGTGTTGTTTTTCCGCACCGTTTCTACATTACTCTCTCCATTCCGCCCAGGTTAAGTCTTTCTCTCCTGATTTCCCCGCTTCTCCCTACATAGCACCTGTGTTTTGGGGTCATCCTCCCTAAAGCTCTCTCTTCGCCCATCCTTAATGGTCCTTTTCTACTTTCTTGAATTCTGCAGTTATTCAAAGTTATAAACTCAAAGATTCAGTCAGATCTAGGACCCAGAAGTAAAAGAGAACATTTGTCTTTCTGCGTCTGAGCCACCTTACTCAGTGTTGTTCTTTCCAGTTCCATCCCTCGATGAACATTCTTATCCTTCCTTTCTTTGTGCACAGACGAGTTTCTCTGGAATGCACACCTGGAAGTAGGGTAGCTGTGTGGCCTTTTGTATTTAATTAGTGAAGACTGAAGAAGAAATCATTTGAAGGATTTGAGCTCCTCTACAAGGTATACTCAGGCCACCTAGATCAATACTTTTCCTGTGGCTTTTGATTTCTGTGAGCTCGGGATGAGCTTGCCGTGAAGAGAGCGGTTAGGGGATTATTTGTCTGTCTGCTTGTAGTTGGCAACAAGCTCTTCGGGGCCCTTCTGCCCATTCCTGGATGGTCTCAGTAGCCTCCCTGATCCTACTCTGCCTGACTTTGCACATCTTGCCAGAGTAATCTTCCAAAATTTTTCTAATTTTGTTATGCTGATGCTCCAGACCTCCACAGATTTGTCTGCGGGACACAATCCGAGGTGGCACGCAGACGGTTTCCCAGCCAGATTCCAGGCGTCTTCCTGTCTTCCTGTCCAGGTTTCTCCCCACACTGAGTTATTAAACACTTGTCTGTTGTAGAATGTGGCCTTCCACGCCGAGAAGCCGCCACATTCAGGAGAGCATATGTGACTTCTTGCAAGAGTCACCTCTATCAGGCTTTGGACTGCCAATCCTCACTCGTAGGAGGGGCTTGCCGCACTCTCATCTGAGTAGCCAGCCATTTGCACTTTCGCCATAATTACATGTGGCCTTTTAGGGAGAGGCTAAAGTATATGAGATTAAGGTTAACTGAGAGGGACATCTATGCAGACATGGCAGAGCTATCACATATCCTGGGCGCTAACTCACCAGTGTGGTCACCCGCACAATCACCGGGCTCTATAACTAAGTTAAACTCAGTGGGTGCCCAGGGTGAACTTTGCTGGACTCACCTGATGGTGAGGGGTAGAGCTGTTCATGTTTCTCCAGGGGAGAAGCTTTTTGTAGGAGCCTATAATCAAATAGTTAATTTTTCCCTGTTTTCAGCATTCTGAATATATGTGCCCCCTTAACGGGTACCCTTCCAGTTTCAGTCATCCAAATTCTGTTTCTTTAAACTTACATTCCGTCATTTGGGATAAACCTGCCATTACCACCCTCACACTGACCCACAAAGTAATGAATTAGCTGTTCTGGGAGTCCAAAAATTCTTTCTCACTGTAATTACTGACGTGCAATTGTTACAGGGATATTTCCCCACGGCTTGCTTTCACGGATCTTTCAATACTGATTTTGTTTCAACTTTAAGAGGATTATTTGTATAATTTCTTCTGTGGATGGTTTAAATTCTAATTTAAACTATGCTTAAAATTTTATTTAATTTGTTCTTTGACAGCTTTGTTCATGTATGAAATTCAGTCTGATTCCTACAACCCTCCACCTTCTAATATTCATCCCACCACTGCTAGCCCCTCTTCTTCTCTCCACGTCTATTTCTGACCTTTTCTTCCCTTGAGACTCACTGAGCTTACACGGGATTGTCTGTCTGCTAATGGAGTTAAACTGTCCATTGGAGCCCAGTGGGCTCTTTAGTGGGTACACAACTGAAGATGAGTTCCCTAACTCCGTGATAGTTCAGTGCTGGGCATGGTGGCACATGCCCTTTGTTCCAGTACTTAGGAGGCAAAGAAAGGTGTATATGAGTTTGGGGCCACCTCGGTCTACAAAGCAAGTCCAGGACAGCCAAGACTACACAGAGAAACCATGCCTTGAAAAACCAAAGTAGTAATAATAATAGTAATAATAATAATAATAGCTCAGCTTAGAGGACTAGGGCCCATGAGCCCATCCAGAGCCATGACTGTTCATAAGCCCAGTCTTATACAAACAAACTGCAGGCAGCCATAGATGCTGTGAGGACATAGATGCTGTGAGGACATGGCTGCCTGCCAGGACCAGTTGGCAGGCCTCTTGACAGAGACATCACACACTTGATTATAAGATGTAGAAGCATCAAGTTGGAACCATCTAGAAGTTTTTCCCTGACGACTAACTTTCATAGCTCCAGAAAACATCACCCGGGCCCTGGAAAAGAAAAGGATCTTACTTGGCTATCAGTCTTATGAACTATGAATGTCAAACTGTCAATCAAGGCATGTCACTGCTGTTATGGGTAACTGCTCTCTCACCGAATCTGAAGTACGTTCCACAAGAGACACTTATGCCTGCTGCTATAAACTTGCTCTAAAAAAGGGAAAACAACCAAAAACCATGGTTAAGGTTGTCTTAGGCCCAATGTATTAACTTAGTTTTGCTGTTTAGCTAAACCATCATGGTACTGACAAACTGTTTTCTAAATATGCACATTTCTATGCTCAGCCTTAATCTTATACTTCCCTTTGCAATGAGCAGTGGGGAATGCAGGGAACTTGGCTGCCAAGGTGCTGAGAAGGGGTGATGGCTAAGTGTCCAGCCTTAAACAGGATGTCTCTACTGCCCCTTCTGTGGCTCTGGAGCCATCACAGAAGAGAGGACAGAAAAAATATGAGTCCCAAATAGGACGGAGCCCTGTGAAATGATGTCTTCCCTGCACAAACAAACTTTTATTTAATTTTATGTCTTTTAAAGCTTTTTTCTTATTTTGGTCTTCTTCATATATCTTGTCAGTGGTGACAAGAATTTCACTGAAGCTACACAGCAATATGAAGTTTTCTATAATTCTCATCATTTTCAGAAGCAGAATTAAAATTATTTGACATATCTGGCTATGTGTGTTTCCTAAAGATGGTCACAATAGCATCTTCCATGCTACATATTTTCAAGGAAGCTAGCCATTTTCCCATGGAGACGTAAAACCTAAAGTCTTCCTCTTGGGATCTTAGTGGAGCCTTATTTTGTTTTGTTTTATTTTGTAGACAAGTTTTTTCTACATAGCCAAGGCTTGCTTCAAGCTCATGATCCTCCTGTTGCCACCTTCACAGTGCTGGGATTATAAGTGTGTGCCTCTGAACCTAGCTTTTCAGTGACCGATGTGAGCAAGAATTCCAAATGTCACAAGTTCCACCTTATTTTCTCAGAACTCTTATACCTGCGGCTTACTTGCCATGCTATGGGGAAGCCCAAAGTGGCTTATTTGGCTAGAACTCCAGAGAGAGGTTGTACTTGTTTTTATAGTCCAAATGAGGTACTACTTAACAAGCATGGACTCCTAGAAATAGACAGGAAGACACCTTCAAATACATCTTGTGCCCAGCTCTTGAGATGCCTCTGTGGCTATTCTGTGGAGCATGGACTTTGTTTCTTGACTTTGCTTTGATTAATGACTCCCCAGTTCTGAAAGGTTCGCATAATGGTGGGTTTGAATTGCTGAATTGGAGTGTGGTTAGTGATGTAGCAGGAGAGGATCAGGCTGCTTGCCACTTTCACTTTACAAAACACTGCAGAAACTTCTAATTAAGCTTTGGAAACGAGTAACAATCAAAGTGAGGAAGCTGTATCTTGATCTTCACTCGAATCTCACTCAGCATTTGTCACACATACATTCGTTACATGGTTTGCCTTGGAGTATCAAACTCCCCTGAGAAATACTTGCTGTTACAAGAAATTTCAATGTTTCCATCTCAGCTTCCACCAAACAAAGTTCTCAGTGAGCCAATGGGTAAAAGTTAGTGTGGTTGTCTCTTCTCCAGGACACCAAAGAAAGTAAGTATTTGGTGCTAGCTCATTTTGTTCGCATATCTGTGAGAGTATGGCGCAGGGCACTTTTGAATTCTTTCATGTGTCTTGGAGTTTTTCTTTGACACAGGATAATAGATTATGCCCTTCTGTAATTGATTTTTGAGGACACAAAGGGTGAGAATAGCATCCTACATGTAGGGCTCCTTCCTAGATCATGGTATAGCTTTCACCACATTCGTTCTCTTGTCCATGATAATTACAAGATCATCTTCTCAGTGATGGTTTCATGCTATAAATATTTACTTAATCAGAATCATTAAGTTAGCTGAGTGACGCCCAGAAATCCCATGGCTGCCAAAGAGAGCAGACACAGTGCTGAATCTGTCATTAATCTCTGAGTCTGTCGAACTTCATCAGACTTCTGCTTCTGCCTGCATGGCCTGAAGTTGACGTGCAAAAATAGAAACACCATTTGATGTTGTTCACCTACTTAGATACAACCAAAACAAAATGCAAAAGTAAATTTTTCTTGAACTTTTTTTCTAAAAGTAACCTTTTTTAAGAATAACTTTGGCAAATCTGTATATTCTATTACTGTCAACTATTAAAATTCTTTACTAGATTATTTTTAAAATGTTTGATTTTTTCCTTCTGTAGGATTGCTGTGTCCAACTTTGATATGATGGTTTTTGATTTATCTTATTATATTTTGTTTTGTTATGCTTGTTTTTTTAAATAAAATTATGGTAAACTTAGATATCAGTTTGGGAAGAATTGAAATCTTTACAATATGTTGGTTTTTAAATCTCTTTCTACAATAAATATTTCTTTAATTATTTAGATATTTTTAACATTCACTCCTTAGCAGAGGAATCTGTCTTGTTTGTTAGACTTAGCCTAAGGGTTTCTTTATTTTGAGAAGTTGCAAGTGATGGTATCTATGTGCTCACTGCTCGTACATAGAATCAGAATTTTTGGGTCACTTTGTTTTGTTTTATCAATGTCTCCAAAGCTGAGTAATTTTGAAGAATGGGTGTTAATTAGCTGACAGTTTTAGAGGCTAACCATCCAACACTCTGTCTCTCTGTTTCTCTTTCATATCTGGTGAGGACTCGGGTGAAGCACAGCCAAGTGGAGCAAAGGACAGAGAGCTGTGTTCAGAACGGACCAAGCACGAAGGATGGACATCCTTTATTCTTCCAAAAAGACTGACTTGTTTTACTTTGCTTATATGAGTACGTAAATGTACCATGTGCATGTGGTGCCTGAGGAGGTCAGAAGAGGGCATCAGATCCCCTGGAACTGGAGATACAGAGGGTTATGAGCTACCATGTGGGTACTGGGAATTGAACCTGCGTCCTCATTAAGAGCAACAAGTGCTCCCAGCTACTCAGTCATGTCTCCAGCCCAGCACTCACATGTAATAACCAGTTCTTCCAATAGTTAACTCACTATATGTAAGACCAGAATTAATCCCTTCTACAGGCAATCGCCTAATGACCTAATTATATTTTTCTAGACTTTGTTTCACAAAGTATCTACTTCTTAACATCACCATGCTGGGACCATCTTCAAGCACATAAAACTTTGAAGGACAAAACACACCAGCTCACATTCTGCTTTTTTTTTTATTAATTACACTTTATTCATTTTGTATCCCCCCATAAGCCTCTCCCTCCTCCCCTCCCGATCCCACCTTCCCTCCCCTTTCTGCATGCATGCCACTCCCCAAGTCCACTGATAGGGGAGGTTCTTCTCTCCTTTCTGATCTTAGTCTATCAGTTCTCATCGAAAGTGGCTGCATTGTCCTCTACTGTGGCCTGGTAAGGCTGTTCCCCCCTCAGGGGGAGGTGGTCAAAGAGCAGGCCAATCAGATTATGTCAGAGGCAGTCCCTCTTCCCATTACTATGTAACCCACTTGGACACTGAAACTGCCATGGGCTATATCTGTGCAGGGGTTCTAGATTATCTCCATGAATAGTCCTTGGTTGGAGTATGAGTCTTTGGGAAGTTCCCTGTGTTCAAATTTTCTTGTTCTGTTGCTCTCCTTGTGGAGAGCCTGTCCTCTCCAGCTCTTACTATTTCCCACTTCTTACATAAAATTCCATTCACTCTGCCCGACAGTTGACTATCAGGCTCAGCATCTGCTTTGATAGTCCGTAGAGCAAAGGCTTTCAGAGGCCCTCTGTGGTAGGTTCCTAGTTTGTTTCCTGTTTTCTTCTTCTGGCTTTCAGAGGCCCTCTGTAGAAGGTTCCTAAGTTGTTTCCTGTTTTCTTCTTCTTCTGATGTCCATCCTCTTTACCTTTCAGGATGGGGATTGAGCGTTTTAGTTAGGGTCCTCTCTCTTGCTTAGTTTCCTTAGATGCACAGGTTTTAGTGGGTTTGTCCTTTGTTGTATGTCTATATGAGTGAGTATATACCGTGTGTGTCTTTTTGCTTCTGGGACAACTCACTCAGGATGATCCTTTCCAGGTCCCACCCACATTCTGCTTTTTATTTAGTCCAGAAACCCCTTCCGTGGAATGATACTATCCACATGAGTGGGTCTTCTAGCCTCAGTTAAAACCTTTAAAACATTTCTGAAAACACCCTTATAGACATACCCACACCTGTGTTTCTATAGTGATTAGAAATCCAGGCGAGCTGACAACATTGAGCCATCCAACTTCAGTGGATAATTTTTTAAAAGAATTGTTCAGATTTTCCATGTAGGCTATTGTACTCTCTGTAAATTGGAACAGTCCTATTTATTGCTTTTAGGTCTATGTACCTTTTAGTTCCTTCTATTATATTACTCCACTAGACAGAAATAGTAAGAGCACATACTCTTCCTTTGTCTGCAACTGTGGTGGTTTGGATGAAAATGGACCCACAAGCTCATATATTTGACTACAAGGTGGGGACCTTGTTGGTGGAATTGCTTGGGAAGGATGAGGAGGTGTGGCTTTGTTAGAGAAGGTATGTTACTGGGGACAGGCCTTGATATTTGCATATTTTAAGACTGAATATTTTTTGCAATATTTTTTCTCTTTATTAATTTTGAGATGTTATGTTTTTACTTCCTTCAGTTACAGTACAATATTCAGACCTCATTTTTAACTTCTACAAGATGTAATTTGCAAAATATATTCATTATCCATCCAAATAATAGAAGTCTTTTGGTAGCTTATCTTGATAATGGCTGCCCAGAGTGTCTGTGATAGGGTGTATGAGTGTCGTCTGGTTCTTAGAACTATGCAAGACACTCTTGTTATTGTTTATGTCCTCAATATTTGTCTCAGCTCATACATTTATTAAATTCTCTTTGCTTTTCTGCGTTCAGTACTTTCCATGTTAGAGCATCACTCTCAGGGGGATGCATGAAGGCTTCCTCTAGCTAAGATAAGTTGGTAGAAACTCTCAGCTTCACTTTATGAAAGCATCTTTATTTTATATTCAGTTGGAAAGATAATTTCACTGAAAATAAAATTCTAAGTTAGTAGTTACTTGCTCCAGTTCTTTTGGTCATTTGGTTTTCATTATCATTGTCAAGAAGTCAGCTCCTTGTCTGTTCTTTATCCCTTTGGAGGACATTTGTCAGCTTTCCCTAGTTCCTTTGGAGATGTTCGCTGGCATACCCGCCCTAACTGTACGCACCTAGCAATGTAGCTTCAAGTGATACAAAGCAACCGTGGCAGAAGGGCAAAGAACAAGCTGCAGCGTGAGCTGAGAAACTCAAGGTGTGTTACAAAGCAAGAGCTCAAAGCTGACTTTATAAAGCAGATACTTTAAATTCTGAAAGACATTATTATTAAGTTCAAGCTACTATAGTAGACTTTTGACCAGAAAGAAAATAATTCATGTTTTCTAGCATAAATGCAGTATCTATGAAAGTTTATTTTGTAATAAACTGAAAAATTTCAACTCCACACCAAAAGACTATATGTTTAAAATATGCTACAGTGAAATTAGGAATTAGCAACAAAGGATTAATTTACAACAGTCTAAGATTCAAAACAAAGTAACCCTTAGGGATGGAAAAATGAAGTTTGACTCCCTGTAGGAAGACTTCTCATCCCTCCGTGGTCTAGCTGAGAGGGACAGGACACAATCTTAAGTAGCTAACGATGGAGTCCTTCATCATGAGGCTGTCTGAAGGGCACGTAGTTGAAAGTAGAATGAGAGTATATTCTGCTTTGCCTGCTATAGGGACGGTCTATATTTATTGTCCCAGAACAATTCTTTATAGTTCTCATTTTCACTCCAAAATGTCCTCATTTGATCACCCCAGTTAAAGCTAATGATTCCTCTCGCTTAATCTTCTTGCTACTTCAGAAATATCCATTACTGGGGACCACATGTAATTCTGTTTTTTAGGATTATTTACGACCACTTTTGAATTTTCTGAGAACTCTCTGTCTTATTTATGTTTCTTTTGGATGTTCCCTTTGTAGCTGTAGATTTATTTATTTTTCATAGCTTGTCCTTCTATGCGGCCCCTCTCTGATTCAGGAGAGACACTCATGCATCCTTTCTCCCAAAACTCTAAAACCACAAACCAACACCTACACAGCAATGTCTGTCTCAGATGTCACGGGGTTAACCCACCCTTGGTGTGTTAGTTGGCAGTTATCTGTGCTCCCTCCCAGTAGGGACCATCTACACGTCTGCAGGTGATCTCATGGAAATCCAGCCTCGCGTCGATCCCTGCCTGCAGGCATACTGTTTTGTCTACTTTATTGGGTTCTTATATCTACCACCCTTATCCACCCCAATGCCTCCCAACCCCTCAACACTAAGTAGGTGAGAAAGAAGGTTAGAGGGGAAAGGGGGCAAAGAACCTCTTTAGGCTACTTCCTGCTGATCAGGGTATCAGGTTTCTAGGAGCAAGTCCAAGCTTCATGGCCAGAATACCCAAGCAACCCAGCAAAACAGCAAAACAGCAAATGCAACAGCAAACACAGCAGCAGGAACCAGCAGCAGCAGAACCCTCTCGGGAGTTCCCAGAATTAAAATATCTGCAGCTGGCAAAAATCACCCCTCCTAGGGCGTGAGACAATCATAGTTCCCGGCCATGGACAATCTGAAGTAGCTCCATATCCTACACCTAGGATTAAAATAAAACCATATTCACCTATCATCACTGAGTTTTTAAAGAAACAAAAATTCTCATTACACCTGCCTAAGAGTAAGTGCTGCTATGCAATGGTTCTTTAAAGAAATATCCCTTTAGCCAAGTATGGCAATAGACACCTGTAATCCTAGCAGGTGGGGACTGAGACAGGAGGATCATGAGTTGAAGGCTATCCTAGGCTACACAGTGAATCTCTGTAGAAGAGAAAAAAATACAGAAAAACAATGATGTGGAGGAGAAAAGTGAAGAAGCAGGGAAGGGATAGAAGAACAAATGAGGAGGAGGATTTTCTTGGTTTTTATAATCATCTTGGTGTGAATAGAAGGTCCCTGGATATATGACCTAGAATTTAGGAACTTGTGATTGACAGTTTTACTTTCAAAGACAAAAATGATGGAAAGCCACCTCACTCGCGTTCTGAATCTGTTCCATGGAAGCTCCCAATCACAGCTGACATATCGACCTACAATATATGTTCTACAATGAAAATACTTATTTGAGTAAAATAAAGCCATCTGGTAGAAGTTCTTTGTGACTCACAGTTAACATTTCTCAGCTACAGCCATTCATTACAACAAGGAGGGGAGAGAGAACGCTGAGAAATGTACCCTTGAAGGAGCCATTGTGTGACCACCACGAGGCATACGTAAGCACACTGACATGGCTCCAATGTTACCACACCATGTTATCTTATGGAACCCCATCAAATAAGACACTCATCGCTGACGAACCCCTCATTCTAAAGTGAGTGAGCACACCACTGTACAAACGAGTAGGTGCCCCTTTCCACTTTCTCATTCTGACACAGTTTCCGTGGCCCAGTCAACCCACAGTCACAAGCCCGTCCCTTTGTCTCCTAGGAAGGACTCTCTGAGAGGCAATGGAACGCAGAACTCCGTGTCAGCTGGTGTCTGTGGCACATATCAGAAGGTGCGGCTTCAAAACCCAGCCTGGAGTGTCTGTTCCTCAGGTGGTGCTGGCGCTCATGCTGCCTGTTGTGTTAGTGTCCAGAGGAGCAGGTTCCTATGGCCTGATTCACCCAGCAATTGGCTTCACATTCCTCTGAAATACTCAGGGCTGGGGCTGGGTGAGGTTTGGGAAAGAAAGAGAGCAATGGGAACAAGCCTCAGAACATAGCTTTGACACTGTTAGATTATTTGATATTTTTGCTTCAGAATAAAACCACACCTGTTTCTACGAAGAAAACCAAGACTCACTGAACACAATCTTGACCTGATAAAACGCCCAGTGGAAATTTTATTATTCTTCTGTTTAAATTGTTCTTCTTTACAAAGAGCTGTGTGGACATTGGGTTTTAAAAGAATGTATATCAGGTTTCATGTTCTGAAGCCCAGCTAGAGAGGTGTGCTTTGGAAATCTCAAAATAAAGGCTTAAAATTGATGCCAAATCAACCAGGGAAGAGAACGTATTTAGTTACGTTCAGTTACATTAGATCATCTCGCCCACCCCACCCGACCCTGCACACACCCGGAATATCACTTACAGTCTGTTTCCTCATTCTGTCATATTTCCTAGCAACCGTTTGCTCCAAAACCATGTGTAAAAGCCACCCTCCGTGATAAAAAGCTGCAGTTGGACAAGCTATTTTACTCGCTCACTTTACAGGCCCTATGTCTGAATCCCCTCAGGAATGACGGGGGAGATTTCTTCTTTTAGGCTCATTAGGTCTACAAATAAAAAGTTTGTATAGCCTTACCTTTCCCACTACTTTCCATCTTCCCAATTCCCCTCCTGAGACTTTTGTCTCACATCCTGTGTTCCTTGCTAAGACTAGATTGGGCCTGCCTTCAGGGCTCTCTGAAGGCCTTTCTATCAAGCTAGCGTTGCTTATGGGGCAGATGTGTCTGAGCTGGTGAACTGTGCAGCAATGAATCCACCTAGCGTTTTCAGTAATTGCTCCTTTGGTCCACCTCCAGGCACCTCCTCTTGTCATGCTGCCCCATGCTGGGGCCGTTGTCCAGGGAACAGACAAGGCCTACTCGCTCCACTCTGCAACCGAATGGACAGTGGCCCTCAAACATCGAGAAAGGCTCGCCTGGTCCTCCAACTACCGCTACCTCTGCATCGCCGCGCAGTCAGCGCTGCGTTCAGCTCACGTTCCCCAGAGGCCTTTGGAAAAATGTACTAGGAATGTCACTTAACTTTCACTTCAGATCCACTAGGTCATTAAGTTCTGCACATTGGGTCGTGTGGTTTATTAACACAGGCCTCTTTTGCTGTTTTCTTAACTAGAGCCCCACAGATCACCAGCTCTGTCTCTTCAAGCTCACAACTAGCTGTGGCTGGCGATGAGTTCTCTTTCTTTACAGAAGACTGTGCTGCTTTATAAGTGAATTCCTTGCAATATTGTTTCCTTGTAATCCTTGTAGGCATCATGCTGGAAACTGTCTCTGTGGTCACATAAGCTCAGAAAATGCTTTTCAAAATAAACTTGAAGGGGTTTGCAGAAGAGTTTCCCGATGGCGCTCATTGTGGGGCTCGGAGCACGTGAGGGGGTGCTGGGAGGTGTGGGGCCCTTTTCGAGCTCCTGGCACTTTACGCTCTGAAGCACCTCTGGGTGTTAGTGTGACACGGCCATGCTTTGGGAAATATCATCTTGTGGGAACAAAAACCATGAGAATAAATATTCTTTAGTGAAAATCACCTCATCTCACCGACACTACATGAAATCGTTCTTCAAAGTCGGAGGGTTATCATTTTTATATTGTATATTCACTTTCTAAGAATCCTGATTCACGGGTGTTTCTTAGCTTTCGTGCCTCTGTAGTCATACACGTGCTAGGAGGGTTCCCCTTAATATGCAGGGCAGAGAGGCAGGCTCATTCCCTGGAAACTGGCTGTTTCTCCTGGTGAAATGCAAGCCACTGCCAGGGCCCAAGTAGCTTTTGAACAGAGTGGCAGTGGCCAGGCTTTAGCTCCGAAAGTCTGATTCGGTTGGTCTGAGAGTTGGTATCTCCCACAAGTGTTACCCTTGGAACTCTTGACCCTTTAGATACTTGACAAACTATTAAAGTCAATAAACTTAGAGCTCAAATCAGTAAAATTCATACTTTTTTAAAAATAGTAAATAAATATTTATGAAAATGCAAAACAAGATACTTTGGAAACATTCATTGTTAAGAAACTTGGGGAGCTCATTCTCTTCACACTCGGTTTTTCCTCTTCAATGTTTCTTTGCCCCTTTCTGAGTCACCCCGTGTCTGTTCATGTTCCTGATTGTGTGTGGGTGTGTGCACGCCTGCCTGCACCCCTGCCTGCACGCCTGCGTCTTTGCCTCTGCGTGCCTTTGCCTCCCACTGCCACACGCATGTGGTGCTGTCTCCATCAGCTCAGCTGGGCTCCTCTCAGCGTCCTGCAGTTTACACAGGTGTCTGGCTCTTCGGACTGGCCTGGTCGGCTTCCTCAATCCTCGAGGCGCCTCTGGCATGCATCGCCTCCTCCAGCCCATGCATTCTGTCTGTCTTCCTTCTATCCCACGAGGAGAGGGATACCAAAGGCCATACAGACAGATGGTTCAGAGCCCTGATGATGGGTGTGCCCCTGGGAGAACCCTCCTCCAAGACTCTGGTACTTTCCACAACGCAGGCAGGCAGAGGGACTGCAGTGCTAGCACGGCTTCTTGTCATCCAACCTTATCTCCTCTTCTCCACCTCCCTCCAGGCTCCTTCTGTGCTGGCCTCATTTCCAACGTCCTTCTACATTTTGCTGTATTTTCTCGCTCCCCACTTCATTTAAAAGAAAAAATCCCTCTTTTCTTTCTACCTCAAGCTTTTTTAAATGGGGCAATTCAAACCATGGATTGTAAAGTAGTTGGGGAAGATCTGAGGTTATGAAATTTGCATCAGGATGACTTCTGATAGTCTTCAAAGGGGTAGGATGTGTTTGCAGATATCTTTCTCATCTTAAATCTGTACACAAATACCAGGCATTTAAACACGGCTCTTTTCAAAAATTTACTCCAAACAAGGGACAAATTTGAATGTGTCCCCTCACCCCACCCCTAACCCTGGGTTTCATACTAGAAAGTTGGATTTCCAGGGCAAAGTTGAAGAACAAAACAAAACAAAAAAACAACCCCTCTCCAAAAAAACAAAACAAAAAACAAACCCAACTTTTAATAATAACTTCCAGACAAAGATGTTACTTGAATCCCTTAAAATCACTTAGGATCTATTTTGGGGGATTGTTCTGTGAATAAGATGATCTGGTTCCCAGGAGACTCTAGGGCAATCTCAGTGTTTACATTGCGTGCGGATACTGTCAGGCGGACACATTTGGTAAAACCGTAATAAAAGCCTTGTAGCTCTTGCTCTGCCTTCCCTTACCCAAGTTCAAACTCTGCCTGTTATACAAAGCTCATGTCTCAGGCTCCCTCTGCCCCAAGATTTCCAGTTCTCCCACAGTTAAGCATGCGGGCATCCACTTGCCTTTCTCCCAGCAAGTTTCTCCCCTCTTTCATCATAATAAAACAATCTGTTTATTTCCTTTGCTGGACCACTTAGAAGATTCTCCCAAAGCACACTGAACACAGAGACACTTAGCAGTCTCTTTGTAGTCTTACTCATTTTTAATTTGATGAGTAAGCCTTGCTGGGCTTTGTGAAATTCTTGGCTTATAAACAACTAAGTACTTCATACCTTAGCAAACTAGGAAGAGATCAGGTCAAAAGCAACCCCAGTCATGACAAAAGCTTCCCAGGAGCCTGGGGCTTAGGAGAAGAAGATTTCTCAATAAAAATGTCAATCCCCAAGAAGAGAAAAGTCCATCCAAAAACAGGTGTGCTAAAGTGTCCCTTTTGGCAGCAACGCTCTTCCTTCTCTCTTTCCTAAAGGAATCCCGCCCCTAAATTTTGACCTGTGTATGCCTTCAGCGCCCATTAACAGGTTAGACCATTCCAGGTAAAGTCCTCAGCGTTAGGGGCATTGAGTTATCAAAATTGCTGCTGTGTTGTCAGGTGGAACTTCTGTCCTTAGTGTTCAAGGTTGTACTATATTGTAATTGACTGTTGGAAAATGCAGTGCTCCGTTTCCCCACACCTGACGTTCATTTACTGATGATTCCCAGGAGCCCTCCTGTGTGCTCTGCTGACTAGAGGGCAGCTCGAGACAGACTGCCGAATTCTGTCAGGATCCTGGCAAGCGTTCTGCTAAGACAACAGGCCCTCAGAGACTTAGAGGGCTTGCTGGGGAGAGTGGCAGCTTCAAGGGTAGCAAGCGCAGATTCTCGGCAATTGTAGAGAAAGGTCTGTTTAAACAGTCTCACCGACCAAAGCAGGCCTGGAGAGCCCCTGCTGCTCTGAGGGTCTTACCTGCATAACTTTGTATTTCTTAGGAATCACCTTAAGGTGAAACCATTTAGGTGTAAACTTATAGAGCAAATTCTAATTCCAAATGTTTCAAAAGTTTTCCGGAGTATTTATTAAAAAACAATTGTATACACCTGGAGAGCTTTAAAGAGCAACTGATGGGGACGAGTCTCCTGAAGTTAAAAAGTTTGGGGTAGGTTACACAAGGTCACCCACAGCCAGCCGAGTCGGGGAGACAGGGGAGATTGGAGGGCACTGTGGCTGGCTGCCTTGGTAATTCCCAGCACACCCAACATGGTCGCCCTGGGAATCCATTTCAGCAAGCTCTCAGCGGAGACAGGAGCGTTTTCTGTCACAGATGCTGAAATTTCTGGGTTAGGTGCTGCTCAGGGACCATTTTCATCACCCACAGGTCCAGGCTACCGACTTCCAGTCTTTATATAGTGTCAAGCACTTGCTGGGCAGCGGGAAACACACCTGTAAGTTCAGGACAGAGTTAAACACGAAAGCGAAGGTGACCTTGAAGAGCTCCTGGGGCCTATTTGGGATTCCAAGGGGTTTTGGACCACAATATATGGGCTTTTTGTACACAGCGGCGTTTGCCAATTATTCAGACAGCATCCCACGGAAAATGGCAGCAATGCAATTTCTAATTACTTCATATATTTGACCTCATGTGTGTTGTTCATAGGGCGAAGCTTTGCTTTTTGGGAGGCACAGAAATAGCAATGACGGACAGGTTGATAGTTCTTAAGTGCCATTTCTTTATTAAAAACAAACAAACCAAACAAGAACATTGGTTTTCTGGTTACACTTTAAAATGAATTAAGCTTGAAAGTTTGTAAGTAGAATTCTTAAAGTCACATTTTGGTTTAAAAAGCAAATTTTTAAAATTTAGGTTTATTTTTGAAAATTTATTCACTTTATATCCTGATCATATCCTCCCAGTTCCTCCCTCCCTTCCTTCTTCCCACTCCCTGTCCCTAGTCCTCAGAAAGGGGGAGCCCTCCTCCCCTACCAGCTGACCCCAGCCTACCAAGTCTCATCAGGACTGCCTGCATATCCTCACCAATCCTACATCCAAAAGGGGAATTAATACCCAAATTTATATAACGAAGTCAAGAAATTAAACACCAACAAACCAAATAATCCAATTAAAAATGGGGTACAGAGCTAAACAGAGAATTCTCAGCAGAGGAATCTCAAATGGCTGAGAAGCACTTAAGGAAATCTTCAACACCCTTACTCCTCAGGGAAACGCAAATCAAAATGACTCTGAGGTCCCATCTTATACCTGTCAGAATGGCTAAGATCAAAACTCAAGTGACAGCACATGCTAGCGGGACTGTGGAGAAAGGGGAACCCTCCCCCATTGCGGGTGGGAATGCAAACTTGTACAACCACTTTGGAAATCAATCTGGCACTTTCTCAGAAAATTGGGAACAGCTCTACCTAAAAACCCTGCTAAAGCCTTACTCTGGGGCATATACTCGAAAGATGCTCCACCAAACAACAGAACATTTGCTCAACCATGTTCATAGCAGCTTTATTTGTAATAGCCAGAAAGTGGAAACAACCCAGATGTCTCTCACAAAAGAATGAGTAAAGACACTGCGGAACATTTACACAACGGAGTATTATTCAGCTATTAAAAGACAAGGACATCACGACATTTGCAGGCAAGTGGATGGAACTAGAAAAAAGCAAAAATTTTAAAGATCTGTTTTGTATGTATTTACTCAGACTTTCTATCATCTATGTATTTATGTATCTACATATGTATGTATGTATGTATGCATGCATGCATGTATGTATGCATGTATGTATGTATCTATCTATCTATCTATCTATCCATCCATCTATTTTTCTAAGCGCCTAGCTCTCACCTCATCATGTTTTGTTGGCTTAGCAGTCAGAATACCCTGAACTTGAATCCCAGTTCTACCACAAATTGGCTACCCAAGCTCAGGTGGGCTCCTTATATTTGGTTTTCATTTGTACAAAACATGGCACACAGCAACACATGTGTGTCTCCTGTCAGATTTGGTGGTGTTGGAATGAGAGTGTACGTAACATGCTTAGCACAGTGCCTGCCTAAGACAAATGTTCATTCTATATCTATTGAAGAAACTATTATTCTAGTGAAGTATGGTTTGCAAGGAATTACAAAAGTCCCTTTTAGGAAATAAGTTCTATGTCTGAGCTTTCTTTTTATTTAACCATCTGCTATAAGATTGCTTCAATTACTTTTCCTATACTTTGTAAGTGTTTCACATCTGGGCCTTGGAATGTGTGTGTGATGTGTGTTTCAGGGAAAAGCATCAGTTGTTAGAGAAATGTGTGCAGAGAACCCTGTGTTCTCTGTGCCTATATTCTGTCTCCAAATTAGGTAAACATATTGTGATATTGTTGTAGTTCTCTGTAAGTCACTGCTCTCGTATTAATCATCATCTTTTGGGGATTGTTACCCAGACTTTGCACAAAGCAACCATTTGGAGGATGTTTTTAGATACTATGTTTTCCTTGAAAGATTTTCCAGTCTGTGTCTTCACTCTAAAAATGAAAATTAGCCTGCAGATGTCGCGAGACCTTTTCCTCGTCTCTAACTGTTCTCACTCTCTCCACACCTGACGTTGGACACATGTGCCTGCGCGTGACCCTTGGTTTCTTCCCTGACTCATTGTTAATCATCGGAAGGAATGGCTCCATCAGTTCATAAATCTGAAGGAAACTCAATTTCCCACACGGTCTGTTAAATGATCATCAGCTGTTTGAGTTGATTCATAAGCTCCCAAAACTCCCAGTATTTGGTGGAATTTTGATGTAATATTGACAAACAAATTTACACATTCCTGGCTTGTTCAAGCTAGTACTTCCCTATTGGCTAGTATGTATATGTGGGCTTACAAGCATCTCTTCCACAAACTAAATATTTAAAATCCAAGCCCATTAAGTAAGTGCAGTTTATCTACATCGCATGTTCTAATGGGAATGAACTTTGAAGAATTCTGCTCACTCTGAGGTCGGCACCCCTTCCCAAGCGTCTACTGTAAACCAAGCTCACTTAGCTAAAGACCGCTGTAAACAGACATCAGTCCACCAAATGGGGACCTGACGCTAAGTCACGGGGCACGGGGCAGTCTCCAAAATTCATAATACCCTTGTTGTGTAATGCAGAAGGTCATCACCAGGAAGTCACAAGCTGTTTGCACGCATGCACACACGTATGTGAAAGTGCACTTTAGCTTCCTGTGGCTACATACTCACAGTGTTGGAAAACAGAACAATTCAAAAGCAGTGAACAAGTAAGAGGCCAGTGCTGATGTTCTCCAGTACTCCTTTGGGAAGAGGTTTTTCAGAAATGTTCTTCAGCTTATGAATGAGACACATCCAGTGTGGACTTTTTGAGGAGAGCATGCTATTTTATTGCTGAACTCAAGGTCACCATGTGTTGACCACATTATTGTGTGATGCATGCTAATGTGATAGCTCAGTCTTCTTTACTCCTTCATTTAAGAAATTGACGTCATGAATGCCCATGGAAATAAAATTAGAGAAATTTAAATAGTAGGAAATAGTGTGGTCCTAACCCCAAGCATGTTTCCTTGGAGATTCACTTGTATTCTTTCAGAACCAATTTTTAAGGAATAATTTACATGTGATAAAATTCACACATTTTAAGTGCAAAGTTTGTCCAGTCTTGTTGAAGATTTCTTTGGTATTTCTATGATCAAACAGCTGCCAATGTAATCATCATAACAGAACCTCTCTATCACTCCAGAATCCTTACTTTGTACCCCTTTTTATAGTCAATCCCTCCTTTCGCCCCATCCTTGGTAACTACTGATATGTATTTGTTCTTATCTTTTATTTTCTAATAACTGTGCATAAAAGAGTTAGACAGCTTTTCATTTTTTGTATCTGACTCCTTTTGTTCTACACGATTTCAAGAATCTCCTATGGCATTCATTTATTTTATTGCTCAGCAGTATTTTATTGTCTGGCTATACCATAGTTTGTCTATTCATTCAACAGCTGATGGATATCTGTGTTGTAAATAGCTTTTTAGGTTGTGCCTGTTAGGCATTAACCTATTGTATAACATTCTTGTACAAAACTTTCGGCAAAACTGTTTTCACCCTTGTTATTGGGTCAAAAATATGTGAAGGTTTTCATTGTTTAACATCTTTGCTTGAACTTGGTCTGACATACAAGTTCACATTTTGTGCGTCGTATGGTGGTAATACACGTGGTTTTAATTTGTATTTTCCTAATGATAAAGGATCTGGAATAGCTTTTCATAGAACTATTTGACATCCAATATTCTCTGAGGAATTGTCCACTGACATTTTTAACATTATTATTAGGTTGCATTTTTATTGTTGAATAATAGGAGTTGTTTGTCTGTCCAAGACACAAGTTTACTACAAGTTACATATTTTATAATCCTTTTAGCCCATTGCTTGTCTTTTTCCTGTTCTTAAATTGTGCTTCGAAGGATAAAAACTAATTTTGTTAAAAATTATTTGTCATCTTTTTCTTTTATGAATTGTGCTTTCTTCTGTTGTAACAAAGATTTCCCCCTCCACTAACACAAGAGCACAGAGGGTTTTTTCATATTTTCTTACATAATCTTGGATTTTAATGTGAGATCTCTGACTCGCTGAAAGATGAAAATGGGGCCTAAGAAGAAGGCTCAGAGCTGTTTTTACATGGGTTGGAGAATTTCTTTAGGCTTGCTCACAGAAACTCCAGGTTGCTCAGAGAAAGTCCTGGAATCTCGTGGAAACTCAGTTGACGAGTACGGCATTGTCCCTGGACTCTCTTCCATGTTGTTTCTACATGCTTGATCTTAGGTGAATATCATGGTGACTTGATTTGCATAGAACTTATTTCTCGAAGTTATGCTGGAGGCCTTTCTCCACCTCATGGCCATATTTTCTTTTGTTTCTTGAGCATACAGACCCTATTTCTGACACCTCTCTAACTTCTTCTGCTGAATCACATGATTTCTGTGTCCCTTTCTGTTGACCGATTTACCTTTGGAATTCATTCTTTGCATTCAAGGTCATTTTTCAATTGAATAACATGCATGATGGATTTTTTTTTTCACTTTTTTTTTTAAATGGGTTTACTTGAACAAGGCAGTTTACCGTGGTTCCATGACTGAGGAATATGGCTTCCCTCAGAGTGGAGTGGGAATCACAAGCCCTGCCTCCTACATTTCTTTTCTTTCTTTTTTTTAATTTTATTTATTCTTATTTTATATGCATTAGCATGAAGTTGTCAAATCCCTTGGAACTGGAGTTACAGACAGTTGTGAGCTGCCATGTGGGTGCTGGGGATTGAACCCAGGTCTTTAGGAAGAGCAGACAGTGCCTTAACCACTGAGCCATCTCTCCAGCCCCTGGATTTTTTTCACTATTGATTGAAGATTTCTTTGGTATTTCTTTAAGTAGTGTTTCAAACAACTGGAATTATGGAGATTGCTATAAGTGTCTGAGGCACCACACAGTTTAGTGTGGCGGGCACCGTGAGCGCAAGACGAGCGGGGTCTCGCCATAGCTGCTGCAGGCTTCATGCTTTCCTCTGCAGCAGACAGACAACCGGGGTGACGGCGAGGGTCAGCTCCAGAGATCCGCACACGCCTTTGGGTGATGCTTTCCCCGCCTTGTGCCCAACAGGTAAGAGCTCAGCCTGCTCTTCAGTGTTTTTCTAAACCCAGGTGCTTGTTATATTGCTATCCCTGGATACGCCAGCTCGAATATTCAAAGAACATCTCAAACAGCCACAGCTTCTGCTTCCTGCCCTTCTCTGTGCATTTTAAGTTTTTAAGTAAGACTTTCATTCCTCCAATATACATGTATGTCTGTACTTTAAAAATGTTTTTATGTGTGTGTACCTGACATGAATTTACAGGTGAATGTGTCTGCTGTGTGTGTGTGTGTGTGTACATGACTTTTTTTCAGACAAAGTCAGTCAGTGGCCTGGAGCTTGCAAGGTGACTAGGCTGGCTGGCTAGTGGGCTGAGGGGCGCACACGTCTCTGGCTCTGAGGGCGGAGCAGCAGTCCTGAGGCTCACAAGGCAAGTACCTTGCTCACTTGGCTGCCTCTCTGTTCCGGGAGTTCAGCTCTTGACTCGCAGACACGAGGTGATCTCCCGAGTCCACGCTGTGAAGAATATGAGCCCTTTTTTCCTCACTTCACCTTCCTCTGGCTCTTTCTGCTGACAGGTCTACTTTTGTCCCGTCTGTCCTTTTTGACCCACCTGCTGTCAACTGAGCCTCTTGAGTCTGAACCGTTAAGGTGAAGGTGTTCTTGCCCTCACTGATGCCATGTCTCCTGCCGCAGCCTTCCGCCCACCTTTTCTCCTCCCATTTTCCTATGTCAGGGCTGATAATGACTCTTCTCTCTCTATTAGCCTATGAATTGTGAGAACCCGAAGTTTCAGAATGCATATTTCTATGTAAGCATTGTTTGCCTTAAAGCCTGCTTTATAGAATAACTGGGCTTTGTTCTTTGTGCTCTGTTCACTGTGTGACCCCAGGTGTCCCTTTTTGTTCCCCCTACGGCAGGACTGTCCTGGACTCATTTGTAGACTAGGCTAGCCTTGAACTCACAAAGATCCACACGCCTCTGCTGGGATTAAAGGCGTCCAGTGGCTCACCCCAGGTCTCTTAAACAAGAATGTTTTGGGGCTGGAGATGTCTCAACAGTTAAAGCGCTCACTGATCTCTAGAGAACCTGGGTTTAGTTCCGAGCACCCACACGGTGGCTCACAACCATCTGTAACTCCAGGTCCAGGGGCTCTGACTCCCTTTTCTCACCTCCAGGGGCACCAGATACCGTCGTTATACATAGACACACATACAGGCAAAGCACTCCACACAAATAAATACAATCAATAAGTCGGGGGGGGGAGGGGAAAGGGGAAAGATGGGAAGAAGAGCGGAGGGAGGGAGAGAAGAAAATATTTCATTTTTGCTGCTGGGTACTCTCTTTTGCTTTCCTATGTAAGTTTTCTGGACTTTTGTCTTCAGCCTCAGTGTTTTGAAAATGTACAATGACTTTCCTAAGTGAAGATGTTTTTGTTTAGGCAGACTTAGGTAAATATCTTATCAATAATGTATGTTTTTCTAAACGAATTAATGTTACTTTTATAGTTTTCCCTCTGAGTTCCCTTTTCTTGTTAGGTTGATTTTCCATGGACCTTATTTTGTTTCCCTCCCTACATTTTCTTCAGTTTTATGTTTTCAACTTATTTTTCTGGCAATTTATCCAATTTTATCCTTTACATTTTAAATTAAATTGTTTTATTTTAAAATTCATCTTGTAATATTTACAAGGTCTCTATTTTTTGTTTGTGTATCTATGTTCTTAATTCTTTTTTTTTTTAATTTAAAGATGTTAATTAAAGTTAGATCTCTGTCATCTATCTTGAGGTATCTGTATTTCCTCCTTCTTGGTCTTTCTGTTCTGGAGACTCATTCTCACCCCCTTGGTTGAGTTCCAGAAGACATTTCTAAGCTGTGGCTGTGCACATGCAGCTGGCTTTCGCTGACACACAAGCATCCCTGGTGAGAGCTTAAAATGCATATATTACAATATATACATCATTGTATGTATTTATTGTGTGTATATGTTTATCCATATATACACAAATTTACAATTAAAGTAATTAGCTTTTATTTTTCTTTAAAGTTATAATACAGGCTAGAGAGATGGCTCATTTTCTAGAAAACATTTTCAAAAAAATTTTTTGAGCATGTGAAGAAAAGTTTAAGTTCTAAACAAGTAATTATATCCTATGTATGCTAATTATAATGAAACAAACCCAACAATTAGTTTCAAATAAAATAAAATAAAATTTAGCTTACTCATAAATAGACCATGACCTTTTAATACAATAGCATTTTCCCTTTAATTTCTACTAATATGATCTTCAGTTATTTTGGCTTTTATTCCTTTATTTTTACCAACAAAAATTTTTGTTGTTGTTTTGAGCTACTTAAAATTTTTGCTTTTTACTTTTCCTTATTTACTTTTTATTCCTAATCATAAACTTAACTCTGCAATCCAGCTAGACTTGGAGGGGAATGAGGAAAATATGGAACCTAAAGAACTTTAGCGAGAGCAGAGATCACAGGGTGCTTCTAGCAAATGGTGTGGGGATGCTCCCCTGAGCTACAGAAGGAGTGGTCTGGTGAGTAAGATGCCCACTAGTCAAAACAATTAGTTAGAGCTGTCCACAGTCAGAATTGTGATCTTCCTGCTGGTCTTGCCGTTCCTGGACCCAAAATGCTCCGTGGCTTCCACAGTGTTCACGCCTTCCTCACCTTCCCGAAGACCACATGCCATCCAGCCCCTCGGTCATGGCCGTGCAGATACAAACTCAGAAGCATTTGTGTCTGGTCCAGCATTTGCCATGGACAAGATGCCAGGACCTGTAGGCTTCAGGATGAAGTTCTCATCCTCAAATTTCTCCTCCTTTATGGACCTGCTGCCACTGCCATTATGGCGTGTGAAGTCACCACCCTGGCACATGGATCCTGGAATTCTGTGGAAGGAGGAGCCCTATATCCACATCCCTTCTCTCCAGTGCTCAGAGCATAGAGGTTTTCTGCTGTCTTTGGAACTCTGTCTGCAAACAGCTCAAAGGAGCTGGCCATCGGCCTCTCTGTCGAAGAACACCGTGGGCTGACCATGGCTGCAGCAAAAGGCGGCAGGGAACAGCGGTGTCTGCAAAGCCAAAATTTTCCTTTTAAATCACACTTTATTTGTAAAATATTTGATTAGAAAACCTACAAATACGTTTTAAAGTTTATAGTTAGATTAATTACAACAAGATCTATGAAGAGAGCCAGGCACGGTGGCACAGGCCTGTGATCCCAGCACTGGGGAGGCAGAGGCAGGCAGATCTCTGTGAGCTGGAGGCCAGCCTGGTCTACAAAGTGAGTCCAGGACAGCCAAGGCTACACAGAGAAACCCTGTCTTAAAAAAAACTAACGAACAAAAAAGAAAAGAAAATGAAAAAAAAGGATCTATGAAAAGATGAAAAGACATCATTGATGAGTTAATCATTACAAGATTAGTGAAAAATTCAGTGTTTAAGGATGAAGCATTATAGAGGATGGGGAGATGGCTGAGAACCCCAGTGCCTACATAAAAGCAACTGTTATGGTACATACCTGAAATCCTAAACTGGAGGAAGGGGACGTGGACACTGGCAGATCCCCAGAGCTGGTTGCCTCTCCAGTGCAGTCAGTTGGGGAACTCTGGGTTCATGAGGAATCCTGTCTCACAAAAACTAAAACTAGAGCGCTATGGAAGAAGACACCTGACATCGACCTCTGACCTCCATTCGTGTGCAACACACATGTCTGCAGGCAATGTTCACAATACCTCTACACTACACAGACATCCACATGCACAAAATCATGTAAATACTAAAATAGTTTTTAAGGGGTGAACATTATAAAAGTCCAGTTTCTAATATAACCCTCAATAGACACAGCTCACCGCTCAGTCAGTGGAGATGATTATTTGACATGCACTGGAAACATTCTTGGTAAAGTGACTAGATAAAACTCAGCTTTCCTGATGACAAGGTAAAAACTAAGTATAAATTAAATTATACTTAGAGACTCCATCTCTTCCTTGATCAACCTTTCTTTTCTCTAGGTAAAAAATTCAACTTCTCCATTTTTCAAAGAAAAGGTTTTGTCAACAATTATCTTCTGCTCACATGCATCTAGCTTAAATACCATTTAGCCTCATGATATACAGTCTCACCAATAATTTTAAACAAGGCTGAATCAAAATATTTGGGGCTTAAAATTTCCTGTTTACGTGGAGCCAACTGCTCGTCTGCAAATCAGGGCTTTCCAAGCTGGTTATCCCACGGCGTGTGGGTTTCTGCTGGTCCCGCTTGTCAATTCCTCCTCCTTCTGAGGGTTAGCTCTGAATTCACTGAAGAATGCCTCTTGCTCCCACGTATCTGAAAATACACACTGCCTCACTTAGGAGTTGCAGTTTGTATTGGTGGAGAAGTTTAAGTTAAAAACCTCAAGGCTGGGGGTTTACTTGCTTGTATATTGCAAATAATTATTGGGTTTGTTTCACTGCAGTTAGAGCACATAGGATATAATTGTTTATTTTAGAAATTAAACTTTTTTTGCATGATTTTTTGTAAGTTTTTTATTATTTTTTTTAATAAGCCATCTCTCTAGCCGCTAGTGTAACCTTAAAGAAAAAAAGAAAGGCTAATGATTTTTAATTGTAAGTTCATGTGTATCTGAAAATCTCTTCATTTCTAAATATAAAATCTTGGGTCAGAATCAAACAGATATTTTTTTTGTGTGTGTTTAATAGCAAGACAAAGTTTAAGCTTTTATACGTTTTTTTCCTGTTTTAATCATTGTAATAAAATTTGCTATTTGTTTTAAAAAAGTTATAATTTCAGCATAGTTGGCTTTTCACTTTACTAAGTTCGATTCATAATGTTTTTAATTGTGTAATTACCTCTGCTTTTTCAGGAAAACCTTCATGTATCTTTGATAGTTTATTCCATTTGTGTTCTTAAGCGCTGGTTAGATTTCCTTTGTTAATTTCCCTTCCATAGACTCTACTCTTTTCACCTTTATCTCTTTGCCTTTCTCCTCCACCCATGGAGTGCTTTTTAGTTCTGTCTTTCATAGCACAGACTTTATTTTTGGCGGGTTACTTCAGGTCTTTAGAAGTCTCTGTGCTATTTTGAAGCAATGCTGTGTTTATTTCTGTGAATTGAAAGCCTGTTTCTCATATAGCGTTACAAGTACAACTTGCCTGCCTCCTACCCCTGCTGATTCAGTCAATTGTCTTCTCATCTCTTTTCTCTATTTCAGAGACATCACTTATTCCTGAATTCTCCTGGAGGTGCTTAAGTAGATCCTATTGTAAATTGTCTTGGCTTGTTTTATTTATTTTATTTTGACTGGGTTTCCATATGTCACCTAGGCTATACCTTGAACTTGAGAGCCTCCTGCCTCAGCCTCTTGAATACTGGCATTACAGTTGTTCTTCATCACACCAAGAATCTTGGCTTATTTGTTGTTGTTTCCAAAATTTAGCTCTTTATACTGTTACATTAATGTTTTAATTTTAGGACAAGGAACTCTCCAAAGTTTGAATTTGTTCACCAAATATTATTTGTAACGCCCCCCCCCCCATTGATTTACTCTCATTTTATTGATAAATAGGGACTTCTGAATCAGATAAATTTACATCACCAGTTTAGAGTCTCAGTGGTCAGAAGAGAAGAAAATCAGAAACTTGGTTTGATCCAGGAAGTGGGTTTTCTTTTCACTGTTTATTGAAAACTATTGTTTTCAAATAGTGTTTCAAGACATTAAATCATCTATCTTCCACATCCAGTTGGATTTCTCACTTGGGCATATGGTTGTATTACCATATTACTTGTTTTCCCAATCAGAATAATGAGGGTGGTAGCAGAAGAACCCTTACAATTGACCCCGAATGTGGACTCATTCGCCATATTCCCTGCCATCATTCTCAGCTCCACTGGTTCACACCGGGAATTCTTGGTAGGGCTCCCGGGAGCAATTACACGCTAGCATCACCAATCCAACGACAATTCCTATGGAGCCATAAGGCAGTGATTACTATACTGCTTATTGAATGCTTGCTATAATGGTAACCTACTGCGTGGCTCCACAGGAACATTTCATCTGCATAGAACTTTTAATCACGTTTTTTTATTATTAATTACACTTTATTCACTTTGTATCCCCCCATAAGCCCCTCCCCCCTCCCCTCCTGATCCCCCCCTCCCTCCCCTTTCTGCATGCATGCCACTCCCCAAGTCCACTGATAGGGGAGGTCCTCCTCTCCTTCTTTCTGATCTTAGACTATCAGTTCTCATCAGGAGTGGCTGCATTGTCATCTTCTGGGGCCTGGTAAGGCTGCTCCCCCCTCAGGGGAAGGTGATCAAAGAGCAGGCCAATCAGTTCATGTCAGAAGCAGTCCCTCTTCCCATTACTATGTAACCCACTTGGACACTGAACTGCCATGGGCTACATCTATGCAGGGGTTCTAGGTTATCTCCATGCATGGTACTTGGTTGGCGTATGAGTCTCTGGGAAGTTTCCTGTGTTCAAATTTTCTTGTTCTGTTGCTCTCCTTGTGGAGATCCTGTCCTCTCCAGCTCTTGCTATTTCCCACTTCTTACATAGAATTCCATTCACTCTGCCCGCCAGTTGGCCATCAGGCTTAAAATCAGTTTCCTCATGCATTTTCCAGGACTCATCTCCCAATTTGGAGAGCCACTGACAAAGACAAAAGCTGTTTTTTCTCTTTGTTCTATTTTTCTTTCCATCTTGTTCATTTCTACTTTAAGAACGTGTCCTTTGGTTACTTTATACCTCCAGCCCTTGCTCTCAGACACTAGCAAATTCTGAGAGGGTGAATCTTCCTCCTGAACTTTGCTAAGTCATATACTTGTTTTCCAAGGTGGTGACTACACAACCTCTTCACATGCTGAGATTTCCTGACTAGAGTCTAGAATCCTGTAGGTGGAAATGACTATTTTGAACATTTATTTTCTGGGTTCTCATTAGCACTCAGCTTCTAATGCGATATCACTGTTATACCTGCCTTCTCACTCCACATTTCATCACAAGACAACGAATGACTACCTAGCCAAGGTTATCTGTTTCCCCCTTTTTAAAATAATAAATTCAATTCTAAGTATCTCAAGGCAGATTCTAAATTTAGAAAGAGTACTTGGGATGAAATAAAATATAAAAAAGGGAATTTAGTCTTGAACAAACAAGCCCCAGTAGAGAAGAGTGATTCGCTGTTTATAAAGCCGTCCTTTGCAATATACCATTCTGGTAAATTCCCGTGTCTCTCTGATGCCTTCTGATTTTTAATTGTACTGTGACTATTAGATTATGATTAAGCTCATTAGAACAGCAAGTTATAATTTTAAAAAAAAGTTTAAAAATCTTAGCCATTCCCTTATGTGGAAAAACAAAACAAAACAAAAACTTTTGCATGTGCTACGTGCAGGGAAAAGTAGACAACAGAATTGTAAAAGGCTACTCCAAAACTAAATGCAATTATTTAAAAAAATGCTTAACCTATAGCCTACAAAATAAATCCAACACTCCGGGTTCAGGGCACCATCTATTGAGAACTTAACCATTGACTTTCCCTGTTATTATGTGCTGGAAAAACTGATGAAAATTTATCTGATGTTGTCTATTGAATCTCCTTACCTAGAGCGGAGAAAAAATGCCAGCAGTGCTTTGTGTGTGTGTGTGTGTGTGTGTGTGTGTGTGTGTGTGTGTGTTTTAAAACAGTTTTTCAGTCCCTCTAGCACAGTGCACAGATCTAAATTTCTCATCATCTCTTTGCTGCCTGCTTAGCATCTTAAACGATTCTGGGGTAGTAGCTAGCCCATGCTTATTATGAATTTTAAAAGCTGAGCTGGATTTCAATGATCAATTTTAGCAGACTTACACCATGGTGTTTACTGAATTTTGAGAGAACATCTTCTCCCAAATCTTCCCTATTGCAAGTTTAGTTTATGCTCAGACTTTTTCTCTGTCATAAAATCAAGCCTATAGCCAACATCAAACTGAATGGAGAGAAACTTAAAGCAATCCCACTGAAATCAGGGACAAGGCAAGGCTGCTCACTCTCCCCATATCTCTTCAACATAGTTCTGGAAGTCCTTGCTAGAGCAATAAGACAGTTGAAGGAGATCAAGGGGATACAAATTGGAAAGGAAGAAGTCAAATTATCACTATTTGCAGATGATATGACAGTATACATGAGTGACAACAAAAACTCTACCAGGGAACTCCTACAGCTGATAAACACCTTCAGCAAAGTGGCCGGATACAAAATTAACTCAAAAAAATCAGTAGCCCTCCTGTATACAAAAGACAAAAGGGCTGAGAAAGAAATTAGGGAAACAACACCCTTCACAATAGCCACAAATGACATAAAGTACCTCGGAGTAACCCTAACCAAGCAAGTCAAAGACTTGTATGAAAAAAATTTCAAGTCTATGAAGAAAGAATTAGAAGAAGATATGAGAAGATGGAAAGATCTCCCATGCTCATGGCTTGGCAGGATTAACATAGTAAAAATGGCCATCTTACCAAAAGCAATCTACAGATTTAATGCAATTCCCATCAAATTGCCAACACAATTCTTTACAGACCTGGAAAGAAAAATTCTCAACTTCGTATGGAATAACAAGAAACCCAGAATTGCTAAAACAATCCTCTACAATAAAAGATCTTCTGGAGGTATCTCCATCCCTGATCTCAAGCTGTACTATAGAGCAACAGTTATAAAAACTGCATGGTACTGGCATAGAAACAGAATGGTGGATCAATGGAACCAAACAGAAGACCCAGAAATAAGCCCACATACTTATGGACACCTGATTTTTGACAAAGATGCCAAAACCATACAATGGAAAAAAGATAGCATCTTCAACAAATGGTGCTGGTCCAACTGGATGTCTACATGTAGAAAAATGAAAATAGATCCATACTTATCACCCTGCACAAAACTGAAGTCCAAGTGGATCAAAGACCTCAACATAAAACCAGACACATTAAATCGGCTAGAAAAAAAAGTGGGGAACAGCCTAGAACTCATTGGTACAGGAGGAAACTTCCTGAACAGAACACCAACAGCACAGGCTCTAAGAGCAGCAATCAATAAATGGGACCTCATGAAATTGAAAAGCTTCTGTAAAGCAAAGGACACAGTCATCAAAACAAAGCGACCGCCTACAGATTGGGAAAGAATCTTCACCAACCCTTTATCTGACAGAGGACTCATATCCAGTATATATAAAGAACTAAAGAAGCTGAAAAGCAGCAAACCAAGTAATCCACTTAAAAGATGGGGAACAGAGCTAAACAGAGAATTCTCTGTAGAGGAATATCGAATGGCAGAGAAGCACTTAAAGAAATGCTCGACCTCATTAGCCATTAGGGAAATGCAAATCAAAACAACCCTGAGATTTCACCTTACACCCATGAGAATGGCCAAGATCAAAAACTCAAGTGACAACACATGCTGGAGAGGTTGTGGAGAAAGGGGAACCCTTCTCTACTGCTGGTGGGAGTGTAAACTTGTACAACCACTCTGGAAATCAATCTGGTGCTTTCTCAGACAACTAGGAATAGCGCTTCCTCAAGACCCAGCCATACCACTCCTAGGCATACACCCAAAAGAGGCACAAAAAGGACATTTGCTCAACCATGCTTGTAGCAGCTTTATTTGTAATAGCCAGAAGCTGGAAACAGCCCAGATGCCCCTCAACTGAAGAATGGATGCAGAAATTGTGGTACATCTATACAATGGAGTATTACTCAGCAATGAAAAATAAGGAAATCATGAAATTTGCAGGTAAATGATGGGACCTGGAAAGGATCATCCTGAGTGAATTGTCCCAGAAGCAAAAACACACACACGGTATATACTCACTCATATAAATATATAACATAGAATAAACCCACTAAAATCTGTACATCTAAACATACTAAGCAAAAGAGAGGACCCTAACTAAAATGTTCAATACCCATCCTGAAAGGCAAAGAGGATGGACATCCGAAGAAGAGGAAAACAGGAAACAACCTAGGACCTCTGAAAGCCAGAAGAAGAAAACAGGAAACAACCTAGGAACCTGCCACAGAGGGCCTCTGAAAGCCTCTGCCATGCAGACTGTCAAAGCAGATGCTGAGCCTGATGGCCAACTGACAGGCAGAGTGAATGGACTTTTATGTAAGAAGTGGGAAATAGTAAGAGCTGGAGAGGACAGGGTCTCCACAAGGAGAGCAACAGAACAAGAAAATTTGAACACAGGGAACTTCCCAGAGACTCATACTCCAACCAAGGACTATTCATGGAGATAACCTAGAACCCCTGCACAGATGTAGCCACTTCTGATGAGAACTGATAGACTAAGATCAGAAAGAAGGAGAGTAGGACCTCCCCTATCAGTGGACTTGGGGAGTGGCATGCATGCAGAAAAGGGGGGGGGGAGGGTGGGACCGGGAGGGGAGGAGGGAGGGGCTTGTGGGGGGATACAAAATGAATAAAGTGTAATTAATAAAAGTTAAAATAATCACATTCAACTTTAAGATGTCATTTGATAAAAGCAAAAAAGTTAAATTAACTGATAGGTCTCAATTTCATGTCCTTTAAGTAGATATAACTTGAATATGTTTTTCAAGATGTCTCTTTTTAAGAAAGAAAGTGAAATTCTCAGTATAGAATTGGATAGATACAACCATGTGCAAACGACACGGCTCTGACGGGAATCAGCCCTTCAGGGCGCTTTGTGTATCATCTAACCTGATTCTCTGAAAAGCCGTGTCGGGCTGCTGTATTCTCTCTGAGGCTTTGTTCAGTCAACACTCTTGTTACAGAATGTTCACTTTAAATTGCTATCTGGTGTGGGCCTTTATTTTCTTCTCATGCACAGAAGCTCAGTAAATCACTGACGAGGTAACTAGAAAAATATCTGCAAACGCGCCCCTGTATTTCCACATAACTTACATATTGGGATGTTCTTAGGAGAGTGTTCTAGGGCTGAGGAGAGGGCGCAGTGGGTGAAGCATTTGTCATGCAAATCTCAGAGCCCAATCAAAGCCAGAAGAAGTAGCTGTGCCTACAGCTCCAGTGCTGCTGGGAAAGGAAGAAGCAGCTCCTGGGCCAGCTAGACTCAGCCTCAAACAAGGTAGAAGGCGACAACTAGTACCGAGGTCGTCCTGGCCCGAGCACCAGGGCGCACACTTGCCTGCCATCATAAACATAAGCATCCTATGAAGTATCATAGAAAACTGTCCTTCCATACAAAGATGACCATAGCATTGATTTTGTTCTTTTAGCACAGAGCAGCTGCCCTGAAGTAGGGAGTGTGTAGCTCTACTCATTCTGTATGTAAATGAGGATTCTATTTCAATGCTCTGATAGATGAGACTGAACATATTTGCAAACACATATTAAACATGTGAGGTCACTATTAACTGTCGGCTTAGGATCTGTTCCTCACAGATGGCCCTTGCCCATGTAACACACTGGATAAGGAAGGCACGGGTGGAGCATTGTTTCTAAGCACTTGGGGTGGGTCGTTGCCTTCTGCAGAGGCGTCACCCTGCTAGCTCTCTAGTCTCTCCTCGCTGGCACTTCTTTACCAGGCAGTGCTGTGTCTTCGCGCCTCCTCAATTCCTTGGTGCCCTATCACATGCAGCTCACACAAAATAAGGAATTCTGGTCCGACCTCCAGAGCACTGTCCAAGGAAGCTGTTTGCGTGTGTTCTGAAGATGGAAGTGATTATCATAAAAGACGTAAGCAGGCTTATGTCAGGCCTTCTCCCTGGAGCTGCCCATTTAGCAAGCCATCCTGCTTTGTATTTCAAAATTCACATTCTGTTCTGCAGCTCCTCTGGGGCTGTTTGGTGTTGGTCATGGAGTTGTGAGAGACTGGGGTCAAAGTCAGCAATGTTTACAAACACAGGAGGAATGTTAGCAAGGTATGGCCAAATCCAAATATGATCTTTGTGATTTTCTAAGAGGCTAGTCATTTGACTTGCAAACACAAGCATGGGTCCTGGTTTTGGCAAGGTGTTCCCTGTACTTGGAGCCTGAAATAGCGTAACCAAATCAAACCATTCTTCTAGAACTCCAAGAGCTGGCAGGTTCACGACATCCCGATGCCAGAGTCTCTGCCTAATACCTGGGACAGTTTTCGATGAAACTTTACAAGGAACACAAGGGCTCTGAGCTCATGATGAACTGAGAGCCTGGAAATACATGTGAAGCATTAGAATGGCGCTGACAGAGCCTTCGGGCAGCTTCAGTCTTCTGAGCGAGATGGGCAGGGAAAAGCAGACAGCGGCTTCACAAGTAGACCATGAGGCCCGGTTTCCTGTCTGAGCCAGCCGCGTTCAGTAGACGTCTCCGTGGCATTTCCCTCTTCAGAGAATGCGTCTTCCGTGATGTGATGGTCTCATGGAATTTTGTGACAATTTTTACTTTTCAAATGGAGCCATTTTAAGAGGAAAAATAAAGCAGCAATCTTTGTGCTCTGAGGAGGAGAGGGAGCAGAGGGTCTTATTTTGTAAGTCTGTGGCCTGGAGGAATCTATCCTCAAGGAAGCAGAGTGCTTTTCACAACAGTTTTATTGAGACCGTTTTTGCAGTTCTTGGTTAGAGTTTTCCTTTGGAATCCAGAAGAACAGCCTGAGGAGAAATTTTGGTTACATCGCATGCTTTCTGCTTTTCTTCCAAAGTAAATAAAGAAAGGAAGAAAATGTAAAAAAATAAATAAAATGCAATAGTTTTGGCATAACTGACCTGGACAGAGAACCATGCGAATATAACTCAACATCTGCAGCACTAAAACATTCAGCTCAGATCCTCATTGGGCAGAGGACTCGCATACACGCGAACCTGAGAGGGAAGCTTTGGAGCAGATAACATTCTTAAAGGAGCCTTGAGACCCATGTCCAAGCTGGGGCCTCGGTTTTCTGCCTCGGAACAGAGCGGTGAGTGTCCCGCCTGTGGGTGTGTGCTTCAGTCAACTGGCTCACCTCAAAGACGGCCTTAGCCTTCGCGGCTGTCCCTTGCTTACACCTGCCTCGCCCGGAGTCTTTCCCACAGCTGCTTCCGCTAGGGGAGCGGAGGGAGAGGCTGCTGACCCAGCAGCTGCATCCTGACCGAGGTTGGCTTCCCTGGGAAGAGAGGGGCAGTTAGATCACACTCTTCTCCATGCGGCTTTCCGCATCACTTTGATTTAAGCCGAAAGGGGGGGGGGGGGGATAAAAGAAAGAAAGAATGGAATAAAACTGCTGTATACAAAAGTTTCTGGTTTAGGGAGCATGAGACCAAATCGACACGTGCTTCAGAAATTCTTTCTGCACAGGACAGAGCTGTGATAAGATCCAAGTCGAAAATTATCCAAGCTGCATAAAGGACTCAGGAAGCAGGGTAGGATTTTATGGGGTCTTTGCAGTGGGGTGGGGCTTTGGGAGCTGGAGAGGAGTCAGTGTCTTGGAACTTCCCCCGACAGAGCTCACGGCTTTCCTTTGCGGAAGGGGTGTGCTCTTCCTAATGGCATCACGGACACCAAGCGTCTTGGCCTCTCTCAAACCATGTGGGTACATGGGTTCTTCACTCCATCCAGTCTCTGGGGCATACATGCGAGGGGCTCCTTACTCTTAAAGGCACCAAAGAGCCAGTATTTTAAAAGTAACAGCTTTTTCTGTGTAGGCATTTTTTTATGTTGGCAAGAGAGCTTAGGAAGCCAGCCTAGTGGGAGAAATGGCGATGAGCCTTGCTGGATAATAACTGTGCATGAAGCAGAAGTATTGGGAGAGACACAAATAGGAAGTGGGAGAAGGACAAAGTGGTGTGAAAGCCAGCACCAAGTCATGCATTTAAGTAGCATTTTAGCTATTTTTAATGGTTTGGGGTTTGAAAAATGTTGGGTATTTATAAATCATCGTTTTTGAGTTCTAACATTTTTTCAAGTCACTTTTCATTATGCTATATTGCAAATCCTGAAAGTGAGCAGATTGTATTTCACTCACTTGGGTATCTGCAATAACTGTGGCGGATGATGCTGATGCTTTGAAATCCCCAAGGAACTATATTTGAGAATTGCTCTTTCTAGTTATTACATCCAATTTCCCCATCAAGTCCTATAGGACCGCTTTGAAGCCCTCGAGCTCTCTGATGGCAGAAATGTATTTTAAGCCATTCACACTGGTGTTAATCGCAATGATTTATGAGGTCTTTCAAGCTTTAATTCTCTGTCTGTCAAGAGTCTTCCCCGGGAGTGAGTTGACAGTTTAAATTAGTGTGTAGACGTGGCTTTCATAGTGTCAGCTTTGTTTTGTCTCATGAGCCTTTTGAAATTCCTCCCATTGCACCTCAAGTGACTCATGGCAGTAAATGACTCCTCTCTCCTTTTGTTCTTAATCAGGGAAGAATGGAATGAACCACGAAATGTTTGTAAGAGAGGGGCCTTAATTAGTTCTCTGTTGTAGCCAGAGATTCTTGTCTTGTCTCTTCAGCACATCAGTGTAGGAAGTGATGCGTTCAGATGGACGCACCCCGCTTTCCTGAAAAGCGTTCGCCAGTTCCCTTCCACAAAAGGGAAACACTTGAGCAGCAGAAACCTTTAAAGCGCCTTCCCGAGCTGGCAAGGGAGCCCTCAGCCACCTTCCAAGACTGTGTTTGCTTCAGTTTTGAGGCTGAGTTTTGGAACTGAATCACTCAACCACAAAATAGAAGAAGGTCTTCTGCAGGGAGTTTCCCTGCTCACCCCAAGTCCCTCCCACCATCTGGGAAACGGTGCCAGCTTGTGCCCATAGCTGAGGGTCCTTGTCTGCCAACTGCCAGCCACTTCCTCATCATTTCAAACATAAAAGTCAAAACTAGGTTCTCAAGGGTTCAAGCTGGTTTGCTCGCATCAACTTCTGGCTCACCAAGGAAAATGGTGAAAGTTAAGTAAAAAATTCAATTTAAAAGCCCTCAAATATTCTTGAACACAAAACAACTCTTATGGCAGTCCTTTGATGAGTTCCGTGTGGATGAATCAGAAGCGTATGGATATGATGACGTACCCAGATGCACACACATTTAAAACTTTCAGGATGTTAGCTTAGTGTGCTCTCTCTGGATCAGTGTCAGGAAGAATTTGGAAAATCCCTCCTCATGAGTCAAGATAGGGAAGAAATCTTGAGCATGCCTTGCACAGAAAACGGGCACTTTTGGCAGTCCACTTAGGGTGCAAGTCACATGCACTGTAGCAGGGGTTCGGGCTTGCTTGGGGCTACTGATGGCACCAAGAGTTTCCCTGTCTAATTTGGCATTTGTCTGTACCTGTGCTGGACTGTTTCACACTTGAGAAATGTGCTCTCTGGACTCATGGAGACCTTCCTAAATCACATTTTGTTCTAGGATATGGTAATCTGTTGGTTTTGTAGCCTCCAGTCATGTTGTAAATACAGACAGCTGCCACAGGTGTTACCTCTGATGTAGCAAAGGTGTGTGTGTGAGAGAACTGCAAGAGCATTCCGTATGGTGTAACATGACCCAAAGACCTCAGCATCTCCCGTGGTTGGCTGGACCAAAAAACAGGCCATTTTGAAGTAATTCTTTTTACCCCAACTATATGGAATCATTTGTGGAAGAAGCAAATGATAGAGGCTACTAAGTCTTCATACATATTTGAGTTTCACTTCTGTGGCTGGAAGAAAATATCCTGATAAAAAAACATCTGGGGAGAAAGGAGTTGCTTTCTGCCCAGAGTTCAAGGTTCCAGCCCACCGGAGTATGGAAGTGACAGCAGCAGGATCTTGAGACACCTAACCACATTGTCTTAGCCTCTACTGCTGTGACAAAACACCATGACATAAGGAACTTGGGGAGAAAGCAGCTTATTTCGCTGATACACGGCAGCATGGTCCATTGCTGAAGGAAGTCGGCAGGGAGGAACCTGGAGTCGAGAACTGAGGCAGAATCCTCGGAGGCGTGCTGCTTACTAGCTTGCTCCTCGTGGCTTGCCTGTTCTGCTTTCAGAACTGAGGCAGAATCCTCGAAGGCGTGCTGTGTACTGGCTTGCTCCTCGTGGCTTGCCTGTTCTACTTTCTTCTAGCACACAGGGCCATCACCCCAGGGCTGGCACCACCTGCGGAGAGCTGGGCTCCTTCCATGTCAATCACCAATCAAGAAAGCGGACTGTAGGCTTGCCCACAGGCCAGTCTGGTGGGGACATTTTCCCAGTGAGGCTCCTTTGCCCCAGAGGACTCTCGCTTGTGTCAAGTTGACATAAAACTATCCAGCACATTATCCACAGTCAAGAGCAGACAGAGAATAAACGCACTCATCTCTACTATTCAGCTACGTATTGCTGCTCTTAGAAAATCCAGGGCCTCGGACCAACACTCAGGCTGGGTCTTCCCATTTCACTTAAAGCCATCAAGACAGTCTCTCATGAATAGGCCCAGAGGCCAACCTGATCTAGACATTTCCTCACTGAGACTGTCTGCCCAGGTGATTCTAAGGTAAGCTAACTGCTGAGGAAGTGGAAGCCTTCTCAGCATCTCGTGTTGTGGAAGAAAGCAATCATGCCCTGTTCACTGTGATAAGTATAATAAAGGAGCTAAATATTTGCTACTGTGTAAATAACACTGCACATGCTGATGAGGGTATAAGATAGTCAAATAACAGGACCTATATCTGCAAGGAAGTTAACACTGAATGGAGGTTACAAAAGGTGTAAAATAATACCACTGGTGACACGGCAGTGAAGTTGCTTTATCGCTAAAGCAGTGACAAACAGCACTGTTGGGATGAATTGAGGGATTTAGAGTAAACGTAAGCCACTTATGCTCATGAGAAACTTGAACATGCTAACAAAATGGAGAACACTGTGTTTGTTAAAGTGTTCAAGATGTGTAAGTACTGTGTGTAATTGAAATGCTTTCAAAGGGCCTTTGGTTGGAGAAATGAAAAGAAGAAGACAGAGTTAAAAATGCCTGCTATGTCATGAACCAGTTCTGTGTTTGTCCAAATTGACCCTTTTGAGCTGATGCAGCTTTGAAAGAGACATTAATATTCACTTGCTGTGTCTTCACTAAACCCCTTTTTGAGTGATAGTCATATTCCAAATACAATAAAAAAAGGCACTATGGAAATTTGCAAAGCCCAGTGTTTAGGGTGCTGGACCCAATGGGGTTGGATGAGATTGAAATAGATGTGGGAAGTTAAGTTAATGCTATACATTATATCATCTTACTTTGCCTCATAGAATTAATTGTACAGAGTATTTTAAAAATGCTTTGAAAACAGAATGTCCAACAATTACTTTTCCCTGAAGCACTGTGAATATTGTTTTTTTTTTCCCTGACTCAAGATCTCTGCACTTAACTCACTTAATCGCTGGTGTATTTCTCTTTTTTTGGTTTTTGAGATTATAATGTAATTTTAACATTTCTCCATTCCTTTTCCTTTCCCCATAACCTCCCACATGTTCCTCCACACTGGTCTACAGGTCCATGGGCTCTTTTTTCACTAATTGTTATTGCATGTGTATATGTTTATGTATAGACAGATATGTTCCTACATACAACCTGCTCAGTGCGTATCAAGTCTCTTATGTGTATGTTTTCAGGGCTGGCTATTTGGCACTGGACAACCATGGTGTCCTGTTTGCTGGGGAGGACCGCCTTGCCCACTCTCAGCTTACTCGGTTGCCTCTGGTCTTTGTGCAGGGTTGAGGCCTCCTGGGATTTCTTTCATCCACTTTGGCATGTCTGTTGTTGTCTTTGTTCAGCTCGCATTTGGGCAGTCGCGTTGTTGAGACTTTATGATATCTCTTAAGACATAATCTCACAGAAATATAGGTAATGCTGCTGCTGATAGGAGCTTGCTTATTCACAAGCTTGCTTCTCAAGTCGAATCTGGTTTCAACATCGGTTTACAGAATGCTGTGGCTGATGATCTGCCTCTAGCGCAGTGTGTGACTTTGGAAATGTCCAACATCTCTCTAAGTGTCAGTGTCTCCAGTGACAGTCGTGCTGTGCAGGAAATAGAGCACTGAAAGAGCCTCCTGGACGTTTAGTCACACTGCAATCTCCCAAAGCCTGCGGCTAGTAGTCGTGGACTTTTTCTCTTCATTTTCTTTTATACTTTACTAGCCTGATCTTAGTGTGACACCTGTCTTGCCTTGTGATACCAAAGACACAGTGTGCAGCAGAGAAAACAGACACTTCTGTGAAGCAGGGCAGAGGGTGGTAGAAAGAAAGTGGGAGGGCTTTGATGCCACGATTTCCAATGTGGTGACTACACACATAGAGGGTGTGTGTGTGTGTGTGTGTGTGTGTGTGTATCTCCTCTTAAGTATATACCAGATTACTATGGAGTAGCTTTATACCAAAGAAGCCATATTCTAAAGAAACATGATGAGTTGTAGATAATGGTAAAAGAATCAAAGTGAGAGAAAGGGGGAATATAGATTCTCATACAAATTATCCACATATTCAAATACACGGGTCTATATCATAGTCCCCAAAATTTTTTCATAGGAATAAATGACATATTTATTCACACATATTTATCCACACATACTGCTTCTGTTTTTTGTTTGTTTTTTCTTTTTTTAATTAATTTTTTACATTAATCACAGGTTATTTACTTTGTATCCCAGCCATAGCACCCTCCCTCATTCCCTCCCAATTCCACCCTCCTTCCTTCATCTCCTCCCTGCCCCTTTCCAAGTCCACTAACAGAGGAGGTCCTCCTCCTCTTCCATCTGACCCTAGTTTATCAAGTCTCTTCAGGACTGGCTGCAATGTCCTCTTCTGTGGCCTAGGAAGGCTGCTCCTCCCTCGTGAGGGGGGTGGGGGTGGAAGAGCTTGCCATTGAGTTCATGTCAGAAATAGTCCCTGTTTCCCTTATTAGAGAACCCATTTGGACACTGAGCCACCATGGGCTACATCCGAGCAGGGGTTCTAGATTATATCCATACATGGTCCTTGGCTGGAGAAACAGTCTCACGTGCCCAGATTTATTTGGTCCTCGTGGCACTTTTGCCCAGTGTTCTTAAGGCCATGGAAATGCTGAAGGGTCACAGGTCTTATTTCTCTGACTTTTCTTGCATTGAACTGTCCCTTAGATCATGAGAGACATACACCAATACTGTCACTTTGACAGCTGCCGTGGGATTGGCCTGGCAGGAGACAGGGGAACCTCAGGACTAGTTCTCGTGAGGGCGGAGCCTCCTCAGCACCCTGTGAAAGGATGTGCAGAAGGGGGGGTGCTGCACTTCCTTTGTTATTCAGTTCTTGACAACAAAATTGAGTGGGTGCATTTAGTCGGGGTAAAAAGAAGAGGCTCTCCAGACAACCATCTTGTGTTCCAGGGACAGACGTGGGTTTCAGGCAGTAAGAAGACATCACAGTCTCCAGAAGAATAGGCTCCACCATTACCTGTGTTTCATCTCAGTACATGAACGTGGGTTATTATCCAAACCAATGGCCACTGCTGGACAATAAATCTAATTCTTTCTCTCTACCCCATTTCTGTTTCTCTCCTCAGAGGTCTTATTTCTGAGTCTCTGAAAATGACGGAATTGGTACAATCCCAGCAAGTATCTTAATCTACAGCAAGAACAGTCTGGCTTTTATTATACTGATCACCACCTCACCAACATTAGAAAAATTCTAGTTCTTAAATGCCATTTGACAGCAATGCTGTCAACATTATCAATGGAAGTTGTAAGTAATTTCACATTCTTAGTCAAAATTCAATTTAAATTAACCATGGCTCAGAAGTTAAGAACACTTGCAGCTTTTTCAGAGGATTTGAGTTGACTTCCCAGCACCCACACGGCAGCTCACAATTTCTTCTGGCTCCAGCTTGAGATTATCTGACACCCACATCTGACTTTCAGGGACACCCGTGTGCACTGCACCGACGCATGCCCGCACACCCACACACCCACACACCCACACACCCGCACACCCACACACATACACACACACACACACACACACACACACACATACACACACACACACACCCACACACCCACACACCCACACCCATACCCACACACACACACACACACCCACACACCCACACACCCACACACATACACACACACACACACACATACACACCCACACACACACCCACACACCCACACACCCACACACCCACACACCCACACACCCACACACACACACACACACACATACACACACACACACATACACACACACACACACACACACACACACATACACACACACACACACACACGGTTTTTTTAATTTGTTATTTGTTACAACGTATTCACTTTGTATCCTGGCTGTAGTCCCCTCCTTCATCTCCTCCTAGACCCACCCTTCCTCCCTCCTCTCCCTCTTTACCCCTCCCCTAGTCCACTGATAGTGGGGCCCTCCTTCCCTTCTCTCTGACTGTAGCCTATCAGGTCCCATCAGGAAGCCACAGAGAAAGACAATGCACACAGTTTTTAAAGCAACTATGAACTTGCCACTTACAACACAGCCCCTTATAATTCTAATCTGTTTCTGTGCTGAGTTTTAAAAATGTCCTTGTTTCTGGGCTGTAGCTCAGAACAGCTGAAGCATCAGTAAGTGCCCCATCCCTGGTTGCCCTCATTTGTGTTATCAGTGATGCCTGCCGCCAAAGATTTTGCTTTAAAGAATGTATTTACTATTTATGTCCATTTTGTGTAAATGGACGTCATCATGAGTGAAGTCACATAGCTCGATTCAGCAAACTCTCAACGACCTGAAATCCACAGTAACACCTAGGTCTGCAGCCTCCTGATTTAGGATTGTTGGACTATACGACTATACGACTATAATTTGTCTATGGTACATGCCATGCAACATACAAAGTATAGACCTCATTGTCATTCTACGTATTTAAAATAATTGAAGAATATATATATATATATGCAGCAGAAATTCTAGACTATTTCTGTGCCTGATGGAGCATCTCGTTACTGTTTTAGGAGTAGCCCTGGAGAGTGTTGACAAAAATTTACTGATGTTTGTGGTCGCTAGGTCTGAGCCCTGTTGAATGTTGCACCATTTCCGGCCCCCACTGCAGGCCTTCACATCCTCTGGGACAGGCGTTCCCACTGGCGTTCACCAGTGCTTCCATGGCGCCTCTGTCCACTGCAGGGTGTGGCGATGCTAGCTCAGTGGTGGGTGAGGCTTCCCTGTGATGCCCTTTGATGTCTGTTGACGTCACTGAGATGCCACAGTTGACATGGACGCTGCCTGACAGGTTGCTAGTCTGAGAGAGGCAAACAGGAATCCCAGTGAAGATGTGACTGGAGGCTCTTCTCAGCCATGCCGTTCTGTCCACAGCTTCCCACGTAAGAAAAAGAGATTCTGAGGGAACAGCAAAACAAAACAAAATAACACATGCTTGTAACGTGGCCAGAAGAATGCTGCATTGAGCAATATTCTTTTAATTTTGCTGCTTATTCTTTATATGTTGTAGGTATTGGCATTAGCTTGTCGTGGTCACCACAGGTAAATCTTACAACTTGGTAACATCTGCCCCCCCGTTTTGCTTTTTTCTTTTTATCTCTCCCTCCCCCCACTCCCCAATGTCACAGGTGAGGGTGTGACTATACCGTGATATTGGAAGAAATGTCACAGTTAAATAAAATTGAGTCTGTTAATATTCTCACCCTTCTGGTCTGTTATCTGAAGGAATCCTGTGTAAGTTTTAAGAATCTCAGGTAGTCTCAGATACTTGGGGAGGCTTTCAGATTGCTCATTAAACAGGACTACGTAGCTTTTTAAGGCAGGATGGCCCTGCTAGGGCAACAGGCAAGTCTTAGAGACTTGGGTGACTGACTCAGCCTTACTAAGTAGGGTTCAGGCTCCTGGTTCTCTCAAAACTACAACTTCTCTTTCCTACACAGATCAGAAATGGCTAGTTTAGCCCACAAGGCTCCAACAACAGTGGGGAGGCCATGGTGAGGTACCATGCCATTGATTGGTTTCTGTTAGGCATATCCTGTCCCTGTCTTCCTGCTGGGTGGCTCCTGGAGCCTTGGGCAGTGGTTGCGCAGTGCTCACTGCTCCAGATACTGAAGCTTTTTTAGTGCTAATGCTATACAAGCCAGAGCCTTCCTTGAAGGCTTACTTCAGCCTGCCCCTGCAACTGTTTTTCAGTGTGGGTTTCTGGAGCAAGCATTGGAGGACAAAATGGAGTGACAGGTGCTAGGCTTCTCCCAGCTTGCCAGCTCCTCTGCCTATTGGAACCCTTCTGAACCCACTGGTGTGTTTGCCCCACCTCCCAAGGGCCTTCAGGACCCCTCTTACAATTTGCCGTGGGGCCAGACCCTCATAAGCTTGTTTGTAGCCTGTTGTAAACACAACTGGTGGGGGCACCTTATTCACACAGGCTTAATAGATGGAATCAATTACTAATAAGTTCCTTATTTGCTAATATATTCTTATATTTTCAGATGTTGGTCTTGTTTCAGATTTGTTGAAATTTGTTAGAGTCTGACAGAAAAAAAAATGTACAACGGCAAAAAAAAATTATAGCTCTTATTTTAATTACTCCCAGACTCTTTTTTTTTTTCTTCCAGAACTAGCTAGCTGGCTGATTCAATGTAAATGTCCAGAAGGGTGGGACAGTTTATAACCATAGAAACAAACAGCAGACATTTACCATCAGCTCCACTGGGCAGATAAACAAACATGGGATGGGACAGCTGATACCCTTTCTAATCTTTTAGTAATTGTTTCTAACAAACTCTGCTCTTCCTCTTGTGGATTTGTTCTTCTGTCAGGCAATTGTGTTATGTGGAATTTTTCAAACATTTTATAGACCATATTAACTAGATGGGCTAATGTCAAAATCAATTATTTTTATAACTCAGCTTTAAGAACTGAAACATTATTTATTATAGTAACTATGAAACAGATGTTGTAATATATGTCCTAATTCAATAAAAAGAAGTTAAAGCAGTCATTTTATAATTTCTCCAAGAACATCATGTTAAGGTTGATGTATGAGGCTTAAAATAAAATTTCTCATGAAGTATGTGACAATGAACTTAGGCTAACAAATATGAAAGTTTTGGATCCAAAAGAGGGCATGAAAATAAAACATCTAATGGTTCTTAGAAATCTAGGGAGCCTGGGCTGCCTCCCACAGTCCATCAGAGAGGGTACAGGTGAGGCATACCAAATGAGAAGTTCACCCTGCCACGTTCCAGCAGGACAGACAATGCAGATCTGGCTCAGAGGGGGTTGAGTTAGAAAAACACCTGCTTATGGCTGTTGCTAGCATGAGAATGAAGTAATGTGTTAGGTATGAAAGTGAGCCTTTTCTTCTGAGCATATGTCACTTTCTCTTCTCTTAAGCTGTCTGCTTTGCCATTAGCCTCAGCAAGACTGATGTCCTAGGGCTGAGAGTTTTAGAATGGCAGCATTTTCCATTTCAAAACTCATCATAACTATGGTGGCATACGATTGTAATCTCAGCACTCAAGAGGCTAAGGGAGGAACCTAGTGGGTTTGATGTCAGCCTAAGCATCATAGCAAAACCCTGTGTTCAAAAACAAAACAAAACAAAACAAAACAAAACAAAACAAAACAAAACAAAACAAAACGAGAAAGACTGAACAGATGGCTCCGTGGCTCAGAATGCTCGCTGTGCAAATTTGGTTTAAGTTGGGATGGATTTCGATTTTCTTTTGGATTAAAAGAAAAACAACAACAACAACAACAAACCCGGCTCCTACCACTGTTGGGATGGAGGCAGAGGGGTTGCTGGAGTTTGCTGGCTGCCAGTCTGACACCGAATTTAGTAAGAGACCCTTTCTCAAAGAGAGAGAGAGAGAGAGAGAGACAGAGAGACAGAGAGACAGAGAGAGAGAGAGAGACTTTCTCAAAGGATTAAGGTGAAAGATCACAGAACAGGACTCATGGTTTCCTCCTCTGAACTCTTCAATTGTGTGCTTGGTGTAGGCCACTGCAGAAATGCACCTCTCTCTCTCTTTCCCTGTCTTTCTCTCTCTCGACTCTTCTTTCTCACACACATGAATCATGATTCATTTCACTGACACTAAAAAGGCCTTTGTTCTACCTAAGAATAAGAAAGAAAAACGCGTGTTTCAGGAAATTATAGGAAAGTACAGAATTCATCAAAAATTTCTAGACCAGTGGCTCTCTGGGTTGCAAACCCTTAGGGGGTTCACGTGACCCTTTCACAGGGGTCATGCGACCGTTTCATAGGTGTCATATGTCAGGTATCTTGAATATCAGATATTTATATTATAATTCACAACAGTAGCAAAATTACAGTTATGAAGCAGCAAAGAAAATAATTTTATATTTGGGGGTCTCCAAATCAGGAGGAAGTGTATTAAAGGGTTGAAGCATTAGGAAGGTTGAGAACCCCTACTCCAGACCCTTTTTGCCAGAAGAAGGAATCAGTTCACATTATATGGTTGTAAGCCACCATGTGGTTGCCGGGAATTGAACTCATGACCTTTGGAAGAGCAGACAGTGCTCTTAACCACTGAGCCATCTCTTTTGGTACAACTCACCAGATGTTGGATCCCGTTGATTAGTTGCTAACACTCTCATCCTATTTTATATGCTCTTAAATTACCTGAATGAATACCAAAATATAAAAGAATCTATAAGAGATTATAGCTTTACAATTACATCGGACATTTAGAGCTGAGCTCCTTTTGTGTATTTGCCCCTTGTTTGACTTCTTCTAGACATACTCAAGGGGCTTACTGTTTCCCAGCTAGGATTACATATCGCTGCTTTTGCATTCTGCTTGTTTTTCTATTTGTCTATCAGAACAATGCTTTCTGTTGTATTGATATGTTTTACAAAATTATAATAAAACATTGTAAAATGACATACAACTACTTGGAGGATGAAGGGATGAGGCCAAATTAAATTATTGAGTGGCAGATTATAAAATGATATTTTATAATATTAAGTTATAAACTGGTTCTCTAAAGCCTAAATCTGATGTATAATTATTAGTTATGAAGTTAATATTTAATTTGAAAAAGAAATTTATTAATGTATTTTATGTGAATGTATGTGTGCCTGAGTGTATGTATGTGTACCTCATGCCTTAAGATGCTCATGGAAGCCAGAAGAGGGTGTCAGATATCCTGGAACTGGGGTTATAGGCAGATAGAAACTGCCATGTGGGTGCTGGGATCTGAACGTGGGTCCTCTGGAAGAGCAGTGAGTGCCCTTAACTGTTGAGCCATCTTTCTAGCCCTTGGATGTATAAATTTTAAAGTGTGGAAGTTGTATTACCAAAGACAACTTGAATGCTTCAACGTTTAGGAAACCCATTTCTTCTGCTCTCCAAGCTTTAGAAATCGAAGTTCAAACAGATTCAAATAAACCACTGTTATCATTGGGCAGCATAGCTAGAGAAACACCATCTCAGAATGATAGCTTACAATGCAAAACAGTAACACGAAGGCACCCGAGTCTAAGGATACTTCTGTTTTATGTGAGGGTTGGAAATGTGACATTCTCATCGATTAAAGCCCTAATCTTAAGACTGAGTTGCCTTGTATATTATAGACCTCACCAATTTCAGTATTGTCATGAGTACCTTACATTGGAAACAGATAAACATGTTTGTATCTCCCTACAATGTCAGAATTTATTGAAAAACAATAAATTCACAAGGTATGGCATTTTCAGGGACAGTGGTTTGCCAGATAGTCCCACTTTCTTTGATTTTTATCTATCAAGTATGTATCCATCTGTCTGTCTGTCTGCCTATCAATCATCTATATCTACACACCTATCATCTATCTATATATCATATTTATCTGTTATCTGCCATCTATCTACCTATCTATCATATATTCATCTCATCTATTATCTGTCATCTGTCTATCAATCATCTATCTATCATCTGCTTATCTATTTCATATTATCTATTATCTGTACATCTATCTGTCTGTCTGTCTATCTCTCTACCCTCTATCTATGTTACAGAACAGCTGTACAGGATTAGGAGGCTGCAGCAGAGTTCAGATTTTAGAAGCAGGAAAGCTGATAGAATTGTGAATAGCTCCTGCGTTGATGGCTGGCTGAATGGTTGAGGAGCTTAAGGGCTGGCTTGGAGATCTTGCTGCGGAGCTGCAGAGGCTGCTGGCAGGCCACAGGGTCAGAGCTGAGCTGCAGCAGCAAGTGAAGGGAAGGGCCAGGCCACGTGCAAAGGAGTGACTCGGTGGACAGTTGAACGGCAGAGGCAAGCAGGAGGGCAAGAGGGCGATGATGGGAGGGGACCACATGAGCAGCGGGTACCGAGACGCATGGAAACCCCTGGGGTTTTCTTCCTGTTTGTCCAGCGATCAGGGGACAGGTTTGGGGCTCTCCCCATCACAGAGCTACATACCCACCTCTCTGTGATCCAGGCAAGGATGTAGCACCATTCTCTTAGTCTGCCGTGTCCGTAGTTCTTGGGCCTGGTTTGCCTGATAAGATTGGATATGCCCATGTGCCCCACAGCTCCGGTTCATCTTGATAATGAAAAGGCATCACTCTTTTTACTTCCAGAAATAAAGTCATTGTTAGTATGTGCCACATGGGCGGTCCCAGACAGATGTGGCCATTCATGAGCCTGCCCACTGCCCATCTTCCGTCCTTAAAATGCTGGGCAAAAGCTGTTCATAGAGCGAAGTTTCTTAGGAGGATGTAAGTACCACATTGTTTCACACAATGTGAAATAACTTGGGGTGGGACAGACTCAGATTCCAGAAAAACACTCTGCCCCCACTTCTTTTGTTTGTACTTCCTGAGCTCTTACTTTTCCAAGTGTTGTGAATGTACCTCACAAGACTCCAACAAACAGCTCCAGAGCCTTTCCCTCAAGGGCCTTCCCTAGGTTGCCAACTTTAAAGGTTTGGAGTAATGCAAATATGCTCAATAGAAAAAATCATATTGAATCAATTAGTCTACGATGATTCATGAGATACTTCCTGATCTTGCAGTAATCAAGGTCATATTATGAGCACCATTTATCATGGAATAAGCAGAGCCTTGATGTTCTAGCTAATAAGTTTCAATTTGGGAGGCCTCAGCAGAGAGTACATTGGGTTTATCACACCACACTTTTTAGCAGAATCTCAGAGCAAATGACACATGATGACCAGGACTTTGAGAGCTGTTCTAGATAAAGGAGTGAAGGCTTCCTTTATAAATAGGAAAGTGGTTCTCATCCAAAAGAATGTGAATGCTTTCTGCTCAAAGCAAGCTGTCTATTTCCTGAGTGTCAGGTCCAAAGCCAGCCCCCCAAATGACAATTCTGTTTTAATGTATTAAATGGTGGCCTAGGCCAGCCTAGGCAGGACTGACCCTGACCAGGTAAACAAAAAGACTACTGTTGGGTAAACCGAAACCTAAGCTTAGCATTTCTCATGAATCTCATGAGGCAGGTTTATGTTTACCAGGAAAGCTACCACTTCCTTTATCTGCCCCCAACAGTCAACTACCTCAAGCAAATGGCATCTAGCTCCTGATGAACCCAAACAGCCTGCAACAGATCAAAGACTCCGTGCTTACTCTCAGGCCATTCTGTCTCGCACGGCTTATCCCACCGCTACCATCCTAATAAAACTGCCAAGGCTTTTCTGCAGGGTGCAGCTTGGAAGTTTGAGTCCTCCAATAAATTGTCTTTCTACCCACAGAGTGATCTAGGTTGGTGGTTTCACTGCACCTTACCTACATCTGGTGCTGAAACCCGTGAGGGATGCTCAGGTCCCCTAAATCCCTGTCCTTACTATGACAGAACCAAACTGCTGACTTGGCTCTCCTGGGTACAGATCACTTGCCTCTGCTGACTTCGGCTACTGACCATATTCAATTCAAATTTAGAGTTCACCTCTCCAACTGCTCACCTCCTCTACCTTCTCTGCCCACCCATCTCTCCTCACAGACTCAGGTATACCGATGTCCTTTTGGAGCTGTATTCTCTGCCTCTCTCTGCTCACTCAATGAAAGTCCTTTTGGTATGCCAGGAAGTCTCCCCACACCCTTTTGGGCACCCCATCACGTGGACAAAGGATGACTGTGCACTGGGATCCTAGCCATCTCTTTGGCTAATCTTGCTGCCTTGAGATGCCCTTGTGCCTAGACTCTGTCCTATGGCACTTATTCCTGTTGTGTAGCACTCTCTATGCGTCTATCTTCCTACTTATTGGGACCCTTTTTCTGATTCCTTTTTACAGCCTTTACTACCCAGACTTGAAAGGAAAAATCTCTTCTAAATCTCTCCTAACTTCTCTTGGCTCTGCTCCTGGAAATTCTTCACTGCCACCCTTTCTTCAAGGGAGCTTCCCTCTTCCCTCTAAGTCACTGTGGGTTCTTCCCCTAGTAAGTTAGGCTTCTTGACTCCTCTGGCCTGCCTTCTCAGATCTTTTCCCTCCATTGACATAGTCAGGGATGTGACTAAGCCATCTACTTTCTTACTGCAATATGGCTAGGTCATAAAACAAGCTCAACCACCAGACCTCACTGCCAAAATTAAAAAAAAAGGCACATTCAATTTCCAAATTCTCACAGATTGTCACAACACCTGCCACTGCACAAGCAGTGGTCTGAAGACCTCACCTCTAAGCCTTCTTTGCTCTCCACTCTTGTCCCTCCCTCTGGTCACTGTATTCAATCTTAAGTATATACATCTTTTAGGTATGGGTGATATTGGAAAATTGTCACATGATGTTTTACACTACTGAAAAGCTGGCTCTGGTGATGGGACTTGGCCTGCCAATTTTAGTATATTTGTCTAAAAGTTTCCTCCAAGGACTAGGTGCCTTGCTGGCACCTAGTTCCATAAAAGGGAAAAGAAAAAAATGAAAGGATGGCCCAGGAAAAAGACACTATATGTTTGAGAACAGCTAAGAAGTCGAGTATTTACTCTTGCAGCCAGGAGCAGTGGTGCATGCCTGTAATCCCAGCATCAGAGAGGCAGAGGCAGGCAGATCTCTGTGACGTTGAGGCCAGCCTGGTCTACAAAGCAAGTCCAGGATAACCAGGGCTACACTGAGAAATCCTGTCTTGAAACAAACAAACAAGCAAACAAACAAAGAGGTTATTATTATTTATTTCACACTATATAATTTTTAATAAAGAAAAATATATGTATAAAATTTAAATAGTTAAAAATGTAATTATAGTGAAGTCCTTGCTAGAGCAATAAGACAATTAAAGGAGATCAAGGGGGTTCAAATTGGAAAGGAAGAAGTCAAAGTATCACTATTTGCAGATGATATGATAGTATACCTGACTGACCCCAAAAATTCTACCAGGGAACTCCTACAGCTGATAAACACCTTCAGCAAAGTGGCAGGATAGAAAATTAATTAAAAAAAAATCAGTACCTCTTCTGTATATAAAAGACAAAAGGGCTGAGAAAGAAATTAGAGAAACAACACCCATCACAATAGCCACAAAGGACATAAAGTACCTTGGTGTGAACCTAACCAAGGAAGTCAAAGACTTGTATGAAAAAAATTTCACGTCTCTGAAGAAAGAGTTAGAAGAAGATATCTGACGATGGAAAGATCTCCCATGCTCATGGCTTGGCAGGATTAACATAGTAAAAATGGCCATCTTACCAAAAGCAATCTACAGATTCAATGCAATTCCCATCAAATTATCAACACAATTCTTTACAGACCTTGAAAGAAAAATTCTCAACTTCATATGGAATAACAAGAAACCCAGAATTGCTAAAACAACCCTCTACAATAAAAGATCTTCTGGAGGTATCTCCATCCCTGATCTCAAGCTGTACTATAGAGCAACAGTTATAAAAACTGCATGGTACTGGCATAGAAACAGAATGGTGGATCAATGGAACTGGATAGAAGACCCTGTCAAAGTAGGCCAGTCCCCCAAATTCCATCTCCATATTGAAACCTCACAGATCTTCTGGGCCTGGCAGCCAAAGACAGACACTGTCCTAGAACCTCAACCCCCAACAAAACCATCAATTTTATTACAGAGGATTTTGAATATTATTTTATGCTAAACAAACTTCATGTTTACTGTTTTCAGTTTTTTCCTTCAGGCTTAGCTTTGACAACATGTGCAGAAGACTATATAACGGGAGTTATAACTTGGCCTGTCCCTCCAAGTTTATCCCTGTTAACGAATTACATTTGTATGCAGCATGGCAGCAAACATAGCTCTGAGCCCATTAAAAAGCTCTCAAAAGCATATCATCAGCAAACAACATGTTTGTCCTTTATACCCAAAGCTATTGAAAGGCCAGAATGTTCTTAAGGTGAAAGAGACTTTTTAGCTATGCAGGGAGTGACCAGGCAGCCTCCAGAGCGCGACTGGTTGAGGCCTGCTTGCTGCCGAAACAGCAGGTAGCAGGGCTGCTGACTAGTCTTGGGACAATCCGGGACTGGCTGTCAACACCCACCATGTGTTCAAAAACAGGAGACATCCTCATTCGCACCCATAACGAGCCTGTCAACGTTTCAAGCCTCACACACGGGGATTCAGAAAATAAACTCAGATGCACAGCTGCCGACTCTCTGCTTTGTCCCTCCGGCCTTGCACAACCAAAGGGGTTTCCTAGTCTCTGTCCAGCCCTCAGGCCCAACCTTCAGCCATTACCCAGAATTGGCAAGTACCCCGAGTTAAGAAAATGGCCAAAAGGGGCTGCTCTTCCGGGAGGAGCTGCTCCTCCTTCCTTTAATTCTGTGCTTTGTTCATCACATCTATTCAATATCCCCCAAACAGCATATGTACATCTAATGATAAAGTTGACACAAAATAAACATGAAAATACAGAATGATCACATAAGTAGGTAAAAATCACATATATGCAGAGTCAATTTTCATTATGTAAAGTATTGTGTTCCATAAAGTCACCAGGAGATGTGCATTAAATAATAATAATGCTGCATCTATGCCTTTGGGGAAATGTAGGATTTCAGCATACATACTGTTGACTCCTTCATTTTGAACTTCCAGGTAATACTAACACTATGATAATTCCTAATTAGATGAAGTTTGCTTAACACATCCACCTTTCCTCCCCTTAAAGCATATGGAGACTTCTCACATTTAAAAACTTAGTTTTGAATTTGGGAATAGTTTGAGCAATAAAATCATATACAGAAGAAGGAGGAAGAGGAAGAGAAGGAGCAGGAGGAGGAAGAGAAGCAGAAGAAGGAAGAGAAGAGGGAGAAAAAGAAGAGGAGGAGGAGGAGGAAGAAAATATTAACAAACGAGCAGTAAGGAGATTAAGAAAAGGACAGTTCCTTGTAGCTGGGCACCAAAAGGAGAGAGAAAGCAGACAGTCCCTTTGACCAGCTGGGAATGTCAAACCTTAGACCAGTGGTTCTAAATCTCCCTAACACTGTGACCCTCTTACACAGTAAGTCCTCAGTTTGTGCTCCCCAACTGTAAAATTATTTTTTGTTTCTATTTCATAACTGTAATTTTGCTACTGTTATGAACCAGAATATAATGTCTGTGTCTTTTGATGGTCTTAAGAGAACCTTGTGAAAGCGTCACTTGACCCCTAAAGGGGCTGTGACCCATTGGTCAAAACAGCTGCATTAGAGTAAGATATCATTTTTTATTCTGTACATAAATATGTCACCAAAATACTGAAAGCTTTGATTTTGACATTAGAAATTTTGGCACGTAGGAAAATTTAAAATAAGAAATTCATGAATGATCTGTATAAACAGAATACATAATGTTAGTGTAAACAAAACATTAAAGTATTCATATGTCAAGATGTATTTTATATATTAGATATGTTTAAAAATAAATTACACATGTGTGTTCCATGTTCTTTGGCTGTGCTGAGACTTGATGCTTCCTACTTCATCCTTGTTAGAAATAAGAGCCTTCAATTAACATTTTAAGTATTTATTCCCATTTCCTGTTTAGTACCATGCACTACCAAACACATTTCTTTCTAGAGCCCTTGGGAACTAACTTCCTCCTAGACACATTTGGCCAAAAGCAGTGAATAATTTATGGCACTATTGAATTATTTCCCCTGATGATCGGTGTCTGCTGCCCAGCCAGCTTCATCCTGACCTGGTTAACTCTCCTCTCTTTACCAAATCTGCCTTTAAAAGGGTGGTGATACCTCCATATTTTCTGGTGTGTATAAACAGGTGTTATAATGGGTAGCGTTAGTCTCCTGTTATTTCCAAGAACACTCTATCGTGGTTGCTGGGAAGAAGATTCTTATAAAATTGTAATCGCTAAACTAGATTATGAATTACCTCTAGATGGGAGAGGGTCTGTCCCCAATGGGAGACTGGCACACGTCCCCACACCTGGTCTACAACACAGAGCAGATGCCAGAGCAGAAAGAAAATAATTGTTATGGCTTCAATGTGATATGCCTCATCAGGCTCACTTATTTGAAGATTCATTCTGCAGATGGTGCTGCTTTAGGGCTGTTGTGGTGCCTTTCACATTGCACACTAGCTAGCAGAATTGTGTTGCTGGGCGTGCTGTGGTTCTGCTCTCAGCTCTTCGCTTCCTGATCCAGCAAGATATGAACCAGCCATACCACTAGTTCCTATTGCCATAGACCGAGGCCATCTTGCCGCTTCATCCTCCTGCCACGGTAGACCTACGTTCCCAGAAACACAGCCAAAATAAAACCCTCTCCCATAAGTTGCTTTTGCTGGTGTTTTGTCACAATGGTGGGGAAAGTAAGGAACAATTTTTCCGCAGTGTTTCCATCTCAACTCTACTCCCTTCCAAGTTCCATAGACCTATAAAGATTTTCAGGAGACCACGGAAGTGGGGGCAAGGCTCAGAGAACATGAGCCTTCTACCGCAAGAGCTGTAGCATAGTGGGGTACGTAAGAGAAAACTTGGCTAGTACAAGTGACCAGAAGGTCATCGGAAGCTGAAAGAAGAGCCCCAGGCAGGGGAGCATCTTCTTGTACTGTTAATAGATGATCTCTTGTGGGCCTCAGTACAAATGGGGGTTGCCCTCCCAACCCCCAACCATCACAGTAAAATTGAAAGTGAGCTTACGAGACACCCATTCCAAAGATGGAGGCCTAGAGGAGCCAGCCACCACATACCGATGGTGCTTTTGAGCAACTTTTCCATGCTGTGCTCAACTGTGAAACACTTTCTCCAAAGTTCATTGAATGGGCCCTGTTTCTGTCCCTCCGATTCAGGATTGCAAGCAAAGAGTTAACCAAAGTTCCCTACACAAAGCTGCCAGGGGCACCTTGGCCAGGTGTCTCTTTTCTACCATGTAACAGACTTCTGCTGCCCCACTAGAACTCTGGCCTAAATTATTTCCTTTCAAGAGTTCTTACAAAGCAAAGCAGACAGAGAGGTGAATCATTTCAAGATGATAAAATGGCAATGAGCCCACACTGGCAGAACGAAAGATTTTCCCGTAATCAGATGTAAAAACAGTAACAGTTAATGATAATGGAAGTAATCTGTTTATAAACACTGTGCACACACAGAGACAAACAAATATATAATAATTAAAAACTTTGAAAGAAAACAAAGAACTCATATGCCCCCAAAGGAATGATTTCAAGGTGTGGAATCCAGCAATTTTGAATCTAAAACAAAACCGAGAGCCCATTTACTTTGAACTCTCAGAATTTCACCCACATTTTTTGTGCACATTATGACACAGGTCTGCTTGTATCTCAATCTGTACTGTGAATTGTTTTTGTTTTGTTTTGTTTTGTTTTGTTTTGTTTTGTTTTCTGGGAGAATAGGCCCTTCCTTTTCTTTCTTCCAGCTTCAACATGGCTGGAGCACAGCAAAAGCTTGTTGAAACAGTCCCAGGAATCTCATTACATCACCCTAATTGAGGGTGACTTAATCCCAACCCAAATGTTTTCAGTGAGTAAGGGCACTCAGCTCCTTTTTGAGGTAGCCCATTCCAACTCTGGAACACTGTAATTATTGCAAAAGTCCTCTTCATATTGAGACTAAGTTTTCTTGGCTTTAATGCTCACTCCTGGACCTAGCCCACCTGACAGAACACACAGATAAAGGTTATTCTCTCTCTAATAAAATGAGTCTACAGTGTGGTCCCCATTAGTTCTTATATCTACGCCCCAACCCCATCATACTTGAGATAAAGATGGACTCTTCCTTGGGCCAAATGCCTATTTTCCCAAGGCATTCTCTATTTAAATGGGCTCTGGTGCACATAAACCAGTCAGATCTACTTTCTACCAATTTCAGTTCCCTCAGAGCAAAGAAATACCTTCTTCCCAGACTAATTTGCATTCTTTCTCTACTTCTCCTGCATTATCTGGCTTCCTTGCCTAAACTGCTGCCTTTCTCAAGTCCACTTCATCATCGTATCAAGAGAGGGCCATTTTAAGATGCTAAAATTGTGAAAAAATGCAAGAGTGAAATCAGAAACATAGCAAGGAGGGGTGAGGCAGCTCTGCAAGACTCCCTGATAGCGAGGATGAAAAGTATCACATACCCACGTGCTGATTTGAATGAAAAGCCCCTGATAGGCTCATGGGGAGTGGCACTAACAGGAGGTGTGGCCTTGTTGGAGGAAGTGTGTCACTGGGGGTGGACTTTGAGGTTTAAGATGCTTAAGCCAGGCCCAGTGTCCCACTCTCTCCTTGCTGCCTTCATAGCCAGATGTAGAACTCTCAGCTATCTCTCCAACAGCATGTCTGCCTGCATTCCTGCCGTGACGATAATAAACCAAACCTCTAAAACTGGAAGCCAGCCCCAATTCAGTGTTTTCTTTTATGACATGTGTAATGGTCGTGGTGTCTTCACACAGCTGTAAGAATGGGGAGAGGCTTCCCTTTCCCTTGAGACACCCCTCAGAAGAGCTGAAGAAGTGAGTTACGTAAATGCCATCTACTGCATCTGCCCCCAGAGGCTCTATTGCCCTTTCCAAGGGGCTCCTGGTTAGGAAAAACCTCACATCAGAACTCATACAGCAGCTCTGTGAAGAGATGAAGCTTCCAATCCACTCTCTCAAGAAGAAAGAAAGCAATGGCTTCTCCAGATGTACCACAACCCTTTTCTTTAGGGCAAGTCTTCATTTCTGTTTTTATACCTCCTTCAAGCATTGTGATCTTGAAAGATGACATCTGGAGAGAAACAAACTTGAGGGTTCCATGCGGCTCCTCAGCAGCCCGTGCGTGACAGGGTTTTCTTCCCAGTCAAAGCTACATCTTCTCAAAGGAAAATTCACATCTCAGACCCAAATGACATCTGGGGCCCAAAGCGTGTGCTTCGAGTGGCACCAGATTAAATACTGAGTGTTTTCACAGACGTTGTCTAAATTAAACATTAAAAAATCCCAGAGGCTTTAGTTTCCTGAAGCAAAGAAAAATCATCCTTCCAGCTGTCATTGGGAAACACAAAATCCCATGTTTTCATCTTCTTAGATATGTGTACAATTATTCGACACTTAAAGGGCCATTTTCATTTGTTTAATGTTGGTGATATGGTCACCCAGAAAGCGATGCTGTCAGGAATCCCAGTCTTCACCCTGACCCCGCTCAGCTACAGACAGGCTTTCTGCTGTATTCCCCAGTTTGGGGTGAACACTCAGATGCTCATGCGGTCAGTCAGCATGCCAGAGCACAATCGTCTGTCTTTCTGAAAGTGTTTTCAAAAACATATGGTGATCAACATTCACGGCCCTCTAGAAATATTAGCTGCAAAACTGGCAAGCAGCTTTGGCCTTTGTCCCCATCCGTGTGTTTATTATGTTGCATGTGGAAACTCCAGTGTTGCTGCCTGTTGTCGGTGCTCCTCACTACCTGTCGCCCTATTTGAAGGCGGTTCCTTTATGTTGCCCCCCACCAACTATGGGCTTGAGTCAAATTCTCATGGAAAGATGACCTTGCAGTTCCTTCACTAATATTAACTGAGATCAAATTTTTGGACACTTCTTGAGGTTTGTTGCAAGTTAAAACATTGGTCAGCATTCAGTGCTGTGGCCCGTTTCTAAAAGCGCAGGAAGCGTGGCGCCTCGCTGCTGTGAGGTGAGAGCAGCACGCACACTTGAGCAGATATGGACAACACAGTGAAGCCAGAGAAGCAGAGAAAACCTGGAGACATTACCTCACCCCAGCATGTCTTCAGACCTTCTAGGACCACCCAAGAGAAATGAGCTTTATTCGGTTGTGAAAGCTCATTCCCAAAAGATGTTTTCGTTCTTAAAAAAAAATCATTTGTCAACCTTTATTGACAAGATGTATTTGTATAAAAACGCCATGATGAAATCCACAATTTTGTATGACAAAAATACTTTCAGAATGAGAAAAAAGGATTATCTATACATATGTATGTCCTCACTGCCTTATTTGTTTTGAAATACCTTCACACTCATTGGGTCACTTCAGAACTCCCCTGCTGGAGCATGTGCCATTGTTCCCATTCAATAGCTGAAACACCGGAGACGCAGGCGTTGGCTACATAGCTGCCCTCAAACCTCATTAGAGATGAGTCATGGTTGGGAGTGAGAACACACAGCTGAAACCTTCATTCCCGAGTGCTTCGTCAACCCAACATTCCTCCTGAATACATCCAAAACCAAAAACAATCACATCTGAGTGACCAAACAACGGCAATCAGATAGTCACAAACCGGTGGCTACTGCCAAAGGAGCTGGCCGCGCTACGGAGCTGGCTGCCCCACGGAGCTGTGTCCCTCCACACTCAGGCTTCCAGTTGTCTCCCTTCCGTAAGATGAAGAATGAAAGGCCACTGACTGTCAATGAAACGGATGTGCTTTGCATTCTTCTAACAAAAGTCATGAACAAGTGACAATCAGATCTGCGCCCAGATGCATTCTTTAGTTGATTTTCAGTAGCGACACGCAGGAATCTGCTCTCCTGTCTGACTGCCCCTACTGCCATTGTTCTCCTCTCGGGTCCACTCGGTCAGCTTTAATTAATATCAGAAACAGCACAGGAAACAGCCTTAATTATTCCTCTTGTGTTGAGAATAAATGTAGCCCACTAAGGGCAAAGCAAACAGTAAGTCTTTGAACTTGAGCGTTATCTTTGTCCTTTGGCTTACGAGGACTGTGTGTTATCAGACATGATAATTTGTTCTCTGTGATACCCTCAATGAAATTAATTTTGTTTTAGACTAGCATACGTTTCCTTTTGCTGATACTTTCACCCTTGGCAAGGACTTATCTGGGCAGTTAGTACAGCCCTCGTCTGGCTCTGTCTGCTGAGGTTTAATAGGGCGGTTGTTGTTTTAAACAAAGATGTTTACTTTGTTATAGAGGTAAAATTCAATTCACTTCCCTCTTTTAATCTTCTTCCAGTGCAGATTGAAACCCCACCCTCCTTTCTTCTTTTTGTCGGAGATGATGGTCTGGGACTTCATTGCTGGTTTTCCTTCAGAACATCCTCTCAGACCCATCCAAATACATTGTCATCACAGGGGAGAAGCCATTTTCACACACCACCCTCAGCACCCTGGCCTCAATTCTACTGACATCTACCATCCAGGGGTAAACACTCTTTATATTAGTTTCTCTCCTTTCCTCCTTCCTTCCTCTCTCCCTTCCTTCCTCCATCCCTTCCTTCCTTCCTTCCTTCCTTCCTCCCTCCCTCCCTCCCTCCCTCCCTCCCTCCCTTCCTTCCTTCCTTCCTTCCTTCTTTCCTTCCTTCCTCCCTCCCTCCCTTCCTTCTTTTCTTTCTTTCTTCCTTTCTTTCTTCTTTCCTTCTTTTTCTCTTTCCTTCTCTCTTTCTCTTTCTTTCCTTTTTGCTTCCTTTCTTTGTGTCTGTATTGTATGCCTGTGCTTATGTGTCATACTGATATCATGATATCTTCCACAGTTGCTTCTCTCTCTTTCTTTTATTTGAGACAAGCTCTCTCACTGAACCTGGGGCTCACTGCTCCAGATACAGGGGCTGGCCAATACCCTCCAGAATCTTGCTTGTCTCTGCTCTTTAGAGACACACAGCCATGCTGTTTGTTTGCATTTGTTTTTAATATGGGTGCTAGGAATCTTAACGCAGGTCCTCAGGCTCGCCCAGCAGGTGCTTTATCCCCAGGGCGGGGAGCATCTTTCCAGTCCTATTTTAATCTTTAAACATTAAGGTTGCATACACTTAGTAAAAAGCAAAACAAAACCCCCTGCAAATTAAAATAATCCACATCCCAACATCACTGAGGCTTAGTGCATGCTATGTATTGCAGTGTGATTTTTTATTCTCAAGAGAAGATTGATTTATGAACAACAGACTTTAGGCAAATGAACTCATGCTTGCTATTTTTTAGTTAACTTTAAATTTTTCTGTTCATTCTGTGAGAATTTTATATATACACGTAATGTTTTAATCATATTCATTCTCCATCCTTTCTTCTTCCCAATACTTCTCCTTCCATATCTTTGTGTTTTGTTTTTTATAACTCTTGGTATTAGGGTTGTGTGCATGAGGAGGTGTGTGTGGTTATATATTAGTTGATGGGCAAGAGGCAGTGACACCCCCTCAAGAAAAATTACCCTGCCCACCCCCCAGGAGCCACTTGGCTCAGGAGTCAGTTGGTTCCCAGCTAGGGTGGAACTTCATGTACCCCTCCTCCATCAACACTGGAATGATGTGGAGATACATAGGTCTTGTATAGGTTAACTACAGTTTCAAGTGTGCAACAACCATGCTATGTCCAGAACAGTGTTCAGTGCGCTTTGCCAGCTCACTGGCTCTTACATTCTTCTGGCTCCTCATTGCAGACATTTTCTGAAATGTGTGTGTGTGTGTGTGTGTGTGTGTGTGTGTGTATACACTTGAGTGTGTGTGGAAACATGTGTGTGTTTGTATATATGTTCATGTGTGTGGAGGCCAGATGACCTCAGGCGGTGATCAGGCATGTGCCCTTCAGGATGTCTTCTGGCTTGCAACTCACAGAGTAACCTAAGCTAGCTGGCCAGTGAGCCTTAGAGGTCCATGTGTCTCTTCCTCCCCAGCACTGAAACATACTTAATTTTTTTTGGATGTATAAGGTCAGACTTCATTTCCCCCCTCAATTGACGTAGAATCCTTTAATTTGCCACCTTGCTCTTACATCATCGAACATTAGTATAGGCTGGGGCTGTGAGAGGAGAGGCCTCTGTGATCCAAGTGAGAGCAACAACCTCCACCACGTCCAAACCAAACTCAACGCTTTGTCCTTCATGACATTTAAAACTTCCTGTAAGATGCTTCACACTTATATCACGATCCAGTTTCTCCAAAAGCTGGACTTCCCATGCTACCTTTTTCCTGCCATTGTTACCCATTCCTGTCATTGTTACTGTAGAGAGATCTGAAGACCCTTTTGACATTCTCAACTCTGTCATTTTAATGCAGAACAGAGGATAAGTGAACCAACAACTAAGCAAAGCAATGTACAGAGGTCTTGCTCCCCATGGGGCATCATGGGAAACCTGTTGTCATGCATGTCCTTATATCCCAAAGTGATTATATTAATTAACACTCCTGAAAATAACAAATGAAAATACAAGTTGTTTCACATTTTAGTTTAAATTTCTTCCCTTGGGGAGATATAATCAAGGTCTACCTTGGGTCCCCAAAACAGAGGCAGGATTCTGTCTCTTTTTACATTTGCATATATTTTAGACAGTTCCTATAGAAGGATTCCATATGGTGTTTTCAAAAGGCCTTTAGTGTTCATTTACATTTTAATGCAGTCAAATTTATTAATATCATCTTTGTGCTATTGTTTTTATTATTTCAAAGAAATCTTTTTCCAACTCCAAAATACTCTAGACTATTTCCTATACTGAAGCGAGGTAGAACAGTTTTGTGGTTTTGACTTTTGAATTTGTATTGTTTTCTCCTACTTGGAGTTCTTTTGGGGTGTGAGTCTCATTTTCTTTTTAAGACATTAATATAAACTATGTTACCATGATGTGTTAGAAGTCTCTGTGCGGACAGTTTAGCTGCCCCAGCAGACCCTCGGGTTGCTTGAGCCTGTTTTTGAACAGTGTGCTCCTATGGGTGCCCAGAGCCTGCCACACAGTGCTTGTCTGTGTGTACTTGGATTTCCTCAGCCTGGACGTGTGGAGGAAGTTATGTTGCTTCAGGATGATTCTCGCACATGACTGAAGATGCCAGTTTGTGAAATCACACATTCTTGCTTTTCAAGGACAACCCTGAAGTATAATTTACCTCTATCGCACCCCACAGGGCCAGGCACTCTGTTTCATACTGAATTCTCAACTCAAGGTTTGTTCCTGGGGAGCGCAGCTAAAGGCATTGTTCTTCCCTCATTGGTCTTCTGTGGCCACTCACATAATCTGACGCCAAAGGCCCGTGTACGCATCAGTGTGTGGGGGCTTCCTTCTCTGTAATCACTTGTTAATTTATATACCCCATGACAAAAACCCTCATTAACGCAGTCATATGGTTTTGTGAGAATGCTCATATCTAGTATAACAACACCTCCTTGCATGTATTGTTCTTTTCAAGCATTTTAGATGTTTTTAGCTAGTGTGCATTTTATAATTGTCTTGTCAAGGTTTGAAAATGAAACATGACAATTTTGCTTTTCTGCACAAATAAAGTTTGAGAGAATTAATGTCTCTGCAGTACAAAATAATCTTTTACCCTGCATGTCTAAGTATTTCCCCATCAAAGTTTTCTTTAGTGGATGTGGTTTGTATCCTTTTCCTTTCTTGTTTAACATCTTTTTTTTTTTTTTACCAAAAAAGAGAAATTTGACAAGTTAGACATTGTTGTGTGATTTTTTTTCTCAAGTTGAACATTGTTTCAAAACAAACTTAGTGCAAAATGAGAACATTTTATGCTTCCACAGAACACTATGAAGAATGCTATGAATTTCTCCTTTTATCAGAGGAGCACTTTGGTGATTTAGGCTGGAGCTGGCCACAGGCATTTTTCAATAATAAACGTCCATCTCGTTGCGAGCACGTGTGTTGGAATGGACTCAACAATGCGTAACCACCTAGAGAAATGGCCAGTGGCAGCATGTCCAGACCACACAGGGACCAAGAGAATTTCGGGGTCTGCCAAATTGACATGGTGGTGAATTTGTTGTGAAATTTTGGGAGTTATCATAACCCAAAGAAGATCTTCTAAAGCAGGCTGGCAGCATTAAGAGTCACAGGCTGGGAGAATATTGCAAGATATTAATGCCTGCCACAGGATGGGGAGGAGCATGTCAGAAGAGGCACAGAAAGGGCTAGTCCACAATTTGAAAGTGGCTCAGAGGACCCAAAACACTTTCTAAATACTGTACAGACTGATGATTAATGCTTACCACATTTCATTACGATTTTTACAGAGCTGTCCAAATGTTTCAACACCTGCTTCACATGAGGGGAAATCCTCTTGTAAACAGGAGTGAGTCATTACCCAAGGCCTGTGAGAAAAGGACTCTTGGGTATATGCACATTTTCTCCAGGTTTTCTTTGATGGACACTGACTGAAAATAGAGCATAACCTTCTTTGCCCTAGAAATGTTTGCTGGAAAAGGGGAAACTCTAGAGGAAAAAAAAAAGCAGGACACGTTGATACACCTAAGCACATAAATAAATCCATCTCTTATTATTTATATAGGTGGGAGACATGATAATTACATTTCCAAATGGTTTAAAAACTCCACAAATGTGTACTTAAAACGTCGTAGCAGTGAACGGAGACTGGATGGCTCATTAGTTGTGAGGTAAAGAGGCATTCCCTTTGGATCACCTAGTCCAAGAAGGATGAGGCCAGACACCATTTGATGGAATAGCACAAAAACGCATCCTTTGTGGATACATGAGACCACAAACCAATATCACAGTTTTCAGAAGGATTATTCATTCACTCATACCTTCAGCCAACGCTTATTGAGTCTCTCTCATGTCCTCGGTGTATTAATATGATAAGAGATTTGGATAGTAAGTAAGACAAATAGAACATTGTCAGACCTCAAGGAGCCCATCAGACAGATAGACAGGTGAACTCAAGTCATAGGGCAAGAGCATCATGGAGAATTAATAAATAGTTGTGGAGGTACAGAGGAGAGGGAGAGCATAAACTGGACTGTTAGTAATGCCTTGTCCAGCGTCCTATGAAAGCTGACAGGACTGAGCTCACAGAAACTGAGGGTGGAAGGATGGATCCTGTGGGTTCCAGAGAAAGGTGCGTGGATCGGCACCACCTTACAGCTAGAGAGGGCCTCAGAGTAGTGTAAGTGTGGGTAAGGTTCTGTATATTTCAAAATGCTGATAGGAAGGAGTTTGAGTGTTTCTCCCCAAAGAAATGACAGATGTTTGAGGAGATGTTTAAGTTAATTTAAAAATTATCTATTTTTGGAACATTACATGGTACCCACTAATATGCATTGAAAATATTTTTATTTATTGTTAGAGAATTTCATGCATATATAAATGTATTTTTATCATATGCATCCCTCAAACCTCCCTTTCCAACTCTTCCAACACACCCCTCCCCCAAGATCACATACTTTTCTTGTTTTGGTTTGGTTTTTATAGCCCACACAGTGCAATCAGTACTTTTGGTGTGCACATGGAGGTAAGGCCATCCATTAAGCCTGAGAAACATGAATGGCCACACCCCCAAAAGAAAAAGAAGTCTCCTTCAACCAGCACCCATCAATGGTGAAAAGCTCCTTAGCTAAGTGGGAGGGGGGAGGGGATAATGCACTTCCCTCTCCCCCGCTTTCCCCCTCACCACTCCAGGTAATCAGGAGAACTGGTCCTGAGGTCCTGAAAGTGGAAGAGCTAGCCATGCCAGTCACTGCGTGTAGAACGTGAGAGAGCAGGCCCGGCACCTCCCTGGGGCAACACAGTGGGACTGGCCTTCACGGTGAAGGCACGGGCGAGGCAGCCCCAGGGGTCTTCAAGCAGGAGAGCGGCGGCCCCGCGCTGGCTGCAGCACTGTGGAGGGTGGGCCCTGGGCCTCCAGCCGGGAAGGGCAGTGGAGCTGGCTCCGGAGGTGTGGGTGTTAGTGAGCCGGCCCCAAGGGCATGAGAGCAAGAGAGAGCTGACCTGCCTCCTGTAGATGGTGGCACTGGGTGGCCTAGCCAGAGCAGTGCTGGAGAGCTCGCCCTAGTGGTGCAGATAAAAGATAGCCGGCAGGCTGACCAGCTCAGCTACCAATGAGGGCTTGGATTGGTGCACCCCGAAATCTACATCATTTGTGAACTGTTGCGGATCTTCATGACACAGGGGAACAACAGGAAAATGGGAAGGGATCCCAGTGAGGATCCAATATTGATGGTTTCACAAAAGCCAGAGACCTTGAACCAGACCAACAACTCATTGCAATGAACATTTACAAGTGAAGATGTGTGGACAGATGGGTATACAGTGAGACACACATCTTCCATGAGATATTTTGTATGCTCTGTTTTGTGCTTGTGTGCATGTGTGTGCATGTGTGTGTGTGAGAGTATGTGTATTTGGGGGGGGAGGTTGCAAGGCCAGGGGGGAGATACAAGGGGATGGGACAGGAGTGGGACTGGGGTGCTTGATGTGAAACTAAAAAGAATCAATAGAAAGTTAAGAAAATAAAACAGAAAAAGCTCCCCGGCTAGGTGTGGGGCCTCAGGAGTCTTGCTCTCACTCATTGCTCTCACTCATGCTGAACTTTCGGCTGTCTTGATTTTTAAAAATGTATAATCTTGTGCTTTTTTAATGTATCAATTAAAATAAAATTTAAAATGCAAAAGAGCCATAGGATTGAATAACGGAATGATTTGGAAATAAAGAGCATTTTGGCTGAAACCATAGGAGAGAGCCAATGTGTTTTTATCAATTTATTACACAGGGCCTGGAGAGATGGCTCAGCAGCTAAGAGCACTGGCTGCTCTTCCAGAGAACCTGGGTTTGGTTCCCAGCATCTCGATGGTAACTTGAAACTGCCTGTACCTCCAGTTCCAGAAAATCTGATGCCCTCCTCTGGCCTTCATGGGTATTGCATGCACATATTGCACAAATGTACGTGCTGGCATGACACTAATAAATATAAAATAAATTTTAAGAATTACAAAAATGTAACAGTACAATCAAAAGAATATCACCAGTCTTTAAATGTTGCCAAGTGTGTGGTGCTCAGTGTTTGGTGTCAATGCTTTTGTTGTTAAACTCCTCTGCAAAGAGCCTTTTCCTAAATGTTTTACATTCCTAACTCATGTTGTCCAGCTCATGTAAAGAAATACAAATTTTAAGTTGCCTGTACCACCTCAGTATGTAGCAGCAGCAGGAGTCAGGGCCAGCTGCCCCTGCCACCTTCAGACATCCACCTCGTCTGAGAGATGAGTGCTGGTGGCGTTTGTAGGACCTCCTAGACATTCAGTCCTCGGTTTTAAGACAAAATGAAACCACACCGTTTGGAGGGCAGTGAAGCGTCTGCATTGCCATTACCCACGGTTACAGCCTCAGGATGCTCCATGCCCCCTTTTAAAGCTTCCCTAAGCAATGTCAATCGGTTTTAAGGAGAAAGCAGGGAATTTTCAGAACAAGACCAGGAGGGCTGATTTCTTTTCTCTTAAAAAAAAAAAAGATCTTTTGCATAGCTTTCCTCTTTTAACATGTGGTTCTAGTGCCTCTTTTAAAAAAATTAAGAATATGATATTTTCAAATGTGCTCACAAAAGTGTTGGGAACTTTTGCTAACTATGTCTTGTCTTCCAAAGAGAAACGTGTCTGGTGATTCATATGCCTCTGGCCATTGTCTCCAATGGGCTGTCTTTTAAGTTAAAGGCTTTCTTCAACAGATTATTTTGCTCAATATAAACCAATATTAAGTGCATGGGAAGTTTTAAATGATTATAATAGAATCCTATGCCTTCCTTTTTTTTTAACAATGTCACCAGTATGGAATTATTATTAATCAAATGACAGTAAACATCCTGATCTGATCATTGGAAGGGTTGAATGAGACCACAAATACACCAATGGTTGAACTAACATAAGTGATGGGACACTAGGGATATGGGATCAATTTATAATCTGTTTTCTAGTCTTTCTAGGCCACATTGATGAACACAGCAGCTCAGTACTATTTTCATATGTTGCTTTTATTGTTTCAAATATTCAAAATCAACAGGGGCACTTGGAAGGCTAGAGAAGCTTTATTAAATCATATTTTCTCACTTAATAGTGTGTCCTTCCAAAAAATATATACGTGATTTGTGATGTCCTTTACAATGTATTATTTACTTTATGTGTGTGTGTGTGTGTGTGTGTGTGTGTGTGTGAGAGAGAGAGAGAGAGAGAGAGAGAGAGAGAGAGGGAGAGAAGGAGGAAAAAGAGAGAGAGAGAACCATAGCATTTGTGTGGAGGTCAGAAGGCAACTTGAGGTCAGACTTAGTGGCAAGTGCCTTTACCTGCTGAACCACCTCACTGCCTCTGCATTTTTTTCCAAGACAGGTTTCTTGTGTAGCCCTGGCTGTCCTGGAACTCACTCTGTAGACAAGGCTAGCATCGCAATGCTTAGTGTACTCTTTTTGTGGAAAGGTAAACAAAATTCAGGTGTGTTTGTTTACAGATAGGTGAGGCTTTAAGCAGCAAATTGCTGTATCTAATCCTGACTCAAACAACAACATACAGAGAGTGAATGAAAAGCCACCTTGCAGTCAGATTCATACCCGAACTAATAAGCAGTGCCATTATCCTCCTTAGAATGATGTGCAGAGATGTGTTCAATGCGCACAACCTGGTTTCAGATCTCAAGAATGCTTTCTAGTTCTCACGGAGCAAATGCCAAGCACTCAATAAATCTATCCTCAAAAATCATATTCTGTGTATGTGTGTTTACTCCAGCATGTCTTCAGAGAACATCAACAGATTCCACGTCTCACTAACCCCATGGAAAATTGCTCAGGGCAAAACCACTAATAAAGCTCACAAGGCATCGAAGCACACTCACAGTGTGCCAAAGAACTCTCAAAGGGAAAGAAGCAGATTGGGTCCCAGTATCCCGGCTTCCACTGGGGAATTCACTGAGACACTCACGCTCTCACTGATTGCTCCGACATAAAGATGTGATCTGGATCTGATGCCATAGGGATGGGCAATTTGTGGATCAGCGATGGCAACTGACTTACTACTGTGGATGAGAACCAAAGAGAGGGATGTTGTGCTTAGAGGTTTAGAACAATAAGCAAGTCCAGAATGACTGTGGTGTGGGAGGGCCAGAGGCATCAAACATGTCTTAGAACTGTCATAAATGATGCTGAACTTTACTAAAGGGCCATAAAATTCCTATGTGCCAGGGAACTTGGACTGGAGAGTTTTCTGGGATGCCCCGGGGAGAGGTAAAGCACAGTTGTCCAGTAATGTGTTCAAGCAATGAAATGACTTGCTGTCACCAGGTTCTCGGCCTGTACTACTTGTCCACACATCCCCAGAACGAAGCAAAAAAGGGACTGGATGAATGACGGTAAAGAGGTTTCTTCAGCACATGTCCCAACACAGAGACCAAGACTGCTGATGCGCTCATCTTACTTCATCCCTTCGTCGTTAAGCCTTTTGGGAAACAATGCTGCAGGCTGACAATAGAAAGCCAACACTGGAAAGACTTTTCTGATGTAAGGGGAGAAATTCCATCACTGATAGATGCAAGTCTCGAGAAGCTACAGAGGTGGAAAGCGCAGTTGGCTGCCACCTGTGCCACGTGCAGCTTGAGGGCATTGTACATGTCGAGGGACTTTGAACGTAGCAAACCTTTACATGTGACCTGATAAAGATGTTAGAGCAGCCTGAAATCATTCTGAACAAACTTTTACTGCACATGTGACCCGATAAAGATGTTAGAGCAGCCTGAAATCATTCTGAGCAAAGTACCCACCCACTTGTGTTTACCTGTTGGCTAAGCAACACATCACTGCAAGGGAAATGAAGTCAGGCTGCTAGCTATGTGGGAAATTTAAGTATGCCACGAGCTTTTTAGAGTTTTCATTTACTTGCAAGAGTTTTAGTTATAAACACACCTTCAGAATGGTGAGCACAGACAAGGATTTACCTTCTCTTCACCCTTCAACTGCCCTCCTTTGAGCCATTTACCAAAGATATGTCACTTTCCAAAGAAAAGGACTAAAATCAACAATTAAGAGCCAAACATGATGGTTTGAACTACTTGGAGAGGGTTCTTTACACATGATTTGTATAAAGAGAAAAGAAAAAAGTGCTAACATCCTCTGTGCAAATTAACTGGATTCGTGGTGGTTTTTCTACGCACCCACAGAGCTCACTTGATCACGATCCCCCGCCCTCGCTAGAATCACAGTACTCCCACTCCCTTGGCACTTGCCTGAATACTTAGCAATCATTTTCAAGGTGATTTTTTTTAAAGTTTCCATGTATGCAAGAAAATGTGCCGCTTCTCTTCCCAAGTCTGCCTTGTTTTGCTTTACACAATGCTGTATCTAGTTCATGACAAGATTTGCTGTCTTGTGGCTGAACAACATTTGACTGTTTCTATCCCTCGTGTTCTTCGCCAGCTCACCAACTGATAAGCACGTAGGCCAGATCCGTACTTAGCCACTGCATACAGCATTTCAGTAACTATGAGACTACATGTATCTCTTTATAGCATGACGTGGCCTCGCAAGAATGTGCCCAGGCACGGAGGAGCTGTAGCACATTGAGTTCTATAGTTTTTGAGTAACATCCACATTGCTTTCTACAATGATTATGCTAACTTAAGTTACTGCCAGTGGTGGATGAGCTATTTTTCTCCACATCATGCACGAATTTGTTATCATTATTACAGTTTTTTGTTTTGTTTTGATAACGATCACTCTCCCCAGGCTCTGGCGCCCTCTTGCTAGAGTTCTGACTTCCAGTTTACCTTTCTGGTGGTTTATCTGATGGAGCACTTGCTTCGTGCAACTGGTGGCTGTCCAGTTTGTCTTGCGATGTGCCTGTTCAGTCATTTGCCTTTCATTCTGTCGATTGCTTCCTTTGCCACCTGCAGATCTCTCTGACACAATGCCATTTGTCAGTGTTTCCTTCTGATTCTGTGCTTCTGAAGTCCTCTTGAGAAAATAACGGTCCTACTAATGTGGATTTGTTGCCCTGATAGAGTTCCACGTCAAGGTCTTTGATCCATTTAGAGTTGGTTTGCATACATGATGGGAGATAAAGGTCAGCTTTTCAGGCGTGTGCATCCAATATGATCCACTTTTTATATACTGCTGTTTGTGCTTCAAAATGTTCTCATGTTGAGAATCAGTGGGCTCTAGACACATGGTCTACTTCTGGGCTCTTTATGCCATGGAGCTATGTATGGGTCTTTTTTTTTTCTTCAGTTTTTTGAGAATGTCGTTATTGAACTCCGTAGTAACTGTCAGTTTACACTCCCACCAGCTGCGTGTCAGAGCTGCCCCTTTGGCCACATCCTTACCATTGTGACCAAATTTAGAGAAAATCTCAAAGGGATCTTAATTTTTAGTTTTTCTGATATGTATTGGACATTTGTATTTTCTCTTTTGAGAACTGTTTAGTCGGTTGATTAGCCTGCTAGGGGATTTTCTTTCTTTTTTATGTTTGCATTTCCGTATATTTTCCCAACACTGCCTCTTATTCTGGTGATTGTTTCCACTAAAGGAAACATTGATGTGCAAAAGTTTTTAAGTTCTTACGATCCTATTTGTCAACTCCTAGGACTGCTTTTGGAATACGTTTCAGAAAGTCCTGGCTTACAGCCTTTTGCCTTTTTGCCTCTGGCAGTTTCAAAGATTCGTGTGTCTGTACAGGTTTTTGATCCATTGTGTGTTGATTTTTGTGCAGGGTGAGAGATACAGCTCTAGTTTCATCCCTGTGTCTGGCTGCGCAGCTTCCGCAAGAAGTGGTCTTCTTCCTAGCACGCACTTTTGACACTAGAGTAGACAATTAAGAGGCTGTAGCTCTGTGGCCCAGCATCATGGCAGGCTCTACATGTCGTATTTTGAAAAATCTGTCTTCAAGTTCTGGATTTTCCCCCTTGAGCTAATCTATTTTTGAGACTTTTAGCTAAATTTTTTAATTTGACATATTGAGATTTTCACTTCTAAGATGTTTTTGTTGGTTCATTTTCAAATTTTTTCTTTGCAGGAGTTTTTATTTATTTCTTGATTTCACTTAACATTCATTTCCATTCTCTTGGATCTCAATGACCTTTTAAAATCATTCTTTGAATTCCCTATTAACATTTCACCCACTTCAATATGTTTGGAATCCAAGAGATGTGTTTGGAAGGTGTTTTTTGTTTTTTTTCCCTTTGTTTTTCTGTGCTTCTGGCGTTCATGTACTCAGATTTGACCATCTGGTGGTTAGGTGGACTGAATATCTACCGTTTTTATAAAACAGCCCTTTTTAATTTTTTAATCTTTGGAAATTTCATATACAGAAATGTTTCTTGATTATATCCTTCCCCACCTTCCCCTTCAACATTCTCTAGTGCCTGCAGCACATTTTTCTCTCAACTTCATGTCCTCCCTTAAAAAACACAGACCACACACACACACAGACCACACCACACACACACACACACACACACACACACACACACACTGACCACACCACACACACACACACACACACACTGACCACACACACACACACACACACACACACACACACATACACACACCACCTCCCACTGACTCTATCTGTGTGGGGTGTGAGGCCATCTGCATGAACCTGACCAGCCTACCAGTGGTCACAGCTGCAAACAAGAGTGACTCTCCCTCCCCCAAGTAGCCATCAACTGGCGACAGTTCCTAGCTGGGGGTTGAGAGCCCAGGAGCCCTTCTATCATTCATGCTGGAGCTTTAACAGGCTTGATCTTGTGCAAGGAAACACAGCTGATGTGTGCTCATGTGTGTTATGGTTGTCATGCCCAGAGACAGCATTTCACAGCGCTCTTTCCATTTCCTGCTCTTATGCTCTTTCTACCTCCTCATCGACTACCTCCTCATCGACTACCTCCTCATCGACGACATCCTATGAGTTAAGGAGGGAGTAGGAAGCAGAGCTGATAAAGATATCTCATCTATGGTGGTTTGAATGTATGTCCTCCATCGTCTTGGACATCTGAATACTTGGTCTCCAGTTAATGGTGCTGTTTGGGAGGTTTAGGGGTTTGGCCTTGAGAACATAATGAAGGAGGGCTTTGGGACTTGAAAGAAAACCTCTTGCCATTTCTAGTTCTCTGACAGATTCATGCTTACTGTGAACACACAGCTTTCTGTTCCTGCCTCCATTCTTCCATTCTTCCATCATGAATCACAACCCTCTAGAACCATAGGCCAAATAAACTCTCTCTTCTGTGAGTTGTCTAGATTGTGGTATTTTATCACAGAAACAGAGAGGGGACTGACACACCTCCTGTGGCTGAGGACTCTCATCCACTCATGCTCGCCACGGTGAGCAGTTACATGTCACTGCATTAACGGCTGCCCACGGGGGGGGGGGGTCCTTTGACCAAAGCTGAGAGCAGCACAGTTGGTGTGAGCATAAATAATTAGAGGGTAGTTTGATAGCACTAACCGTTTAGTAAAACAAGTTACTCCGGGCGGAGGACTGTGATCTCCAGCCAGGAGTTTTGACCAGAATTACACTAGCGGGTACGAATTACTTCCTGTGCCTCAAATGCAGTCAGAAAGCAGTTTGTTCCCACACAGCAGTTGTGCTGCTTCACCAGTGGGTACATGAGTACTGAAACATGGAGGGTCCAGTGCGGGGTGAGGCTTCTGATGTGTTTCCTCCCCAGCAGCCTGTGTAATGCCCCTGAAAGAAAGACAGCAGGGAGTTTCCTGCTTAGTTTCAGACTGATTTCTGCATGTCCTGCCGGTAAAGCGTATGGTGTCTTCGGTAATAGAGTCTTACCATGTAGTTATATTTGGCATCTAAGAGCAATAGCGGTAAGCTGCAGTGTCCTGGGTGCCTCTGGGGAATCCTTGAATAACATGTCCGGCATTGAGATTTTCATTTAATAATCCATATCTTCTGGGAGCATCATTTTCCACCCTTGCAGGCTACCTCTGTGCCAACTCCTAGTTTTAAACTTTATTTGTAGTTATCTTACAAACTGGTGGGTTTCTATAATGCTTCTTTATATATGCTTAGTCCCAATGAACTCATCTCCATATCCTCCTTTTTCTCTTCCCTCTACCCCTAACCCACCTAAAGAGATAATCTTTAGTGGTCCTGTTATTTCACAATGCATGTGTGACACTATCTCATATTATTGTAATCTTTACTTTGGTCGTAAGATCACAGGTATCCATCTAGCTTTTTCATGCACCCCAGTGTCTGTACTGCTCACTCTCCTGAGCCCAGTCTGGTTTATGAGGTGGTACCCACAGAGCCAGGACAGTGAAGTTTCTGTGGAATTGAAGATATAAAAGGACACATGTTTCTGGTGCCTGGAGCTGTCCAAACTAGAATCATAGGTTCCTTCTCAAGATGGCCCTGGCTCTGGCCTACAGAGTGTTTTCTGGAAGATGATATGACTTTCTCTTCAAAACCAGGCCATTGTGCAGATGGTAAATGCTTACTTACTTAGGATACAAGCCTGGAAGGGTGGCGAGTTCCTGTCCTGACTTTCTTCAATGATAGATTGTAACTTGTAAGCTGAAAGAAAACATTTCCTTTCCTGAGTTGTGTTTACACAGAATGCTATTTCACAGCAACAGAAAGGAAACTAGAACATGCAAGCAAATACCTTCCACACTCAACTTTTTTAATCTCATATAAGCCACAATTGCTCTCAAATACTTCAAAATATGAAAAATTTAAATTGAGTTGTTTTTGTGCCTAACAGCAGATATTACCCTTGGGTTGTATTTCAACTTTATTTTAAGGGGACCCTCTTACTATTTTGTCTAGTCTGGCCTTGAACTTTTGTGCTCAGGTGATCTATCTACCTTAATGTCTAGAGTTGCTGGATCTATTGGTGCCTGTGCCAGGAAGGGGGCAGTAAGCACACTTTAAATGTGAATAGTAGGTCAAGCTGTTAGCTTATTTAAGTTAAATTAACTGCAAGTCAAATCTCAGATTGTCTGTCGAGGCTATTTCTGACTCCTGGTTGTGGGCTCTTCAGAGAAGCCTGAGAGAGAAGTGCCTTACCATTGATGAGGGCTCCTGGCTCTAACAAAGATGCTAAGAGTTGGCCACTGTGCTATCCTTTTTTCTTCACCTTTTTCTGCCTCTTTTAAAGAGTTGGAGGCCGGGCTTACTGGTTTAATATATTAGGAATGTACATTATTCTCTTTGGTAACTTTAAAGCTGCTTTAGCCAGAGCTAGGAATGGATTCCTGAAACACCAGCACCAGAACTTGGCTGGACCCTTGCTATATATGAGGGGTGAACAGCCCATGTAAAGATATATATGCCAGTTTTAGTAAATTATCGATAAAGCAGAGCACAGCGGGAATCTTGGATTTTGCAATGGGAAAGCAATTTGTTCTGAAAGGCTTCAAGTTTTACTGGCTGGCCATAAACTATGAAGGTTTGTGGTTAAATATGGGTTTCCTGTTGAACTATTTTCTTAGGTTGAGACAAAGACTTAGGTGGAAATGGCATATTTGAAAAGGTAAAATGAGGTATGAGAAAGGGCAGTGACAAAGGGGGAAAAGAGACCTATAATCCGGGGATGTGTTGCTTAGCAGGTCAACACGGTCAACATGGACTTGAATCCTTCTAGAGCTGCTCTGGGGAACCCGACATTTAAACTGTTCTCTGTGAATTAAGGAATTCTCTAGTGCTGACTACCCAATTTGTCATCTCAACTGTATGATTTGCTTTGAAGTAAGTGTATAACTAACTCTACGAAGGAATTAAATGTTTTCTTCAAAACAGAATGTCATATGTACCTTCAGTTTACAGAAAGTTCAGACACACAGTTTGTGGTACTCAGGAGAGTTAGGTATAGTTGGATCAGTCGTGTTATGGCTCGGCCTCCACAGTAGGTCATGGTATCCAGAAGTAGCTCTCCTACGGTGATCTTTTTTCTCAAGGCTTGGGCTAGAACCCAGTGCTTCATACATGCCAGATTTGAGCTAGAACCCAGTGCCTCATCCATGCCAGGCAAGCACTCCGCTCACAGCTGCTCCCTAACCTGAGAAGGAGGTCTTGATGGAGTCTATCAATCTGCATCTTCAGTATTTACTAATTCATATTAACTTCTTTACCGTGTGTGTATTAATACCGCTGCATCATTGGCCTGGCCTTGGGTGTTAGGGCAGAGTTTCTTCTCAACTTCTGACAGCAGAAGCATCTTTAGTGTACGCTGCAAGAGGAGGTTACTTTTTAATTCCACAGAAATAACGTTTCACCCAAGATTCCCTTTCCTGTAGTAACAGTGTTTAAGTCTTGCCAACAAGACCCTTAATACACATGAAGATTTTCTGGAAATCTCTAGGTTATCTAATATTAAACACTATGTTTAACTTTTGGCCTCTTTATCCAAACTTCTGTTGCTAGTTCGCAATAATTCACATGATGACCACAACAAAGCACTGCCTTTTGTCTAAGGGTTTACCTCTCCTGTCAAAGTTCATTTCTCTTCTCCAAGTTAAATAATCAACTAAATAAATATTTTTAAGGTTCCTTTTTTATTATTTTTTGTCAATTTATTTTTAGCATGTTTGTTGTTTGGCTTTTTGATTCCATAAGTAATACACGCTTATTTAGGAAGCTTAGAAACTATGGAAAAGCACAGAGAAAAAGAAATATTACTTTGGCATTTGTTTCTGTCTGTGTGGTAGAGAGAAGCTGTCAGTTGAATTTGAAATGGAGGTAAGTAGGTGCATCTAGTCCGCCAAACCTGGACCTCCCCTGAGAAGAGCATGTTCCTTCAGCTTCGTGTCTCAATGCTCACTAATGTCTAATGCACCAAAGCCACTGCACAGGTTTCAATAAGGCATGTGTCAAAGTCTGCTTCTATGCCATGATACTGTTCACGTTCATCTCAAGTTTTATTTTCTTAATATCTAGGTCCTCGGTTCTTTATGTGACTGGTATTTAAAACAAACAAACAAACAAACAAAAAACCAACCTCCTTGACAAAATCAGCTTCACAGGAAAGTTTTGTTGAGCTCACAGTTCCAGGCCACACTGTGAGTGTGGAGAAGGCAAGGAAGGAACCAGGAAGAGCTGGTCAGCACACAGCTGGGAGCAATCAGAAGCAGCTGAAGGCACGCTCACGCTTCAGCCCACCTTCTCCTCTCTGGTATGGTTCAGGACTCAAATGTAGGGAATGGCATCAATGACAGCGGGCTGCGTCTTTCTGCATCAATGAGGACAATAAAAAACAATCTCCAAAGACACACCCACAGGTCAAACTGACCTAACGCCCTCGCTGAAATTCTCTTCCCAGGTCATTTCACACTGCATTGAAAACCAAAACGATCACAATCAATATGCATATAGAAAACATATAGAATGAGATTTATAATAATTAAGCTTGGTCTCCTAAAACCTAGGTGGCACTGACAGCAGATGACCTAAAACAACAGTAATAACATTTAAAATACTGGCAGGATTTGAAACTGAGTTATAAAATATTTGGAGTAAAGTTTATTCAGTTAAAAAGTTATTAGGGAATAAGACTGTGTAAAATGATATTGTGTGAGCGGATGATAGAGAGTTGGGTACGAGTTTTCTTAATGCCTTTTGAGTTCTAGAAAGGACCAGAAGTTAAATTCATCACAAAGCCACCGATATTCCACATGTGTTTAAGGAGTGAAGTTTTTAGCTAAAAAAGGTCTTAAGTTGAAACATCTGCTAGAAATCAAAGTGGCATTTCTATTTTCTCTCTCTCTTCCTCTCTCTCTCTCTCCCTTTTTTCCTTCCCTCCCCAGCCCCCTCGGCGTGTATAGGTGTGTGTGTGTGGGGGGGTCATCACACTTGCCTCTGTCAAGCCAGAGGTATTCATCTCTATTGTTATAAACCTTACATTCTTTTCTTTGTCTTTGGTTTGGGCTTTTTAGAAATATTTTTAATTGAAATAAGATTGCATCACCCTCCCCCTTCTCATCCAAGGTATCCTTCTTCCAAGTCTTCCCATGACCCTCTTTCCCACCCCCTCCATTGAAATATGGTATTAGTAAGGGCCTTTTCTGCTACCCATCCTAGCTCCCAAATAATTGACACAGAGACCTATTAGACTTATTCAACAAGCTTTAAGCTCTATAACTGGACAGATATTCATCTATTCTAACCCAGTTATGGTATCCTGGCTACCTCCCAGCCATGTGCCCATTTACCTGCCATTTCAGTCTTGCCTTGGCCTTCTGCTGTAACTCTCTGTCCTCATGGAGAACTCCTCTTCATTGCAGCTTTTTCTTCCTCTCCTCTCTGGTCTCTATCTGAGACCCTGACCGGGAATGGGGAATAGAAGTCCCTGCCCTTTGTATCCTCTGTCTAATTATTCGCTAATCAGCTTCTTTATTAACCAAACAGAGATAATTGGGGAGCAATTTTTACACAACACTGAGGCAGGAGATTCTACATAGAAATGACAGTGTCCAATGTCTGGGCTGCAACCAGATCTCCGGGCACAGAAATCAGCATCTGAATACACAGTGCACAAGACCACCCCCCAATACCCCTTTTCTCAAATTTTCTTTATTACTGTTATGTACAGACATATTTACACATGTGTATGCATGTACAAATATGTAAATACAACCTACTGAATCTATTTTTTGGTGCTTATGTATAGATAGCTTCGGGCTGATCACTGCACTGGACAACCAACAAGGGGGCTTATCCCTGAGAGAGGCAAATTCTCCTTCTCCAAGCATCCACCTCTCAGCCAAGAAGTCTCTCTCATAGTGAACGAAAACTGAAGATATTGCAGAAAACCACACTGGATACAGTGCCGATATCAGTGGGCCATGAGGAGCCCTTCCCTAACTGATATATGACACCTTCCTTTTGAAACAGGATTTCTCATTGAACCCAGAGTTAGGCTGGCCGGCCAATGCGTTCCTGAGATCCATCTGTCTCTACCCTGCCCAGCCCCAGCCCCAGCAGAGGATTATAAACAAATACTACCATCCCTAGTCTTTAAAGAAATCTGAGTACAGGAATCTAAACTCGGGGACTCATGGCTGCAGAGCAAGACTTGCACCCATGGGGCTCTCTGCCAGGCTCTCTTCTCATTTGGTTTTAATGAAGAAAAACCTTAACTATTCAATGATTTGACCACACACAGAATTTATAGTCAAAATCAAATCTTTTCATCTCCACACAGCTTGAGGTTGACCCAAAGGTCTCTTCCTCTCTCTCACACACACACAAACAAAATTGACAGAACTGAAAAAGAAAACATGTTTGCAGAATGTTTTCAACATTTGATCACACAATGACATTGACTTCTCCTTTGTGAAAATCATTCGTACACCAGTCTGCTGTTTCCAGTACAATGTAAGCTACATAAAGGGAGGCTATTTCTCCACATCAGCATTTCCAGACTATTTGGAAGAGCCTTGGTAGTTACAAAGTTACAGACTCCAGTTGCAAACATATGCGAGCAAAGAATCATTCTAAAAGATTTCAAAGATATGGTTGCTTATCTTTCTCCAAAACTTCAATGCGTTCAATGGGCGACACGATAGCTTATTAGTCTTGTCACCAAGCAACTCGTGTAAAGTACTCCTGATGTTGAGCTTCTGAGCAGTGAGCGAGCCAGTTTGAAGTCTCTGGACTTCAGTGGTAAACACAAGGACACGTACGGTGATGTAAACACGTCTGAATCTACTATAAAAGGGAAAACATTCAGATACTAAGCTTCTAAATTCAGTTTCCATGGTGAATTTGTTTCAGGAAGATCTTCTGTACGGTAGCCAAGGGATGGGAAAGAGATGGGGCATTGTTGATGTCAAAAGAGATAAGAAGGTTTAGGGGAAGTCACGCTGGTCCATTGGTATGCAACTTGCAGGCTGAGCCATCTGATTTTGAATTGCCTCAGCCACACCACAGTGAATTTTCTAGAGATCAAGGGTTTCTATGTTAGGAGGAACCTAACTATCCCATGTACCCAGTATTGTGTTTCACTTCTGAGTAATTCAACACACAGTGAAGCTAAGAGACTCATTAATTGAGAGTGGAAAAGGGAAATTGGGTATTTTGGAGTAAGTAATGGTTCTGGGTACTGAGCAACCAATTTAAGGCAATCAACCACATGGAAAGAAAATGCTCACCTGGGCCCTTCGGCGAAAGAATCTCACCATGCAAGGGTGGCTGCTTCTGATGTCTACTTTCCATCCATATTTTGGTTTTCTGTTTATGTCTTTAGAAGAAAAAGAAAACTGTAAGTATTGGCTTACATTTCCCCCACCCCACAAAGACAGCACTTGATAGCTGTCTGTCAGGGTAGCACAGGGCGGGGCCGGCTGCCAGGTCTGGCCGTGAAGGCACTGGTTTCTGTGCATTTACTGTGTCCTCTTAGCATGTATGCCATACCATTGCAAGGAAGAGAAGAGACAGGAGAATATTATTGCCGCTGTCTAACCAAGAAGAGTGACTCTAGAATTTAACCTTAAAAATCATGGATTGCAAATATCCAATGCTAGTCCCACCCTCTAGAGAAACCTACATGCTTACGTGGTAGCTGGTAAGTGCGGTGCTAGTGCCTTTACACATCGCTGAGTCTCCACGGCAAATAACATCAAATTTCAAGGACAATATCTTATAAAGCCAACAAACTCAATAATCAGCCAACTGAATCTTTACATAAATCTAAAAGATTTTAGTCCCAGATATTCATCCACAAATCAAAAATGGTATGAAAAAAAAGCACAACTGTCAAGACTCAACAAAAAGTTAAGTTATATGTAGTGTTTTGAGAGAAAATAGGTTTAAAGATGAACCCTATAAAATATTTTCAGTGAAACTTAAAAAAAAAATGAGCAAGTTCACACCTAATGTGAAATAAATGACCACAAGACACACCTGTGTCAGAGCAAGAAGCTGTTGACAGTCTCTATGCTGTAGGTACAGTTTCCTTCAGAGCAGGTACACAGCCAGCCTCTGAAACCCCCCTGAAGGTCTGCACAGAGGAATCAGTTCACCTCCACCCTCTGCCCTCGAGAGGGGAAACCTGCCTCAGAAAGGATCCCCCTCATCGTCTAGCTACAGAGAACTAATCCTACAGCTTTAATTACCAGGTGGCTTCTTCCGTTCTGGAATGTCTTAAATCTGAGAGTCTCACCTCCAGGCTCTGGAGACGGCAGACAGATCTAAGGGCTAATCCAGAGGGGCAGCTGACTTGAAACAGCTGAGGGACAGCACAGCATGCCGCCCAGAACAGTCCACCAGCCTGGGCCCCAGGACCCTGTTGCAGAAATATTCTTGTGAGTCTCAGAAATCAGAGACGCCATGTGGTGGCTCATGACCACAGGGCAGCATTCCGTGGTCACCTGGGGAACTTGTGTTCCATGCCCGTTTGGAAATAACATGCATGTTAAGTTGTAACCATTAGCTTTTTGGACACAAGGACAGCATATCTGAATACCACTGTGGGAAAAGGGGCCAGGTCTGGGGCTTTAATACGAAATCAAAGCATGTCAGGACCAGAAGAAAGCTTAGCTACTCTATCAGTTTTTCATTAGTGACAAGGGAGAAAGGACAGGTCAGTCCATTACGGCAGGAGAGAGACTATGGCCTGCCACGTTTCATCAGCAGTCCAGTAGCTTAGAGAGAACAGGAAGTGAGCACTGGCTGTAAGGGCAAGGGCCGCCCCCAGTCACACACTTCCTGTAGCTCGTGTTACATGACTTTCCCGAACTGTGCATCAGCTGGGGACAAGTGCATTTACACGAGCCCATAGTGGACATTTCACAGTTACACCCAAGCCCCCCTTGGCTTCCTCATTCCCAAACCTCAAGAGTCATTTAGGGCACTGGGTGACATATGAGACTCCTGGGCCCTACCCCAAGGTGGTACCTGACTCGGGAGCTCTGTTTTGTAATACCACTGGAAAAGTAGTTCTCAGCCCACTCCAGTGACCTACCAGGAAGCTGAGAACCAGAGGCAGGAAGTGCTTTTCCCAGAGCGGCACAGTCAAACAGTACCCAGCCCTCAGAGGCTGGTATTGGCCTCGATGGGAACACCCAGCTTGCTACCAAAGTGGCTACTATTGTAAGAGCAAAGAATGGATTCTGAGTGTGGGTATGTGCCGAGGCGAGAGCGGAATGCTGCGGGTAGAGTTTAAGAGCCCTTCTCTCACGGGAAGGTCTTCCTTCACCAAGAACCAGGATGACTGGTCCCACTATGGCAGCCAGTTTCTCTTAGGCAAATATTGTGGAACTTTGTCCTCCGGGCACCATGTGACTGCTACCATCTTGAATGCAGAGTGACTGTGATTATCCATTAGAGGCACTCACAAGGTTGGGCCATCTCACTTTCCTTCGTGGAGGAGAGGAGGATTCACAAAGCGTGTGAACATCCCAGCCTAAGGATATGAACCCTGTTAACAGTTGGAGGAAGACCCTTAAGTTGTGTGTACTCTTGTACACCCACATGCCTGGAAGCAACCCCTCCTAAACCCATTGGCTCTCCAAGCTGTACTTGGGTAGAATCATTTCATTGATCTCTCATTACCCTCTGGGTGAAGAGAAATGAAATCCCCAGGAAAAAGTCAGCCACAGCCAGTTACTGTGCTGAATTTGTGTGTGTGTGTCTGGCTAATGACGAGGCTGGACTGGGAGAAGCTTCCTATCTCTTCTAGACCTCAAATTATATGTTTTGCCAATGTGTGTAGAAGAAAAATTGTGCTCTCACGATTTTAGTCACTTAATTATTATGTGACTAGTCCTAATTATACTAATCATTGACAGTTAATTAGTACCAAGTTCCAGATAATGTCCCACGTACTGTGTGTGTGTGTGTGTGTGTGTGTGTGTGTGTTGTTACTATGTCCATTTTTCAGATGTGGAGACAGAGGCAGAGAAAGCAGACTAACTTTTCCAAGATCACTTGACCAAGCGGTGCAGCGGGGAAGAAAAGAGACAAGAAGAAAACTAACCAACCAAACAAACCGAACAGAAATGAGGCATTCAAGCCGCACTTTCAATGTTTAATCTCACCTTTTTTTTTTAAACCAAAGCAAACTTTATTCATTTTCTGGTACATAGATTTACTTATGAAGCCATGACAATTATCCAGCAGCAAGTGCTTGGGCATGCTCACAGAAACTGAGTCCTCCAAATCTTTAGTAAGCCTTTCTTGCTGACCGAAGTGCCTTAGTTTAAAACCATACTATCAGTTTCACTAAGTGATATTGCAAATTATCTCACACTTTACAGGTACACATATCTGTTGCCCTATAATTAATTAGTACTCCAACTGCAGCTTGAAAGTGGTTCCAAAAATGTTCCAGGAACAAATCAAAATGGAGTATTACTCATTTAATCTCACCTTTTATTTTGCTTTTGCCTTGCTCCTCTTAAGGCACTGAGGCACAGCCACATGGGTAGGCACTTAATATTCTATTAGTCTTATTTAATTAGATTTTAAATTGTTTATTTAAATGATGCATAATTTATTATGTAAAATATAAAATAATCATACAACATAAAAATAAAACATGACAAAAATATCACACAGAGCAGTTTAGAAGAGATGAAACTCCATTACTCTAAAATATAAAGTGATGTCTAATTAAATAAATTACCAAGTTAACAAAACAGTGAAGAGATAGCTAGTAAGTACAAGAGAGGTGCAGATAAAACTCTAATCTAAAGGAGGCCGGGAGGGAAAGGAGAATAGAGACCGAATGGGAGAAAGAGAACGCGCCTCACCCGATAACTGTGATGATGATTTGCTGTGTGGGTATGCCCTGACACTTTCCAAAGTGTGTACTTCACAAAGTGCTATTGTCTATTGTATTTGTACTGTCAGGACAAAGTACGGGTTGGCAGATAATTTTTGTCATGGATCCACCTTTATGCCTTAGAAAGCAAGGAAATGACTGAATAAAAATCCACCCATTTCTGCACTGAAAGCCTAAACTGAAATGTCACATGATGTAACTGACTTTACAGCTGGTACCAGGCTTGAAGAACACCGATAGAGTGAGTTAAAGCCAAGACATCATGGTCTCTATGAAATGGGAAGCTGAGAAGTAGGCACCATCTTAGTCTGTTATAACAGACTACCATAGACGAGGTTGCTTAAACGATAGAAATTACTTCTCACAATTCTGAAATCTGGAAAATCCAAAATCAAGGTCAGTTCCCTTCTGGGACCCCTTCTCCTGGATTATACATGTCGACTAACTTGAGCGCTCACATAATCTCTGTGCATACACGGGAGGGAGGCACCTGGGTCTCCAGGATCATCAGCCCAGAGCCCCAGTCTCCTGATTTTATAGAATCCCAATCACCTCATTCTAGCGGCTGTTGCAGCAGGGCTTTGCTGTTAATTCACAGGACAAAACATTTAGCCTAAAACAAGTAAAGGGGAAAGTATGGTATAAATATGAAAGTAGCCATATACAAGCCAAGCAGAGGAGAAGCCTGGCCTTCATGAGCCAATCCTGCCAACGCCTTGATTTTGGACTCCTAGTTTACAGAAATGCAAGACAATGTGCGTGCATGCGTGTGTGCGTGCGTGCGTGCGTGCGTGCGTGCGTGCACTGTGTGTTTGTGTGTGCATGTGTGTGTTTGTGTGTGCATGTGCTTGTGCATGTATGTATGTGTGCCACCAAGTTTATGGACCATTGTAAGAAGAGTCTTAGGAAACTAATATAAAAATGCAAAGGATAAGAAAGTAAAAACACTTGACCAGAAGACAAGGAACAGGACAGGAGCCTTCCACAGGGAACCCCTGAAGGACTCTACCCATCAGGGTATGGAAGGAGATACTGAGACTCACTCTGTCATACTTTGGGCAGAGTGCCAGAATCCTTGTGGAAGAAGAGGGAGATAGAAAGACCTGGAGGGGACAGGAACTCCACAACGAGACCAACAGAGCCAAATACCTGGGCCCAGGGAGCCTGCAGAGACCAATACTTCAACCAAGGACCATGCATGGAGGGGACCTAGACCCCCTGTTCAAAGGAAGCCCATTGGCTGCTCAATTTCCAAATGGGTTCCCTAGTAAGGGGTACAGGATGTGTCTCTGGCATGAACTCAGTGGCCAGCTCTTTGATCACCTCCCCCTGAGGGGTGCAGCCTTGCCAGGCCACAGAGAAAGATGATGCAGCCAGTCCTGATGAGATCTGATAGGCTAGGGTCAGATAGAAGGGGAGGAGGTCCTCCCCTATCAGTGGACTTGGGATGCTGAATGAGAGGAGATGAGGGAGGATGGGATAGGGAGGGAATGAGGGAGAGAGGGAGGGATTGGGAGGAGTCGAGGGAGGGGGCTGCAGTGGGGATACAAAGTGAATAAAGTGTAATAAATAAATATATAAATAAATTAAATTTAAAAAACAAAACAACAATAACAAAAAACACTTGACCAAATTATTTGTAATCTATTGCAACTGCCTCCCAAAGATGCTCTGGTCCATCCATGTGCAAAGTTGCTGGAATGGCTAGCCTGAGGTTAGAACTTTGCTGGGGCTTAGCATGTTTGACGCAGAAGATAAACTTGAAAAGATGTTCCTCTTGTCTTTAATGCTTATAGAATCCTTTAAGGACTCTCTGCTTCTCATTTACCTCTAAGGAACTCACATGCTTACTGCTGTCTTTAGCAGCATATAGCCAGAATAGCCAGACAGACATTCACATAAAGCAAAAGTTCAATGTTCTGGGAAGGCCTTTTCTATCTTGAAAATCCCCTTTTCTAAGTCAGTTCTTCCAAATCCAGAAGAGAAGTGTATTCTTATGTCCATTGTTCTTTATAGTAAGATAATTTAACTGAAGAGACAGGAGAAGGAGGTCAGATAACTTCAGGACCATCACTAAACGAAACTACCCAGTTAAGGTTAAATAGCTGACTGCATGAAAAAGTATCTCAACCTCTTCAAGAATCGCCTTGATTTCATTCTCACAAGACTCATATACTTGTTTTCTAGGAGCTGCTTAGAGAGCTGTATCACAGAACATAACCAGATACAACTTTGTACTGGTATTTTCCACCTGTTTTATTCTTTGGTTGTTTGGCTAAGAAAATGTTCCTTGCTGATAAGGTAAAACTCAAAAGCCTTTGAACACTACATCTTATAGGGAGGAAAAGATGTTTGAAAGCTCTGGGGAAAAGTTCAGGTTCTACTAAAAGAAATAAAATAGAGAAGGAAAAATAGAAGGATGAAAAGGAAGGGGAGTGAGGGGAGGAAGGGATGGAGAGAGGAATGGATTTCATCATAAAGGTCTTTGCACAGTAAGCAGGTCCTGTGTAGTTTTCTTTGTTTTAGTCTGAAAGTTTGTGTAAAGAGAACGTGCTTTATCTCAGTCAAACGGAATGGAGAACAAAGGTCCTCTGCTCATACTGTCCCTGCTTTTTATCCAGCACTTGCCATGGCCTCCCAAATGTACGGGTTGCTTTTTGTGGTAAATCTTCTAAGTGTGACTTCATTAACTCTAGAGACAGAGACCATTCTTGGCGACAGTGACCCAGTCACCTAGCCAGGCAGTGCCAGGGTGAGCTCAAGCTCAGATCTCCAAGCCCATGCTCTTCTTGTCTCCAGATTCCTCCCAAGCCATGTGAAAGCCGAGCTTTCACACCACATCTTTCAGGGGAGTTTGGCAACTGAGTTTATGTTGTAACCAAATATAACTTTCCTGCACTGTCCCTTGATCTTGAACTGCTGTGACTGAGCAAGGCCTACTTGTTGCCAGAATATAAATGAAGGCAAATAATATACTTTGATCTCATTACACACAATCTTTTCCCAAGATTCCATTCCTGAGAATATACTTGCTAAATGGCATCTAATATTCAAATGACAGGAAGATATTTTACGCCGCTTGTTTTCTTGCTCAGCTAGAATGATTAAGAAGAAGCAACTGAACTGCAGTTGCATTCCTACTTGAAAACGTTATCACTGGGAAGCTGTCGGATCCGATGCTATCGTCTCTGTAATTACGAACGAAATACCCATCCCACTGGCAGTCCCCACAATACAGGGGTAATTGCTGCTATTACGGGATAGTTGCATATGGCTATTCTTGTCACATAAACTATAAATTATGTGCTAAACATAATATAATTTATAATGAAGAGCTTACTGTGAACCAGTAGCTACCCAACTCCAGTGGCGCTCTGTGGCTATACAAAGTAATTACATAATTATTTAAGCCTCCCAAACTTAGAAATTACAAAGCACTTATGATGAAAAGCATTACCACCAGACACTAAATGGAACTTAAAATAGTTAGCAACCCAGTTTGGGTGATGATTTATTTTTTTCACTCAATGGCAATCCCATCATTATCCTTCTCTGAGATAGCATCTAAAATATTTAAAAAGTAGAAGTTCAGATAGTGGAAAAGCTCAATGTTACTGGCTCTGGATGACTTGGCCAGCGTGTTTAACAGAGGCTGTGGGCTGGGAAGATGGCTCAGTCCGTACTGTGTCTGGCAGGAAGGTGTGCAGGTTCGTTTAGTGCCCAGAACCTGTAGGAAAACTTACTGTAGTGACACGTTTGCAGTCTCAGAGCTTGGGAGGCAGAGACAGGAGGCTCTCTGAGCTCAACAGGGAAGTAGCCTAGCCTGTCAAGCTCCAGGTCCCTGTGAGAGAGATCCTGTCTCAAAACACAGAGTGCTCAACATCCAAGGACCAACTGAGGTTTGCCTCCAGTCTCCATACACACATGCCCTGCCCCCCCACAGTGAATCAGCCCCCCCCCACACACAGTGGATGGGCACACACACCACACACAGTGGGCGGGCACACAAATGCATGCCCTGCCCCCCCAGTGCTATATGTGGCTTTTAATCTTTCAAAAGATACCTGATGAAACAATTTAGCTGTTGGATTTGTTCTCAGATACCAGGAGACTCAGGTATGACTTCTATGAACTAGTAATTCCACAGGAGGGAATTTTTCTTTCCTAAAGGGCCAAAGTAGACCTAGACTTCTCTGACTAGAGTGTTGACGTGTCTGTGTCATATAGCACCCTCTGAACCAGTTGCCATGTGCAGGTGTTATGGTCTAAATCGAGGCCAGGTGAGGGTCCCTAGGTCCAGCAGGGTTGGCTCATTCCCAGAGGAGTTCTGTGGTGTAGTAATGGAAGGAAAGAAAATGAATGCTGAGTAGAGAAACAGAGCAGACGGCTCAATGGCCACGATCTATGGTCTTCCTCCCACAGGGATACTTTTCTTTGATAGTAGAAACCTCTGGACAATGAGTTCTAGTGGGAAAACAAAAACAAAAACACTTCAAATGAACAAGAGAGTCCAAGCCGGAAGCTGACACCTATACTGTCAGCATTTCCCATGAACGTGTTTACAGAATTCTCATGTCTCCCTCAAAGTGCAGCTTCTCTGGAGACAGGGTTCTTCAGTCTCGGTCCTCAGAGCACTGATTCTCCAGCACTAGTTTCTCAAGCACACTTACACTTTTCTTCTTTCTTCCTAAATACCAGCCAGGCATGACTCAGGGACTCCGCTAACACTACACCAGTCACAGAACACTCTAGTGAGCCACAAATCCATCCTATGTACACTGATGAACCTACATCCACAGGCCTGTGGGTAAGGAGAACCTTCTGCCCACCTGGAGCAAGGGCTAAAGTGTATGGTGAGAGAAGGTTGCTATTCCAGCCCTCAGGTGGAGCAAGTTAGTCTCCCTTGATGCCCAGAATCTGACCTTCATTCCGAGGGCATAATTATCCACCCATGGGTTTTGGTGGGAGATAGACAGACATTTGTCATCATAGAAGCTAAATATGCTCTGGGCCAACCTCCCAGTCCTTCTCACTGGCAATGTATGGCATCTTACCTGGCCACTCCAGTTTTTGAACAAAGAATCACAGATGCAAGAAAGAAGACTGAGATGAATGTTCTCTGACAGTGAGACCAGTCTGCCATGAGGTCGAGTTTAGGGACAACAAGACAGAGCGGCACGAAGACCACGCCCAGCGTCTGAGGTCGGTCATCCTGGGCCTTGGTGCGTATCTGTGGCCTAAGCCCTGTGCCCCCAGACTTAGCCTCCCTGGGCTCATTTCAGAAGGCAATTTTTATTTTGTTTTACCTTCTAACCCTCCAGCACCCAGAAAGGGTCTATGTCCTCTGCACACTCTTTATTTTTCTTTTAAATAACTCCAAATTAAAATCTCTGTCTTGTGCCCAAAAATATAGACAATAGAAGAGTTCTCATCATATGCACCATAAAGGCTAAGCATAGCATCTCAAAAGATTTCATGGCACAGGGTAAAGGCTGTCTGTCTCTGCCACATAATCATTCCGTAAATTTAACCTCAGATACATAACTTCTCTCTCACCCAGTCTCTTTAATGGTAAAATTGATTTAGTGGCGTCTACATTCAAGATCCCTGCAAGGTGAACCACAGCAGACTGTATGGCCGCAGCAGAATGAAGGGTTAAATGAGCTTTGTAAATTACTAAACAATTGCAGCCCTGTGACCTGCCTCGAGCCAGTAAGTAGCACTTAGTATCTACCACAGAGGAAAGAGATGAAGGGCTTATATTTAAAAGCCACAACTGTCACTGGGAACACTTAAACATTTTAATTTTTTTATAATTTTCTAACTTACATAAAACAAGTTTATGAACAGCAGTGGCTTTGAGAAAGGTCAAGGAGCCCCTTGGCTGTGGTGGGCCTGGTGGTTCATCTGTGTCCCTCACACACTTCCCGGCGTAGGTGAGGGCCCCGAGGCTCATCTCTGCGGAATATAAACTAGTCCCACAAAGCAAAATGTCTAGGCTGTGACTCCCGTCACTTATTCCTTCAAGTGCCAAATGGATCCGGAAGAGAGGAAGACGATTTTGAAGGAGGAGGGAGGTTCTTTTTATGAGTAGAGAAGACGCTCGACCATCGCAGATGAGCACCTTCCCAGTCCCATCTCTCTCTCCTAGAACTGGATGACAGATCCCTGTGCTCTTGGAATTTTACTGTGAAACCAAAAATCCGTACACTCTTATTTTCCTCTTAGACTATAAAGACGGCAGAAAGTGGTCCTGAATCCAGACTGGCATGCCCCTTCCATAACCATGTGACAGTCCCAGAAATTAGAGCTGACAGCCATGGTAGAATCATGGAGGAAGAACTGAGGAGAGAGCCCATGTCACTCAACGAGTAGTCAGAAGAAGATCCAAGGGAGGGCTGCTTCCTTACAACCTCACATTGCTTCTTGAACAGTCGTTCTGGGGTCTGTAATCAAGTATCTGAATACTGAATTTATGGGCCCAGGATGGTAAGTGTGGTTAAATGGTATTTAGCAATTTTGTGTGGTGTTCTGCTAAATATGGAAAAGTCAGAAAAGAGTTTCTGTGTCCCAGCCCCCCTTCGGGCATACTTACACTTTGGGTGATATCTAAAAAGAAAAAAACACAGTCCAGCCAGGAGAGGGGCAGTCAGCTTTACCTGCATCAGAGTTTAAGTTTTTTTTTTTTTTTGAAAGCTTTTCTTTAGGGTATGTCTAAATGTCCTCCTTTTTAAATCACGAATTGGTATTATTGCCTTAAAATCTTGAAATTCTGCAGGGTATTTAGAGTGTTTTGCTACTTCTGACATCCTTTGGGCCCTAGGACCTACCCTCTAATACCTGGCAACATTAGCTGAAATGCAAACCTAAGCAATGGCTAGCCGACCTGGCCAACAGGAACTGCGCCTTTTTCTGAGCACTGTTCTCTCTCCTGCCCCCACCCCCACAACAGCATCTGCTCAAAGACCAAGTTCCCCAGTGTGACCATTTCTATGAAATAACAAAACTACTTAAAGGTGATGTTAGCCTCTATTTTCATGTTGTGCATTCTGTACATGTATGAACTAGTGCATGTGAGCACGTGTGCCACTGCATCCATGTCAATCAGTTTTCTCCTATCATGTGGATCCTGGAGCTCAAACCCAGGTCACCAGCTTGGTGGCACACACCTTTACTGAGCCACCCTACCAGTCCATTCTGCACATTTTCTCACTGCTTTGAGACAGAGCCTATGTAGCCCTGGCTGGCCTGGCACTCAGATCCACCTTCCTCAGCCTAGAACTAAAGCCATACATTACGAAAGTCTATCATGTACTTAAAAGTGTTAAGGACTACATGCTTCCAACAAGTACTCTATTTCCCCAGTATCTGTACAGAGCAGTGAATAAACTGCACACAGGACAAAGGCTTAGTCAGAAACGCTTCTGAACAGCAACGTTCTGCTCTAGACTCTCTTCCATTTCTCTCATGTCTTTGTGGGAATATTAACAATTTCAGTTCCTGTGTTTGTTTTTTCGAGACAGGGTTTCTCTGTGTAGCCTTGTCTGACCTAAGTTTTGTTTTGTTTTTTCCTACAAACTTTAACACAATTTAAAAACATGTCTTTTCACTAACTTTGTTCCATACCAGCAGCCTCTTCGTCTAGGAAGACCAGGTGCTGCATACTTGGACTTGTCTGTTTTTTTGTATACACTATACACTGCAGAATAAGACGCACAGATATAAGGAGCAATGGCTAATCTTGCATTACCAAATTGACATTAGTATTAGGCCCTTCATACATTTCTTTCTTCCTCCCTCCCAAACAAGTGCAAGACTGCATTGCTCAGAAGCGGTTTATCGTTCTATTTTCAAGAGACAGCACTTCACTCTGAGTTTAACAGAGAACAACCTACAATATGGATTATTTACTATGTCTACCTTTAACATACTTTGTGCACTTCTAAACACCTAGGAGGACTAGATGTTTCAGATGAGGACATAAACTTGTCCCCTATATACATAGTAGTAGTGTTAAACACACACACACACTGGGCGTGGCCTTTGTTAATCCTCTTACCACATCCAGAGGACTGGTTTGCAGCTGAACCTAGGGGTCCATATGTGCATTTCTGGTAAAATGCTTGTGTTTATTGTAAGTATCCTAAAGGAGAGCACATGGTTAAAAGTACGGTAGAATTGACGGAAAAGGTTCCTCTTGAACACAGAATTGTTAAGCCATGTCTGGAGAGTGTGAGTTAATTCCTGTTGCTAGGCTGACTGGAGGGCAGAGGGAGGCTCACAGGGCGAGAGCTGCAGTGCTGTGTTGAGACTGGCATCCTGAGAGCTGCTCCATAGGAATACATGTATTGATGGGGGGACGCCTCTTCCTCACATGTTAATATGTAGATCTGATGATGAACTAGGAATGCTGAACTTAGTGCGGTCTGTTGCTTTGTTTCCTTGTAAGCTGAGCACTGAGGGAATGCAGAATTGAATTGTAACCTCGCGAGTGCATCTATCTAAAGGCCTGCTGCCATTTTTGTCGCCTGTGACTTTTTTGTAGCCAAGGAAGCCAGGATTACAATTTTGTCTGACAGATTGAGATGGCATGCTGCATTCTTGGTTATCAAAATGCTCATGTAGCGTGGGGTTTTTAGCTGGTGAACAGTCACGATGGGGGGGGAAGCATGGTACTTCCTGTATAATCTTAATTACCTAAGTGTACGTACGCTTGCAGGATCTAGGACCACACTGAGCTGAGCTGCTTGTGACCGGGTGATTTAGCTCTTGGATTCTTGTGTTTTGCTTCCTGTAATGCACATATTAAAAAATAAAAGGTTCTTTTAAAAGCTTAAAAAAAATCTTGAAATTCTGAGCACTTGGGGCTAGATTTCTGCTTGATAATGCATGTCTTAGTGGGAATGTTCTTCTCTGGAGAGGCCTGGGATGGGTCTGGGCAGCAGAGGCTCACGCGAGCTCTGAAGGTCTTCAACAGGCCTTGGACTCTTCTCGAAGCATTTCCTAACGTGTTCAGGAGCAGGGCCACAGTATACTTTGGGAAAAAGGAGTTGTGAACTATAATGGTTGCTCTAACCCTGGAGTTTAAGGATGGGATTAGGTTTGACATAAAAATCTTCACATTTCTATTCCAAATACTTTTTTTTCTTCTTCTTTCCCTCCTCCCACTCTCTTTCCCCCTTTCAACTTTTCTCTTTACTTTTCTTTCTTTCTTTATTTCTTTTTTTTTGAACCAGGTCTCAATCTATAACCGCCAGATTGCCCTGGAACTTGGTATTTACCCCAGGCCAGCCTCAAGCTCATCATCCTCCTGCCTCAACTCCCCAAGTTGTGGGAGTAAGAATGTGTACCACCACACCGGTTTTTCTTTTCTAATGTCTGTGCTGGCTTAGCAATTTAAGAGCCTATGATATTTTCATTATTTTCTGGCTCAATTTGAAAACCATACAAGGTATTTGACGTACTTCTCTTGGAATATTCTTAGTTACCATTTTGTTCCTAAAGCATATTCATGGGCCCAAGTCCTCCACCATCTTTAGCATATTCTATTCTAATTTTTTAAAACTATCTTGAACACTCAAACTCATCCTAAAAGTGCTGTGCCAAGCATATCAAATGCACTTATTAAATGGGTGTATTTTTGGTTCTAAAGAATTTTCAAAACAATTTGGCTCCAAAACAAAAATTAAAAGGAAAGAAAAAGATAAAACTTTTAAAAATTTGGCTCAATAAAACTGAACCAGAAGAACATGATTCTCAGGTTGGTGCTCCATGACACCTGGCTCTGTCACCCTGTCATCCTGTCACTGAGCTCTCACCCACATGGGGCAAGTAACTACCTCTTTCTTATCTGTAAAGTGAGGGCAGTCACGCTAACCTTTTAGTGACAGTATGAAACTCTACAGCATTCCTGATGCACATCAAAATGTGTTAGACCACACACACACACACACACACACACACACACACACACACACACCAAAGCCAAACCAAACCAAGCCAAACAAACAAAAAAAGCCAATTTACACAATACAGGTATATCTAGTTGGTTATCTAGTTGCCTAAGGTAACTATCATAACACTTTAAATAATCAAATTTATTTCGTTATGGTTAAATTGATTTCTATATCTATTGTAGGCATTGTATGTTTTAAAGTTGTATATTCTGAAAGAAGTTTAAGAGCTCCTTCATTGAGTAGTACCCAAGATAGCTCTCCATTCTGATTCAATAATGTTGAAACATGGAATTTGGTGAGGGTAAGATGGAATGTCCCCATATAGGTGACTTCACGGGGTGTTGCCAGTTGACAAAAGACCTCTTCTCCCAACCAGAAATCTTGAAGAAACCAGATATGACCATGTAGGTATTCTTGCCAGAGACTCATAAAACACTGTCTTGTGTTGGGAGGCAGAGATGCACTCTTTCCCTGCCTGCGTCTGCCTGCAATGTTCCTGGCTTTGCCATTGTTCATCACTTTCCTTGAGGCTGATGGAGAAGCTCGTAGGTCTTCAATGGCAGGCTCCTTGCATATGTGGCTGTTGTCTTTCCCATGTCCTGTCTCTTGTTCCAGAGCACACTGCGGATCTCCTAGATGTCCTTGATGCTCAAGCCTGTCCATCTGTGTATTACAGATCAAGCCTCCCCTCAAGGGGAGGGGTCGGGATGTTCTTCTCCCCCACCACCACTGTCACCCTCATGGTTACCATTTACTTCTCCCACTACCTCTACGGAATTTTCTGTCTTAATCAGAGAGTGGGTTATGGCCACCACTCTGTTCAGCATACTCAGGCTCTTTGCTGCTTGTATCAGAATCACATTACCCACTGACTGATTAGTGATTATATTTTGTGTTCCCCATCCTAAGTGATGTGAAAGAGGTGCATCAAAGGTTTTAGAAAGCAAAAGAGGTGAGAAAATAATGAGGCAGATTTCATGGAGGAGCTAGGACTTGACAGATGAGCAAGAACAGCACAAAGAAGGTAGAGAAAGAATCTTGGGCAGAGAGAATGAACAAATGTTACAAAGGTTGGTAAATGCATAAGGTAGCAGGGTATATTTACAATGAGTAGTCCATTGAACACGTGGTGGGAAAATATCTACAGATACAACTGAGAAGGAAAGTTGAGGCCAAACCAACTAATAGGAGCTAATAGGCTTGATAGGCAGCAGGAAGATAGACTATATATATGATAGATAGGTAGATAGACAAATAGACCCACATTTGTAATGTCGACAAAGCAGTAATATATATGATAGATAGGCAGACAAGTAGATCCACATTTGTAATGTTGCTGAAGCAGTACGTTAGACACGGCATTGAGAACACACCTATGTTGGCACCGTGGAGATGCTGGTCAGAATATGGGTTATCCCCAGGGGCTTGTCTTTTGAATGTGCAGTCCCCAACTTGTGTCCACGTTTTGACAGCTATGGAGCCTGGCAGGAGGGTAGGTGGCTGGGAGTGAACTTTGATGTTCATGCCTGCTCGCAGAGCCAGCCATCACTGCTTCCTGAGCAGTCATCAAATGACCAGCGACTCTGGCCTGCGGACTCAACTCCCTCTGAAACTATAAGATAAAACGAACCTCTCGCCACTGAATTGCCTTCTTTCAGGTATTTTGGTCATAATGAGACAAAAGTAATACAGAAAGAGAATTTTTAAAAAATGGACAGAGATATTAGGAAAGAGCCTTTAAGAAATCCAAGCTAACAGAAATGAGTGTTTCAACTCTGTAGTTGACAGAAAGAACAGACGGAGAACGGAGACTCTGCAGAGGTGTCCAGCGTGAGCTGTTCATGGAAACTGAGGGACCAAGAAGGGAAGGGCACCGGAGGCGGCTGCGTGGTGAGACTGAAATCCTGTGCTCTCTAGAAGCAGACTGATGATCTCAGTGTCGCTTCTCAAGCACCCTCATTAAGTTCTAACTCCCCGCTACACACCACCACAGACACACTCACACAACAGACTAGATGAGTTTCACAGCAGTCATTGTGTTTGGGGGATTGGAACCAGGCATCTGGGGTAGTTACAGAATTTTCCTCCCTGGAGGTCTTCACAATAGCTCAACAGCCAGCTGTCGGTGACAGCTTAGGTGTGGTTCTTTCTGAGGCCTGGGAGGCAGCCAGGGGTCCTGTGATCTTCTCCAGGCTACAATTCTGCGCTTCCACATTATCTTATAGCTTGACCCCAAGGTATATTATTCCCTTGGCAAAACAAATAATGCGATAAAACCAGAATGCTTCCCAGACTCTGTCATAGAGTGAACTCTGGAAATTCTGAAAATGAAGTAATGAGTCTTCCAGGTAAATTACGAAGAGTGTTGTGTGGAGGTCAAGAATCCCAGGGTTTGATGGAACTACTTACCGCATTGTCATCCCTAAACTAAGACATGATGGGACGTCAAGATATCATCAGGATGGAAAAGCCTGGAGGCTCCTGCAGCATGGAGGCTTCAACACTTCACCTAGAGCTTCTCGGAGACTATAGCAAAATGTGTGACTTCTCAAGCTGTGGCTGCTAGTCAGACCCTCCTCCCTCCCTACCCCCGCCTCTGCTTTTTAACTTCCCATGAAACCAAGATTTCCTAAAACGCATTTGATAAATATTCTTCTGGTACTCTTCAAATCATAAGAAAATTGAGGTTGGATGTGACAAGAGAAATATGTAAGCTAGTCCAACAACGTTCTGGCGTTAGCTTGTTGACTGAGTTATTTTTAAATTACAGTACAGTCTCTACAAAGCGGAGGACTGTGCCTTACATGGTTGTTACACAAAGTAAATAAAGTGAAAAACACAAAGCACTTAGTGCAGGGCCTAGTGCCTCATGAGTGTCTGGCCCATAGAAGTCAGCTTTCTACCTCCATTATGGTGTGGGGGCTAATACATTTTATAAATAAATTAATTTAGGTACACAAATTCTTAGTTAATTAAGACTTTTGGTCTCTTTTAAGAAACGCTACCTTGTACAGAATCAGAATAAAGAATGCAAGTGTTCTCCTTTAGTGATCACAGCCGTGTGGAAATACACGTGTATACGCAAAGAGCCACTGAACAAGGATAATATTTGCAGTAAGTGGCAAGTCATGTTCAGTTTGTTTTATCTGAAAAATAATAGACTGTTTGCCATCACAGTCTTAGGCTCACAGAAAAATGAGTGAGAGGCATAGATCTCGCAGCCTCATCTTCCACACACACATACTTCCCAACCGTTAAGATCCTGGACCTGCATGTTCCAAGGAATGACATCACAGGCAAACCAAGTTCAGAATTTGCATTAGGGCCAGTGCTGCACATCTCATGGGCAAATGTCTAGTGACCTGTGGCTCTTATCACTATCTTCAGAACAGTTTCACTGCCCTACACATCTTCCCTCTACTCCCCCCAATCCCACCCTCCCTTCCTATTCCTCCCTATCCCCTTCCCCTAGTCCATTGAAGGGGGGGGTGTTTCTCTGCCATTGCCATCTGCCCATAGCTTGTTAAGTCTCATCAGGATTACCTGGATCCTCTTCCTCTGTGGCCTGGCAAGGCCACATCACCAGGTACGAGTGACCAAAGAGCAGTCAACTGACTTCATGATAGAGGCAGCCCCTGCTCCCCTCACTCCACATGGAGACTGAGCTCCCAGTCGGCCACATCTGAGCAGGGGGTCTAGGTCCTCTCCATGCATGGTCCTCCGTTGGTGCATCAGTCCCTGCAGGACCCCCGGGCTCAGATATTTTAGCTTTGTTGGTCTCCTTGTGGGGCTCCTGTCCACTCCATGTCCCTCTAATCCCACCCCTCTCTTCCTCCATTAGACTCTCTGTGCTCTGCCCAAAGTTTGGTCATGAGGCTCAGCATCTGCTTGGATTCCCTGTTGGGTGGATCCTTTCAGAGGACCCTCTACAGTAGAGTCCCATCCTGTTTCCTCTCTTCCACTGCTTCTGGGGTCTATCCTGATTGCCATTCTGAATGAGGTTTAAGCAGCCTCCCTAGGGTCCTCCTTAGTGTTTGGCTTCTTTAAGTCTGTAGATGGCTGTCCTGTATTATATGGTTAATATCCACTTATAAGTGAGTGTATATCACGGTGGCTTTACGTTCTTTCTCCTTCATGACTAGCAGTTTTGGCTTCATATACTTTGAAGTGCTATTTTTAATACATACATACCAAGAAATATTCTGATGGGTTTATCTAATTACCGTAAGGAATACTGTTTTTCATCACTTAAAATATTCTTCCTTCTGAAGTTTATTTCATCCGACATTAATATAAATATTCTAATTTTGTTATAAGTCATTGTTTTCATTTTATGTGTCTCTCCAACTTCTTGCTTCTAACTTCTATCTTTATAGTTAAAGTGTGATTCTTATGCACAGTAAACAGCTAAACCTTTCAGGAGTTTCCTTTGCCCTTGTGGGGCCTGGGAATCAAACTCAGTCACCAGTCTCAGCAGCAAGTACCCTTACTGCTATCTCTCTGGTTCTCAAATAACCTAGCACTTTACCCACAATATAAAAACATCACAGTAATGTGCTTCCAGTGTCCACCTCATATATAGTGTTATCGCTCTATATTTTGGATTTCTGTATGTTATGTCTCACCATTATAATCTTATTATTTAGTTTTAAATCTAAATCATATTTAAAAGAATTGAAAAAAACAAAGCTATGATTTTCTTTTCACTTTTAGCATTTTTTATTCTGTTGTTTGTTCTGTGTTTGATATTATTTTATTTCTTGGAGCTGATAGAATTTCTTTGGACCTTTCTTGAGTACAGACATCTGGCGATCAGGTCCACTTTTCTTAGTTGAAGAACTCTTTGGAGCTGATGAGTTGGTTCAAAGGGAAAAGGTGCCTGCCGCCAAGACTTGTCATCTGAGTTCTACCCTAGGAACCGGCATGGTAGAAGGAAAAGTCCACCCTCTGCAAATTGTTCTCTGACCTACACACACACAAACACACACCACATCAAATGAAAAAAGTTAAAAGTCTTTGTCTCTCCTAGAATTTTGAAAGACTCTCTCACTGGGTACAGAATTCAAGGTGTATAAACTGTTAGCCCTTGCTATAGCTCCAGTTCTCTGAGCCTTATCTTTTAGAATGAGAAGCTGCCTAAATTCTCACCCTCTCATGCCAGCACCAAATATGCCGTCTCTCCTGATTACCAGTGTTTGAGAACACATCACGTTTTCACAACTTGTCATAATGTGCTTCATTTTATGAGATTTTATTTCCATTTTTACTGCTTGTGATTCACTAAGATTTGTATATAGTTTATACTGAGTGTATAGATTCAAACCAAAAGACTTTTACTCTTTTGACTTTTTCTCCTTCCTGGGTTATAACTGTATGTGTTGAGCTACTTGACATTATGCGTTCAACTGTAAGATAAAGGAATTTTTTTTACTAGTTTTTATGCTTCTTCAGGTCCATTGTTTATATAGTACAAACTAATGCACTAATTACATTAAATGTTTTATTATTGTAGAAATTGTGGGATTTTTTTTCTCTCCAAGCTGCATTTAGATCTTAACAAGTTTTTTTTTTAACCTATTCTTATCAGTTAACATTTTCTCCCACGTTCTTGAGTATATCCATTAAAGTAGTACTCATAATTGCTTTATTGTCTCTACCTATTCCACTTTTTATTATTTCTGGATCCATTCCTACTCATTCATTTTTCTTCCTGTTTTAGGTCCCATTATATTTTTTCTTTTTTTTTCCTTTATTATTTTTTAAATATTAGTTACAATTTATTAACTTTGTATCCCAGCTGTAGCCGGTTCCCTCATTCCCTCCCAATCCCACCCTCCCTCTCTCATCTCATCCCTGCCCCTTTCCAAGTCCACTGATAGGAGAGGTCCTCCTCCTCTTCCATTTGACCCTAACTTATCAAGTATCTTCAGGACTGGCTGCAATGTCCTCCTCAGCGGCCTAGCAAGGCTGCTCCTCCCTCTGAGGGGTGGGGGAGTCAAAGAGCCGCCATTGAGTTCATGTCAGAAATAGTCCCTGTTCCCCTTACTAGGGAAACCCACTTGGATACTGAGCTACCATGGGCTACATCCGAGCAGGGGTTCTAGGTTATATCCACACATGATCCTTGGTTGGAGATACAGTCTCATAAAAGCCCCCTGTACCCAGATATATTTGGTCCTTGTGGAGCTCCTGTCTTCTCCAGGTCATACTAACTCTCCCTTCATTCATATGGTTCCCTGTACTCTGCCAAAGGTTTGGTTCTGAGTCTCAGCATCTGCTTTGATACACTGCTATGTAGAGTCTTTCAGAGGCCCTCTGTGGTAGGTTCCTGTCCTGTTACTTGTTTTCTCCTACTTCCAATGTCCACGTCTTTGATTAGAACCTGGATATTTTGACTTTGATGTTCTTGGATGATAAACTTCATTAAAGAGTTGAGCTCTCTCTGCTGTGCAGATGAATCTCTTATGATTTCCCCAAGGCTCATTTTTGTACTCTGCTATGGAAGGTCTATACAGACTCCATTCTGGGAACAATTTGCATTACAACTCCTACTCGCCGGCCATGACAACTCTGCTGGGGTTCCCTTCTCCGTGAGGTCTGGTGACAGAGGCGTGCTCTGCTGGTGTGTTACGTCTGCTTTTATACACGGGAACTGGCCAAGCAGGCGTCTAGGTCCTCATAGCTCTTGCATCATCTGTTCTCTTCTCTCAGGAATCATCGTTCCATGACATCTGTTATCCAGCTTCTGTGATCTGCTCCTTCATGCATTCGTCTGGTTTCTGATTGTTTACACTTGGAAGGAAACTTTCGTGACAGTTAGTCAGTCACTGATGGGAATAAACTAATATTTATGTAGTATTTTTGTAATACTTTACTCCATATAGCTCAATATATTCTGACAAATTATGTTTCCGTGAAAAAATCCATTCTTTATATAAAACATGAAAGGCAAAAAGGTACAATCATGAAAGGAAAAATTGATAACTCAGAATTTATTAAAATTAAAACCACCTATGTGCGAAGGGCTGTGAGAAAACAAAAAGACAAGGCGCAGACCAAGGAGACACAAACCAACAAAGGACGCTTCCAAAACTGACTGGCAAAGAGCTCTAGAACGCTGATTTCAAAACACCCTCATGTGTTTCTCCAACCTTTTGTTTTTAACTCCTGTCTTCATAGTTAAAGTGGGGTCGTATCTTTAGATATAAAGAGCTGAATCTTGCTGCAGTTTGTTCTTTGCTTCTACCTCACGGGGCCTGGGAATCAGTCTCAGAGCAAGCCAAGCATGGCGGTATACTTGTAATCCCAGCACGTGGGAGGCAGAGGCCTTGAGTCCAAGGACAACCTTGTTTACACAGCGTGTTTGAGGCTACCTTTGAGATCTTGTCTCAAGAATAACAATAAATATAGGCCAAAGGTCATGAGAGCCACCTTATTAAAGAATCTACACAGACAGTAAATGTGTGAAAAGACTCTTTACATAATATATCACCAAGAAAATGAATTTTAAAACACTAAGATATTCTACTACATATCTGTTGTAATAGCCTGAATCCAGAGCAATGGCAAGGCCAAATGCTGACAAGAGTATGGAGGACCAGAGATTCTCACTCACCGTTGGAAAAGCCTCTTTGGAAGACACTTTGGTTGTTCTTTTAAAAAGCAAACACATTTTATCATATACTCTTGTTGTTTGGTAATCACTCAAAAAATGTGATATTTGTTTCTATACAAATGTCTGCACAAATGTTTATGAAGGTTTTATTCCTAATGGTTAAAACTTAAGACGAAGATGCTCATCAGTAGGAGACTGAATAAACAAACTGGCAGGGCCCTACAGTCGCTGCTGCTGAGTACTAAGAAGAAATGAACTATCAAGCCACCTAAAGATCTGGTGAAATTACACACATGTAATGAAGATGCTTCAGGGGACATTTCTTTATGGTGATTCCCAGATTGTGTGATTCCTTTTTTGTTGTTGTTAAAAATATTAATATAAAAATATGAAAGAACTATAGAAACATGATTTTTCAATACTTTTACTTGATTAAATAAAACGGAAAATGCTCTGTTGATTCTCCAATATTTCTCTTGTTTGTTTTACTGGGCCATGAAATGAAATAGATCTTACTCCCTTGTCTTAGGTCACAGTCACACCCACAACAGGACTGAGCAAGAGAATGAAACAAAGAACCCCGGCAGTCCGTGTTGTGAGTTAGGCTAGATGGCATAGCATCTAGTTCTACCTTCCCGCTATGCAGAAGTGATAATGTCAAACAGACCTCTGCCAGCTACATTTAGACAGGCTATTTCTGTCAGATCAGGTTCGCCAGGAAGCAGACAGCGCGGCGGAGCTGAGAGGGCAAGAGGTATTGGAGTGGGGAATGAATGGCGAGGAGTGCTTGCAGGAGGAAGCAGAGAGACGCTTTTGCCTGTTCCAAGTGCTCCGAGTGAAGATGGGGAGGAAAGAACTTGAACAGAAAGGGACCCAGACTGTGCGAGAATGAGTCATCTGGCCCAAACAGAGCTCTCCATACAAAAGCTGCTGCTGCAGGGGCCTTCCCGAGGCAGACGCGGCCAGCTCCTGCCTACCTCAGCCAAACCCTGTTGCCGGCCAGAGCTTCCCACGGAGAAGCAACCTTGGCACCGAAGCCGGCACAGACCCTGGAGGGTCTGCAGCTGGTAGTCGTTGCCAAAGTGCACTCACAGGTGCAGGTCTGCTTCACGGGGAAATCAGAGCAAAGTTCTTCATGCCTGTCACTCTGATTTAACACATCAAGGCTGTAGACATGGTGGTCTTGACAAGGAACGGGCTCAGATCACAAGAATACATCAAAGGATGCCATCCTTGTACTTCCGAGGATGCACCTTTGCCTTCTCGCCCGAGCCTAAGCCTGCTGGCAGAACAGTCACTGCCACTGATTCCCCAGCTGATGTCTTCAATGAGTAACTTCTGTGTGTCACTGAGCCCCACTGTCCTGACCTATGAAAGGGGCATTACTGCACATCCTCCTTGCTGAAATAGGAACTGAAATAACATGAGGGGGACAATGGAAGGAAGACACAGTCTGCCTCTCCTAGGGCTATTTTATGGAAAACCTGAGGGTCTGCACCAATTCCAACCTTCGGTAAGTTCTCCAGTTAATTCCATTCCCCAATTAAGCATTCCAATCAATAAATGGATATTGAACTATCAGTGGTTTCCCAAGATGAAAACACTAGAATTACCGCCTCTAAGTATAAGAAGCAAGAGTGTTTTCCTTTTATTAACTTATTTAGACTCACCATTAAGTTAATTCTTATTCTTATGTTTCACTCTCAAAACATATATATATATATATATATATATATTTTGGGGGGGACCACACCAGGGCAGCATCTCTGGACTTCCCATTTATCATTAGTTCTCAAATGAAATTCTGCATAGTAAATCACTGACTTCCTTAGCATTTATAGTTTACTTCCCTTCAAACAAAAAACAGTTTCATTAGCTTTCCTGAAAGGTCATGCTGCATTGTTTGTTCAGAACCACTGTTCTAAATTTAAACATCCTAGTGTAGGTTCTGAGGGTGGAGGGAAGATGGAATACTCTAGAATCATAACTCAAAGAGGAGTACGACTGTAATGGAGCACCTGGACAGTCCACATTATGATTTTCTTAAAAATGAACCTTCATCTTAGGCTGACTTTATTGAGATCAGCAAAATAAAATTATTGCACACGTGTCCCTGACGTGGACAGCGATTTAAAGGAGTGACATGACAGGACGACTTTGGCCACAGTTCAGCTCTAATCTAAAGTCATTAGAGAGTCCTCTGCAGTCGTTTGAGATATTCTTCTTTGTTGCCTACACTTACAATCTTACACACTCATCGGGATCTGTGAATTACAAAAGGATCCTAGAGGTAGAATTAAGCAACGGGAGCATGTGTGACAAAAGAAACGCACCACCAGATGTTAGGACGCAGCATTCCCAGCTAGATTCTTGGCACCTCATGGCTGATCTCCGAACACAGACTCACTAGAGAGCTTCTTTCTTCCAGGAGCTAAAAGAGGAGATGGCTAGGAAGTTGGTGCCCCTGACCCGATCCCTAGGAATACAGTTAGGGATTATTTCATCTTGTAGAAGTCAGAAGCAACAGAAAGTTGGTTGAGGTTCCGTGAATGAGCATGTGGTTTGAAGGTATGAATACGGTGTCCCAGAAGTAAAAAGCAACATCTGAAGGGCAGAGACAGGAGAGTGGAGTATTAGTGTATTTGGGAAACATTAGACAGAACCGAGCTGAGGTTGCCTAGGTAACCAGAGATACGGATCAACAGGATGGACAACATTCCAGATCTGGGAAGCCCAGAACAGAAATGGTGACTCGATGCCTAAGAAGCCAGGAGTCTTCAAAGGTTTGGGAACCAGTGAACTGCGGAAGGAGAAGAGCATGTAGGATGGCTTAGGAGAAGAGCCCGGCCTTCCTTACGGCCTTCCTTAGTCCTGCTAGGACCTCATGCTAACCAACCAGGTGTGAAGTGATGACTGGGGAGAGGGGAGGGTGGGATGGAGGGATGAAAAAAAAAGAGATGGGGATAAGATGCATTTCAAAGGCATACTCAGGAGGATTTAATAAACACTTTTCAGGAGATCAAAATCTCCAGGCTTAGCTAGGCTGCAATGCAAGAGATAAGAAAATGACTAACATTTGTAGAAGGTACAAGAGATACAAGGCCTGGGAAATAGAAGCCAGGCCTGGAAGTCAGCACCCCATGACCTTGCCCAAGGCACTTGTTAATTCAGTCCTTAAAATCATGGCTTGCCTCCATTAGGGAACCTTGCTAGCCTCTTGTAGTCTGCTATTGTGTTAGAAGTTTAAGATCTGAGGAGAAAAAAAAATGTACTATTCACTGGCCCTCATGTGAAGCAGCATTCCTGGAACTCCTTGGAATTTGTCACTCATTAGGCAACCTTCTAACTTTGCCCGCCCTCTGACGTGCCCATGCCTTTCCATTGCCTCCTCTGAGAGTAAGAACACACAAACTCCAGGAGATTCAAGCTGACAAAGAATGCAACAAGCCTCCATTCATTTTATTTCACCACTGTGGTGTGTAGAAAGACTGACGTCACTCTCTAACAGGGATTTGCCTCAGGAGGACGTGGGGATGGCTCAGTGACCAACAGCATTTGGTGTGAACACATGAAGACTTGAGTTCCTAGAACCAACATAAAAAAAGGCTGGCATGAGTACCCGTGTCTCTAATCCAGTACTGTGGGAGGCCTCCTGGCCGCCAGGGTACCTCCAGCGTCAGCAGCAAGTCTTCTAACAAGGGAGTAAGGTAGACAGCAATTAAACAAGAAAGCTGAAGTCCTTTGTTGGTCTTCATGTGCACACAGGCACCTGCACCTAAACATGGGCACACACCCCACATGCGTGTACACACACTCACATACCCACACATATACAAAAGAATCGCGCCTTTGCACACATACGAAAACATATTGATTATTATCAATAACTGACAGCTTGAGCCTCAAATGTGTTTTGTGAGACAGGGTTTCTCTGTGGAACTAAATTAAATCTGAAAGCAGACAGATAAAATCAGCATTGGCTCCTTACATGTCCTTTTATGCAAATCTTTCTTAGGTGGCAGTGTTGCTCTTGCTGAATTCTGCCTCTCGGGCTCCTGGTAATCTTCCATGTGTTTTTAGATCTGTTCAGGAGGAAAGAAAGACTTCCATGGAAGAGTGAATACAACAAACAGAACAATAGAAATGACATAGTAGATAACATGCGTACTAAAACTCATGATGAAACATGACCCACGTGGGAAAAACTGAACAGTAGAACAGAAGGCTTGTCAGAGCATGCACACATAGCTAGAACACAGAAACATCTGTTTTCAGACTCTAAAAGCTACCAAAGAACAGATTTGTTTGTTTGTTTGTTTGTTTGTTTGTTTGACTGTTTAGGGACACATTAGTACATAGGAAAGCCAAAGACTTGTATGTGGGAAGGAATGGAAAGCTGGGGCATGGGTTAGAAAGTCAGGCACTGTGGACATGTGTAAGGGCTTCATGTATGGTTTACATTATTCATTTCATTAGCCAGGCACTGTGTGCATGGCTGTTCATTATGTAGTTCTGAATACCATTTGTAGCTTTCAAATATTTTGTGTCTTATCTAAGTCTATAGTTATTTTCTCAGAAGGGAAAAGTCCCCCTGGTGGTGTCTCTTTCTCGGCATAGTAGACTCATGGGGTTGAAAAGGCCGTGCATATTTAGCAACCAAACAGACACGTAACTCTGTGTGTCTCTCGGTAGTATACTTGGGAAAGTCTTTTGCTGCATGCAAATTTCCATTCAGGAAGAGCGTCATCTTTTCACATTTCCATACAAGGAAAGGGCTTCCTCATGGTTCAAAGCTCAAGAAAAAATCTCTGAGTCTCCAGGAATGCTCAGGAGCCGCAGGCTTGCTGGCCCATAGGAGGGCAATTAGAAAAATACTCTTAGCCTACGATGAGCGCACATAAGTTTCGGGTTTTTTCATCCTAACCTAGTTTATAAACACAGCAACAGTGCAGATGCAGCCATGATCAGGAATAAAGATATTGTAAGCTAAAAATTAGTTACTTATCTCTACCAGCATCCCAAGAACTGTGGGTATGTAGTGGAGGAAAGTCCATAGTTAAAATAAACAGTTTTCTCAAATCAATGTGTATTCACCTTCTCTAAAGAATTGTAGTCACACAAGAGAGAGTATTTGAGATCTTGGCTTTCCTGGAATGCTTGGAGTGCATGGTTTTCAGTCTCTCGTTCTCTTAATTTCTAATCTGTCAAATGCTTTGAGTCAAGAAGATCCCAGTGGAAATCCTAGGACTCATATTTGAAGGTAACTTTAAAAACTGATTATTATCAATAACTGACAGCTTGAGCCTCAAATGTGTTTTGTGAGACAGGGTTTCTCTGTATACCTCTTGTTGTCTTGGAACTTCCTCTATAAACCAGGCTGATCTTGAAATCACAGAGATCTGCTTGCCTCTGCTTCCCAAGTACTGGGATTAAATGCATGAGCCACCACCAGCCAGCTTTCAAACATGTTTTATAAAAATAGAAACTTACTCTACCTGGTTCTGGCATTTACAGACTAACCTAAAGAGTTTTAAGCAGACCTGAGCATGGTGAGCTCAGTCTTCTTTTGTGAACCACTAAATAGCAAATGGAGTCCAGCAACCTTCCCAGATCTAACCCTAGACCTCCTTCTAAGACGTAATTTTACCATTTAAATCTCAGGAGCTAGTTTTCTCAGAGAAACATGCAGGTTTACAAAGAAATCTCAACCTATATTCTGGTACAAGATTCTAGGATTCTGTCAAAAATCTGTGAAAGAAATAAAGAGAGAAGGAAGGAAGGAGAGAGGGAAGGAGAGAGGGAGGGAGGCCCATGCTTTTACGGTATTGCCAGTCTAGCAAAGAATGTATTTCTAGAACTGATTAGGGCCACAAACATGTGACTAGATATCTGTGCAGAATGACAAGTATGCAAGGGGATTCAGAGTTTTCTTAGAAACACTAGAGTCTCTGATGTGTCTCAGAAGATGACTAAGTTCCCTTTAATAGCAGAAAAGGGCATTATTGCTTGTGAAATCAGTTAGAATATCAGAGATTAAACAGTTAGAATATTAGAGATTAACAGAATATCAGGGGATTTAAAATATGAGCTAAGACACGATAAGAAACAGAAAATAGAATGCAGAGGCATTGAGATGACTTCTTCATCCTTCTTCTAAGATGTGGCTATATAATGTGAAAACTGGGAAACCACATCATTGGCTCAAGAGGGATACATGACCACATTTAGCTGTAGAAAGGTCACCCTAGCCAGTTATAGAGCAAAGAGACTTGGGTAAGTCAATGTTAGAGATAGGAAGGCGAACTAAGGAACAAGGAGACTGAATGAAAGGAGCAGCAGTGACAAAAGAGGAGGGAGAGCTATGAGATTTGATTAGGAGAGAGAGTTGAGTTTTGCCAACTTTGGGGTTGGGGGTGAGAGATAGGAAGTTTTTGTTGATTTCTCAAATTTTGATTGGTGGGTAATGGAATAATTTTCTGTGGGAACTAGGGGTAAGGAATATATTTTATTAGGCAGGTTGTTTGTTTCCGTTCTGACATATTAACGTAAATATGTTGACAATATCTGCATTGAATTGCTCAATCGGTAACTGAATAGATGAGGATCTCATGATTATTTAGAAATCTTAACATTTAAATTGTGCTACTGTCTTTGGTATATTAGGAGTACACTAAATCAACAAAACTCAAGTGTAAAACACTTTAAAAGGAGATCCAAAATCTAAAGAAAGAAGAGTTGAACAAAAATAAAGATGGACTGCTATTACCAACAGAAAACTTACAAAATAGACTTGTCTAAAAAGTTGAGTAAAGACTAAAGAGTTGTAGAGGAAATTATTATGAATGTAACATAATTGATGCACAAGAAAGATATAATTAATTATTCTACTTGCTTTTGGACCGAATAACACAGTTTCAGAATATGGGGAAAATATGCACAGAGAGCGAAGGAGAGACAGATTCAGCTCTTTGTCTAGCATCATATCTGCCACAATATTCCTGCCATGATCGTAATGGAAGAGCCCTCTAAGACTGTCAGCAAGCCCAGTTAACTGCTTTCTTCCGTAAGTTTCCTTGGTCATGATGTCTCTTCATAGCAGTGGGACCACAATTAAGACAATTTTCAAGACATTTCGTTACTCCTGTCTCTTTTCTCCCTCTTAGTTATAAGTCTTGGCTGTCATTAACCTGGCAGTTGAAAGGTGACAAGAGGTACAGTCATGACCCCGGCAGAACAGACGGAAGCAAAGAAAGATGTATAAGTACACTGAACGCAGATGCTGAGGCACAACCATGAAGGGCAGGAAGCAGATTTGGGCCCCATACTGGACTTCTTTTTTTTTTAATAATTTTTAATTAATTACACTTTATTCATTTTGTATCCCCCCATAAGCCCCTCCCTCCTCCCCTCCCGATCCCACCCTCCCTCCCCTTTCTGCATGCATGACCCTCCCAAGTCCACTGATAGGGGAGGTTCTCCTCCCCTTTCTGATCTTAGTCTATCAGTTCTCATCAAAAGTGGCTACTTTGTCCTCTTCTGTGGCCTGGTAAGGCTGCTCCCCCCTCAGGGGGAGGTGATCAAAGAGCAGGCCAATCAGATTATGTCAGACGCAGTCCCTCTTCCCATCACTATGTAACCCACTTGGACACTGAACTGCCATGGGCTACATCTGTGCAGGGGTTCTAGGTTATCTCCATGAATAGTCCTTGGTTGGAGTATGAGTCTCTGGGAAGTTCCCTGTGCTCAAATTTTCTTGTTCTGTTGCTCTCCTTGTGGAGACCCTGTCCTCTCCAGCTCTTACTATTTCCCACTTCTTACATAAAATTCCATTCACTCTGCCCAACAGTTGCCCATCAGGCTCAGCATCTGCTTTGATATTCTGCAGGGCAGAGGCTTTCAGAGGCCCTCTGTGGTAGGTTCCTAGGTTGTTTCCTGTTTTCTTCTTCTTCTGATGTCCATTCTCTTTGCCTTTCAGGATGGGGATTGACCGTTTTAGTTAGGGTCCTCTCTCTTGCTTAGTTTCTTTAGATGTACAGATTTTAGTGGGTTTGTCCTATGTTGTATGTCTATATGAGTGAGTGTATCCCGTGTGTGTCTTTTTGCTTCAGGGACAACTCACTCAGTATGATCCTTTCCAGGTCCCACCATTTACCTGCAAATTTCATGATTTCCTTATTTTTCATTGCTGAGTAATATTCCAATGTATAGATGTACCACAATTTCTGCATCCATTCTTCAGTTGAGGGGCATCTGGGTTGTTTCCAGCTTCTGGTTATTACAAATAAAGCTGCTACAAACATGGTTGAGCAAATGTCCTTTTTGTGTACTTGAGCCTCTTTTGGATATATGCCTAGGAGTGGTATGGCTGGATATTGGGGAAGCACTATTCCTAGTTGTCTGAGAAAGCACCAGATTAATTTCCAGAGTGGTTGTACAGGTTTACATTCCCACCAGCAATGGAGAAGGGTTCCCCTTTCTCCACAACCTCTCCAGCATGTGCTGTCACTTGAGTTTTTGATCTTGGCCATTCTCATGGGTGTAAGGTGAAATCTCAGGGTTGTTTTGATTTGCATTTCCCTAATGGCTAATGAGGTTGAGCATTTCTTTAAGTGCTTCTCTGCCATTCGATATTCCTCTACAGAGAATTCTCTGTTTAGCTCTGTTCCCCATCTTTTAAGTGGATTAATTGGCTTGCTGCTTTTCAGCTTCTTTAGTTCTTTATATATACTGGATATGAGTCCTCTGTCAGATAAAGGGTTGGTGAAGATTCTTTCCCAATCTGTAGGCAGTCGCTTTGTTTTGATGACAGTGTCCTTTGCTTTGCAGAAGCTTTTCAATTTCATGAGGTCCCATTTATTGATTGTTGCTCTTAGAGCCTGTGCTGTTGGTGTTCTGTTCAGGAAGTTTCCTCCTGTACCAATGAGTTCTAGGCTGTTCCCCACTTTTTTTTTTTTCTAGCTGATTTAATGTGTCTGGTTTTATGTTGAGGTCTTTGATCCACTTGGACTTCAGTTTTGTGCAGGGTGATAAGTATGGATTTATTTTCATTTTTCTACATGTTGACATCCAGTTGGACTAGCACCATTTGTCGAAGATGCTGTCTTTTTTCCATTGTATGGTTTTGGCGTCTTTGTCAAAGATCAGGTGTCCATAAGTGTGTGGGTTTATTTCTGGGTCCTCTGTTCAGTTCCATTGATCCACCATTCTGTTTCTATGCCAGTACCATGCAGTTTTTATTACTGTTGCTCTATAGTACAACTTAAGATCAGGGATGGAGATACCTCCAGAAGATCTTTTATTGTAGAGGATTGTTTTAGCAATTCTGGGTTTCTTGTTATTCCATACGAAGTTGAGAATTTTTCTTTCCAGGTCTGTAAAGAATTGTGTTGGTAATTTGATGGGAATTGCATTGAATCTGTAGATTGCTTTTGGTAAGATGGCCATTTTTACTATGTTAATCCTGCCAAGCCATGAGCATGGGAGATCTTTCCATCTTCTCATATCTTCTTCTAATTCTTTCTTCAGAGACTTGAAATTTTTTTCATACAAGTCTTTGACTTGCTTGGTTAGGGTTACTCCGAGGTACCTTATGTCATTTGTGGCTATTGTGAAGGGTGTTGTTTCCCTAATTTCTTTCTCAGCCCTTTTGTCTTTTGTATACAGGAGGGCTACTGATTTTTTTGAGTTAATTTTGTATCCGGCCACTTTGCTGAAGGTGTTTATCAGCTGTAGGAGTTCCCTGGTAGAGTTTTTGGGGTCACTCATGTATACTATCATATCATCTGCAAATAGTGATAATTTGACTTCTTCCTTTCCAATTTGTATCCCCTTGATCTCCTTCAACTGTCGTATTGCTCTAGCCAGGACTTCCAGAACTATGTTGAAGAGATTTGGAGAGAGTGGGCAGCCTTGTCTTGTCCCTGATTTCAGTGGGATTGCTTTAAGTTTCTCTCCGTTCAGTTTGATGTTGGCTATAGGCTTGCTGTATATCGCCTTTACTATGTTTAGATATGTGCCTTGTATCCCTGATCTCTCCAATACTTTAAACATGAATGGATGTTGGATTTTGTCAAATGCTTTTTCAGCATCTAGGAAGATTATCATGTGGTTTTTTTTCTTTCAGTTTGTTAATATGGTGGATCACATTGATGGATTTCCGTATATTGAACCACCCCTGCATACCTGGGATGAAGCCTACTTGGTCATGTTGGATGATATCTTTGATGTGTTCTTGTATTCAGTTTGCGAGTATTTTGTTGAGTATTTTTGCATCAATGTTCATAAGGAAGATTGGCCTGAAATTCTCTTTCTTTGTTGAGTATTTGTGAGGTTTAGGTACCAAGGTGACTGTGGCTTCATAGAATGAGTTTGGTAATGTTCCTTCTCTTTCTATTTTGTGGAATAGTTTGAAGAGAATTGGTGTTAGCTCTTCTTTGAAGGTCTGGTAGAATTCTGCGCTGAAGCCATCTGGTCCTGGGCTCTTTTTTGGTTGGGAGAATTTTGATGACCGCTTCTATTTCTTTGGGGGATATAGGACTATTTAATTGATTTACCTGGCCCTAGTTCAGCTTTGGTAAGTCAAATCGATCAAGAAAATTGTCCATTTCGTTTAGATTTTCAAATTTTGTGGCATATAGACTTTTGAAGTAAGTCCTAATGATTGTTTGGATTTCCTCAGTGTCTGTAGTTATGTCCCCCTTTTCATTTCTGATTTTGTTGATTTGCGTGGTGTCTCTCTGCCTTTTAGTTAGCTTGGCTAAGGGTTTGTTGATCTTGTTGATTTTCTCAGAGAACCAGCTCTTGGTTTCATTGATTCTTTGAATTGTTTTATTTGTTTCTAATTGATTGATTTCAGTCCTGAGTTTGATTATTTCCAGCCATCTACTCCTTTTTGGTGTGTCTACTTCTTCTTTTTCTAGGGTTTTTAAGTGAGCCATTAAGTTGCTTGAATGTGCTGTCTCGAATTTGTTCTTGAAGGCATTTAGTGCTATGAACTTTCCTCTTAGCACTGCCTTCATTGTTTCCCACAAGTTTGGGTATGTTGTGTCTTCATTTTCATTGATTTCTAGGAAGATTTTAATTTCTTTCTTTATTTCTTCCCTGACCCAGCTGTCTTTTAGTAGCAAGTTGTTTAGTTTCCATGTATGTGTAGGCTTTTTGCTATTTTTGTTTTTAGTGAGGTCCAGCTTTATTCCATGGTGATCAGACAGGATACAAGGGATTATTTCAATCTTCTTGTATCTGTTGAGGCTTGCTTTGTGTCCAACTATGTGGTCTATTTTGGAGAAGGTTCCATGAGGTGCTGAGAAGAAGGTAAATTCTTTTGTGTTTGGGTGTAAGGTTCTGTAAATGTCTGTTAGGTCCATTTGATTCATGACCTCTGTTAGAGATATTGTTTCTTTGTTTAATTTCTGTTTAGTTGACCTGTCCTTTGTTGAGAGTGGGGTGTTGAAGTCTCCCACTATTAGTGTGTGTGGATCTATGTGTGGTTTAAGTTTTATCAATGTTTCTTTCACAAATGTGGGTGCCCTTGTATTTGGGGCATAGATGTTCAGGATTGTGATGTCTTCTTGGTGGAATTTTCCCTTGATGAGTATGAAGTGTCCTTCTCCATCTCTTTTGATTAATTTTGGTTGAAAGTCTATTTTATCAGATATTAGAATGGCTACTCCTGCTTGCTTCTTGCATCCATTTGCTTGGAAAGCCATCTTCCATCCCTTTACCCTCAGGTAATGTCTATCTTTATGACTTAGGTGTGTTTCTTGTATACAACAGATTGCTGGGTTTTGTTTACGCATTCATTCTGGTAGTCTGTGTCTTTTTATTGGAGAATTAAGTCCATTGATATTGAGAGAGATTAATGACCAGTGGCTGTTAGATCCTTTGAATTTGATGTTGGCTGTGGTCATACAGTTGTGTGCTTGGTTGCTTTTTGTTTTACTGTAGTGGGGTTATTTATTTCCTGTGTTTTCTTGGATATAGCTAGTTTTCTTGGGTTGTATTTTCCCTTCTAGTGTCTTCTGTAATGCTGGATTTGTGTGTAGGTATTGTTGAAATTTGTTTTTGTTATTGAATATCTTGTTTTCTCCGTCTATGAGGACTGAGAGTTTTGCAGGGTATAGTAGCCTGGGCTGACATCTGTGTTCTCTTAGGGTCTGCATGATATTCGTCCAGGCCCTTCTGGCTTTCATAGTCTCTGTTGAAAAGTCAGGTGTGATTCTAATGGGTTTGCCATTATATGTTACTTGGCCTTTTTCTCTTGCAGCTTTTAGTATTTTTTTCTTTGTTCTGTATACTTACGGTTTTGATTATTATGTGGCGGGAGGATTTTCTTTTCTGGTCTAATTTATTGGGTGTTCTATATTGGCCTCTTGTATTCTTGTATTCTTATTGGCCTCTTGTATTCTTATTGGCCTCTCCTTTAAGTTGGGGAAATTTTCTTCAATGATTTTGTTGAAAATATTTTCTGGGCCTTGGAGAAGGGAGTCTTCTTTTTCCTCTATACCTATTATTCTTAGGTTTTGTCTTTTCATATTGTCTTGGATTTCTTGGGCAGTCTGTGTCAGAAATTTTTTGGATTTAACATTTTCTTTGACAGATACATCGATTTCTTCCATTGTACCTTCCACACCTGAGATTCTTTCTTCCATTTCTTGTAGCCTATTGGTTATGCTAACCTCTGTAGTTCCTGCTTTCTTCCCTAAGTTCTTTCTCTCCACCATTTCTTCTATTTGTGTGTTTTTTTTTTTGTTTTGTTTTGTTTTTTTAATTTTTCCAATTCTATCACCAGGTCTTGAGCTATTTTGTTGGTTTCCTTCACCTGTCTGACTGTATTTTCATGTTTTTCCATCAATTCCTTCAGCTGTTTGTTTGAACAATCCACTGTTTCTTTTATTTCATTCAGTGATTTAAGCATTTCCTCTCTAAAGGCCACAAACTGTTTGGCTGCAGCTTCCTGTATTTCTTTTCGTATTTTATTTGTTTCCTCTGTTATCTTCTTCATGAGCATAGATGTTAGGTCATCTCCTTGAATTTCAATTATGCTGGGGTGTCTAGGGCTATTTGCCCCTGGATAACTGGGTTCTGGTGATACCATGTTACTCTGGCTTTTGTTGGTTGAACTTTTACACTGTCCTCTACCCATTGGGCTATCTTAGTTGTTTGAAGTTAGTTTCTGGTTGTTCCTGGACTCTTGTAGTGGAAAGAATCCCTTTGACAGGAAGATGGTTTTTCCTGAAGGAAGCCTTCTCAGCTTTTTGGGTGTAGTCACTGGATGGCCGGTGTTTTCCAGGAGTTGCTACAGCTTACCTCAGGCATAGAGACCTGGGTGGTAACTGTGGTCCTGATTAGTCAAGAGGGCTCTCCTCTCACTGGGAGAAGTCCTGGAGACAGCTACCCTCCTTCTGGGTTTCTTGCTGTAAGTTTAGTGATCAGCTGCTGTGACCTGTGTGTCCCGTGGTTTGGGAGGTTTTGTTAGGGATAACTGGTTGCCCCTTGGAGCAGTATCTGGGGGTTGATCTCAGAGTTCCCGGTCTCTTCTGCACTGGGGTGCGCAGCTCGTCTGTACTGGTGAGCTGGGTGCGCAGCCGCTCAGATGACCCGAGCAGCCCTGTTTCTTCCTTCCCCTTGGGGCCCTCTCCGGACAGGGATTTCCCAGTCTCTTTTGCACTGGGGCGCGCAGCTTGTCTGTACCGGTAAGTTGGGCGCACAGCTCTCCGCGCAGAGGGAGCTCAGTTGTGATGGCGGTGGGTGCCCATGGTCCATGAGACCTTCCAGGGAAAGACTGGGTGACCCGTGATCAGACTCGAAACTTTGCTTCCCCGTGGGGCTTTCTTGTGACTGGGACTCCCAGTCTCAGGCACCCTTGTGCCCACGGATCAGCCTGGGAAAGTGATCGGGACACGCAGGCTTCCAGCTCCAGCCCGGAGACCCAAAGCCCGCGTTACCCGGGATTTCTTCCGGGTTCTGGCTGGGCAGCTGAGAGTGGACCCGACTGATTCCCACGCCGTGGGAGCCTACCCTCACCTGGAAAACATGATCACTGTAGTTTTAGGGCCCAGAGTTCAGTCTCCTGGTCGCTGCACAGAGAGTGCTGTCCTGCTTCTCAGACACAGTGCTCTCCCGGCGCCGCCATCTTGGCTCCTCCATACTGGACTTCTTACTGCTGTACATAAGCCCTTTTAAGAACGCTCCTAGGCTTTCTGCTGCTAAGGGCTTACTAGAGCATCTGCAGTTCAACTGGTGACTTGTGCTAATATGGTAAAACAGCGATGTAATGAAGTGTTTAAAATAAAGCTGCAGGTGCCGTGTGTAGTAATGAGAGAACGAAGCACAGAGAATGTTCCCTCGGGTCTCTGAAGATCATACACCCAGAGGCAGCACATCGGAGTAATTTCTTCTGAGCAAGGCAGAGATCCCAGCGCTATTCCTGGACTGGAGCCTGCTAACTATGTAGGGTTCTGATAGTGATCAAAATTACACATCAAGAAATCACTGAGTGAGAAATGGATTAACATCACACTGTAAGTATGAGCCCAAGAATGTATCTGAAAACAGCTGCTATGAGAGGGGCTGGAACACAGCCACAGTAACCGACCGACATATTCAGGGCAGAGTCAGCTGTTTGACGAGCTGAATAAAAGTGTTATGTTTTCTGATACTGCTTCTCCAACAAGCTCAAGTCCCCCAGGAACAGGGGAGCCAAAGAACGAGGTTCTAAGTGAGTCCTCCGTAAATCTAAAGGGAGGTTCAAGCCCAGGCCAGACAGGCCGATTCCCAACTCAGAGGCGTGGTGGCTCCTCACATGTTGCCTAAAGTTGCATTATTTTGCTGGCTTGGTTCAAAAAGCAGTACTTCTGGTCACCTGTCATAACCGGAGATTTTTACCTCAACAAGAGCAGATTTTCATGTACTTGGGAAAGTCCCATCTTCTTACAAAATGCGATGAAATAACAGTAGATACCATCTTTATTTTCTTCCAAGAAGCTAGAGTAGTTTGACATACATCTACTTAATCTTAAAGCACCACCTTAGAGCAAGGGGAAGGTGGGAGTTAATACAGGGCATAAGGAACACTCAAGGCTTGCACAAATTGCAAATGGCAAAAATCAAAGAGCACAGAACATGGTGCCTCTGGCTGCCAGCCTAGGGTCCTTTCCAGACACAATGAGTTTCTGGACCCAGTTCTATCTATGAGAAACCTAGCTCACAATCTAGTCTTCTCCAATTAAAAATGGTGGCTGACAGTCATAAGGCTCAAGCACAAGAAAGGCTGAGGGGAGTGCAGAGGATGCTGTGGTTGCTTAGGTGGCATAATTTTATTCCTCCTCCTCTGAATAGTGCACCCATCTGTTAATGCTGATGAGGCAGAAGCAGCACAAGCTAAGTGGCTTAAAGCAATGAAAATGTCTCTCAGGTAGCGCTGAGAAGGTGAAGGTCAAGGTCCTGAGAGATGTGTTCTCTGGTGATCACCTCTGCCTGATTGACAGCACTTCTTGCCGAATCCTTACATGCCAAAAGGACCAAAGCAAGCTTCCTTGGGCCTCTTTTCATCAGAACTTTTCTTCTCTTGAGAAGACCTTTGGGACATCCAATGGTGTGCATTAGATATGCGCATGGACATAGCTTTCTTCAAGTCTCTCAGCACCTCTCCATCACCCCACCTGTGCACACCATCATGCCATTAGGCTTCAGTTTATGAATTTGGGGAACGTTCAGGTCACAGGGAACAAAACCAAGGTTGTTGAGGAAGTGACCCACCAATGTATATGACAGGGTTATCCTACCCAGTGACAGTGACTGGTTTGGGAATGTGACCACAAAGAGGCTTCTGAGAAAGCACCCTTGCACTCTGAAGAGACTGCACTATACAAGCAGACATTCTCTTGTGCATTGCTACTGGAAGCCATCCCATGGTCCCAGGAGAAACTATCTTTGGATTAAACCAATGCTGTGGACCGAAGTGTAGAAAATGAAAAGACCCTAAGTCCTTGATGACATCTGAACTGAACTTCAGGATCTACTAAACCCAAAGCCCACCCCTACTCCTTTTCCTCCCTTACCGAAGTTAAAGGTAAATCTTATTTTCTAAGACAGATTGAGAATTTTTCTCTATTGCTTTAGCATAAGAATTATCTTTATATGTATGTCCTAAGAGCCGAGACATCTCCAATTCTAAAGCTCCCTTTCCAGCCTTCATCTCACACAACCAAGATGAAGACGCTTCTTTTTTAGCACAAGCTCAGCCTGCTTTCCCACACACCATTAAATAGCCATGGCCCAAGCCCATGAATATCCAGGTTTATGAGGAGGTCCACCCTATCTATAGCATCCTGTGTGAGTCTGGCCCCAGGCCATGTTGGAGATAGACAAAGTTAAGCTCCTTTCACAGGTCTCTCTGGCTATATCCCTTGGCCTGTGCTTTTGGTTTCCCTCATGGTATTTTGTTCTTGGGTAAAGAGGGTAAGAAGGCCCCCACTTACCTTCTCTGCTGTCGCTCTATAGTCCCACACTTTTTCAGATTTCCAGTCTCCAGTGCACTCGGACTCACTCACCAACCTGCCCTGTGTCCAAGTTCCCCTGACTTGATGGTCCCCTAAGAACAGTGGAAGAGAACACAGATGTTTAGAGCCGAGTTCATTGAGAGTCTTCACCTGAGTGTGACTGACACTGCTTGTTGAGAGAGGTGTGCTTGTTCGACAGGACTCTGACCCTTTCCCCTCCCCCCAGAGCCAGGACTCTAGGAAGTGGGGGTAAGAGCTGAGGGGAACTCTTGGTAACTTCATGAGGCTCATTTGGGACTGGGTTGGGATGGGGTCAGGATGGCTTCATCTTGGAATGAGAGAACATTGGCTAGATCCACTGCCTTATTTGGGGAGGGGGGGAAGCATTTTGGTTTTGTTTTTGTTTTTGTTTTAATGTTTAAGTAATCTTATTCACTCTTGAAGTACAATGGGATGTTTTGATATATGCACAAATTAAAGAAAGATCATATCAAGCTAGTTAATGATCTACTTATCCTATGTTGTTGCGAGAGCAATGTAGTTTACTCTTCTTACGATTTTATTTCAAAACACGCTTTTATAGCTGGGATCACTGTGCTGTCTTAAAGACGACGAGAGAGCACTTTCTTGATTGTGGCATGCTTCGGGCTCTGGGGCCGTCTTTTCTTTTGTGTGAAATCTAAACTTACTCCTTGGGGTACCCTGTACCCGGGAGGAAGTAGGATATTGGCATTTGGGGAAAACAAACAAATAAACAAATAATATACGTGCAGCTGAGGAAATGAGTTAGATTTCAAGATAGCCCTAAAAACCCAGTACCTGGATACCTCTCTTCTGCTTCCTGAGGTGCCTAGATGACAGTTTTGGATGAAATCATAAGAACCTTTCTAGGAACCTTTTTGGGACCTAAAGAGTAAACGTGGTCACTCTTGGCCTGGGCAAGGACCGCAGGAGGGTGAGATTTCATCTGGACACAGCCCATCCTCTGGCTGCTCTGAGAAAGGTTCGTGGGCACTCTGTCTTGGCCACTGACCCCACACTACTCACTCTCATTCCTCCCTTTCACACCCCTTTAAAGGGCTCAAAGATTGCTCAATCACATACATATTCCTACAATTCTTTAGTTGCTAAATTGTCCACCTTAATTCTCTTTCATTTCATGTGTCAGGTCTGAACTAGGGGTCTGATTGCCTGGAGATTATATGTCAAAAATTAACCAACATAGCAACAGCCTTTTGAATTTTGTCCCCTTGACTTTCTTCTGGTGTCTGATTTGGATACCTTGGGCCATCCAGATTCACTCAGCATTCCACCTGGCATGTTTCAAATGGCTTCTTCACAATCCTGTCGTGAGCTATGTCTTTCAAAAAGGGCAAGTTCCACTGGCTCTTACTTAGTTACTAAGCTTCTACTTATCTTCCAACAGACTCCAAACCAGTTTCTTCCCCCAGACCTGCAAGCTTGGACACTTATTACGTCTCAGGCCACGTGTTCTGAGAAATCCCAGGTGAGGTCTGTTGGAAGTGCCGATCTCTGGCCTTAGGCACGGTGCCAGAAAGAAGGGTTAATATCCAAATGCTTTATGCTTCAAAGATAGGTCCTTGTGGTTGTTGGTTTAAACCTGCATACTCTACAGGAAGCAATCTGACAGCCCAATGACAGGAACCCATCAGGTAATTCAAAATCGCTTCAATTGAGGACAGTATCTTCGCTGAAGATTTGATACTCTGTAGAGACTATTGCCCCAATAGGCGAGGAGCAGCTTCTCCAGGCCCACATTCCAGAGTCCACATGTGAGAGGCCAATGTAGGAATGCAAGAATTAGAATTAGTCCTTTACCTGGGATTCTCTGACATTCCATAGCTCTTTTCCATATTCTTTCCATTTTTTTTTTTTTACAAACTTCTGAACTCTAAAAACCAAAAAGGTTGATGCAGCTTCTAGCTCTTTGTTAGTTACAAAGTGAACAGCTTCACCGCGAAGAGATGCTCTCCCATCCTGTCAAACAATGTTGTGCTGTGGCATTCACAAATATTTCTGGGGATACTTCAACTCTTTGTGATGAGAAAGGGGTTCAGTTAAGATCCTCTTTTTAAATATATTTGATCTAGCAGCATTTATTAATAATTGCCACGAGCAACGCTTTAGTGAAGGTCCCTACGGTAAGGCAGCATTCCTTCTCTCCGGAGCACGCAGATTGTAGCCTGTGAGCCTACGCATAAACTCAGATGCCTACATTTTCACATAGATGTCAAGAAGCAGAGAAAAGAACTGTAAGTGACAATGGAGCTCTGGAAGTGTTGGTAAAGTCTTGTGGAGAAAGAGGCTTTTGAGCTGAGCTCTGACTAATGAGGGACATCTCCAAGATGAAAGACCTGGCAGCCACCTGACAGTACAGGGTGCTTCGTGTGAGGACCCTAAAACTTGGACCCGGTGGTTGCACAGAGTCCCTGAGGATGGTTTCAGGGAACACCCACTGTTGATTTGACCTGAGGAGTTGGTAGTTCCACCTTAGGCCAGTAACCCAGCAAGCACCCTAAGAAGTTGCCATCAAGATCAGCAGCTCCATGGAAACGCCATCATACTGCAAAGTGGAATCTGCATTTTAGGGGCCCTGTCCTGAGGCATGCCTTTGACACAGGCTGGAAACCATCCTGGTTTTTATGGCCGACATTGCCAGCTGGGTCTCTTCTCTGTGGAATCTTTGCAGCTCTCGTGATGTCTTTTCAGATATTCCGAGGGTTAGTGTTCTGTACCACTGAGAATCCCTCCTTGGTGCCTGTAGAGGAGTTTAAGGTAGCTATATGTTTTTTTTTTTTCTTGTTTGTTTGGTTTAGTTTTGGGGTTTTTTTTGAGACAGTTTCTCTGTGTAGCCAGGCTGGCCTTGAACTCACAGAGATCCGTCTGCCTCTGCCTCCCTTAGTGCTGGGATTAATGGCATGTACCACCATACCTGACCACAGTGTGGCATTTTAAATGCTAAATTCTAAAATACTCTTCCATTTCAATGAAAATTCTTCCATCTGCTTCTGTGTGATTTTGTAAGGCACACATTAAAATTTCATTCTTCTCTAGGTGAATAAAAAGAATCAGCAAGATGAATGGCATGCTTTAAAAGTCAGCACCAGAGGCAATGGGCTTTATGGATAGCATAATGCATCTGGGCTGCTGGGAGGATTTTACAATGCTCCCAGCAAGTGGTAACAAGAGCCTGAACTAAAGTAATAAGGCTTAAAAGAAGGGTAGATTGGGAGGAATTTGGGGAGATAGGATCAAAAGGGACTGGCAACTGACTGAGGGTACAGAGAGAAGGCAACGGCTGTGGGAGTATCCACACCTTCTATTTGATGAAGTATAATCAGGGTTATGATTAGGGTGACCATCGAGAATTATCATCCAACCTGGGGCATCACTAATAAAGAGGATGTTGCTTTCCTGATAACAGGATGGTTCCAAGTGCGTCCACATGTCAGTCTTCTGGTGAATAACGGCTTCAGCATCCAGTTACTGGGCTCCGGTGTGAATGAAGCTGACTCCCTGTGCAATAAATGAGGGATCTTAGGATTCTGCCAAACATCTACATAATGCTCTCCATGGTCCCAGGAAGTCCTTTCTGTTCCATTCCCTATGACTGCCATCCAGAACAGTCCCCAGGACAAGGGAGTCACCTTGGCGCTCATAAGCCCACTCTATTTTTGCATAATATATTGGAACATTGATATTCTCTATTATTTTTATCTAAAACTGGCATCATGCGCACTGAACCCATTGGTACCAGTCATACTAATATACCATTACTAATATGAAAATAAAATAGCATTATTGAATACCCACAAAAGGCCAGAATTTACCTGTAGCCTTTCTTAAAGCTCCCCAACAAGCCTATTTCTGTTGTCCTTATAAATGGAACAAAAGAACCCAAGAGACATGAATAATAAGTCACAAGAACTTGTGGCTAAACTGGGCAGTGGTGGCACATGCCTTCAGGCGGAGCTCTGAGCTTGAGGCCAGCCTGGTCTACAGAATGAGTTCCAGGACAGCCAAGGTACACGGAGAAACCCAGTCTTGAAAAACCAAAGCAGAGGGGTGGGGGAGACCATCTGCTAATCAGTAGAACATAGTTTGAATTATATTCTGATCTCAGCTCCAAAATCCATGATTTCTGAGATGTGTTTCTGTGTGTCTCAAGTATCCACCCACAAAAGGAATGCAAACTAAGTCCATTAGGTTATTACTGTTATGCTTTTGTCCTTTAAGCCTTTGACCTTAACACCAGCCAGATTCAACCAGTGAGTTCTAGAAGAAGAGCTCATGGCCTAGAATTATCTGATCACAGGCGCACTCCTGCCTTACTGTTAACGACGTCTGAACAGGGAGAGTAGGCTGCTAATGATATCGGTTAGCAACTGTCTTAATAATGCCAGATAACAAGTCCTCCCAAAGCTCAGTGGCTTATAACAACAAGCATTTCACTCTTACATTGTTAAGCTGGCTGAAGACTGACTAAGCAAGGCCCCCTCGGATGATGCCAGCTCCAATCCAGTGCTGGTATCCAGGGTCACACCATGTATCTTTCTTCTTGCTTACACAAATCTTTATGCAAGGCGCGTTCTTCTTATGTGACAGGAGTAGGAAGAGGGCAAAACCCAACTGCATGTGTCAGCTTCTTCTATATAACATTCTCTAGTATCCCATTCACCCAGTGAGCTGTGTGGTTGGCCAACAGTCAAGGCGAAGAGGGCAAAGGTCGACTGGGAATCCCAGCAAGAAGGTAGATGCACGGTAGTGCCACAAGAGAATGTGGCATCACAACAAAGACATAGCTCAAACTGCTACAAAACGCAATCTAAGCTGATGGGCTTCAGTTCTAGACTTCATTTGAGCTCTCCAAGAAATATACTCTATTTCCAATTAGCATAATTCTATGAAGAAGAAAGTCTAAAGTTTGAGACCACCATTTAGAGCCAGAATTGAGCCACTGCTGAGAACAAAGAGCCCATAGGTGGAGCAAAGTGGCAGAAACTGATTCTCGACCTACAGTATGCCTGAAGGCAGAGGTGCAGATGGAATTATCCACTGATGGGAACCAGCAAGCCTCCAATTGCTTAAACTGGTTGAGTTAAGCTTTTTGTCATTTTTAGACAGAGCAGTCTAAGGAGCATCAGTGAATGGGTGAAATCGTCTTCAAATCTGAGCTATAATGCATGACAACTAAGCGAACACTACCCTGGCTGATGGACATGTTGCCTTCTTCTAGCTCATTCTTTAATCATGGTCTATCACCAAGCCTTTCCTGGGTGGAGAAATGGTATGAAACCCATGGCCCTAGGCCTTTCCATCCTGCCCCCAGACACCCTCTACAGCGATTTCTCATCACTAATGCCTGACCTGGATAGTCACCATTTTATCCCACTAGAAGCCTTGCGTGACTTCAAACATTTCTCCATATAGAAAAAAAAAAGCAACTGAGTGTAAAATCCCAGGATAGCAACGGTTCAGAAGAAGCAAAGTTAATATGCTTCTGACAAAAAAATAAAGTTTTATGATTGTGTTGTACCCTGCCTCATTGAGGCTTTCTATTTTGACTTTAAGAATGAAACAAGATATGTTTAGGGGGGACCTTGATTTCAGGGCCTCGTGGCTTTCCTCAGGCCCATCACTCCAGCCCCTCTGAGTCTCATTGTCCTCATCTGCCTTGTGTGATTTACAAGGATTTTACAATAGTCACTTAGAAACTGGCTCTGAATGAAATATTCCTGTTAACCTCTTTATAAAGTCATTACTTCCTAAATATAACCAGTTGATAGAAGACCTCTTGGCTTAGCTAAGTATACTTTATTTTTATCATTTAATTACATTAGCCCTAGTCTGATCATAGCATTGTGTGAAAAGGAAGCCATATCAGTTAGCCATTTCTAGGAGCAAAAGTGTGCACTGCAGGTTCAAGCCAGCTCTCAATCCTAAGGAAGGCTCCATGTACAGGTGTTACAGCAAACAATGGTGAGAGGAATTAGACAGGTAACAGCAGCCAGAGAAGCCCTGTCTTGCACTCAGTACCATGTGAAAGACAGGACAGGACAGACCTGAACGTGATGTCGGAATATGAAGGCCAGGCTGAGAACCCAGCACCTAGCACAGCTCTCACAAAACTCGCCTTGGGTTACCATGTCTAAATCCCCCGTGACACTCTAACTCTGGGGCAAAGAGGGGCATTGTCTTTTCCCCTGAACCCAGAGCAATTTCTGAAATCTAGCGGGAACTCTATAAACACTTACTAGATTTCCTTATCACATTTTAATCAACCTCAGCCCCACAGTTCTACAAGTGTCTTGGTGGTAGGCTGACAAAGTCTCTGCCCTTTCCCTGAGCCGGGTGGAAGCTCAGCAGAGAGAAATGAACACTCCCTGGTATGTATACACGGCTCCTGTTCAACTCCCGTGAGTCTTTGATTGTTTAGAATGATTTCATTTCCCTGACCCCTTTACATTATTATCTAAAACCTTTAGAACTCATTAGAAGTGGGAGGATCAAAGATGATATATTTTAAATTTGCTTCCCGCCTCACCCACTTAAAGATTCCTGCATAGCCCATTAAGCTGGAGGCCCTTGCTGACAGGAAGGGAACCATCTGGTGAACAAGTTCTGTTAATTACATTGGAGCATACTAACGAGAAGAGAGAGCAGCCCTTAATGACCTTCCCCCTGGTGGCGGAATCCACTGCAGAGTGGACAGTCATGGCTCAGAGCCAAAAGCTAATGGTTAGTATTGGCACTGAACACTCGTGCTCACTAGGACTTCATAATCTTCTCTCCACAGAGAAAGCATTTTAGGCATTCACAGCATAAATCCTACCACCTGCATGTAACTAAGCTCCAAAATAGTTATTTAGGGCATCATTTGGAAGCCACAGTAAATCCACCTGGTTGTTGCCTTCCCCATACCTTTCTTCCCTTTCGTATGTATCAAGTAAGACCAAAGCTTTGCATTTTGTTTCAACCAATAACAATATTTAAATGCCACTTGGCAAAGGACTGATGGAATTATCACATACCCCAGAGGGATAAAGAAACACAAAAATAATTACCTTCATTACGACCTGGATGAGTTATTTATAACATAATAATATAACTATAATATTAATATTATAATTATTTATAATAATATTTGTAACTCTACATTCTGCTGAATCCCTCTGACAAGCCTGTGTCACCCACTCAAAAAGGCAGAACAAAAGCTTGTGATTATCTGTCTGGATTAACCCTGACAGATATATCTGTCAAAATATCTATTCTTTTGTTTCATTTCTCTCTGGGATTGATAAAGACTTTTAAGTGAAGGCTGGAGAAGCAGGAAAGACCACTCACTGCTCTTGCAGAGGACTTAGGTTCAATTGCCAGCACCCACACTGGGTGTTTGGAAATTACCTCTAGCTTCAGTTCCAGGGGATTACACGCCCTCTTCTGCCTCTGTGAGCATCTGCATGCACATACGTGTGCACAGGAACCTATGTAGAAACACATAAAAATGCTCACAAAAATATACATAAAAATTAAGTGGCTTTCACAGTATCATTAAAATTTAAAATTAAGATTTTAAAATTCTGTACTAAAAGTTTTAAAGAAATTGAAAAAAAAACAAGGTAGGAAAATACCTTGAAATTAAGATTGATGCTAGTTCACAAATATGCAAATGATAAAATTGTATCTATTCCTGGTTGGGGATGGACACAAGCTTGACTGAGCCTCACAGCAGCCCACTCAGAAGAGACACACACTCAAGTGAGCAGGAAGAAGTTGAGAAGCATCTCAAGCATGTGTGCTCCCTAGAACACAAAGTTCTCCAGATGACTCTGAGGTAGACTCAAAGCATGTGTGCAAAAGAAAAGGAAGGTGGGAAAGAGGGAAGGAAAGAAGGAGAAGGGAGGAAGGGCAGAGGGAAGGAGGAAGAAAAAAAAAAGAAGGGAGAGAAGGAAAGGAAGGAAGGGAGGGAGGGAGGGAAGGAGGGAGGGAGAGAGGGAGGGAGGGAGGGAGGGAGGGAGGGAGGGAGGGAGGGAGGGAGGAAAGAAGGAAGGAAGGAAGGAAGGAAGGAAGGAAGGGAGGGAGGGAGGGAGGGAGGGAGGGAGGGAGGGAGGAAGGAAGGAAGGAAGGAAAAGGAAGATGTTATCTTAACAAAAATCTTAAGTAAACGTTCTGTGACTACAAATTCTCATTATTAAGCTTCTAGAAGATAACAGATCTGCAATGAAGATGGATCAGTGGCATGTTAAAAGTTTAATAACCTCAGCATTAGCCAAACTTTCTGTAGAATTCGTGATGTGTATTTAAGGCTTTTAAATCTGTATCATTAAATGCAATTTTTATACAGGTAGGTATGTCCAAGAATTTGCACAGAAGTAACAAAATAAGAATTGTTTGTCCCTGAATCATCCCATCTGTGTCCACTGGATGATACTCAACAGTCTTTGCAGTCAGATGCAAGAAATTGGCTAAGTGTCCTTGTTGACAGGACGTCTCCTATTTGCATTTCAAGTTGTCTCCCTTTAAAAATGAAAACACTGTTAATTTGGCCTACTTATTTTATCTGTCTTTTGCAGATGGATTTCCACAAACTGAAAAGATATTAAGTCACTGTCAAGATATCTCTAGATATCTTGGCGTTCAGTGAATTTCAGTGATCAGGGAGTGGGAGACTAACCTCATCTTTCTTGAAGCATTTTATTCTACTTCACCTCCAGCTAGCGTCTGTGCCCCCACCCCCGCCCTGCAACTATCTTTGAAGTTGGCCTCACTGGAACAGATTTGCTGAACACTGGCTATACACCTAGTGCTCAGGCTTAAACGCTGTCCATGTGACAGACTTAATCAGTCCCCTGGTTTCTCAGACACACAGCTGCTGCTGAATTCTTTTTTGCTAGTGTAATATTGTAAGCGTCTTAAAATTAAAGCTGCCATTAAATTTCCATCTTGTTCGTCAAGGAGGCTGCTTTTTGGAAATAGCACATGTATGCAGTTTTATATGTTGGTGCCAAAGAGATATTTTCTTCTACATCAAATCTTTCATGTTCGGAAAGAATGGCCCAATTGAAAAGAAAAATCAGGGAGGAATCCAAGTTGTTGGATCTGGGCAATATTCGGTTCTCTAGAATTATTGGTGAAAATAAAAATATGACCCTCTTTGGCAGGTATATGCTACAGATGCGGCATTTAAAATGAAACAGAGCAAAACATGTAGGGTTTATAGAAATTCTCCCCTTGTCCAGATTGCCTGGCCTCTGCAAGTCAAATGTCACTCCTGAAACATGTCATTTGCCAGTTCTTCAGCAAAACAAACAACCCTTAGAGAAGCAAACCTCCCCCCCCAAGGACACATGACAATCAAAAGAATGGGCCTTCAGAGATTGCCAGAGTTTTACAGGGGAGTCAAGAAGAGAATGAGAGAATGGAAGATGAGGCAGAAAAAGCCTGTTGAGCAATGAAAGTGAGTTTTGAGTCCCGAGAGCCCCTCACCTCAGGGGAGATTCCTGGCGTGGCTGGGGAGACAGAGGTTGGCAGTGGAGAGAGAGGAGGAGGTGCACCACATCTGTGATGAAAACTGATGCCCAGCTCAGTTGTTTGGCTCCTCTACAGTCTCCCTTCAGGCCCACAAGCTGCAGTCACGAGGCAAATATCCACCAGCCGAAAATGGATGTCAGAATTTTGAATTCACTGCAATGGAAGTAAAGCGCAAAAAAAGACGTAGATTAATCCCCTCTGAGGGGCTGGGGTTGGTGTATCGGGTCGGTAGTCTAACAGTCTTGAGGCTGTTCCCAGACTGTCTCACTTCCCAGGCATGTGGTCTCTGCTGAGTAAGTGTTCTACCTACTCAAACTTCAGGTTTCTCTTCTGTCAGAGGGGGTAATATCCTTTCACTGTCAAGGAGGAAAATGTGAATTGTGCTGGGCTGTTAGCAAAGTGTGTGCCACCGAGTGCTCAGCTAAGCAGAGCTGGCTGATTAGAGAGCATGTGCGTGAATCCTATATTCTAGCATATCTTAAGAAATTGTTTGCATTGAAAGCACTGGGTTAAGAACATCCTATATGACATAAACCTTAGGACAGGATGGGTTTAGAACACAGAAAGTACTGAAAAAAAAATGTCAATTCCATACCTTCTCTAAAAACATTATGGTGTAGCAATAAATTGGATATGGAACAGAATTCTGCATTGGGGTTCTCTAGCCATGAGGATAAGCTCATGGGAGTGACATCAAGTTCTCCACTTTTGAAAAGTAGACTGTCTTAATTTTGGATGGTCTCTGGACCCTCCAGCAGCACGGGAGTGAAAAGTTGTGATTCACTCGTGTGCACTCATCTTAAAGGAATGAAGAAAGGCTTTTATCTTGGTTCAGCAACTATTGTGCTTATCTCAGAGGGTAGAAATGCAACTCCCATATCTGTGAACTCACCTTGTTAAGGGCAAATTGCTTAATATCTTTGTTAATCATCATCTCCATCCAGAGAACAGCATACTAATGTTTACATTCCCTAAGAAAGTGACGAGAAGCAGCTCATCAGAGTCTACTTGTAGAAGGCTCCTTTTTAGACCCCGGCTTCTTGTGTCAGGCAGTAATAAGGCAGCGGTGGAAAAGAGAATTGAAGATCCTCCCATTCATCATAGCATTTTGCCTTTGGTCTTTAGAGACCTGCAGAGTTTGTGCCCTCGAAGGTGAGGCTAAAGGGACAGACCCAGCAGCAACAAGAATGTAAAGAGAATATATCTCTATATCTTTTTAAATCTCTGATATTTCACTTTCATATATTCTATGTGTTAAAAAATTCACCTGTTTTCCTCTTTAAAAATTTCATCACTGAATTTTGCTTTTCACACCCACCAGCCCAAGAATGGGAGCATGCTGAGTGCTCTGGGGACCACTTTCCCATAAACCGCGTTTGCTGAGACCTCCCAAAGACGCTTGTGAGGCTTGAGGATACTTAGAGCACAGTTTAAGCCCTGAAGGAATTAGAGGGTGGACAAATGGTTTCCAGTGAACTTAACCGCCCTCCAGAGTTTCTGCCTATAATGCACACAGAATTCCATCTTTGATCAGCTTTAAACTACTTCTCTGTCGTCACCACAGCCCATGACTGAAGCACCTTTATAGCCCAATAATTCATTGCTGTCTTACCACCTGTTGATTCCTCATTCCAAACCCTCATCCCCGATGCTTTCCCCAAGCTCTATCTAATACTTCAAGACTCAGCTCAAAGTTTTGTGCTTGCTATCTCAGAGAGCTAGGTATACCTGCTGGGTTCCCATGGTACTGATGAAGGCGTGTGTCTTAGCCTGGATCCATTTATGAGCCCACACATAAACACACCCTACATTGTAGATAATATCTGTAAAAGCATGTTTTAATTTACTATTGGCATTTTGAGTGTTTCTGTAACATACATGCTACATGTATTTTTATTTGTATGTATATATATATATATACATATTTGTTATATATTTCTCTAAATATATTTCCCAGGCCTTTGTAGTTATTAGGTAAATATATTCAGCACACTAAATATTATTTAAATATGTTTATAAGTTTATATAGACATGTAGTGCCATGGTTGGTATCTATAATGTCCCAAAAGTCCCATGTGTTAAAGCTTGGTCCTCAGCTATTAGACCAAACTACTGAGGAGTTGTGGAGTCTTTAGCAAGTGGACCCTAATATAAAGCCGCTAGAGCAGTAGCTGCCTGAGCCCCTAACTCACCTCACGGCCTAGTGTGTTGCTAGAATCCCAAACAGAGCGATAGAGCCAGCCATTATAGAGTACGAAGACTTCTGGAACTATGAAAAAATCGCTTATTTTCCTCATAGATCATCCGCTTCAGTATTTTGTCACAAGGTTGAGTGTAGATGCATATATCTATAGAAGCATATGCTTTATATGTTATATATTTAGTTAGTTATGCTCATTAAACGTAAAATAAATATAGCTATTAAATCTCCCATCTGCTTCAGTCACCAGGCTATGAACTCTTCTAAGCTTGACATTCAGGATGAGACTGAGACCCAATTAGACACATACCTACCTTTATTGAACACTAACTCCATGTTAGATGCTGAGGTAAGTGATCTGTGTATTTCATCTCATTTAATCTCCACAGTCATCTAGGCAGACTGATAATTGCCTACATTCATAGGTGAAGAATTACAAATCAAAGGCTACCAAGCAAATGATATGACATGCCACTCCCCTTGGGCGCTTAGTCCTCCGGCCAGGTTTGCCCTTGATTCGAAAGTCTGGCCTGTGATCGCCTGGTGGTGCTGGAAGCCACGTGAGGTGCTAGGGCCTGAGAGGTGAGAGCAAGTGCCCAGTCGTCAGCTGAAGGTGATGCACATCTGCAGGCCGCTCTCTTCCCACGCCGCATTTCGGGAACATCCCCTTCAGAGCCCAGCAGCCACGGTCTGAAGTGACTCCCGAGCTCGGAGAGAAAGACATGTCCCCTTTGAATGAAAGAAAATTCAGATTTCATAGAACAACAACAAATGGACAAATCTCTGTTGTAAAACTAAACATAAGCTCTAACTCCCTCTGGGTCTAGTTTCTGTCGCCGAGACTGTCGTAACTCAAATGAGCACTTTGTGAGCAAAGCAGAGTTGCAAGTGTTCTCCACCTCTGGGACGAAAAGCCTGCATTTGGACAAGACCCTTGAGTGATTCCTACGTTTGGCTTAAGAAGTGCACAGCTAGAGCATTCTTGCTTCCAGCCCCAGTGCATGAACTGAGCTTCCAAATGAGGACCACAAGACCCTCTGTTACTGAGCCAACACTTTTTAACTAGAAAGGACTGTGGGAGAGACATGGGGATGAGGTAGGAGGTGAGCCTGAGGGTCTACTATCAGCTTTGCTGTGAGCAAGTTGTGTGTCCTCGCCTGTGACTTACTGTCTCTGCAAGTTAGTCTCTCTACGTAGGATTTAAAGAAAGAAAAAAATGAGATCAGCAAGAGAGGGAGTAGCAGACATTATCGGAGAAATGACTGTTTCAGTTCAAATATCTATGAAAATAAAGCATTAAGGTAAGACGTGTCTGATTGAAATTGTTGACAGTTGTGTTTCTTTCTATCTACTGCTGGGTTTTCGGTACGTGGTAGTTGCCCAGCAAATAACAGGAATCAATAAATGAAAGGCCGCTCATGCTCTTAAAAGCACTGCAGAAATTGTCCTCAGAGGTGACAGTGACTTCTTCTACACTTCTGTGATAATTTTACATGCATGGACACTTAGAGCAATGGAACAAAGTTCTCAAGTGAAATTATCCACAACTTTATCAACTAATATTTCTGTAAGAGACTTAGAGTTTGAATGTCCCTTTATTTACCGGAACTTTGTCACATTCCAGAATTCAAACAACACGTGCACGCTTGCAAATTTCATATCATACACCCTCATAATTATTTTAGAAGTTCATAATACTCCTTTAAATGAATGTGTCCTGTATGTCCACAAAGCTGAATGTTTTGGTGAGCTCTTAATATTCCATTGTACTTTTTGTAAAGAGAGTCCTAGAATGGACAACCTTACAATGTATACTTGAGCAGCATTTCTTTGGTAATCACTCTTGATTGGAGCAAAGGATTGTGACAGCTACTGCTAAAGATGCGTGAGTTTTCTTTCTGGTTTCAAAATTCTAGAATTCTAGGAAATTCACGTTCTCTGGTGGCAGTAAGGAGTCACACAAATGGATCACTCTTTGCTCAATCAATGTCAATGTAGGATCCAGGATAATCAGATTTGGGGAAAACCCAGACTTAAAATGACACGTGCAAATCTACTTTATATACTTTCTTTTTTACCTAAGTTGGGTTTTCAATTTAAAGTATATTTGAAGAGATTTTAACAGGTCAGAGGAGAATTCTTCTCCATGTCTCTCCCCTGATTGTGAGAGAGGACTCTGCGTCAGGCGGCCCGGCCAGCACGTAGCTGTGTAAACAGTGGGACCACTCACTCCTCCACTCTGGGCAATGCACTGCTTTCATTTTCATGTGTTTCACAAAAGCCTGTCCTTTGGGGCACAGCAAAGCCGTTGAAATTTTCCTGTCCCACCGCTAAGAAGTGCAGAAAGAAATTCCTCACCCTTAAGGCAGATCCCAAGGAAGGAAGGGGCAGCCAGCCAGAGAGGAGGAAAGAAGCAAGCAGCCAATCAGTTCCGGCCCAGTGGATAAGATTCCGAGAAGAACTGCCTCCAGGCCTCTAGTCTGCAGTTCTAGAAGAATCTAGAGCACCTCTTTCCTGAAGAATGTTACCCCGAGTGCCTCCTCTGGGTTTTCTTGCTCCTCGATATTTAGTATTCTGGAGGCCCCACCTGCTTCAAACATCAGATGCTAACACCTCCTCCTGGAGTGGAGGTTTTTAAAGGGAGCAGGTTCGCTGTCAGCAGAGAAAGGCCAAATTACACTCATGCTTCAGCCTGCAGGCCAAGCTGTCTGTAACTGGACTGGTATGCAGGGGAGATGCTGGAGGAAAGGCTAAGCCTCCCTTTAGCAGCAGACACTCCTGCTGCTGCTCTTTTCTTGCCAGCTGCTCCACCTGGGGAGAAGCAAGGAGGGCCTTGAACTCAAAGAAGGGCCTCCTCTGCACTCACAAGGTAAAAGGTATGTCCATGAGAGAGGACAGATTTGCCGAATTACACCACAGAAATGTCAGCACATGTGGCAAACCATGAAAAAGGCCGAGTGCAAAGAGAGAGGCCTCAGGGCCAGGGGCAGAACGAGTGAGAGAGAGGAGAGAAGAAGGAAGCCTAAACCCGAACAAAATGTTCCTCACAAACAAACAAACAAACAAACAAACAAAAATGGACTTGCTGCAACTTCCGTTATCTTGTCGTTTGAGTCTGCATGGCCTACTGTGAGTCAAGAGCACCCAAGAGTGTCGATTTCACTGGGAAGGCCAGCATCAGCCACTGAGCCTGAAAATGGTGTCTCCAAAAGAAGGGCATGTGCCTTTTTGGTTTTCCTACATTCTGTTAAGCAAAGCTTTAGGCAGCTTAGTCCTACCAACCCTCTGCTTTCCGTTCTGTAAAATGTGAATAGCTCCTGTGCAAAAGGGGACAGAGAAGCAGGTTGGAAAGATGAAGAGCATTTCAAACGCCACTCCCCAGCAGCAGGGCTACGAGTCTGCTGTCCTTTCCTACAGCTTTCTGATCTGTTCAAGGCCACCTGGAAGAGAGGAGAAGCCTGCCTTACTTCTTTGAGTCCAGACTTATTTACAAATGCTAAGAACTTATTTCCATTTTCTATTGCTGTACAGCAATGACTAGAGTCTTAGTATGTTTTTTTTTTAATCCCGTTAATTATCTTATAGGAAATGCTTTACCGGTTTTTGTGCTCAAGGTCTTACAAAGCCAAAATCAAGAAGTCAGCCAGGGTGAGTTCTTGTCTGGAGGTGCTGGAAAAAAATAGACTTGTAGCTTATTCAGGTTGTTTCTGGAATTCGTTTCCTTCCAGTATTAGAACCGAGGTAGCTTTTGGTTTTCTTGCAGGCTGTCAACCAGTTTCTTCATAGGTAGCTTCATCCAGCTTCAAATCTAAGACAACGCACTGATTCCTCTCAGCACATCACAGTGAGCAGTCCGGACCCTCATATCATATTCCCGTCACTTTGCAGCCATGATTTGCTTCCCTGCTCCCCTCCCAACAGACATGAAGGTAAAGAACTCTTGGGACGGTGGCAGAGAAGCAAGGTTTTTATTACTATTATTGTTTATGAGCTATCCAATACTATGTTTAGTTTTTACACATTATTCCCCTTAGCTATTACCCACAATCTGAGTAAGCAAATTTTTTTCCTACATTTCACAGGTTAAAAAAAAAAAAAGAAAGAAAGAAACTTCTCAAATCCCTTTCAGGAAAAGGTAGGTCTAGGCAGACTCAAGTCTAACACTTTCACCATCTTGAATAATATCAAACACTAATGGGTGGGTTCTGGCCATTTCTTCGGGGTCCTTCCACCAGTTCTGTGCTGCCTGCCCCAACCGCTCAGTACCCCGAGCTGTCCTTGCTGCCCCTCTGGGCTTTGTATGCCACAGCCAGCACCTGCACTCTCTCCAGAAGAACCAGCCTACAGTGTCCCGATGAATGGTGACAGCAGCGTCTCCCTCAGTGCCCGCTGAAGGTGAGACCCATCCTGGAGCCACTGCGATGCTTGACTTCCCGGGCTCATCAGCTTGTCGCAGACTGGGTACAAGGAACCTTCTACATCATTTGCCTGTGACTGCACGCTTCCTTGGCTTTCTTTCTTATGCTCTGCCCCTAAATACAATTTTCCTAGTGTCCCTTGGTGTCCCCTTCTGAACATCTGCATACAGACCTAACTGCCTGCCCTAAGACACCCTTGTTCTGACATTCACGCTGAAGCACAATGGGAACCAAGAGAAGAAAGTGATTAACTCAATAAAAAGATACCCCCATGTCTACCTCGTGCCTACACACACACAAACACACATGAGTGCACAGAACTTAAAAAGAGAGTAGGAATCCAACCTAGGTATTATGGATATTGCAGTGAGGAGCACTAAATATAAAAACCTATTTCCATTTCAATTCACTAAGCTAAAATGCATCTCCATTTCAATTCACTAAGCTAAAGTGTATCTCCACTTCAGTTCACTAAGCTAAAATGTATCTCCTAGTCGGACTAGCGCCATTTCTACTGCACAGCACTAGCCACGTGCGCTAGTGGCTGTGACGCTGTAGCTCCTAACTTTAGCTCCATATTTGAAAGCCCCATGGCTGTGCTAGCACCGCAGTAATAGAGAGGTAGCCAGCAGCTTTCTAGTAGCTGCTCATTTATGTGGTTATTTCATTCCTTTTTCTGCTACACAGGAGAGCCTGAGGGTGCCTTTGATATGAGCAACTGGGCGGCTGCCCAGCCTACCCGCATTGGCAATGAAAGCGCAGTGGTGGTTGTTGGAAGGCGGGGCTGCAGACATCCCTTTGAAAATGCGATGGGCCTTTACGCACTGGATGAGGGCCATGTGCCCACACCCGCCCAGAAGATCCAAGGCCTAGGGGCGGCCTGCCCCGTCTGTTTACCTTGCCTGTTCTGAAGGCACACACCTCAAAGCTTAGGCTCTCAGGCAAAGTAATATTCGTAAGAGACGTGCACGCTGGATTCACTTGACATTCTGTCGTGTCAGGTGCCAGAGAAACGAAAGCAAACCCCAACAGCAGGAACAGCTTTCTGTCAAGGAATTAAAAACTCGGAATTTTTAAAATGCATTTTAGAATAAAAAAAATAACAGAAGCTGAAATTTTGTTTAAAATACCATTATCTTCTAAGTTTTCATCTGCTGTTTTCTTATAAGAACCCATGAACCACAATGCCCTTTTAGAATAAGCTCATCCTAAAATGACAACTGATCGATATCATAAATTATGGTTATTAGACTTATTATTCATGTGTGTGTGTTTGTGTGTGCATGCACCTTGAGGTGACTGGGGCAGTCAGACAGACCAATCCTTGATTCCCAAGGACTGAACTCAGGTCCTCAGACTTGAAGAGTTACTTCACAGGCCCACTGTGAAATATTTTTAAACAGTCTGTCACTGTAGGGGACCCTAAGCTTGATAACAATCAAGTCTGCTGTTCAGTCCCTGGTGAGTATTCTAGCACTATAATGAATCCACCCTACAGAGGCCTTTCAATATTCACTTGAGAAAGACTGCACAGCTTTCCAAATCCAAAAAGACTGTAGAAGTTCTCTTTATTCTAACAGTGAGAGGCAGGTCATACAAAAGAACAGAAATGCTGTTTGTTTTCTAAATTTTTTAGAGGTTTGATAGTATTTATTTTGTTTGTTTTCACAGATTCAAAATCTATAGTATTGGTTGGGTCTTTTAAAAAATTTTTGTTAACTACAGTTTATTCATTTTGTATCCCAGCTGTAGCCCCCTTCCGAGATGCTGTTTTTAAGAAGAAATTATTAACTTTTGTTGACGGTGATATCAGTGTCAGATGCTTGACTCAGTCAGCTTTATGTAATGTTTAGCAGTCTTCACGCACAGAAACCATGCTTGCAGGCCTGGGGCGGATGGAGGGACTAGAGGCCGTGCAGCGAAGAGACTCTGGGATCTCAGGGACCGAGCAGAGAGCACTGTAGTTGACGGGGCCTCTTTCCAGTTCTGCCCACCAGCCCCTCAGCCCCTCCCACACCGCATGTGCAGCTGTCTGTGGATGTGTCTAGAACGTGCTCAATTCTCTCGCCTTTGCAACAGCGAGAAAGAAGCACAAAACCCTCCTATCTCCCCCTCTCTAATTCTGTTAGAGTGAGGCACAGAGTCAGCTAAGCTCCTCGAGTTCAACAGTTGGTTAGAGACCTGGAGCACCAGTTCCCATCCCGCAGCCCCGCCACCAGATGAAAGGAGAAGCCTAAAAGCGCAGCAACGCCTGGACTCTGCTTTCCTGCTCCGACGCGCGATCCGAGGCGGGCGCGCATTCGACGGATGTAGGCCTTCTGCTGGGCATGTCTGCCGTTCAGCTGAGGACGTCTGAGACCAACAGGTGGCCTCGCTAATGGAACGGATTCGGTCATTGTTTGTGTGTTTAATGAATCATTGAGTTGCTGATCGGCGGTGAGCAGGGGAAGCTGTTCAAACAGAAGGAAGCCCAGCCGTGGGGTGGTGCCGCCAGCACGCTCCTTTGAAGCGCTGCGGGCCCTGTGGGGAAGGCAAGAGGCTTAGGGTTTACTCCCTATGGTTCCCGGAGAAATGGTAGCAAGAGGAAGGTGTTATTTCTAATTGGATGATGAAAGTCAGCTCTGGGGACAGAGACCAAAGGGCCAAATGGAAGAAGGGGAGGAAGCGGAAAACATCTGAATCAAACATTGAGGTAAAACTGAGAGGCAGGTGTTTGCAGTGAACCATGCAGTAACCCTCCCCTCACCCCCTGGTCCTCAGGAAGCAGCCAAGTGGGAAAGGGCAGAGAGAAGTGAAAAACGAAAATAAAAGGCAAGGCTGAGGAGTGGAAAGCTGATTTTCTGGAGTGCACGAAACAGGGGGAGTACTCTGTCAAAGGCTGTCCTGTCCCCCCCGGAGATTCCTGGGTAGTGTACTTTCCTGTAACAGAACTGACCAGATAGATGAGAACGCTGTACTTAGCAAACTATGCTCTTCCTGAAGAATTTTCATTCTTCGATTTATTATGTCTGAGCGTTTACAGATTCTCTGCTCAGCAGCTATTATCATGAGCCTAGAGCACTATGGCAGCAACATTTTCCCAGTGGCTGTTCCGGCTACCAAAAGCCTTTTACCTGGTTCCTTACTTGAACCTGGGATTCCTCAGCACTTTTGTTTTGGTAGCCAGCACACTAGGGGAAAAATAACCCAATCATTAGCCTTTCTTCTGTGCTGTGTACCATCAGTTCATTGACCACTTTTCTTTGTCTTTGTCTATACTTTGTCTTTGTCTATACTTCTTGGGTCATGATTCCCATCATCTTCTTTCATGGTGAGTAGAAGAGCCAATTTCAATATGGTTGTTGCTTTCCTCAATAAAAACCAACACTGATAGGGCTGTGGAAGTGCTCAGTCAATGAAGTGTTTGCCGTGTGCTTTAAGCATGAAAACTGAGAGTTGAGATCCCCACTAGCTACCTAACAGCCAAGCGCTATGGCGTGGATCTGTGACTCCAGAACAGGAAGGCATGGAGACGGATGGGCCCCTAGAAAACGCTGGCCAGCTAGTTCAGACAATCAGTGAGCTCCAGGATCAGTGAGCAGTTTTGCCTCAAAAACTAAGGTGGATAGCAATTAAGGAAGACACCTGACCTCTGGCTTCCATATACACACGCATGCCCACCCACATGCTAGCATGCACACACACACACACACACACACACACACACACACACGAAGAGACGAAACAAATAACTGTCACTTATTTTAGCATCACCATGAGCTTGGCCACCCCATTTGTTTGCCACGGAGCATATCTGTTCTATGCTTCTCATATGATTCTATTGGGTAGTTTTGCCTGGAACACCCTTAGTAACTGGCTTGGTTTCCTAGTTGCCACCACGTTATCTTGCAGAACAAGGCCCACCTCTGCGGCCTTCAGATGCAGTATTTTTTCTTCAGGTCTTTACGGCTAGTATTGCTCCCTGATGCTTCGCACTGTTCATGGCTGGTGCTTTTCACTGACGCCCTTTCTAAGAAAAGGTATCAGCCGCTTTCTTCTTGATTCCCTTTCTGACAACTTTTGTAGGATGGAGTTTTTAAAGGTAGGGGATACACAATAGCTGTGACAACGAAATTTGAAGAGAAATGTGCTAATCACTGTGAGGCCTGGTTCCAACTTGGCTATCTCTGGAGAGTGTCCTTGGCTGTAGACTGTCTGAGCTGATTTTAAACTAAATATTTTCTCTTTTCTCTGGGACACACATCTAAACCCTGTTCCTACTCTTCTGTATAGTCAGATGAATCCAGATACAAGTTTTGGGCAAAGTAATATGAGTTGAGCGTTATATAACCATGGTCAAGAAGGTCCATTCTCCACACTTTCTTTTCTCGCGGAAGCTTTTCCTACCTTTGAAGATCAAAGAACTTCTATCCAGCCTGTCCCCTCATCCTTCTGGGTAACTGAACAGCAATCCTAGACGAGGCCCTTCAGCTATAAGCCCCCAGTCTCCTTTACACTGTGTAAACATGCACTCTCTCTACCTGCCCAGGAAACCCGAGCATCACAGGCGAATGTAATGAACGATGGCCAAGGCCTCATTTACACTGCCACGCTGCCTGTTCAGAATCTCCTGGTCGCAGGGATTCTCCCTCAGAGACAGAGCACAGAAAAGAGATAACAGAAAGTCTGTCAGGGTCAGGCAGCCACTCAGCTTACTCCCAGGACAGCTTCAAGGGCAGTGGCATGAGGTCTGGAAGAGCCGCAGCCAGAGAGTGAGGACGGACCTTGCGTTGCATATGGCTGGTGGAACGTTCTGAGTGGTAAATCCTGACTGAGGGCCAGAGCTGTGGCCATGTCGCAAGCTCCCACTTCACTGGCATACATCTGGCCACAAGTTTGTGCTCATCAAATCCTTTGCATCTGAAGACCTCAGCTTTCCCCAAAATCCATCCCTTTCCCTGTGTCCATGTCAATAAAGCCTTCTTCTCAGCCGAGGGAAGAAGGTGAAAGCTATCGCTCCCATAGGCAGTGTCCTTCCTATCTTAAAAACCGGAAAGCGCACACATGCATGTGCCACATGTGTCCGTGACTGACAATGCAAATTTCTAATTCTGGATGTCTGTGTGCACAGTGGAACACAGGCTCCTTCTACGGGAGAAGCCATGCTTCTGCTTGTGTGTTTAGTGCTTGCCACCATGTTTTACAAGAGTTTAGGGCACAGATAAAGCAGTTCGCTCTCTGGAGAGCTACAAGGAGTACAGATCCACTCACTCCAATGTCCCTGGCTGCACGATCGTCACGGTGTCACGTGCCTGATTGCTTTAAACCTTACCTCGCACCCACCTGTGCTCTCTTGCACGCATGAATCAACTGAGAAGACACGTGATGCTGCTCACTACCTTGCTATTTCCCAAGGTGCTGTCAAGCCTGGTGTTTAAGCCAGGAAGTCAGAAATGTGACCCAGACTATGAACAGGCTTTGTGGCAGTTGTGGTTCCAGAACAGAGGTGCTGATGAGAAACTTTTTTCTTTAAAAGGTCAAACTGTATTATAGAGTGACAGTAATAAAACTGCATGGTACTGGCATAGAAACAGAATGGTGGATCAATGGAATGGAATTGAAAAACCAGAAATAAACCCACACAACTACGGGTACCTAATTTTTTACAAAGATGCCAAAAAAAAAAAAAGACAGCATCTTCAACAAATGGTGCTGGTTTAACTGGATATCTACATGTAGAAAAATGCAAATAGATCCATACCTATCACCCTGCACAAAACTAAAGTCCAAGTCGATCAAATATCTCAATATAAAACCAGACACACTAAATCTGTTGGAAGAAAAAGTGGAGAAAAACCTCGAACTCATTGGCATAGGAGACAACTTCCTGAACAGAACACTGACAGCTCAGGCTTTAAGATCTACAATTAATAAATGGGACCTCATGAAACTGAAAAGCTTCTATAAAGTAAAGGTCACTGTCACAGAACAAAACGACAGCCTACAGACTGGGAAAAGATCTTCACCAACACTACATCCAATAGAGGGCTAATATCCAGAATATTTAAAGAACTCAAGAAATTAGACAAGGGCTGGAGAGATGGCTCAGTGGTAAAGAGCACTGTCTGCTCTTCCAAAGGACCCGGGTTCAATTCCCAGCACCCACATGGCAGCTCACAACTGTCTGTAAAACTTAAAGTTCCATATACAATGTTCTATTTAAAAAAAAAAAGAAATTAGACAATAACAAAACAAATAATCCAATTTTAAAATGGGGTACAGAGCTAAGCAGAGAATTCTCAACAGAGCAGAGAAACACTTATAGAAATATCCTCAATATCCTTAGACATCAGGGAAATGCAAATCAAAACAACTCTGAGATTCCATCTTACATAGATCAGAATGACTAAGATAAAAAAAAAAACCTCAAGTGACACATTATGGAGAGGATGTAGAGAAAGGGGAACCCTCCTTCATTGCTGGTGGGAGTGCAAACCATTTGGAAATCAATCTGGTGCTTTCTCAGGAAACTGGGGATAGCACTACCTCAAGATCAGCTGCACCACTCCTGGGCATACTCCCAAAAGATGCCCCACCATTCAATAAGGACATTTGCTCATCTATGTTCATAGCAGCTTTATTTGTAATAGCCAGAATCTGGAAACAACCTAGATGTTCCTCAAGAGAGGAATGGATACAGAAATTGTGGTACATCAACACAAATATTACTCAGCTATTAAAAACATGGAAGTCATGAAATTTGCAGACAAATGGATGGAACTAGAAAAGATTACCCTGAGTGAGGTAACCCAGAAACAGAAAGACAGGTATGGTATACACTCACTTATAAGCAGATATTAACCGTATAATATAGAACAGCAATCTACAGACCTAAAGAAGCTAAACACTAAAGAGGACCCTAGGGAGGATGCTTAAATCTCATTCAGAATGGCAAACAGGATAGACCCCAGAAGTGGTGGAAGAGAGGAAACAGGATGGGAGCCTACTATAGAGGGTCCTCTGAAAGCATCCACCCAACAGGGGATCAAAGCAGATGCTGAGACTCATGACCAAACTTTGGGCAGAGCACAGAGAGTCTTATGGAAGAAGAGGGGGATGGGGATAGAGGGACATGGAGGGGACAGGAGCCCCACAAGGAAACCAACAAAGCTAAAGGATCTGATCCCAGGGAGTCTACAGAGACTGATGCACCAGCGGAGGACCATGCATGGAGAGGACCTCGACCCCCTGCTCAGATGTGGCCAATTGGCAACTCAGTCTCCATGTGATGTCTAAGCGAGGGGAGCAGGGGCTGCCTCTATCATGAACTCACTTGACTTCTCTTTGATCACTCATACCTGGTGATGTGGCCTTGCCAGGCCACAGAAGTAGAAGTTCCAGGAAGTCCTGATGAGATTTAACAAGCTATGGGCAGATGGCAATGGTGGAGAACTCCCCCTTTCAGTGGACTAGGGAAAGGGAAAGAGGGGGAAGAGGGAGGGAGAGTAGGACCAGGAGAAGTTGAGGGTGGGGCTTCAATCGGGATATAGAATGAATAAATTTTGAAAAAAAAATGATAATAAAAAGAGAAAATAATCTTTAATGAGGAAAAAAAACGCTCAAACCAGCTTTTCTAAAAGTTAGTCGTTAAATATTTAAAGACATTCAGGAGTCAGCTTGCTCTTAGCAACCAGGAAGCCTTAAGTGAAAACTGGCAGTGACTACGTAACGACATGGTTTCCGTCAACGTTGCCTTGGTCTGCTGGCTGGCACAATGACATTTACCTCTCTAGACTATTTCTTCACATCTAAAGTGGGAAGTAAAATCTATACGGACATTTTGCACTTGGCTCTATCCCTGGCAGACGGGCTGCTGGTGATCTAATTTTCACAGTCCTCCCCGAGCACTACCCCCTGCCTCACTGCACCCACAGGGGCCTCACCTGAATGCTCCAAAATGCTGAGTGCCTGCCAGCACAGGACTTCCCACAAATGACTCCTCCGCCGTCCTGCTCATCACAGGGCTGCCTCTTTGTCATTCACCTCAATGGCCCCCAACTCTCCCACCACCCTGCTCTCCCACGCCAGCACCAGCTCTGGATGATCCCTGTGGCTTTCCTTCACCTACCACAGTCTGCACCTTTCTTATGTATTTGTCTACAGTCCATCTGCTCTCCTTGGGTCCAAACCACATGAGTGTTATCTATCCCGTGAGACCCTGCTGTGTAAGAACATAGTGGCCATTCTGTAGGGATTCCCTGAGTGAACATCAAGACATTGAAGGCTCATAAGGGGAGCAAAGAGCATAGAGTAGAGAGGCAATGGGGTTCCTTTACATGAATCACTTCAGAGAGCCAAGAGGTCGCTCTCGGTGTGATAGTTCCCTTTCTTACTCAAAGATCTCAGCCCCGAGGTCATAGAGACAACACAAAGTCCTTTATCAGTTAGGCTTCTGCATCTTTTCTTTTCCATTGAGCATCTGCGTCTTGGTGACGAGTCGTAAGGCTCCTGTGGTACCTTACCTGTGGTACAGGTACCTTACCTGTACCTCCTGTGGTCTGGTGGTGCTGCCTGCCTCAGAAGCGGAAGAGCCTGTCCACCAAAAGGGCCAGCACCTCACTGCTGAGAGCCCAGGTCTGCAGGTTCTGAGCTTCACACTAGGAGTGAAGGAGGTTGGGAATCGTGGTACAGTGGCAAGCAGGGCTGAGAGAGGCTGGGCACGGCGGTCCTCAACAACAGAAGGATTTCAGGGGTGCTGCTGGGTGGCACGGAGCTTAGCTGATACTGGTTCCATAGTAGGTGTCGCTTGAAGGAAAGTGGTCCCTTACCTCCTTGTAGGAGGCCAGGGTGCCAAACTAGGTTACCACAAACACTCTGAGCAGACCAGCCAAAGTCTCTGAGGCCAAAGGAAGCTGTGTGGAGTTTCTGGGTGGAGCAACTGTAGAAACTGCTCCTCCCAGCTCGAAGGATGATGTTTAACTGATGGCTGACCCCTCAGAGACCAAGGCAAGGGCCCCACCCAGTGTGTTACCTGTGACTGAGGCAGGATGAAGAAGCCGAACTTCATGAATTCAGAGGACATGGTCCACATGGCACCACCTGGACTTCAGAAGGAATGGCCAGGCCTCCTGCGTGAGGAGGTCTTCTCACCATCTGGGGACCTGGAACAGAGTTGACTTCACTGTTTTTAATGATTTCCTTTGGCTTTCCTTTTTCCCTTGCACTCAGTTTTTTGAACCTCCAAATGTCTGAAGAGAAGACCTTGATCCCAAGTTTTTCCACTTCCTCTCTACACATGATACCTAGCACAAAGATAGTTCAGAATTAATGATTTTCTGTCCTATAGTGGAGCTCTTATAAGGTCGGAGACTTGAGTACTCTTTGCCCCAGTTTTGGTCTGCAGGCTCTACTTTGAGCAAACTAGTGTTTTTCTCGCTGAAGCTTCAGCCCATTCCTTCCTGTGGAATCTCCTGTAGAGAAGGGCGGTGAAGCCCACATACTCCACAATACTTGAAAATGACTTTATTGGTCTGCAGCTGTCAGTCCTATATGGGTCTACAGCTGTCAGTCTTCGCTGAATTTCAGAAGAAGTCACACTTCCGTCACCATCACCTCTCGGGTAATGTTTTCCGGAACTTGAAGTGTTTTCCTAATTTGTATACTGCATAAACCAGAGTGGGTATATGGCTTGCCTAAAGTCCTTGGAAAGTCTTAGGAGGGAGAAAGGTTTTATCCAAGTTTTGGATGCTGTCTTTCCAGCTTATGTTCAGCTTCACACTGACCCCCAGCTGTCTTCACAGCACACAGCCTTGTCTAATTCTTTAAACAGAATCACCCCCCCCAACAGTTGGTCTTTTCTCAACCTTATTCTAGTCCACATAGTTGATTTTCTAAATTTCTCTAGTTTACCAACCATGAATTTTTTTCACCCTAGTCATTAAGATTTTAGAAAACCTAACCAGCTAAGCAGAGATGCCTAGATGCTGTCTATAAGAACGTGGAACTATTCTGGCTCCAAACATGCGATGTGGCCTTCCTGGAGTTATTCCCTCCACTGGAAAGTTCTGATGACCTCTTGGTTCTGAATTCCAGTTCTAAATTCCATAGAACAGCGTATTAATTAGAGCCTCACTCTGAGAAACATTGCTGCAAATTAGCTCTCACGTCTTTGCATCCTGCCTGTTTGCGTCAGGTACAGTTTCTCCATTGTTCCGCATGTCCAGTTCTTGGCTACCATGTGTGTTTGCCAAAGTTTCAGCATAACTAACTGCATTAGCTGTCCAGTCTGAGTATTAACTTTATCCTTTTTTAGATGACTGTCATACACCAATTATTAAAGCTGCTTACTGTTCTTCCCTCATAGAGGTTTTTTGTTTGGTTGGTTTGGGTTTTTTGGTTGTCGTTGTTGTTTTCTTTTTCTTTTTTTTTTTTTTTTTTTTTTTTTTTTTGTCTACATGGTCATGTAGTGGTGACCCCAACTCAGACTTGTATCTTCAGTATAATTATTAGAGCATGTTCAAAGGCTCCCAGTGGATGCCCGAAACCATGGTCACTACTGAGCCCTGTCTATTCTGTTTTTGCCGCTATTTACATAGCTATGGTATGATTTAATTTAGAAATTTAGTAAGATGCTAGCAAGAATATCTACTAATTTTCCATGTATTTTTCCATGTAAAGAATATAGACTAATAAAGGATATCTGCTAATAAGATGTCACAGTAAGATTTTCAGTATCACAACGTCATCTTCGTGCTCTGGGGCACAAATTAAGGACTACCCAACCACATGCCCTGTGATTGTGACTGTCTGGCTGGTAAGTGAAAGAGCTACCAAATGATTGACAATGGTTGTGGGTAAATTATGGAGATATCAGACAAAGAGATAGTTCATCATTGGATTGGGTGGGACGAGAGAGAATTCATCACTCAGAACATTATACAATTATGACTTTTAAAATGTTTGTTTGTAGAATTTTCATTTAATTTGGGTTGACCACAGATGACTGACCTCACAGTAAAGAGTATCCTTTGCTCAGCTTTGGGTGGTCATAATATGGTTACCCCGTGATGCTTCCAGGCAGACCCTGAATCATCCCTTGCACCCTGCTCAGGGCACCTTGGCTTCTTCCAGAACCTCAGTTATGGACTATACCTGCTCTTCCTCTACAAGTTGCCTTTGGGCATTCCAGAAAATGAGTGTTTAACCCTGAGCAGGGCACCATGGTACTGTCTATCACATCAGGATGGTGCTCTGACTTGCTTCATAGTTGTGTGATATAGGACAGAACAAACATTAAAATCTAGACTTTTGTTGCAGGATTATGTAAGTGCAAATCTTAGCTCCGTCACTTTCATTTACAGTATTTGCTGGGAACACTTAAAGCCATGTATGTGTTCTTTTTGCTGTTTTGTTTTTATGTGTTTGTGGGGTTGTTTGTGTTTATTTGTTTGAGAAAGAGGGTTCTCGTGTACCTCAGGCTTGCCTCGAGCTTGTTATACGGCAGAGAATAACCCTGAACATCTGATCCTCCAGCTCCTGAGTACTGGGATCATGGGTATTATCACCTCACCTCATTTTATGCAGTGCCAGAGATTGACCTCAGGGCTTCATGCATACCAGACAAACACCATACCAACCGAGCTTCCTGATGTCCATGTTCTTAATCAATAGATCTCTGAAACAGAATTTACACACAAACGAGTCCATCACCCGCAAAGCTGATCTCTGGATTTTCCATGTAATAGATCAAATAAAGGGAGCATACCCTAAGTAACACAGCCCAGACTAGGCTGTCATGATCACCCACTGGCAGCCTCTCTCCAGCACACAGACCTCCTTCCCACAGTGTGAAGTAACTCCTCCTATTTGGCCCTTCAACTGAGACGGAACCAGACCATTCATTTGTTCCTTCCCTGTGTGTACTTCACGCAGCCCCTGGGCAGTGCAGGCTCGGAGCCGTCAGGCATCTAAAAAGTACCCACCCATGCATATCTTTGAGTAGTGGAGTTAACAGAAGGGCACACACAAAATTAAGTGGCCATCCAAGACATTGAGCTGAGATATATTGGAAAGAAACGGGATAATTGCAGTCAAATGAGTAAGTTCTCACCCGAGATCCACAAGAGTTTGGAAGAGATAGAAACCACCTGAGTGGGAAGGCTCCTAAGACTTCAAGGTGAAGAAGAGGTAAGCAATGGATAGGAGGGGAATGACAAGGTGAAGAAGAGGTAAGCAATGGATAGGAGGGGAATGACAAGGTGAAGAAGAGGTAAGCAATGGATAGGAGGGAAATGACAAGGTGAAGAAGAGGTAAGCAATGGATAGGAGGGGAATGACAAGGTGAAGAAGAGGTAAGCAATGGATTAGGAGGGGAATGACTTTGGAGTCGACTGATGTCGTGGTTGGCAACACCGTCAGCCTTGGTTTGAGGAACAACGATGCTGAGTGTCTCTCTCAACAGTACCGTGTTAGTCTCCTGGCACAGACCAGTGACACCAGGATTTCACAGGCTGAAATCCAATCTAATGTGCGCAGCAACCTTGGGGAGACGCCAGAGCCAGGTCATTTAGATTGAATTTTTAAATAGTTACCTTTTTGCAAACACGCTAAATGAATATATTAGAGGACAGAAGCCCTGTGCCTGAGGATATAGCTCATGGTTGTTGGAACACGTTTCTAGAAGGAACGAGGCCTTGGCTTCAAAACATACCAACACATAAATCAGGTGTGGGGCACGTGACAGCATACCAGCACTGGGGAAGTAGAGGCAGGAGGACCCGGAGGTCAAGACCATCCTCCACTATGTAATGTTGAGACTTGACCAGTCTGCATGAGACCTTGCCAAAAAGAAAGAAAACAAAGGGATGTGTTTAATGTAACTTCACAAAGTGAAACCTTGATTTAAAAAGTCCTCATCGAACTTCAGATTAATATGTTAGTATTCACTTTTGAACATTGCTCAGTATTTTATGTATATATATATCATTTGATTTTTTTTAAGTCTCTTTATGTATTAGCACATAAAGAAGAACAAGTTTGTTCTGTGGTTAGTTTTAGAAAAACATTTTAGTTTTTCCATCAAGGTTAGGATGCAATATCAGCCTAATCCAATTGACTACTGTTAAGTTTGTACCAGGCAACTGAAATTTGAGCCAGGCCTGATGGTACAGGATGATCATCTCAGGGGCAAGAGGGTTGGTCCACAGCTAAGAACACTTCCTGCTCCTCAGAGGACTGGAGTTTGGTTCCCAGCGTCTGTGTCAGGTGGTTCACAATCACCTGCGACCCTCGTTCTGTGAGATCCAACGCTTTCTTATGGCCTCCAGGGCCACTTCCATTCATATGAACATATCCAGAGGCACACACACTCTTACAAGTAAATAAAATCTTAAATAAGTGAAGATAAAAGGAGGCTGAGTCCAAAGGATCACAAGACTTACTTAGACTAGAAGCAAGTTTAGCACCAACCTGGCCAATTTAGGAAACACTGTCTCAAAAAAATAAAAATAAAACCACAAGACATATACCTCAGTGGTAGAATGTTTACCTAGCACATACAAGGCCCTGGATCTATCCCCAGTACTTTCAAAAATACAATGAAAAAGAAGAAAGCATGAAAACATACTTGTGATAGGAAAGTAAACTACTTTTCTAGCTGTGATGATACTATGTAGTAGTTTGCATGAAAAATAATTATGAATTTCTAATGGATAACTATCAATAAAGCTTAATGGCTCACAGAAATGTTAAGAGAAAGTACATTTATTTCTTAGATAAGTTTGGAAGAATAGCACAATATATTTAAACTTACAAACATTTATAAAACTTAAAAGAATAGCATAAAATAATAGAAATTGTTTGACATAACTCTAATCTTTAGATAGTTCTATATTGGACTAGTGGTGAAATGGTTTTCTGAGTTGTATTCTTGCTCATCACACACACACACAAATCAGGATTTCACATAGCACAAACATAAGTAACCCTAAGTCTCACTTTTTCAGTTTGCTAGCACTTACATAATTAATGAAAAATTCAACAAATTTTCTGCCTTATCTGGTTTCTGGGGGATTTTTGTTTTGTTTTGTTTCAATGCAGTGACTCTTACCAAGGAAATATTTTTAGAATAGAAAAATGAGGAAAAAAATGGTGGTGCGTCGTTTTCATTGTCAATGGAACAAACGTGAAGATGGTATGGGTAATTTGGAAATCACAAGTAGAAAATGTGTTTTTCACACAGTACCTGTGTGTGTATTTGTGTGTGTGTGTGTGTGTGTGTGTGTGTGTGTGTCCAGAAAGGACCCAGCGGGCAGGATAATGTATAATGTAATAATAATGTAGCAGGAGAACGTAAGGAGCAGCTGGAAGATGGTGCTCAGGCCACTGCGACCGCCCTTCACTGGCCACAAGGAAGGTTCCCAGAACATGGTTTGTTTTGTTTTGTTTTTCAAATTATTCACTTTATATCCCAATTGTAGTCCCCGCCTCCATCCCCTTCCGGCCCCACCCTTCCTCCTTCTTTCCCCCATCTTCCTCCCCTAATCCACTTCAATCTGACCCTAGCATATCAAGTCTCATCAGGACTGCCTGGACCCTCTTCCTCTGTGAGCTGGCAAGGCTTTGTCAGAGACAGCCCCTGCTCCCCTTACTAGGGAACCCATATGGAGACTGGGCTACCTATGGGCTACATCTGAGCAGAGGGTCTAGGTCCTCTCCCTGCATGGTCCTTGGTTGATGTATCAGTCTCTGCAGGACCCCATGGGCCCAGATTTGTTGGCTTTGTTGGTTTCCTTGTGGAACTCTTGTGCCCTCTGGGTCCTTCTATCTGCCCCTTCTTTCATAAGACTCCCTGTGCTCTGCCCAAAGTTTGGCTGTGAGCCTCTGCATCTGCTTCCATCCCCTGCTGGTTGGAGTCTTTCAGAGGACATCTATGGTAGGCTCCTGTCCTGTTTCCTCTCTTCTGCTGTTTCCAGTGCCTGTTTTATTTGCCCTTCTGAATGGGAATCAAGCATCCTCCCTGGATGTGTTATTTAGCTTCTTTAGGTCTGTAGATTTTAGTATGTTTATCCTATATTATATGCCTAATATTCACTTGTAAGTGAGTAGATACCATGAGTACCATTCTGGTTCTGGGTTACCTCACTCAGGATGATCCTTTCTAAATCACACCATTTGCCTGCAAATTTCATGATTTCCTTGTTTTTAATAGCTGAATAGCATTCCGTTTTGCAGATGTACCACAGTTTCTTTATCCATTCTTCAGTTGAAAGACATCTGGATTGTTTCCAGTTTCTGGCTATTACAAATAAAGCTGCTATGAACATAGCTGAGCAAATGTCCTTGTTGTAAGGTGGAGCAGCTTTCAGGTATATGCCCAGGAATGGTCAGGCCAGGTCTTGAGGTAGAGTTGATCCCCATTTTCTGATATAGCACTACTTTGATTTTCAAAGTGGTTGAATGATTTCCGGTCCTACTAGCAATGGAGGAGAGTCCTCTGCAACCTAGCCAGCATGTGCTGTCACTGGAGTTTTTGATCACAGTAAAGATACCACAATTTCTGTATCCATTCTTTGGTTGAGGGACATCTAAGTTGTTTCCAGATTCTGGCTATTATGAATAAAGCTGCTATGAACATAGTTGAGCAACTGTCCTTGTCTCTCCATATCTCTTCAACATAGTACTTGAAGCCCTTGGTAGAGCAATAAGACAACTAAAGGAGATCAAGGGGATACAAATAGGAAAAGGAAATGTCAAAGTATCACTATTTGCAGAGATAAGATAGTATACATGAGGACCCCAAAAATTCTACCAGGGAACTCCTACAGCTGATAAACACCATTAGCAAAAGTCTGGATACAAAATTAACTCAAAATGAATCAATAGCCTTCCTCTATACAAAAGACAAATGGGCTGAGAAAGAAGTTAGGAAAACAACATCCTTCACAATAGCTGCAAAAAAACAAAGTATCTTGGTATAACTCTAACCAAGCAAGTGAAAAACTTGCATGAAAAAAATTTCAACTCTCTGAAGAAAAAATTGAAGAAATTATCAGAAGATGAAAAGATCTAAGGACACCTGATTTTTCTTTTTTACAAAGAAGCCAAAAACCATATAATGGAAAAAGATAGCATCTTCAACAAACAGTGCTGGGCTAACTGGAAGTCCATATATAGGAGATGCAAATGGATCCATAATTATCACCCTGTGCTAAAGTCCAAGTGTATCAAAGACCTCAACATAAAACCAGACACACTAAATCTGTTAGTAGAAAAAGTGGGGAACAGCCTTGACCTCACTGGCACAGAAGACAACTTCCTGAACAGAACACAAACAGCACAGGCTTGAAGAACAACAATCAATAAATGGGACCTCATGAAACTGAAAAACTTCTGTAAAGCAAAGGACACTGTCGTCAGAACAAAACGACAGCCAACAGATTGGGAAAGGATCTTCACCAACCCTATATCTGACATATATATATATATATATATATATATATATATATCTGACAGAGGGCTAATATCTAGAATATATAAAGAACTCAAGAAGTTAAACAACAACAAAACAAATAATCCAATTTAAAAAATGGGATACAGAGCTAAACAAAGAATTATTAACAGAAAAATCTCTAATGGCTGAAAAGCACTCAAAGAAATGCTCAACATCCTTAGCCATCAGGGAAATGCAAATCAAAACAACCCTGAGATTTCACCTTACACCCATGAGAATGGCCAAGATCAAAAATTCAAGTGACAACACATGCTGGAGAGGATGTGGAGAAAGGGGAACCCTCCTCCATTGCTGGTGGGAATGTAAACTTGTACAACCACTTTGGAAATCAACCTGGTGCTTTCTTAGAAAATTGGGAATAGGGCTACCTCAAGACCCAGTTATACCACTCCTGGGCATATACCCGAAGGATGCTCCACCACACAACATTTTTCTTAAAAAGAAGAAAAAATGTCCAAGGGCTAGAGAGATGACTCACTCAACTGAGTTCAATTCCCGGCACCCAGACTGTGGGGCTTACCAACACTTGTAACTCCAGATCCGGGGGTCCCACGCCCTCTTCTGGTTTCTCCAGGCATCTGTATACACTCAGCATACACACAGACACGCACACACAAATACTTAGAAATCAGACTGACAAAAGAATGGCTTAAGCTTCTACTTTACAGGAGCAATGTCAAAATCACAGGACTTTCTGCCCCAGGACTCTGCAGAGAGGTAGTGTATGCTGAAGCCTGAACCAGGGAGGGGGCCTGAAATGACAGCCAAACTACAGGAGAAGCCCTGAAGCTCTGGAAACCCAATAACCATATTCAACTGACACATTTCAATATCCAAATCTTAAGAACATTTTTTTTCTCAAGTGACAGAGGAAGCAATGCAGACATGCAAAAACACTGGAAGGAAATTAAGTGGGAGCAAAGGCCTTGAATGAGAACTGTGAGCCAGAAAAAGAGAGAGAGAAAAAAAACCTGATACTTTTCCTCTCACGTATTGAGAGCATGTGCCACACCTCATCTGGAGCTATATACTGCCTGAACTCAAATCCCAGCTGCATCACCTGGCTGTTTGCTCCTGGGTTTGTCATGTCATTGCCCCTCAGTTTCTTCACCTGGTGAATGGACTTAGTCACAGTATGGTCCCCACTGGGATGTCATCAAGATTCAGTGCACTATGGTTGTAAATCACTTGCACACTGCCCGGTACACATACTATGGTATTTGTCAAATTAAAAGGCATTGCCTGGGCACTTGGGTTAAGTAACACATAAAATATGCTTTGTGACAAAATATCAAATATTGTCATCAACCAGTTCTTTAAGTCCAGCAGCCAAAGGGGATATGTCTGCTATTGCAGGCACTTGGCTTAGTGAGAAAGGATATCTCAATAATGTGGCAACACGTGCTGTACCACCCCCAACCCCCAGCAGAAAGCAGCCACAGAAGAATCTTGCTTTACAGCAACTTCAGTGGCAGTGGTGAACACATGTTAACTGAATTAAATTGGAGGGAAGACAAGCAAGGTAATATGGAACCATGAAGGCCATGGGAGGAAGAGTAAAGAGAAGCAGGCAGAGGTTGGGTTTGTGTTCCTCAGAGAGAGAACAATAGTTTGATAGTCTAGGAGACCTTGGTGGCCTTCAAAAGACAGTTTCAGTGGGAGAATGAGGGGAGCTAGATGACGGGGTGAAGGTATCTGTTCTTCAGGAAACCGGAAGGAACATGAAAATTGATGCCTACGAATGTTGATGAAAATTTAGAGTCTTTACTGTAGCGGGGAAAAAAAAAATGGAACAGCAGTTCTCAACCTGTGGGTCGAGACCCCTTTGAGAGTCACATATCAGATATTTACATTACAATTCATAACAGCACGGTAACAACATTACACCTTATGAAGCAGCAACAAAATAATTTTGTGGTCAAGGGTCAGCACAACATGAGGAACACAGATTTAGGAAGGGACACAGCATTAGGAAGGTTGAAAAACATTGCTCCAGAAGATAGAGTGGGAAAGGAGCAGGACATCTATGGAAAGTAAAGGCATAACTGATGGAGAGTCTAGAGTTCCAGGGCAGAGAAGAAGGCGGAGTGAAGAACAATGAGGAGGTGGAGAGGAATGAACGTGGAGCTCAGGTCAAATGCCCTGTATATAAAATGAGGGTGCAGACACCCCAAGCTATGGCTGAGAAGAAGGTTTTTGCTCTAGATATGAGGGAGAGTGGAGCCAGAGGTACCAGGAGAATCCAGAGTGGGAAAAGAGTAACAGACAGCATGGTTAACAGTGTGCACTTGGCAATGAGAGGAGTTTGGGAGAAGTGAGAGAGAGACAAAGAGAATGTGGGCCAAGGAGATCAAGACAGGAAGACAAAGGGGGAAAAGCAGAAATGGCAGGGTTTATGGGAATGAGCAACTGAGGAAGGGAAGCCCATGAGCTGTAGGAGAACCAGAGGTGCTTGTGATACTGAGGAAGCCCGGAGGCCAGCATGTGTCTTGGTATGCTGGTAGGCACCACAGAGAGCCATTTGTTCCTGCATTTCTCTTTGGCCCAACACCCTTGCTCCTCCAGCACAGCCTAAATAGGAGTAAGGGTGCAGGAGTCTCGTGAGACACTTAAGGGACATGGCAAAGTTTAGACCTGCTACTGTGAAGACTATGGCAGTTAGCTCAGCATGAATGCAGAGGTTCGGTGATGTCTGGGACCCAACTGAGGTCAAACATCTGGAATCTGTGATGGCTCCAAGCACAACTCCAGAGCTGACCTGCTTTGCAGAACTCATAGAACATAGCAGGAATTCCAGGCTTGGCATAGGCCTGCTACTGTCACTTCTCAAGGTTCTCCTAGCTGCTCTCCCTGGAAAAAAGGTGAAGATCATAGAAATAGCAAAGAGAAGAGGCCTAAGAACCATGCTGAAAAATGTGAAAAGGGGAAGAAAAAAAGCTAAGGAAAGAAGATGCAGAAAGAGAAGCATGAGAGACACAGGAATGCAGAAAGTCATCCGTGTCATGATGGTCAAGCAGAGCTTGAAGGGGACAGATTGACAAACATTTCTGTAAATATTAATCCTCTCCAACATGCAATGCCACACAGTAATTATTGCTGCATGCTAGTCAGAAATCAAGCACAGTACTGCTCTATAGCATCACCCTATTAAATTTCCTCAGCAACTCAGTGAGCCAAAGTCCTGTCACTGGCCACTGATGAAGTGAGACACAGCTACGTAAAGCTACTTACCCAGGTCACACGGAGTGTTGCTAGGCTCGGACCTGTAGGCCTTTCTGCTGCAATAACTGGAACACATTTTTGAAACCGTTTCTGTGTATGATAGATTTACAAACACTTTCTGCGAAGACATTATCACATGCATGTATCTTTCTTAAAATTCTGGGCAGATGATGTAGAGTTCAAGGAAGACGGAGACGAAAACATCCTCACTGGGTTGTCTATCAGGAGACCCTTCGGCACTACCAGCAAAGCAGAGGAGCGGGAGATGCCTGGAGCACACTGCAGGGCGACAGGAGCTCAGAGGAAATGGAAGACACAGGCATGGAGGTCAGGAACATGGGGGCTGGACTCTGGAATGTCTGAGTCCAAATCCAGGCTGAGTCCCTGTGTGAGCGGAGGCAAGCTATTCCTCGTTAGCTAGGTTTATTGTCCCTGGAACAGAGCTTCTTATTTCAATAACATTTAAGTACAACTGTTTTTTGTTTGGCAGTATCTTACTCAGTAATGTTTGTACTGTGCAAACTGCATATGCAGGATGGTGACTTCGCTGTAGCGACTCTGAGAGCTCTGTAGGCCTGCACAGCACAGCCCCTGTCCTGAGCCTCCCGCTGCAACCTCTCTGTTCTCGTCTCTTGTACAAATACATTCCTGTGTTATGTTTCAGACCACACTTGTGTTTCTTAGCTTCTTACATAAAACTCTGTGAGATAAAGACAGCAAATTTCATTTTCCCCTCTGGCTGGAAAGTGATGAGATATGGTGCATCTTACCCACACAATCAGTTTTCAAATCATTAATAGAGACTAGTACATAGTTACTGAATATGTGCTGTTCATGTCAGCACAAAGGGCAGCCTGGGAGGTCTCATGCCTTCCCTGTCCAGACTCCGTCGCTAAACACAGTTCTCTCATCTTTCCGTAGAAGTGAATGATTCTTGCATTCACCATACCAGAGAGCACCAGATAGGAATAAAATATTCTATAATGTAGGTTTACATGAACGCTAGACTCTAAACGATTAAGTCCGAGGACGCTAATGACAGAGAACGAAGATAGGCTCTTCTTACATTCTGAGTGATATCTTGAATTAGGGAAACACCTTGAACCATCAGTAACCTCAGTGGATCAGCTCAAACTTCCAGGTCATTCCTCGGGAGAAGGGGGTGGGGGTGTATGGGATGATGAGGAATACAGGGTCAGCCCAGGAGTTGAGCGCATCTGGTATGTTCATTGAGAATTTTGGTTTGGAACTGGAGGCTAAGTATTAGGTAAATACCAGTTTGTTTGTTTGCTTGCTTGCCTGCTTGCTTTTAATTAAAAAAAAAAAAATCCTTATTAAGGTCCTTTACTTAAAGAGGCCAAATTCTGTCCTTGAATTCCTAAATAAAAGTGGGTCTGAAATCAAGATAAGCATTGTTAGGAAGGATTTGAGGATTGGATCGAAGAAGAGGATTTGGCTCCCAGGATACAAACCATGTCACTAATCCCAGAGAAAGGATTTGACTGTTAAAGGATTATACATTTTTGAAAAGCATATTTTGCTGATAATACCTTTCATTTCCTGCACATATAATTACTGGGGGGAATTTCCTTTGTGAATAGAATAGGACAAAGCCTTCATTGTTGCTTTAAGTTCTTTTGTTGCAAGGGCTACCAAATTTCAAAACAATCAGACATGAAGTTTCATGGCCCCAAGCAAATGTACATCCAATGACTCAAGCAAATAAATGGGAACTAAAGCTACGAGCAGAAGAATGAAAACAATTACATTGGAAAGGAAGCCGTGTCAATGTCGGAGACTTACGGCGAGGAGGAAAAGAGCATGCGTGTTCTTTCAGGTGAAAATGAGATCTAGACCATGGAGCACAACCAAGTAAACTGGCCTTGTGGCTGCTTCCGGCTCAGCCTTACGCTGGGCGAGTAAGACAGACAGCTGCAAATGCTGTGCAAACAAGAAACTGAGTGCTGACAAACTTTCTCAGCTCCCGAACTTAGGTCACTGATGAACCTCACTGTTTATTGGGCTCGAAGAGAGAGAAACAAGCAAGGCTGCCTGTCTGAACCTTCTCCAGGCCCCCTTCTGTGCCCAGACTCCTTTTGAAATACCACAGAAGATGGTTTAACAAATCCACTCACCAGAGGCCATGTCTAATTCTCTGTTGGAAAGGGCATCAGGATGGTTTTCTCCAGAGAAGCAGTCATCACCCCAAGTTATTATTGTTGTTTGCATATTTTTCGCTCACAGCAACTCAGCCCAGGACTGTCCATTCCCATAGAGAGAAGTAAGGGTTTGACCTTGTAGGGGTTTTTTTGGTTTTGTTTTTGCTCTGAATCTTCAGCTGCTGTTCAGACAAAGGGACCATCGTTTCTAAGAAAGGAAGGGATTGGGTTAGGGTCTGGGGAAAGAGATTCTCAGGGCATCAGCTTAATGCTATTAGTCTGAAGTTCCCATGACAGCCCTCACTGGGAAAGACAGTCTCATGCAAAAGGATGATAATGTCACAAGGCAGTGAACCTCGGCACCAGCGACAGGTTATTATTTGATTACCCTTCAGGGAAGGGGCCACGTTCAGGGGCCCTCTCGGAACCCACTGGCCCTTTCAAAGCTCACCCATCTCTGATGAGCTTGGTTTTTTCAACAGCCCTCGAACCACACGATTTCCTTAATTCTTAGCTGGTTGCATAATGACAAAAATAAATGTGGCTTTCCCCAGCTGCTTCTCAAGTAAATTAAAGACTTCTCAAGTAAATTAATGTGGATGTAAATAATTTTGTCCAGTGCAGAGGGTCTAGAGAATAAACTACGTAATAATAAACAGGTGTAGCATTCGCCAGCACCTGTTAAATCTGCACTGTTGTCCCACATGGAGGACGTGAGAGTGACAAAGAAGGAGCCCCAAACTCCTAAAGTGGGGACACCCCTTCCAGCCAAAACCTCGTGTCCAGCAGGAGCTGGAACACTTTAAATTCCACAACAACTGACCTCCCTTTTGAGGGAATCTTTGCAATTCTTGAGTGATCCCCTAGTCAATGAATTATGGCAATGAAATCCAGTGAAGTGTGAGTCCTGAGTTGCCCATGCTGGCACTATCAGTTTGTGTCTTATCAAGCTTTCCCCTGCATCCAGAAGCTTGCACATCTAAGGATGTTCAGCGTTTCTTTAAGTGTTTCTGTCTTATCGAGCTTTCCCCTGCATCCAGAAACTTACACATCTAAGGATGTTCAGTGTTTCTGTCTTATCAAGCTTTCCCCTGCATCCAGAAGCTTGCACATCTAAAGATGTTCAGCGTTTCTGTAAGTGTTTCTCTGCCATTCGATATTCCTCTGTTGAGAGTTCTCTGCTTAGCTCTGTACCCCATTTTTAAATTGGATTTTTGGTTTGTTGGTGCCTAATTCTTGAGTTCGTTATATATTCTGGATGGATATTAGCCTTCTATTGGATATAGGGTTGGTGAAGCTCTTTTCCCAGTCTGTAGGCTGTCATTTTGTTCTGTTGATGGTCTTCTTTGATTTACAGAGGCTTTCCAGTTTCACCAGGTCCCATTTATTGTAGATCTTAGAGACTGTGCTGTTGGTGTTCTGTTCAGGAAATTGTCTCCTGTGCCAGTGAGTTCAGGCTCTTCCCCACTTTTTCTTCCAACAGATTTAGTGTATCTGGTTTTATGTTGAGGTCTTTGATCCACTTGGACTTTAATTTTGTGCAGGGTGATAGATATTGGTCTATTTTCATTTTCCCACAGGTGTTCTTCCAGTTAAACCAGCATGAAGATGCTGTGCATCTTACACTGATCACGATGGCTAAGATCAAAAACTCAAGTGACAACACGTGCTGGAGAGGATGTGGAGAAAGGGGAACTCTCTTCCAATGCTGCTGAGGGTGCAAACTTGTACAACCACTTTGGAAATCAATCTGGTGCTTTCTCAGGAAATTGGGGACAGCACTAGCTCAAGATCCACCTATACCACTCCTGGGCATATTCTCAAAAGATACCCCACCATTCAATAAGGACATCTGCTCAACTATGTTCACAGCAGCTTTATTTTTAATAGCCAGAATCTGGAAACAACCTAGATGTTCCTCAAGAGAGGAATGGATACAGAAATTGTGGTAATTCTACACAATGGAATACTACTCAGCTATTAAAAACAAGGAAGTCTAATATCCACTTATGAGTGAGTATATACCCTGTGTGTCTTTCTGCTTCTGGGATAGCTCATTCAGGATGATCTTTTCAGTTCCCACTATTTACCTGCAAATTTCATGATTTCCTTGTTTTTTATTGCTGAGTAATATTCCATTGTGTAAATGTACCACAATTTCTGTATCCATTCCTCCACTGAGGGACATCTGGGTTGTTTCCAGCTTCTGGCTATTACAAATAAACCTGCTACAAACCTGGTTGAACAAATGTCCTTGTTGTATACTTGAGCGTCTTTTGGATATATGCCTAGGAGTGGTAAAGCTGGATCTTGAGGAAGCACTATTCCTATTCCTAGTTGTCTGAGAAAGCGCCAGATTGATTTCCAAAGAGGTTGTACAAGTTTACATTCTCCCAGCAGTGGGGGAGGGTTACCCTTTCTCCACATCGTCTCCAGTATGTGTTGTCACTTGAGTTTTTCATCTTAGCCATTCTGATGGGTGTAAGGTGAAATCTCAGGATCATTTTGATTTGCATTTCCCTAACGACTAAGGACGTTGAATATTTCTTTAAGTGTTTCTCTGCCATTTGATATTCCTCTATTGATAATTCTCTGTTTAGCTCTATACCCCATTTTTTAATTGGATTACTTGATTTGTTGCTGTTTAACTTCTTCAGCTCTTTATTTATTGTGGATATTAGCCCTCTGTCAGATAAAGGGTTGGTAAAGATTCTTTCCCAATCTGTAGGCAGTTGCTTTGTTTTGATGACAGTGTCCTTTGCTTTAAAGAAGCTTTTCAGTTTCATGAAGTCCCATTTATTGATTGTTGATCTTAGAGCCTGTGCTGTTGGTGTTCTGTTCAGGAAGTTGTCTCCTGTGCCAATGAGTTCCAGGCTCTTCCCCACTTTTTCTTCTAAAAGGTTTAGTGTGTCTGGTTTTATGTTGAGGTCTTTGATTCACTTGGACTTTAGTTTTGTGCAGGGTGATAGGTATGGATCTATTTGCATTTTTCTACATGTAGACATCCAGTCACACAGCATATATACTCACTCATAAGTGGATATTAGACATATAATATAGGATAAACATACTAAAATCTGTACACCTAAGGAAGCTAATCAAGAAGGAGGACTCTGGCTAAGATGCTCAATCCCCATTCAGAAAGACAAAGAGGATGGACATTGGAGGAGGGAGAAAACAGGCAACAGGACAGGAGCCGACCACAGAGGGTCTCTGAAAGACTCTACCCAGCAGGGTATTCGAAGCAGATGCTGAGACTCATAGCCAAACTTCGGGCAAAGGGCAGGGAATCTTATGAAAGAAGTGGGAGATAGTAAGACCTGGAGAGGACAGGAGCTCCACTAGGAGAGCAACAGATCCAAAAATCTGGGCACAGAGGTCTTTTCTGAGACTGATACTCCAGCCAAGGACCACTCATGGAGATGGTCTGGAACCCCTGCACAGAGGAAGGCCATGGCAGTTCAGTGTCCAAGTGAGTTCCATAGTAATGGGGACAGGGACTGTCTCTGACAGATACTTATTGGCCTGCTCTTTGATCACCTCCCCCTGAGGGGAGAGCAGGCTTACAGGCCACAGAGGAAGACAATGCAGCCACTCCAGATGAGACCTGATAGACTAGGATCAGAAGGAAGGGGAAGGAGCACCTCCCTTATCAGTGGACTGAGAGAAGGGGTACAGGTGAGGAAGAGGGAGAGAGAGTGAGATTGGGAGGAGAAGAGGAAGGGAGGTGGTACAGGGGGAATACAAAGTGAATAAACTGTAATTAATAAAAATAAAAATAATTTTAAAAATTATAAAAAAACAAGGAAGTAATGAAATTTGCAGGCAAATGGATGGAACTAGAAAAGATTACCCTGAGTGAGGTAACCCAGAAACAGAAAGACAGGCATGATATACACTCACTAATAAGCAGATATTAACCGTATAATATAGAACAGCAATCTACAGAGCTAAAGAAGCTAAACACTAAAGAGGACCCTAGGGAGGATGCTTAAATCTCATTCAGAATGGCAAACAGAATAGACCCCAGAAGCAGTGGAAGAGAGGAAACAGAATGGGAGCCTACTATAGAGGGTCCTCTGAAAGCATCCACCCAACAGGGAATCCAAGCAGATTCTAAGACTCATGGCCAAACTTTGGGCAGAGCACAGGGAGTCTTATGGAAGAAGAGGGGGATGGAGATAGAGGGACATGGAGGGGACAGGAGCCCCACAAGGAGACCAACAAAGCTAAAGGATCTGAGCCCGGGGGTCCTGCAGAGACTGATGCACCAACGGAGGACCATGCATGGAGAGGACTTAGACCCCCTGCTCAGATGTGGCCAATTGGCAGCTCAGTCTCCATGTGGATGTCTGAGTGAGGGGAGCAGGGGCTGCCTCCATCATGACTTCTCTTTGATCACTCATACCTGGTGATGCAGCCTTGCCAGGCCACCAAGGAAGAGGATCCGAGCAGTCCTGATGAGACTTTAACAAGCTATGGGCAGATGGCAATGGTGGAGAACTCCCCCTTTCAGTGGACTAGGGAAAGGGATGAGGGGAAGAGGGAGGGAGGATGGGACTAGGAAGAGTTGAGGGAGGAGGCTTCAGTCGGGATATATAATGAATACATTGTGGATAAAAATAAAAATTTTTAATTATTTTTTTTTAAGAAGCTTGCATGTAACTCATTGACAAGTGCTAGCCAGGAGGCCTTGGGATTGATTCTCAGGACCACAGAAACTGTGTGCAGTGGCACACACCTCGATCCCAGCATTCAGGGGGTGGAGGAAAGGATCAGAAGCTCAAGGTCATCCTAGGCTACATAGCAAGTTTAAGGACAGTGTGGGCTGCATGAGATTCTGCCTTGAAGAAGAAAGCATGGGCGAGGGGTAGGGGGAACAACAAAGAAGAAGGAGTGGGAAGAGGAGGAAGGATCGAGGGTCTGAGACTGTTTGGTCTGACTTAGACTACAAAGAAATATCATCTTAATTCAAAGTACACAACAAAGTAATAGTTTCTCACTGGGAATCTTGACCAAATAGAAAATTAGGTTTCTTTTTGTTGTTGTTGTTTTGAGAGGGTTTCTCTAGATACCCTTGGCTGTCCTGGACAGAAGATGAGATTTCTTACCTGTTAAATCAACCTTTTTTTTTTTTATAGCCATCCCTGCCCTGTATCACTGACCCATATCTGGAATGCATTTGTGATTACTATAGTCTGTTTACTTAAATGTCAGTCACATAGAATAGTATTCAAAGACTTGATTGGCTGTTCTGCCAAAGAACTTCATATCCAAATAGGTAAAGAATAGGACACCCGAAGAACACTCAGTGTCTCAGGTGAAATTCCAGGTGAAAATGCACAGTTGAGTAACAGAGATGAGGCAGACTGGGTGGAGACCAACAGAGCAAGGGCAGCCTTCAGGAGCGCCTCTCCATGGGACACACAAGCTCTGGCCACTCTGAAAGGACAGGTGCATGGCTGGAGAGAGTGTGATGAGTGCAACTCAGTGAAAATGACGGATGCTAAGCTAAGGGATGCACGGCAAGCATCTTGCTCTACAAGTACAAAGACTGGGGTTCAGTTTCCCACACTCATGTGAAAAGCTAGGTGTGGTGGCACACATCTACAATCCGGGGCTAGGGAGGCAGTGCAGGCAAGTTCCGGAGCTTGTTGGCCAGCCTACCTGAACTGGTGAGTTCCAGGCACAGTGAAAGGTCCTGTCACAAAAAGAAAAGGTGGAGAACGGGCAGGGGAGACATCCAACTTCAATTTCTGATCTCCACTTGTACACACAAACACACACACACACTCACTTCAGCCTTGGATCTCTTCGTAGCCATTATGTTCCTCACTTTCCTCTCGCCTCCAGCAGGTGTAAAGTTTGATCTTGAACTGTAGTGTCCATAGCCAGTGTTTAGTTCACTCTTCTTGCATCTGTGTGTTAATGCTAAAGTGTGCTGGTGAGAGCCTTGTGTTTCTCAGTGCAGACGTCAAGGCCCTGGGTCTTTGTAGCCTTGTGTTTCTCAGTGCAGACGTTAAGGCCCTGGGTCTTTGTAGCCTTGTGTTTCTCAGTTCAGACATTAAGGCCCCTGGGTCTTTGCGGTCATTTATTCAATCCTTACAGCAGTGTTCGACAGGGTTTCAAATCCTCAGCAGACCCCCCCCCCAGTCTCTGCAACTTGAAAGTACAAAATTAGACCTCTCAAAAACACACCCAGAAACCATTGGTTATTTTTTCTATTTTAGTCATATTTACCATGAAAAAATGTGATTTTAGAATGTTAATAATTGTTTGGATTTTGGGAGAGTATTATATTGTGGGGGACTTGTGTTGGTTTACTTTTTAAAAAGTATTTTAATCGAATTTACAAAGAGCTACAGTGTATAGTAAATATTCAAAAACTGGAAAATGTCAGGAAAAGGTTTTTTTTAGTAGTGTTAGAAAACCTAGCATTTTGATCTCCAGCAAAATAAACATCATGGCACAGGGTCACGTGTCCAAACTGCTCACTTAGGAAGTTAGTCTGTTTCTCAAAGCGTCATTTTGGGAGCATTACCCATGCTTTTGTTTAAAGTGCGCTGTATGTACAAATTTACCAACTCTCTTTTATTCAAAAGGATGATTCTCCGTTAGTCACATGGAGGGTCACAAATGTGCTCTCATAACTTGATTCATTGGTTTTCCATCGCTGGGTAGCAACTCGCCATAAACTTAGCTGCTTTAACACATATCATACATTTCTTATGTTGCAGTTTCTGTAGGTCAGACCACGGGGCTGAAATCTGAGTCAGCTGAATTTCCAGTTCTCATCAGAAGGTCAGGGTTTTCCCCCGGCTCAGCGGCTGATGAGAGAATTTGTATCCTGGAGGCTCCTTTTTCCTGACCCTGGGGATGGGTCTCAAGAATGAGGAACCACCCGTGATTCCCTGCCATGTGTCAGCCAATATACCACCTGGATACTCTCTCTCCTCCAGAAAAGCTAGAGAGATACCGTCTCTCCGTCTCTCCATCTTTCTTGTCTATCGTCAGTGAGGGAGTGCTCTGATCCTAAGAGCCAGAGACAGCAAATGATTACAAGGAAACTGACTTCCTGATACAAGAAAGCGGTTGCCCATATGAAAATCGCAGCAGTAGTGACAGCACGCACAAGACCTACACAAGCTCAAGCCAGACAAGAGCCTGACATGGAGAGGTGGTTAGAACCACATGCTTAGCTAAGAAGCCATTGGCAATGAAAAGCCCCTGGGAAAGGCCTGGACAGTCTCCCTGCTTGGGGCCAACGACTAGAACTATTTGTTACATCTTTAAAATCCCTTGAATGCAGTTCTTAGTATTTGACAAAATAACTGGAGGAGCTGTATCTATGCCAGAAACGTAGAATCTTGTGACCATCTTAGAATTTTGCCTGTTCACACACTGGACCATGACTGTTCAGGAATTACCTTTAAAAAGAGTAAAGGGGAACCAGAGAGCTGGCTTGGTCAATGAAGTGCTTGCCACACAGCACCCAAATGAAAAGCTGTGTATGTCTGCAAGTTCAGACGTGGAGGGAATGGAGGGTCGTCCCTGGGGCTTGCTGGCTGCCCAGTCTCTCAGAGTCAATGAGTTCTGGGTCCAGCAAGAGACCATGCCTCAAAACATAAGGTGAGGAAGCAATTGAGAAAGACACCCAATATTGACCTCTGGTCTACATGCAAAACACACTCTCTCTCTCTCTCTCTCTCTCTCTCTCTCTCTCTCTCTCTCTCTCTCTCTCCTTCCCCCCTCTCTCTCTGTATCATGCACACATACACATAAACACAATAATACCGAATAATAATAATAATAAAATACATGAAAGATGGAAAAGCAATCAGGTAAAAATTAATTGTAATAGCATATTTTATTTAACCCCATGTTTAAAATACTATCAACAAAAAAAAAAACCTCTTCAATGAAAGACTTGTTATTTTTTCTTTTTTATAATTTGTACACTTTATATCCTGATTGTAGCCCCCTCCCTCATCTCCTTCCAGTTCTACCCTCCCTCCTTCTTTCTCCCTATCCCCCTCCTCTAGCCCACAGAAAGGGGCAAGTTCTCCTCTCCTACCATCTGACCCTAGCTTATCAAGTCTCATCAGGACTGCCTGGATCTTCTTCCTCTGTGGCCTGGCAAGGCTGCCCCACCATGGGGAAGTGAGCAAAAAGCAGTTAGCCAAGTTCATGTCACAAAAACCCCTGCCTCCCATACTCGGGAACCCACTGAGGCTGAACTGCCATGGGCTACATCTGCATAGGGTGTCTAGGTCCTCTCCATGCATGGTTCTTGGTTGGTGCATCCGTCTCTGCAATGGCCCCTGGGCCTGGATTTGTTGGCTCTGTTGATCTCCTTGTGGAGCTCCTGCAATGGATGACTTATAAATGAAATATTTTTAGCCTTTTCCCAAACTAAAGCTTGAAAACTTAACACATATTTTATTCTTAGAACACCTCTAGTCAGATCCAAGCATCTTTCAAACACACAACAACTGGGAATAACATGGGTCCAGGATAGGTCATGGCTGTTTTTTGTTGTTTTAACATGGTCCTGTCCCAGTTCAGGTTCATCTGCTGTAACTTCACACATCATCAGCAGTTCCTGCTCTTGGTTTCAGAGTGACATCCAGGACACCTTGATGCTCTGAGGAATTTCACTGTATTGTCATGGGGAAAGGCAAGGTGACAGGAGCAGCTCTGTCTGTAGAAATGTGAGCATGAGGCAGGGCTGTTCAGACTGTGATCAACTCAGACTGAGCTAGCTAGTGTCAGGGCTGGGCTACAGCCTTCAAAGGCTTGTGCCTGGTGACTCATTTCCCATCAAGCAAGCCCCAAAGGCTCACAGCCTCCACAACAGTGACAAGCTAGAGACGAAGTGTTGAAACATGAACCTGTGGAGAACATGTCAGATTCAAGCCATAATTCTGTTCATTCATCTTCTCAGCTACCGTGTGATTAATTCTTACATAACAGGAAGGACAAACCATTGCTCTTCATTCCTTGTCTTTTATCTGTTGGATCTGAATTCCTGTCTAATACTTGGATTAAAAAAACATACTTTTGGGAAGAATCACCATACTTTGGCTAAATACTTAGCTATCCTAGGAGTTATATGGAACTATTTTTAAGGGTGAGCAATATAGGTTGTGGAATTGAGAGGGTAGGAGGAAATCCAGACATCAAATGGTTGATTGAGTATCAAGAAGGATGTGAAAACAATCCCATGAGAAAAAGAAGTTTACTGTAACAAGAGATTCTGGGACAGCAAGATGTCCTCACAGGAGACAGTAGTTGATCCCTTCATTGTATTCTATCCAAAATTTTAAATCAAAGTGTATCAGTGACCCCAAACCAGGAGCCAAAGTCATAAATATTTCAGAAGAGAGCACAGAGGTAAATCTTCACAATGCTACATAACAGCTTCTGCGATGACATTCCAAAGCACAATTAAAGGTTAATACATTGGACTTCCAGAAAACTGTGGGTCTTCAGCATTATCAGCAAGGTGAATTTACATGCAGAATTGAGAAAAAAAAACATAAACAATATATATGACAAAGACAGATGTCTTAGTTAGGGTTTTATTGTTGTGGTAAAACAGAATAACCAAAAGTCACTTGAGGAGGAGAGGGTTGGGATGCCAGGGCAGGAACTGGAGCAAAAGCCATGGAGGAACACTGCTTTCTGACTTGCTCCTCAGCAGCTTAGGTCAAAATCAAAGGCCAAGCCAACTGATTTTATGAAGGAGCCATTGCTTGATGAGAGTAGGAGGTGTGAAACTGAAGCCTAAGGCTGTCCCACGGAGCTATGATGGCATAGAGCTCCTCTGGAGAACACTCAGAAAGAAAATTTCCCACCCATCCCTCTCTCCCTTGAATGTCCTTCAGATTCTGTTCCCATTCTTTCAGCTATAGAAACTTCAGCTGAAATCAGGAATATTGATGGGGAATCAATGAATGAAGGCCTCACTGCTTTAATTCATACAGCGGGATGTGTGATTGTTCAGCTTCTCCCATTAGCAAGTGAACAAATCAATCTAAAGAATAAGGAAGTTCCACATAAAGCACGCTCCTCATGTTTATCTTGACACAGCATGGTTCCATTTTAATGACTTATGCCAATGTTTTACTGTTCAGCACTTGTGCCCCAAAGTGCATTTTATAAGCTAATGAAGCCTTAGCAGTGCCAGACGTCCTCTTCAGGATTCTCCTATTATGCCTGTGCTGAGAACCTCTTGGCAGAGACCACCAGCCACCATGGGAAGAAGGCAGTTTGTGAATTAGTGAAATGAAGTCACTCGAGCTTTACAGTAGTGAGGGTCCACAGGCAGTTCCAGTGGGACTCTGTCTTTTCACACAAAAATGGTCTATTGGTCTTCATCCCAATGAAAGATGAGCAAACTGCTGCGTTTAGGGTTCATCAAACATCAAACTTTTTTTTTCTTTTTTCAAATGTTTTGGGTTTGCCAAAATACAAAACACGTTTTGCCCTCAGCATTTTTCCCTTCATTTTCAAACCCCTGTGTATTTTAAGGGAAATGTAATCCTTATGTTTCTGACTCATTTACACTTAACACGTGAACATGTAGTTTCATAAGACTTATTTGAAGTCTATGAAGCCTTCTAAACCCTTCTAAAGCCTTTTTCCACAGTGGCAGGAAGCTGCATGTTACAAAGGCAAGTGAACCTCAATAAGTAGAGCTGATTTGAAACTCAAGACTTTGTAAGGCACAATGTGTTATTGAGTTAAATGTGGTTTAAAAAAATCTTCTTCCTTTAAAAAATTACTGTCCTATACTTTGGTGCATGGCCTTTAGGAGTGAAATAACTGAGACTACAAATCTGCAATTCCTGAAATTCCTAGCTGAGGTCAGCTCCTCTCTGTAGCCACAGAAGTTTTAGGTCTAAATTTGCTAGCTTCCAAGTCACAGACCTCACTGGAATCTATGGTCTCCCCAAAGTGCCAGGGAGAAGCCCCTCTGCAGACCTCCCCCAGCCACACGGTGGGTTATTTGGTGTAACAAAAAGCAATGTGTGTGAAAATTGGCATTCTCCCAGATCTGGGTTCGAATCCAGCAATGCTGCTTCTTGGTAGACATAGACAATGGTAGGGAATTGTTGCCTGGGGAAGAGGCGATCAGTTTTGTTGTTGTTTGGTTGATTGATTGGTTTTGGATAGGGGCATATCCCAGACTGCCCTTGAACTCAATATGCAGCCAGGATGACCTTAAACTTCTGATCCTTTAAGTACTTATTATTTTTTCTTTTGGTTTTTTGTTTTGTTTTGTTGTTGTTTTGAGACAGGGTTTCTCTGTGTAGCCTTGTCTGTCCTGGACTTGTTCTGCAGCTGGCCTGGAACTTGCTGAGATCTGCCTGCCTCTGCCTCCCCAAGGCTGGCGTCACGGGTATGTGCCACACCTGCCCTTTAACTTCCTTTTCAGAGTGTCTCAACTTACAGAAAAGTTTCCAGAACAATACAGAAAAACTTAGGTTATTCTGTCCAAATTTTGAGTTATAATATTTTATGTTCTGTTTTTCATTTATCATTCTAGCTCTACATATGTATTTTGGAATCACTTGAAAATCAGCTACAGACAGAATACTTCTTAATACTCCAAAAGTACATTTCCTCCCAAAGTACATTTTCCTAAATATCCATAGTAAACCAATTAGATTGGTGCATCATCATTACTATAATAGCGCAACAACAGTGATGCTACGTAGATCCAAAATAAATGATCTCTCTCTAACATCTTCTTCCGGCTCAAGATGAAATCCAGAATCCACAGGATTTCCCAGCCACCTACCTATAATCTTCTCCATTATGAGATAATGTGTGACTGTTCTTTTCATGAATATAAGAGTATATGACAGTTATATAGTCACATATTATGGATGTTTCTCTGTGATTTGTTAGCAATTAGTTTTTATGAATAAAATTCCAGATATGAACAGCATCTAACAGTGATGCATTTATACAACTGACTAATTAAAGAGAAGGTTTTTTTTTTACCCCCACAAGGTAACATCTACCAGATTTTTCTACTCTATATTTTAGATAAACTTAATTTTCAATGTGAGTGTGAATTAATTACTAAATATACTATGTGCCTGTATTTTAAGACCATGCTAGTTGCTGTTCCTCTGGTTCATCTGCTGCTTGTTCTGGCTGGGGTTTTTTTTTTGTTTTGTTTTGTTTTGTTTTGTTTTGTTTTCTTGCTCTTTCTTTTGTTGTTATAGTTTATACAAGAGTTACAAGGTGAGTTTTCAAATTATGTAGTTTTACATTTGTTATTTGGTGTTTCAGTAAAAAGAAGAAAGTTTATTTTGTACCCAGTGTATCTATTTGCTCATTCACTTCAATCTCTACTTTTTTTGGGTTCCACTTTGCTCTAGATAGTGCTGGGACCTCTTCAGAACATCCATTAGGCTTATTAGAGGCAGCCAAGTCAATCATTCTTGGTGGACTTAAAGTTTTGGCACAGAAAACCTTCCAGAGTAATTTTGTGTCTTTTCTGCTCAGTTCTAGAATTGGCCAAGAAGCTCGGAGGTATCTGTTTGCTTGTTGGTTTTGTCTAGTGAAGAAAGGTATTTAGAAACCAAGATAGGAGCACAGCTACCCAGGCTGTCACTGGGGTGACGCTGTTTCCATTCTCTCTTGAACACACACACACACACATACACACAGAGAGAGGGAGAGAGAGAGAGAGAGAGAGAGAGAGAGAGAGAGAGAGAGAGAGGTACATGGATCTGTTCTGCCTCATCCCTACGCTATAAAGCCCATGAGCTGACAGGGGAGCTGACACTATCTGCACTATCCCTCACAGGCTCAAGTCACAAACATTTGTCTTCCAGAGTGGAAATGTTTTAGGGGTCTAGATAGCCTGCAGGAGTGCAGCTAGGGACAGTCGGTCGCTTGAGGAAAGACACTAAGGCTACAACCAGTCCCTCATTACCACATTCTCTGCTTCCTGTCCTTCTGTGGCACGAACAGCTTCAGCCACACCCCGCCATCATATTTTGAACTACTCTGCCATGATGAACTGAAATTCCCTGAAACTATGAGCCCAAATAACCCTTTTCTCCCGTAAGTCACTTCTGCCCGGTGTTATGTTATGGTCATCAAAAGAACAAAAATATAAGTGCTTATTAGCATCCCTTACTTCAATATTAGGAGATCTTTTCTTTAACAAATACTTGGCTTCCATTGCCTTCAGTAGATTTACTGAGTATTCGCTTCTGCTCCACATAGTCAGGATCCGATTCAGATAATTCCTAGTCTCCACACCAATGCCAGATGAGCAGGTAACTCTATGACCCTGGCCTTACGAACTCTAAACATATTCTTCTTGTGGTGCTTCTCCATCCATCTGGAGATGCATCACATATTCTTTCTCAATATACTCATAAAAGGAAAAGTTTGGGATATATAATAACTATGGTTTTTTACACATATGAGGAAAGATACTCAAACTCAATAGCATTTGAATGCTTTAATTCAGAATCACACACTTCACTGGCTGTTGATCTCTGGAATATACAACAAAGAATAAAGCTGAAATTTTGAATAAGACTAAATTTGAAAAGGAATAAATTTACAGCATACTGTTATTGTCCAGAGAGAAACTCAGCACAGTTACAGTGGCTCAGAGAAGACTTCCTAGAGATGAGAGTGGGATATTAGGCAGGCCATTAGAGAACAGAACTCACAGAATGTGTACCTGAGTGTGAGCGCTCCAGGGTGCAGGCATGTGTTTGTGTGCGTGTGAAACTTCAGGAGGCGGGGCACAGCTGGGGCTTCTCCTCACACTATGTGTGTGTAAATGCATAGAAAATCTGAAGAGAAAGACAGGAGAGGAGAGAAGGGAAGTCGAGGAAGGAAGAGAGAAAGAGACATGGAGAGAGAAACTTAGTAAAGAATCAATCCTTGATAGATACAACTTACCAAAGTTAAAACAAGATCAGGTAAGCAATTTAAATAGACCAATAACCCCTAGAGAAATAGAAGCAGTTATTAAAAGTCTCTCAACAAAAAAAAAAGTCCAGGGACAGATAGTTTTAGCACAGATTTCTTTCAGAAGGTACATTGCCAAACTCATTCTATGGGGCCACAGTCACTCTGATAACTAAACCACACAAAAACTCAACAAAGAAAGATAATTTCAGACCAATTTCCCTTATGAACATTAATGTAAAAATACTCAATAAAATTCTTAAAAATAGAATCTAAGAACACATCAAAAATATCATCCACCATAACTGAATAGGCTTCATTCTAGGCACGTAGGGATGGTTCAACATACAAAATTCCATCAATGTAATCTATCATATAAACAAACAGAAAAACAACAACACATGATCATCTCATTAGATTCTGATCAAGACTTTGACAAAAGGCTTCAGCACCCCTTCATGATAAAAGTATTAGAGAGATCAGAGATACAAGGCCCATACCTAAACACAATAAAGGCAATATACAGCAAGCCAATAGCCAACATCAAATTAAATGGAGAGAAACTTACAGCAGTCTCACTGAAATCAGGGATAAGACAAGGCTGTTCACTCTCTCTGTATCGCTTCAAAATAGTCCTTGAATCCCTAGCCAGAGCAATAAGACAACTAAAGGAGATCAGGGAGATAAAAATTGGAAAGGAAGAAGTCAAAGTATTACTATTTACAGATAATATAATAGTATATACAAGTAAGCCCCAAAATCCTACTGAAAAACTACTACAGCTCATAAGCACCTTCAGCAAAATGGCTGGATACAAAATTAAAAATAAAATAAAAATAAAAATAAATCAGTAGCCCTCTTATATACAAACGATAAACAGGCTAAGAAAGAAATTAGGGAAATAACACTCTTCACAATACCCACAAAAAAACATAAAGTGCCTCGGTGTAACTCTAACCAAGCAAGTAAAAGACATAAAAAAAAAAAACTTCAAGTCTCTGAAGAAAGAAATTAAAGACAGAGAGATGAAATCAGAAGATGGAAAGATCTCCAAAGCTCATGGATTGTTAGGATTACCATAGTAAAAATGGCCATCCTACCAAAAGCAATATACAGATTCAATGCAATTCCCATGAAAATGCCAACACAATTCTTTACAGACCTTGAAAAAACAATTTTCAAATTCATATGGAAAAATAAAAAGTGCACAATAGCTTAAAAAAAATCCTGTACAACAAAAAAACTTCTAGATGTATAACCATTCCTAATTTCACGCTATACTACCAAGCAATAGTCATAAAAACTGCATGGTATTAGCATAAAAACAGACAGGTCAATCAATGGAATTGAATGGAAGACCCAGAAGGAAACCCACACACCTACAGACACTTGATTTTTGATGGAGAAAAAAAAAAGAAAGTACCTTCAACAAATGGTGCTGGTCTAACTGGATGTCTGCATGTAGAAGAATACAAATAGATTTGTATTTATTACCCTGCACAAAACTCAACATAAAACCAGATTTCAACATAAAACCAGATACACTAAATCTGATAGAAGAAAAAGTGGGGAAGAGCCTTGAACTCATTGGCACAGGAAACAATTTCCTGAACAAAACGCCAACAGCACAGGCTCTAAGATGAAAAATTAGTAAATGGAACCTCGTGAAATTGAAAGCTTCTGTAAGGCAAAGGACAAATCAATAGGACAAAACAGTAGCCCACAGAATGAGAAGATATCTTCACCAATCCTACATCCAACAGAGTGCTGATATCCAAAATATATAAAGAACTCAAGAAATTAGATACCAACAAACCAAATAACCCAATCAAAAATGGGGTACAGAGCTAAGCAGAGAATTCTCAACAGAAGAATTTCTAATGACCAAGAAGTACTTGAAGAAATGTTCAATGTCCTTAGTCAACAGAGAAATGCAAATCCAAACACCTCTGAGATTCCATTTTACATCAGAATGGCTAAGATCAAAAACTCAAGTGACAGCGCATGCTGGCAAGGATGTGGAGAAAGGGGAACATTCCTCCATTGCTGGTGGGAGTGTAAACTTGTACAAGTACTTTGGAAATCAATCTGGTACTTTCTCAGAAAATTAGGAATAGTTCTACCTCAAGACCCAGCTATACCACTCCTGGGCATATACTCAAAACATGCTCCACCAGACAAGGGCATTTCCTCAACTATGTTCACAGAAGCTTTATTCATAATAGCCAGAAACTGGAAACAACCTACATGCCTCTTAACAAAAAAAAAAAAAAAAAAAAGGAAAAAGAAAATATGGTACATATACAGAATGGAATACTACTCAGCTAATAAAAACAATGACATCATGCAATTTGCAGGCAAATAAGTGAAACTAGAAAAGATCATCCTGAGTGAAGTAATCCAGCCCAGAAAAATACACATGGTATATATTCACTTATAAGTGGCTATTAGCCATAATGTACAGGATAACTATGCTACAATCCACAGACCCAAAGAAGCTAAATAATAAAAAGGGCATAAGAAAAGAAGATTGACTCTCACTGAGAAGGGGAAATTAAAAAAGACTTCAGGGGTGGAAGGAGGAAACTGAGTGGGAGGGTGGGGAAGGAAACAGGAGGAATCAAGTGTGGGTAGAATGGAGGGAGAGGGAGGTGGGAGAGAGAACTTGGGTTGAGGGGCATCACTGGTGTGAACTGGACACCTAGGGCAAGGGAACCCCCCCCCACACCTATGTGGGTGACTCTAGTTAACACTCATATGGAACCTCAAATGGCTACCCCCTGTAACCAGACAAAACTTCCAATGGAGAGACCCGGATACCAATTCACCCACAAAACCTTTGACCCAGAATTTGTCCTGCCTACAGCATGTGCAGGGATAAAGATGAAGCAGAAATTGAGGGAAAGGCCAACCGAGGACTGGCCCAGCTGGAGACCCGTGCTGTAAGAGAGAACCCACTGCTGCCCTAGCATAACTGTCTTCTGAGAGGCTTCATTCCACAGCTGATGGAAACAGATGCAGAGATCCACAGCCAAACAGTAAGTGAAGCTCAGGGCGTCTTGTGGAGGAGTGGGAGGAAGGAGGGAGGGAGGCAGAGGAGTCGAGGACTCCACAAGAAGCCCTCCAGGGTCAACCAGCCTGGGGCTGTGGGGGCTCACAGAGACTGAACCACCGACGAAAGGGCATGCATGTGGCAGATGTGCAGCTCGTTGTTCGTGTGAGGACCCTGACGACTGGAGCAGGGCTGGCTCTGGCTCTGTTGCCGGCCTTTGGATCCCTTTCCCTAACTGGGCCGCCTTGTCTGGCCTCAATAGGAGATGTGCCTAGTCTTATTGCAACTTGATATGCCAAAGCGGGTTGATATCCATGGGAGACCTCTCCTTTGAGGAGAGAGGAGGAGGAGATGGAGGTAGAGGAGGTGCGAGGGAGGGGCTGGGAGGAGAGAAAAGAGGGGATAAGCGAAACTCTAATAAATAAAAAAAATCAATTCATGTAATTACAGAAGTTAGTCCTCAGCTCTACAGTGTGTCACCACGCACACAGCCTCTCCATGGGCTTCAGAGACCCTGACTCTGGCTTTGCAAGCTTAACCACTGGGCTATCTCTCCAGCCCCCATTGTTTCTGTTTTTCACACTGAGGGACTTTTTTTTTCTCAGTGATTTGAGGTAGTGTTCTTTAACTCCTTCAACTCAGTTCACCCCCTCCCACTTCAGTCGCAGAATCCTGTATCTCCTTCTTTTTAACACTCATCATGTTAATGTCATAAATCATAGCTCACCATTGGGAGTCCCTCCTAGCCGTGGTTTTGTGGCAGTGGAAGCTGTGTAACAGTGGTTCTCCAGCGTGGTCTTAGGTCTCAGCGCCTGCCTGACCCAGAAAGTAACACTTACAAACTGAATTGACTGTGCTCTTGTTCCTCAGCGGTGACCTTGAAACATCGTTTTCCAGGTTCACAACCACAGGGCATCACTCCTCCCTGTCTGCTCTCACCAAGGGAAGGCACAGTGCTAACATTTTTTGCAAGCTTTGCATTTAGCAAGAATCCCTACAGAGTGAAAGAACCCAAATTCTGAATCTGTTGCTCATTCTTTCAACACACAACAGTGGCTTTGGCAACAGACAGCCCAGCCTGTCATTGTCTGCCCACAGGATCCTTAGAGAAGAAATCCCAGCCCCCCAACGAGCAGAACAATTAGGTGATTGTGGCTACAGTTGCCAGTTCCATTTTGCATCTTCAGATGAATGCTGGAATCAAATAAAATTGAAAAGGGGGAGGCAAAAGTTAATGGAAATACAATAATTAGACAAAATACAACTCGAGATAACCACCTCCTAAAACTTGCGATAATGAGCATGCCAAGTTTAAAGTATCATGATGTTTCTCTCCAGACACACAATAAACCAGGTCTGCTTTCCTCTGTTTCTGCTGAAGAAATTCTAACCATTCCCTCATCTATACTTGTTTTTAAAAGGGAAGCTCTAAAAGTAATTTCTCTGAAACACTGCACTCACCTTTAAAATATGTCTATCAATTCGCTGTTTATCATTCTCTGTTTTTGCATGGTAATTCTCCCATATCTGTAGTTTCAGTTACCCATGATCGTCTGAAAAATTTAAGTGGGAAATTTTGGAAATACACAACTCACAAGTTTTAAGTTGTATGCCATCCTGAGGAGCTAGATGAAATCTTAGGCCACTGTGCTCTCTCTTCCCAGGACACAAATCATACAGTTCAATATAACCACATAGTCATGCTGCTCATTCTAGTCATCTTTGTTGTGGGCTTAAATGGCCACGGTATCTCTGTACTGGCATTCCTGTAATCTTTACATAGTATAACACTACCTTACAATGTGTACCACTCACGATACTTCATCCTGTCACATAAGCATCATTTCATGTGATCATAACAATAAAGGTAACAAATACAGTATAATGTGATGTTTTAAGAAAAGAGAGGGGCACCACCTCCACAGCACTTGGATTACGTTAACTGCATTATTGCAGGTTAATTGTTCTATTTTATCATTGCTTATTATTTTAATTGCTTAATATGCCTACATTACAAATTAGACGTTTTCATAGACATGTGTTTATAAGAGCTATATGTATATAAGCATATATTCAGGGTCCAGGACTACTCAGAGCTTGGGTCATCCATCCTCTAGGACATGACTGTTTTATAGTACAGAGAATGGAAGTCAACACACAAGCCAAACACCTCCTTTGGATTTCTGCCTCCTCTTCCAACCACAGCCTGTTCTGGAACTTAGACTATCAATCCACTGACTTACATAGGACAAATGTTTGTATCTTCCCTACCACAAATAGTTGTATCAATCAAATGTGATGCTCATTTTATGAGAGAGAGAGAGTCTTATGTAGCCCAGGCTGTCCTCAAATTCACTATGTAGATGCAGAATGACTTTAAACTTCTGTCTCCATTTCCCAAGTAATATCACATGTGTGCACCACTGTTTCCAGTAGATGTAGGGCTAAAGATTAAACCAGGAGCCTTGTGTACACTAGGCAGGCATTCTACCAACTGAACCACGCCTCCCAGCTCAAGATGTCATTTTAAATATGTGAAATGTTACACACATTACATCAATATCAATGCCAGATTATACAAGTACACAAACTTTATTTTTTTTATTTTGCAAACTGTAACCAGCCACATTTTAAAAACTTTTTATTGATTCTTTGTGAATTTCACATTTCCAACTCATGTCCCTTCATATCCACCCTCTGCCCTTGCAAACTATTCCTCCCAAAAGAAAAGAAAAGAAGGTAGAATTTTAAAAAAAATCTTGTCATGGAAGCTGTATTGTGCCATAAGATGTGACATAGCATGTGCTTTTCACTCACACATCTTTGGGTGCAAATGCTCATTGCAATAAGTCATCAGTCTGTTTCATGACTTTCCGGCTTCTGTTACACTATCAATACTGGATCCTCACTGGCACTCTTTTTGGATATCCTGTTGTTGCCCTGTGTCATGGAGATCCTGCAGCTTTGGATCTGGATCAGCCCCTTCGTGCACTCCAGCAGCTCACAGATGGGGTGGATTGGGGTGGGCCAACTCAACGTCCTAGATCTGGGCCCGGGTGGCAGCTGACCTGGCCAGCCCACCAACTCTCCTGAACCCACACCATCACAGTGAGCTCTCCAGCACTTCCCTGGCTAGGTTACCCAGGGCTGCAGCTGGCAAGGGTGAGCTAGCACTCTGGCTCTCATGCCCTCAGGGCCAGCTGACCCAACCCCATGCCACCAGGGCCAGCTCTACTGTGCTTCCCAGGTGAGGGGTGGGGCCAGCTCTCCTGAGTGTGGCGGCCAGCAAGAGGAGTGGCCAACTTAGAAAAATGCCTCAGGTGGCAGTCCAGATCAGGGACCTCTGCATGGTCTTTGGTAACATGGACCTGGGCCATCAACACAAACACCAGCTGAAATAGGACCGTGGACTATGGTCCACAGCAGCACCATGGGCCTGGATGTCACTTTGGACTCAGGGGACAGGGCAAGCCACTCAGATAACCATGTACCCCAAGGCAGCATGGCCCTCAGACAGCCACACAGTCTCTGTTGGCAGCCCAGACCACGGACACTCACACAGCCTTTGATGATAACTCAGACCCCAGACACCGACATAGACCCCAGCTGCGGCAGGACCACAGGCCCAGACCTTGGCATCAGCCTGCGTGGGCCAGAACCTCACTGTGGCCTCAGGTGGTTGCACTGGTTCCTCGTGTCTGCCCACTCCACCATCAGGTCTCCAGCACAATATATAAACTCTAAATAAAGTTCATCTCAAACGGAAAGAGTTTTACATTAAGATACGACTAGTAAATTATACTTTGAAGTTTGTTCTGCAGTTTTTACATTTTACTTTTAAAATGAAACTTGTTTTCCTAACACTGTTGGAACACATTTTGTTTTGTGGGTACGAACAAATTATGTGTTCAAAGAGAAAGCGATTCACCTTTCCAGGCGGGACTCTGATGAAGCCACGCCTTCAGCTAATCACTCAGCCTGTGCAATGGCGGAAGAGCATCCTAAGAAGAGCTGCGGGCTCCGGAAGTAGAGACGCTGCAGGAGGAAGCGCTGGCCCAGGCTGTGAAAGAGAAGGTGCTGCTGGCAGCCAGGCAGACTTCTCACTGAGAGACCACCTAGCTGAGGACCCCTTGATGGTTGACTTCCACAAAAGCACAGGGACAGCAGCTTGGGTTTGACATCTGGGTATAATAAGTGAAGAATTTGAATCATAAAAATTTCTACCTAATTTAAAAGGCACGGTATTGCTTTTCTCAAACTAACTGCCCCTGGCAGTTCTGGTTAATACTTCCGTTCAAAATAAAAACGTTAAAAGCCTTTTTAGACTGACATTTAAAATAATTTGGAAACAATGCTAAGATAATCTCTTTATACCAAAGGTCCTGAGAGATAACCCCTCCATTTCTGCTCATTGGAGGGCACTCTGGTGAGAAACTACACAGAAGGTAGAACTTGTCTTCCTGGGGAATGAGCAATAAGGCTGTGCGAATTTTAAACTTCTGAGCTCAGCAGGGTTAGTTAGCATCCTCACAGCAGAGGACAAAGGCTGGTCACAAGCAAACGAGTCAAGACACCCTGACTTTTTAAACTGCTGTTTCAAAGTTTCAGTCTTGGTTTACCACATCTTTATTTCCAGTAAGGTAAACAAACAAACAAACAAACAAAAAATCCTAACATAGCTGCAACATTTGTTACTGTCAGGACCCTGACTTGAACCAAGAGTAGAACCGTTAGAACTGAGAAAAGTAAGTTTCCCAAGTTTATCTTGATTCCCATTGATTGCCATAGACTCTTTCGAAGAAAAGGGAGAAATAAAACCATGATAATGAAGAAAAGTCAATGCCTCTTCTTAGTAAGGGCTGAATCTCTTACACAGTTTTGGAAAAGGAGAAGGCAAACTAAATTTTAGAAGTTTGAAACTTGAAAGCAATGGAGAGAAATCACAAGAAACCTTTAACACTGACTACATTCAGGATGGAAAGCCTATATGCAGAAAAAAGAAGGAATTTGTTAAGATTCCATGAAGAGTTAGCAGCAGTTCATAAAGAAGTCATGCAAGTTCCTCAGGCCAACAGCCACCCCACCCCACACACAAAGACAAGGAAAAATTTGTTCAGTGGAGTTAATGGATGCTAATTAGCTGATGGAGATTATTTCACAGTGCATATATATATATTAGAAAGTTCATTGTCTTAAACATCTGTGATTTTAATTTGTCAGTCGTACCTCAGCAAAGTTCATACTATTACTAGCAAACAATTGCAAATTAAAGTAAGAGGCTGTGACTCCACTAACAAACTAGAACAAACCAGAAATCATGGTGCCTCAGCCCTCTGACTCCAGGCTTGTATATCTATAGATTAAACCAACTGCAGACCAAGAAATGTTTCGTGGTCAAAAGAGGGCACCTCTGTACTTGCCTGTACTGTTCATATGCAGATGCTATTTTAATTGTTTTTCTTACTGTTACTTCCTAGCCGATGCAGTCTAGCAACTATTCAAGGGCCATTACCATGGGTTGGGCACTATACCCAACACAGAGCTGATCTTATGCAAACAGAATATATACATGTCATAAGCATCATCGTGTTGCTCTGTATGAGATTCTTGGATAGCCAGATCTGGAGGGCCAGGTGGTGTCTTAGAAGCAGCCGCCTACCCACACAAGGGCAACTAGAATAATTTGGAGGCTATAGATTAATATGTAAACTCTGAAACATTGCTTAAAAGTATAAGTTAATCCAATCTCTCTGAACTCATTTTAAGCAGAAGCAATAAACATCTTGACGGCAGGGCGGTAGAGAGATGGGTCAGAGGTTGAGAGCACTGGCTGCCCCTCCAGAGGATCAATTCCCAGAATCCACATGGCCTCCCACAGCTGCCTGTAATTCCAGTCCCAGGGATAGGACGCTCTCTTCTGGCTCCTGCTGACATCAGGCATGCACATATATGCATTGACTTCCATGCAAACAGAACACTATAACCATCTCTTTTGTTTTCAGTCACGTGGGCTGGGGAGACCGCTGGGCTGGCCAAGCACCTGCTGCGCAGCCGCGTTTGCGTCCCAGCGCGCAGGTGAGAGGCCAGAGGAGGTGGCTGTAATCCCAGCGCAGGAGAGTCCTGGGGCTTAATGGCAGCCACTCTAAGCACTCCAGAGCTCCAGGCTCATTGGGATACCTTGTCTCAAAACATAGGGTGGGGAATGGTAGACGCAGTCAGTGCTTCTGTCCTTCACATGGGCACATACGAGTGTGCGTACACAGGCACACACACAGACACATAGAACACATCCATACACAAGCACAAATAGACACACAGACACACACCATAGAACACATCCATACACAAGCACAAATAGACACACAGACACACACCATAGAACACATCCATACACAAGCACAAATAGACACACAGACACACACCATAGAACACATCCATACACAAGCACAAATAGTCACACAGACACACACCATAGACATACATACACACAGATAGGCACACACAGACAGACGTGCACACACACATAAACATAAACATAAACATAAAAAAGACAGGGATGAATCACTGCAAAATGTCAACGGGGTAGAGTAAGTCGTTTTCTCCTCTGTGTGCTAAATAGTTTATAGTGAACCTCTTTTATAATTAAAACAAAATTCTGATTAAAAAATGGAAGACTTGGGCTGGAGAGATGGCTCAGAGGTTAAGAGCACTGTCTGGTCTTCCAAAGGTCTTGAACTCAGTTCCCAGCAACCATAAGGCAGCTCACAACCATCTATAGTGAGATCTGGTGCCCTCTTCTGGTGTGCAGGTGTGCATGCATGCAGAATACTGTATACATGATAAATAAATAATCTTAAAAAAAAAATGGAAGACTCATGGATGCATTATTGTCAAGTAGGTGAGTAGAATATACTGATTGGGCTCCAGAAGGGTATGATTAAATGCAAACATATACAAAAAACCTTCTATATTTATGATGCTTGAAATTGTAGTTCATGAAAATTTTCGTAAGTGTTCTGACTCAAAAAAATCCCTGTCTTCCAAACCCAGACTTTGCTCCCTGGCACCTGTGTGGAAGCTGAAGAGCACTGAGCCTGCTCCATGAGCATTTGGAATGTAATTAACCATACTGTCCCCATTTTCCAGATGGGAAATGAGGCACAGGGCAGTGAGCTCACTCGCCTGGAGTAACACTCTCTCCTAGAGATTCAGATCCAGTTAGTGTGACATCTGTCCCATCTCTGCTGAGTTTCTGTATGTTTAGCCAGCATTTTGTGCATTTAGCCTCCCTGATGAAATGAGGTTGTGTTAGAGATAAGCACAGGGCCTTGACCACCTTCAGCCTGACCTCTTTAAGGACTAAGATGGCACTGGCCATCCAGGAAGCTGATCTAAGCATGGACTTCATTGTGCTATCAGCTGAGATTGGGTGGAGCAAACACTGCCCATTCCAGTTCCTGTGTGCCAGACAAAGAAGTGAGCAGAGACGAGGGGTTACTGCAGAAGCAGAGACGCATTATGCGGTACTATAGCCCACAGGGGCAGGAGGTGGTGGGAGGAGGCGGGCTGGAGCAAAGAGAGAGTTTAGCAACTCCAGGAAAAGAGCTGTACAAAGAGAGGAGTCACAGAGCACCAAGAGCCTTTGGGGACACATTGGCATGGCCTGAGCTTTGGGGCTCATTTGCATAGATAGCTCTGGCTTGTCCTTGGATCCTATTTCTTCCAGTCCTGTGGTCACCTTTGGACACTCTAGCACACTCTAGTTTTGGTCAGTTTAAATCTGCCTCTTGGCCATCTTCTGTCTTCACACGCTAGTTTGGTAAGGCTTGTATCAGGCCTTTTGGACCTCACTATCCTTATTCTTCCTCCTCGGCTTTATTACAAAAGCAAAAGTTAACTATGTTTGCACATTCATTGAAAACCCTAGGAGTTCTTTGGAGATTAATATTGATTTTCAAGATTTATTTCCTAGACAAATATCTCTAAAAAGCAAGTCATAGCTGGTCTGTGAAGCCATATGCTCTGTTTTTAATTTCCCCATTCCAGCAACATGCAGATTAAACACACACACACACACACACACACACACACACACACACACAGTTACTTTACTCAAATAGTAAAAGATATTGTTATGAACTGCCCTTCATATATCTATTACCCGGGGAATACTTTATGACAAGTGAGATTTAAAGATAGGAAACAAAGGAGGATGGAACTTTAAACTCCCCATTTGTACTGGTCTCCAACCAGCAGGCCTTCCTCAGCTGGCTTCAGGAGCCAGTCAGCCACACAACACTCATTCTCATGCTAACTGCTGCAGCCAGCTTGCCAGGGAAACATGGTTCTTATTTAATGACATCTAAAGTGACACACACGCTCCTGGGTAAGTAGAACAAAAAACCACAATGTTTTATCCAGATGAAATGACTGAAGAATGAGGCTTGGTGATTAATCAAAGTTGATTCTGGGTCAAAGAACCAAGGTTCTGATCTCTGCAGGGACAGAAAGAGCAGCTGGGCCCAGCAGGGCAGCCTGAGACCTCGGTGTATGAGAAGCAGCCAGTCCCTTCCACAGAGGCTCCTGCCACCAACCCTGGAAAACTGGTGCAGGTCTTGCTCTGAAGAAGAAGGGCCAACAGGTTGAATCTGCAAACCTTCACACACCTGAGTTTGTTTATAAGTTCATTGCCTGACGTCTGCCTGGATATTCAGATGGGTTTAAAGGAAGAATCAAGAACATTTGGAGAATACCAAGGTGCTAATAGTAATGCTTGATGTTATTAAACCTGGAACTAGCTAGCTGAAGGCGCACATGGGTGGAAGCCCTGACGTGGCTGCAGCCATGAGTTTCCCTTCTGCAGGCAGGCCTGCCACCACGCTTACTTCACCTCACACCCTTTCTCAGTTTAGAGTGTAATTTTAGGCAACTTGCAAACGTAAACTGAAAGCATCTCCAAGAGACGCTTTTACACAATTAAATCTGCTGGACTCCCCCTCACCCCTGACCTTCCAGTTACGTGTGAGCACGGAACAGTTCTTGGCTTCTGGCAGGAAGACCGTGCATGTTCAGCTCCGGGTTCCGTCACGGTTTCTTGGACTTGGCCTACTGCAAATAATCTCTCCTCTAGAGCTCTCCACAGCCCTGTTTCTACTACCAGCACATCTTTCTGTCCCTGCTTATACCCCATACTTGTCCTCTATTGAAGAGTAGGGAACACTTGCCGAAACTACACTAGGGAAATTTGCTCAAGTTCCAGGCACCCCTCACAGGGCGCCAACAGCACGCCAGACGACGGTGCCGTCAACTCCAACTCAGCAAACCAATGAGGTGAGCTCATGTTATGGAACATGAGTTACTTATAGGAGCTCTGGTGACCCCCAAGAAGCCGTGCTGCCGAAGGGTCTCACACTAATATGTGTATGACTTCCTCATAGCTACATAGATAAAGCGTCTCATCCCCACTTCAGTTAACCCATCAATCATCTCCTGAGACTGTGAGAGTTTAGGGCCTACGCTTCAGGCAGCATTACATTCAGACAGAGAGGTACAGGAAGGAGGGCTGATGACCCTCCCCATGCCTCCTGTGACAATGGAGCACCTGAGCCTGTTCTCTTATAAGCTGTCACAGCTGCTTCTGATGACAGTGACGATGGCTGTTCTGCTCGGAGGACAGCATTCTAGAAGAAAGCTATCCTATACTTCAGAGGTTGACAGCAATAGTCAAAATCTAACTTAAAGCTCTCTCCACAGGGAGATCCTTAGGCTTGTCCAGCAGTGGGCCTCTTCCTCTTGAACCATGTCCTCCTCAGACAAATAGACAAATGCTCTGTGTGTGGCTCTTCTCTCTCAGGCAGCAGTATTTCTGCAAATGTTGTATCTGCAGGGCATGATCGTCACTCTAATCTAAGTGAATCTCCACCGAATTGTAATTTTCTTCAAGGAGTTTCAAGGATGAATTCTGGCTTAGGACTTGGAAAAATCTGCTTTCTAGTATTACTAAAGGAAACCACGTAACCTTGTCTCATTTCCAAATAGGAAATAAAGGGGCTCATCTCATAGCTACCTCCTAATAATAAACATCAGCACCGATGTCTCTGACATATTTGAAACTTTGTACAAGTACTGGAAGTGTGTAAATAAAACTATAAATACAGATAGGAAAATTTAAAGAACTTCAAAAACTATTAGTTGACTCATAATATGGAGTAACTCTTACACCCAAACTTACCTGCAAATGGCCAAATCAGTCATATTCAAATTGAAAGTTCCTTTTAGTGCTACTCAAAACATTAAGTGTATTGCCCTAAAAAGATAAACACTGCAATGGGTCTTTGAAGTAGGAACTGGTTTTGCTGGCTTTCTCCCCATCCAGTCCCCTTCAAAGCATCAAAGCAACTTTCTACAAGTGTGAATGTCTTCCAAGTAGCTTCTAATGGACTCGCCCTTCACTCCAGGCCTCACTAATCAGAGGTGACCCGACTTTTACATTCCTAATTATGCCTCTTTCAAAGAGCACTGAGGCTAATGCTGGTTTTAAATAGTCCTAATGCAGCCCTGCTTTTGAGCAGGCTGCTCCGACCAGCTCTGCTGATGGCAGAGCAGTCCCCAGGACAGCATGTCCCAAGGGCATCTAGCCAGCAGAACTTTTTTCTGGGTCATTTCTGTCTTTTCTCCAACCACCTGCACACTGCTCCCCAAACAGTTGATTCTGAATCACTTAGGCTCTGCCAAGAAGAACCGAAGACTTAAAAGGTTTCTAAAGAGTAATACATATTTTTTAATTTGGTAAATTTTAAGAACAATTAAATCTTGGGGAAACTGTTAAAATTGGAACCTCCCAGGCCACACACTCCAGATACTTTAACTCCAGTCAGTGGGTGAAAGATGGGATCATTCATTTTAAATGAGCAAGCAGAGAGGCTTTGCAGCCAGTGCTCTGCATTTTAGCAAGCTTGGTCAGCCCAGGCTCATCTCCCAGGTTTTAACCCTGGCTGTGTCTTTACAGTCTTTCTCCCTCCCTGGCTGCTCATCAACTGTAGACTTTTAATTCTACAGATACCTACTCTCAAGTCTGTTTGGTGCTTCCATTTGGAATCCCCTCCCAGAAGTTTGGGTGCCATCCTAGTTTATATACCGTCTGCCTTTTGTGAGATAACTCTTCCATTGCCTCTATTGTTCAGCCTTCAGTGTCCATTAACTGTTAAAATACCCAAAGCTCAAAACCGCATCTAATTTACCATTTAACCCACAAAGGTCTGGGGCCACAGTAGCTGCTAAGAAGATGTGTGTAAAAGTAGATGTCTTTAGGTGAGTTACATAGTTAGACATCACTTTTAGGCACCTCCCCACTCTTCCACAGAGCACTGAGGGAGAGCCCATCTCTGATGTGACTGTCACATAAGGTTCATCCAAACAGAAATGTGCATGGCCATACTGCAGCCCAAAAGGTTATTCAGTCAACTCTGGGATCCAAAATCTTGACAGGCTAGATGACGTATACGTTTGTAAATATAAAATATAAATGATTTTTTTTATTGAGGATCCTTATAAAGATACCAAAGCATTTACTTAGAAGAATCAGTAGCAGTGTATATTAACAGCCCGGTAGGGCACGAAGCGCCATCACACGTGATAGAATTCTAACCCAGGGCAGCTACTCGGTCTCATGGCTTCCTTTACAATGTAAAGCTTTCATAATCTCTCCTAGGGAAATCCAGACACACATAAAATATCCATAACAGCACTGAACACAATAGCAAGTGTTGTAGCAATAGAGAGCAGGTAAGTAAGCCTTTATGTGTTCAAACCACGGGATAATCTGTAGACATTCTCTGCGATGGGTGCTGATCGGAAGAGTTTGGCATGTGTGACTGCGCTTAGACGATAGGATTCACAGTGCAAGAGCTTTCCAAAGCTGACAGTCAGAAGCGCCTTTTTTCACATACCACCTGTCTCCACCAACAGTTGAGGTTTCAGGATGGACGGGGCGGCACAGTTTGCCGAAGACATGCAGAGTCAGCGGTGCCAACAGCAAGTCTTTCCGCGGAAGCCTGATGTGAAGAGCCTGCACTAGACCATCTCTCTGGCTGGCCTGGTTAGACCCATTTTCTTTGTGTTGGCAAGGTTTTTTGCATGGTCTTATCATGGTCACATGATCTACTTTTGTGCCGTTCCCCACTCCCCAGGACTGATAATATACCGCAGGAGTCCTGGCTGTTTGCTGGCAGCCCCGAGGCTCAGGAATGGCTGCCCTGCACCTCACTTCTTTGTCTCTAAAGGTAGAAGGCGAGGTTCTGAATGCTGTGTTCTCTGCATGGGAAAAATGGCGCAGTGTTTGAACTCTCACCCTAGAAAGGTCCCATGATTAGTAGGTCAAGTTAAGTGAATTTTATTTTTCCTTGATTCCATGTTCCAGAGAGGAACAGAAGCCAAGCTGTTACCTGTATTGGTGAGGCCTGAGGAAGATAAATGAAAGTTACACATCAAATTTCCTAGAACCCATGCTCCATCCTTGGAAATGACATGCAAATGCAGGGACCTTGGACATAAGCCTCCTTAGTTCCTTGCTGAGTTTCCTTAGTTGTCCTCGTCTGTACAACTGTGTGGTACACACATATCCACATATCCCCACAAAAACCAGTAAAGAAAACAACCTTGATAGCAGGCTGCTTTTAAAATATTAAATGAGAAGAACTTGACAAATTTTAAAGTTCTTTATGTAACTATTCTGACAAAATACATAAGAGTGAGAATGTTAACTTACTAGGCTACATAATCTTATCATAGTTTATCTTGTCAGCCAAAGACACATTTCTCATCATCTTCTCATAGTATTTGCCAAACGATCTATCCAAAACTCTAGCCATCAATCAATGGTACCACTGTCATCTTTGTCACTGTGTGGTGTATGAGCTCCAATACAGCTGTCACTCTGACAGACACTACACAACTCATCAGGAGACAGAGGAGATCCTACCAAGGCTCGGGTCCATAAGGGGTTGTCCTGAGAAGTATAGCCCCGCTCAGCAGTCTCTGCCTTCCTACTTTCCTGCCTTGTCTGCTGCATGCCAAATAGCCTCAGAATGGGATTTAAAAAACTTTTTACCTAAAAACTGTTCACCTGACTAAAGTGAGAGTGTCATCAACAGAAGTTCAATTCAATAGTCTAGGCCAATGGTGTTTCTCTCTGTCCTCCAACCTTGACATCAACTTTCCTAGAAGTTCCAGATTTTCACCTTGAAACAAGGAAGAAAGCGGGGAGAATATGAGGAGTGTGGGAGAGGAAGAAAGTGACTGGGAGGACAAAAAAAAGGAAAGAAAAAAATCGTTACTGACTTCTTATACTCTCACTGTATCATGTCCAATGGCAGTGCGAGATGGAGGAAGACACCGGGTGCTTCAAGCAAACGAATCCTAGTAGTCTGGTTCTCGTGGACGCCCTCAAGGTAGTCAAGCGTCTTGGATCGTTCATGTCTCATGTTATATACTCACAGATCTTTCCATGCAGGTAACGTTTATTTCATCACCAAGAATGCATTGAATTGCAAAAATATAGCTATATTTAGAATCACTCAAATGTTGTAAAAATAGAATCTCTAAATCTTCATACATATGTGTTTAAGGTGGCTGTAATTTCTTGCTGGTCCTATCCCTCAAGAATGAGACCAAAGCGAATTACTGTGAGATGTGTACTGGTGAGCCAGGAACAGGCCTTAGTTTTTGCCACATATAACAACAACTAATGGTTAGAAATAGGGATGTACCAAACAGTAGAATGTATTTTCTCCCTTTCCATTAATAGAAATCTTGTTTAGGCTGCTCTTTTGGAAAAGTACCCGTTTGACCCTGGAAAGGGCCCTTTAGCTTGCATTTGGCTGGCAAGGAAAGAGGTCTGCCCCTAGCCACTGTGTGACCTTATGGCTTTGCTTCACCTTCTTCACTTCCATGAAGAACAGGTTAGAAAGGCTGCCTCTGCAAGTTCCCAGTGCTGGACTCTCGGGTTTGGTGGAGTATGCACTCTAAAGGGAAGCTGGGTTCACTTACATATCTAAAATGGAGCATTACCATTCATTTTCTCCCAGGGAAATTGGTATCAGGTGATGGGCACGGAAAGTTTGTAGGATGATTCTGGGTTGGGCAAACAAGTTCCCATGGATCTCTTTAACTTGTGATTACATTAAGTAAGCAACTCCCTTTATACTTTTATTCAAAAATAACAAGCTGTGTTTGGAATGCTGGTATCCACTATTTATTACGCTCTCCAACCCAAACATGAAAACATTTGTACTTCTGTTATGACTTCACCTGGTGGCTTTCATTTTCCCCAACATAAAGACGGGGTGAAGCAGAGTAATAGAAAAATAGAAAACATCTTTGTCGGAAAATGAGCTCGCAGCTGTGTAACTGGAGCACACAACCATAAATCAGAATGTCAAATCCAAAACACATGACTTCGTGCAAGTTCTCCATGTGTGCTCTAATGTGACTACAGCCTGGTTGCTATTATGATTTAAAACAAAGTCTTTCATGCTAGAAACAAAATGCGGAATGTGAGCTGCCTGGGGGAGAGAGCTGTGAGCTCGCTAGCGACAGAGCCCTTGCCATTGAGGTGGGCTACAGTATTTCAAGCACAGCTTTGTCAGGTGTGAGGGAACACGAGGATACAAGAGGAAGCTTGGCAGAGGTCTTTGCATGAGGGACGAATTATCTGGCGGTGTTCGGTGCAGCTTGACGATCCGAAATGAGCTGCTTTCTCCTGCCCCCGCCCAAGCAGGATCCTGAAGCCAAATACAAAGATTACAGAAGTCTCCCTTTCCTGCCCATCACATAAACAAATGGCCCAGCTGTTACTGCTAGGATCCCAGTTTTAAACTTGGACTTTCTTGTATAAACTTCAATGTAATGGTATTTAAAGTGTCATAGGCAATAAGCATCTAATCCTACCCAATAAATTGTAGGCTCGTTGCATGAACTCCTGGAGCTGTTAGAGACAGCTGTGCTTTTTTTGTAATTTAAGTCATTTCCAAACTGGGCAGCTCTCCAGGTGTGTTTTCAGACAAACAATGTGCATTAGAAAAAGTGATGTTCTGAGTTTTGGGGCAATGAGTTAGACACAAAAGAGTAAAAACTGAGGTTCAATGTGGAAAAGCTCAGGGGTCCTGACCTCCCTGAGAGGGCAGTAATGAAGGGAAGGGTACCCACAGGCCACTTTCCTTCCCTTTGCTAAGAGAATGGGAGGCCAAAGACCTTTCCCAGGGCCATCATTTTAGTAACTGTTGGGCCAAAGCCACCTTCAAGGACCAGGATAGAAGATGGTAATTTTGGGGTTCTCAAAACAGAGCCACCACCTTCAAGAGGAAAGATAAATGAGACAGATGCCCTCCTACCCATCGTCATATCTAAAAGGGTGGGCCTCATAGTTTCTATTCCCTTGATGTCTTGAAAGAAGCCCCTACTGGACCACAGACGTTGCAAGCAGGCCTCCTCCAGCTCCCTATTGCAGCTCCAGTGGACCTGCAATCGGTAACTACTAACGGTCAGGTGGTGACTCCTTCCCTTCCCAGCCGTCAGTGAGCACTGAGCGAACCCCCTTGAGGTATGTAAAAGCTCCTAGGCGGCAGGCCTTTTCTAGGTTCACCTCAAGGGGCTGATTATTCTGTGAGCAGCTGGCACAAATGAGCATTCGCACAGGCCAAGAGGCTTCAGCCCAGGTTTGCCCAGGCCATTCCTTGGTGATGCTTGCTGACTCAATGGGGCCATGAGAAAGTTGGCCTCCTGGAGGCCATTCCAGAACAGAGAGCTTCTTCCCACTTTGGTTTCGTGGGAGTCGCGTTGCACCTGCCAGGTCTTAGCCAATCTCCCTCTGTGCTGCTATGGCATTGCTGTGGTATCTTTCAGGCTAAATATATTTTTGTGCTCGCCTTACTGTCAGCAATGCAGAGGAAACAGAAAGGCAGGGGAGCAGGGAGGGCTCCCTGGAATCCTTCTGGGTGGGTAGAATTTCGTCATCGACAAGCCAGGCCTGAAATGAATCAACATGTCCTGAGGCTGTAGAATGCCGTTCATGCTCACAGCTGGGAGGTTGTCTCAGGCTTGCTTTGTGCCCAGGTGGACAGCTGGGCAGCTAACCTTTTCCCAAACCCTCAGAAAACTCTGCATCTCCAAGTGAACCTGACCTGCCACTCTGCTCCCAAGCTCAGTTCTTCATACAAGACCCAGTCAGTTGCAGGTTAAAGCCTGGGCTCTGAAGGCTTGCCTTATCCAGGAGGTCAGGCCGTATCCCTGCTGCTCCTCTCTGAGAATCAAAACCTCAGACTTGTCACCTCATCAGAATACTTCACCTGGGGGAGGGCAATGACTATGGTCCAGTTGTTTCTCAGTCCATAGAGCAAAATCCCTCAGGCATTATTCGGTTTGAAGGGGAGGCTCAACGGCTTTGTGTAGATTAAAGACGAAAGCGAAGAGTCTAGAAATCACTAATCCCCGGGGTCACTTCAAGCCAGCACAGCATACCAGATGCCTGCTACTTGTCCATCAGTCAGGCCTTCACCAGCCCGTCTATCAGTCTCATTCTGTCCTCGAAGCAGCCTCTAAAATCCTACCAAAAGTATCACCAGACCACAGTTATCACTATGAAATATGTGGACAACCCCACTGAGATGCTGTTTAATGTTCATGAAAATGTTTTGAGAGGAAGGACATGCCCCACAGATTAGGATGGTGGGTAGTATTTTCTTTTTTTTTTAGCTAAAAGCTGGAGAATGAAATTATTGAAACCATCTTCCGTTCTACTTTAATTTTCACCAGCTTTTTGCTAGTTTACTTTAACAAGTAATGTTTGATTGAATTCAGGCCTGCTTTTGTTTACAAAGTGAACGAGAGCCAGCAAGTCGTGGCCTGGCTAATTTGCACATCTACTGGCTTGGTCTCCTCCCCTTTAAACAAAAATCTGGAGCTTGTGATTTATTGTTGATTTGGTTAGCTCAAATGATTTTAATGGTTAAAATTTACCTTCCAGCCTATCCTTGAGATTTCACCGACACTCCCCGACTGGCTTTACTGTATGAGGCAGAATGGGCCACCATTCCCCACATCCCTCTTCCACCCCTCCCCCCCAAAACAAAAGAAAGAAAGAAACACATCTTACCTCGCAACTAACCAAGACTTCAGATGCCAACAAAAGAACTGGAAATAAAACTTCACAGACAGGGAAGACAGACAAGACCCTGGAAACCCACCGTTGCAGAAACTAAACTGACTTATGCGGAAGAACAATGTCCTATCGGTATATTGGTATAACAAAAGGGTAATTGTTGGTACCAAGCTGGGTCTCTCTGTTTTCAGCAGCCATTGCCCTTTGAAAATTGGGTAAAGTAGAAGTTCTCAAACCCACTAGAGTACCAGAATCCTCCCAGAGGCCTCTTGCTGAGGTTCTCTTCCTTAGAGAGCCTTCCTGAGAGGCGCAGGGTAAAAGTCTATAGGAACACAAAGTTCTTCCTAGTGGCTCTGGAGACCCGTGTGTTAACATTACTGTCTTTATTCATACTCTATACGGTCTTAGCTAGTCCCTCTCCTCTTCTTTGTTGCTTGAACTCTCCACCCTCACTCTCTTGGTCTGTTGTCCTAGGCTGTGGAGCCCGTATACAATTGCTTGTATGTGAGGGGGTGAATGATTTTGCCCTTTTATTACTTGTGTGCAGTATTATGAATTCTGCTGTTGGACCTTTTCCATGTGATCGTAAGTCTCCCAAAGCCACTGGACTCTCACAGACCATCAGATTCCTTCTCTGTTCACTTTCCATCCTTCTAGCAGTAAGACAAAGCTTCCATTTCCCAGCCTCTTCCATTCCCATACATATAATCTGCTATTTGAGCTAGCCCCTTCCCAGCAGCTCCCTTACTTCATTGCAATCTCTTCTGAAATAATAAGAGATTGACTCCGATGCTGAAGTATTGATGGAATGACCATTAGCTTCAAGAGGAAAGTGTACATCAGATTAACCCTGATCAAAGCCCAGCCTAACAGGTGGCATGTGGCAGACACATAGAAACATGCAAGTCGGACTCGCTTTCAGAGACTACTTTAACGGTCCTGTTACTTTTCAGAACACACATTAACCATATAGAATCACAAAGCCTTAGAAACGAGAGTCACCTGAGTTATACTGAAGTCAAGAAACTGAGATCAGAGAGTTGCAATTTTTCCAAGGTCAATGGAGTTGGCAAGTTTCAGGCGAGCCAAAAGTCAAGGTTGGGTTGGATGATTTGTTGTGGTTTGTGTTTACTTTTAACTTATGAATAAAATAATACAGCCTATACCATAGAGCAGGCTATCTACTGCAGTGATTCCTAGAAAACGCTCTCTGAAAGAGCCCGAGCATTTAGCGGCTACTGTTGTTCTCTCTGAGTCTAATGCTTGGCTTCCAAGGGGCCCCTCCCTTCATCCCAGTCTGGCTTGACTTTGTCGGTACTACTGGATTTCCTATTGTGAGCTTTGCAATGTAATTCCTACACTAACTACTCAGCCAGGTCAAATTCCACAGGTCCACAGTACAGTCCTCCACCGGACTGCCCTCCCTTTGGACACAGCCACCAGCTCTGAGATAATCAGGCCACCTGCACTCCTGATTAACCAGCTACCAATCCTGCGATTCCCACGTCTCCTCCAGGCTGGCAATTCTACTGAACAACTCAGGAAACGCTACACGTCACTGTTGGCTATTGTAGAAAAGCTACTAGTCAGGATCCGCAACAAAAGGGTCTGTAGCTTTAGGAAGTTCCCAAATGCAGGGCGTCCATGTCCTCAGACACCATCACTGTCCACATTCTTCAGTGTGTATCACGAGCTGAGTCTCACCTGAGACACAGCAGTCCAAAGCGTTGACTGGGCTTTTATCACATGGGAGCAATTGGCTGGGTTATTGGCCATGAGAATAACCGAATCTCTAGGAGCCAACCAGTCTTCTCTGGTCAGACTAGCAGCACATGGATGAAGCCTCAATGGTTGAACCACATGGTTCCAAAGCGATCAGCCTTCAGTGCTGAGGCCTAGCACAGATTCAGGCTGAAGCTGCAGGAGCACCATACATACAAAGACACACCCACCGCATGCACACTCCCAGAGGTTTCAAGGTCACCTCTTCGGAACAAAGTCTGGCCGTTATTTAATAGGCCTGTACTCTCTCTGCTCTGTCCCCAGGCATGGATCAGCTCAGGGCATGCCAGTTAGCCTCGCCCCAGCTCTCTGCTTTTGCCCTTTGTTGCACGCAGGCTGTAAGCACTGTTGTTTGTCTGCCTCGTTAGACTCCAAGAATCATGGGAACAGGGAACAGGTCCATTATGGCCTCACACTGATCCAAGATCACAGTTAATGTAATTAGGCATTTATTGTATGCAATTTCTATCTCATGGTGAGGTCAGTTGCAGCTTCTACAGATAGGAAATCAATAAGCTGACAGGAGAAATCTCCTGGCCACTGAAAAATATTGCAACATAAATTTTAAATATAATTTATTTCATAACCTATTGTTTCCAAGTCTGTTACAAGATGGATTTGGAAAATTGAGGCAAAACGCATACAAATAATATCCATGTTTCATCTTGAAGGTGTTAGCAACAGTAGGAAATGAAGGGAGCTAGAAATGGATTTTCCTTTACTCAACTTTTAGATGATCTTCATTTATCTTTGTCAAGCAATGGTGTTTGCAGCACCAGAGCATTTCTTTCAAGTTCATTCCCCCCTAACACATGCACTCACCACAGTTACAGGCGGAATTCCATCCCCACAGCCCCAGAAACATCCATCAGCACAAAGAGAAAACAGAATCTTTTGTAAAAACGGAACTCGCAGTTTTAACGTGTGATGGTGAGCACAACCATCCTATCCACTCAGTGAGAACAAACCTGAAAGCACACCTTTCTAATCCATCCCTTCCAGCCATGCTCACTCTAACTTTGGCTTTCAGAGAACTGAGCTGTTTACTTTCCACAATCGCTGATAAAATTGAATTGACTGGAAATCCATTTCCTCATTTTCATTGTTGCAAGTTTTGTTCACAGCTGTTGGAGATTGTAAATTCCACAGTCTGAGGTCATAGCCAGAAGTGGTGTGTGTGATCAGAAAGCACATGGCCTTAAAGGGCAAATAATTTGACTTTCTATTTACCATGGCAACAGCCAAGATGGGCCCCCAATCCCATCGTCTGCTGTCCATCCCTCAATTTTTTCTCTGTATCATCTTGTGCTAATATTTCTGCCATGTGCCATAGATTCTGACAATGTTTGTGACATAAGAAATGCATGTTGAATTATAGTGATTTCTGTTTCTGAGAAGAGAGAGGTGTAACATACATGCAGGCATGCTTCTGAGCAAATCTCAACTTTCATATCTTAGGGCTACCTTTGCACCCACTCATATCATCAATCATCGTTTGCATGGTGCCACCTTCTTGAGATGCATCTGTGATTCCTGTCCTTCTTCAGTCTCTTCCAGTCCAGGCAGTTAAAGGCACAGTCTTCTCCGGCATACCTTTCACACCATCACTACTCTCTTGTCTCACGAAGGAGACTTACTCTTCTTAAAAGACAATCAGCTTAAAAGACAACCAACTGTGTTATAGTTTCAGAAAATGACTTGGGGAAGAGAAAAAAGAAAGATTGTAATCTCCAAAGGATATTCAGACTTTTTTCTTAGTTTCAATGAACTGAAAAATAATTTATTTAACAATTGTTATGTTCATTTGCCTTTTGAGCCTAAGTGCCCAACACACACTCACTTGGTAAGTGCTCAAATACGGAACGAATGAGGAGTGTTTGTGTGTGTGTGTGTGTGAAAATTTGTGGCTTGAATGTTTTCACCTTTAACTGCAGTGGGGTATATCTTGGTTTGAGGTACCATAGTGTTCATGTTTAGGTTGCTAATTAATAAATCTAACTCAGCAATAGTCAATATCACCATTTGAAAAGACAAACCATAGCATATCCTTTCTGTTTGAAATCTGTGATGGCTCCTTACTGTGCTTGGATTAAAAGCACACTGACCACAGTAGCCTACATGACCCACAAAACCTTACTATACCTTCTTCACCAACTTTGTGCATCTCAAATTTTCTTATTTATTATCAGGCACAGTGGTTGGCTCTGTCTTTCTTTTGGTTTCATTTTAATTTATCTAGTTTGGGGGCTTTCCGTGTGATGCTACCTCTTCTAGGAATATTTACCTTGCTCCGCATGCTCATCCCTACAGCCTTTCCAGGAAACTCGCATGTGTTTATGCCAATACCCCCTTGTAAAGAAGTGTGGTTCCACCAAATATTGAAGGCCATTTTAATTCTCCATTACCTGGATGAGACTGTTGACTTTCTAGTATCATCATTACCAAGGCAATTTATAAAATCATTTCCCTGAGCTTACGGTTTCAGAAGGTGAGAGTTTATGGTGGCAGAACCAAGACATGGCAGTATGAACAGCTGAGAGCTTATATCTGATCTGCAAGATGGAGGCAAAGAGAGCACCCTGGGAATAGTGCCAGTCTTGTGAAACCTCCAATCCTGTCCTCGGGGTACACCTCCTCCAGCAAGGCCATGGCTCCTAATCCTTCCCAAATATTTCTACCAACTGGGGACCAAGTGTTGAAGCATATGAGATTATGAGGATCATTCTCATTCAAATTACCACAATAAGTCTTGTGGTTTGTATATGTGTTTTTCAAAGGTCTACATGTTAAAGGTTTGGTCTCCAATCTATGGTATTATTGAAATGTTATGCAACATTTAAAATGTAGGGTCTGATGGGAGAAAATCAGTCTTTGGGACTTTGTTCATAAAAGACACTTCCTTAGTCTTTCACATCTAGCCATGAGGTGAGCACTTCTGTTCCAACACTTTCAGTCATGATATGCTGCCTTGACACTGGCCCAAAAGCAACAGAGCCATTGGATTACAGACTGAAAACTGTCCATCGTTATCAGCTGATTGCCTTAGGTATTTTGTTACAGTAATGGAATGCTAATCAGGAAGTGAAATTCTAGAACTTCTGAAATCACATCCTAAGTGGCCAAGCAGCTTTTATTCTCAGAACCTGGCTACTACGTAAAATTATCAAGCGATCCTGATGAAGAAGGTGCGTGTAGATTATCCTGGAGAACAGAATAAGCCTGCAGAAGAAAAGATAACACACAAGGCAGAACCAATGAATCTTAACCTACAGCTAGGATTAAAGACCCAAACACACCTGTGTGGGTAGGTTTTCATCAACTTGACACAACCTACGGTCATCTGAGAAAATACTTCCATAAAACTAGTCTGGAGGCAAGTCTGGGGGGGGGGTTCTTGATGGATGATTGATGTGGGAGGGCTTTTTACAATTAGCACGGTGAGTTCAAGACTCATTACTGCTGTGTTACTTGTCCCTGTGAGGAGTGTTCTCTTGAGTAGATCCACCCACCATAGTCATTGGTAGTTGCAACTAGCTTTTGGAGACTTTGGAAAATGCTATTTTAAGCATTCCTGTAGAGGCTTCTGCTTGAAACAAGTTTTCATATTGGATGGCTAAAATTGAGATTGACAGCACCTGTGCAAGATCTGTATCTCAGTTTGCAAGCGAGTGCTAAAGAGGCTGTCCGTCATGCACTGCTGCCGGCGGCCCAGGAGAATTCTGGTTCCTCCATGTCTTTGACAACTTTTGTCATTTCAGTACTTTTGGGGGGATGGTGAAGTGGGTGATTCTAGTAGACACAGCAGCAGCCTGCACTGCTTTTCCCAAATGACTCATGCACCCTCTCATGTGTTTATTTCTTACCTCCCTACTCCTTTCTGTGAAATGGCGGTTCAAGCCATTTGCCTGATTTTACTGAATTACGTTTTCTTACTGCTGAATTTTCTAGTTACCCCGATATTTTGGTTTCAATCTCTTTGTCAAATGTGCCATTTTCTAATATCCTTTCCCAGTCTAATATTTATCTTTTAACCTTTTTTTTCCTGCAATATTCCATTAAAAAACAAACTTTTAAGTTTTGACAAAGTTAAGTTTGCTTCACCCACTCTGTGCTGTGTATTTGGTAATATTTAAGAATGCTTTGATTAAACCAAGGGCATGAAGACTTTCTCCTGTTTCCTTCCAAAAGTTTTATAGCTCTACATTACAGGTTTATATTAGGTGAATTTTTAGGCCAGCTATGAGGTATAAGTTGAGGTCTTATATATAGAAATGTTCATTTTAAAACGTTCAGTTTCGCCTTGTTTGTTGCTAAAATATAAGGAAGCAATCTCTCTGAAGAATTGCTGACCTTGGGATTCGACCTTGCCAAGCTTACCTGTTGGCTCTTGGCCATGCTTTGCTGATCCCTTAGGGTTTGACGTGGCCGGTGAGGTGTCCGCTTCTTCCCTTCTTGGCTAAAGGCCTTTGGTGTCTTGCCCTGTTGAACTAGCTAGGACTTAGAATGGTGAGTGCAGCAGCTGGTGACAACGGACACCTACAGTTCATAACCTCAGGAGAAGAGACAGCTTTTGCCATCAGGTATATCAACACTTAACACTTAACACAGGTATATACTTAACACTAACGGTAAGAGAGTTTACATGCTAATGCTCAGAGAGTTTATGTAAAGTTTGGGTCTAAAGGCCTAAGTGTTCAGTCTGTATGAAAAAGGGACAAGCCAAAAAATACTCACTATCAATATAAAGCCTAGGGTATGCTTAAAGGCTAAAGGTAAGAGGGAATTAAAATTAAGTTTGGCTATAAAGACATAAGTACTCACATTAAATATGTATGCTTTCTATACATCAAGCATACCTCAATAAAGCTGCTTCTTTTGTGATTGTATTTTCAGCACTGGGGATGAAACCGAGGGGCTGTGCATGCTAGGCAGCTGATGACCCCCAAGCTGTATCTCCATCTCCAAAAACCTGTTTAAAGAAAGAACTACTTTCTTCTTTGTTTGGTCATTAGTGAGCCAGCATTAAAAAGTAGCTAATCTTATTCAATTTCATAACCTGTTATATTTTACATATACCCGGGTAATCTGTATTTATAATATAACATATATGTGTATATACATAGACACATACACACACACTGCTCCTCAACCCCTTTTATTTTCTTCAAATTCTATGTAAACTCTTGGGATTTATTGTTCGCATTAATGAGAGTAACTGTCATTTGTTTGCCTAGATAAGTAAGCATTGCATTTTCTCCTCACCTTTGTGTGACTCTGTCAGCCTGTTTTATGTCCTTCATACCCCATTACTTCCGGAATCTTCCTAGTCACTATTTTCAAACTCCATCTTGCCAGCATCTCTCTGCTGTGACCTGTTCCTTTAAATCTGGCTCTGGCTTTTTGAGGGTGGTTATTGTTGTTCTTGCTGTTTAAACGTATTTCTCTTGACTGGATGTGCCCTTTACTTCCTGGGCCCACCCCAGGCTTCATCTCAGAAGTTAATTCTAATTTCTTTTCATTAGAGCCTTGAAGGTGCAGAAAGGCCACAGTCACTCCATGATCAGTCCCTGCTGCCGAAGTTTCCATCTGCACACACCCCTGCTTGCCTGGGAAGGGACCTCTGCCACCTAGCTTGTTACAGACATAATATGAAACCCAACAGCATGGAACTATTACGGAATAATTCATGTGGTCCTGCTGACTTTATTGATTACATTACAATTTAATCCAGTGTGCAAAACCTTTGATTTTAAGTGCTGTAGGATCTAGATTTTCTCCCTTCCTAAGAGATTACATAAACCAGCATTTAACTCTCCCTTAGTATTATGTTAGCATCAGTTATCTACAGGGATATTTTAAAGGGCGAATGCTAACTCCTAGCTGATTGAGAAAGGCTGTTCTCAGAAAGAAGCCAAAGTTGCTGTAAGGTTTACTGTGTTTTTCTGCTGTTATCATGTTTTGTGGAGTCTTGATTCTACGTCACGTAGGTTTTTTGATGTTTTCCTTCTTTTTATGAAGCTACCGACTTCCTCTTGATGTATATTTAAATTGCTTCTAATTTACTATAAACATTAATTTTAAAACAAAAGGTTATTTATTTAACAGTTCTTAATTTTTTTCTCTTGACTTTCCATGTTTATGTTCTGAACTTTTATGCTGATTAGATATGATTTAAAGTTTTATAGCTAATTAAAGAAGTTTTTAAAGAAATGAATTAAGACAAGGCTTACATCATGGAAGAGCAATGATAGCAAATATGTAGGGACTGTGTAGGAGAGGGGCCTATGCTTTGCTGGTAGCCATTAACCACTATGGGTTCTGCTTGTATCGCCTGGTTCTAGGGACTATGAAACTCTAATACCCAGCCTCTTACAGAATCTCTTTCTGGATATTCTACATGTGCTCACATTCAAGACTCAACTTTACCACCTGCCTCGATCTCCACCTTCCTTCCTCTTGGGTTTCTGAATTCTGTCTGTAGCTTTATGAATTTACTACAGAGAACTTAAATTTTAGAGACACTTCTGATTTTTTTTCTGCTTTGCCTCCCAAGCGAAGCAATTCTCAAATCCTTTCTATTTTATCTCTGCTCGATTTCTTGATTCTCCTGAGCCTTCCCTTCCCTACCCGCATGCTTACTGGGAAGATTCTTACTGGTCACTTAGAGTGATGTGTTGGAGCTGGTCTGGTGTGATGGTCTCCTGACTGTCTGATTTCCAGTGTCTGCAGTATGCGCTGCACATTTCACTTGAGTTCCCTGAAGAACACACCTGACACTGCTCCTCCTCAGTAACTTTCTTCAACTACTAATCTGCTGGTGAAGGAAGGACTCCCATTCTTAGTCTACCAAGGAAATTGGCTTTCATAACCTCTCTTGTCAGCTAAACTGGATCTAGAGTCACCTATGAGGGCATCTCTGGCAGATAGAAGGGAAGGCCTACCCCGTGAGCAGCACCTTCCATGAGCTGGACTCCCATACGAATGACAAAGAAGAGAGCAAGCCGAGCACCAGCCGTTCTTGCTGATTCTTAACTGCACACACTGGCCAGCTGCCATTGCTTCAACAGCCATTCCTTCCATACCGCGATGGACCACACCTCAGCAAGAACAACTCTCTCTTCCCTAAGCTGCTTTGTCAGGTATTTTGACCCAGCAGCAAGAAAAATAACTAATGCACCCTCCTTGCTTTTAGCCCTCTGGATAATATATTCTAATAAGAATATTCTAACTGAAAGTCTATGATGTTTTTCTTCCTACATTCAAATGCCTGAGCTTTGTGGCAGGGACTTTTGTCAGCCTCCATCTAGGTAGCCAGAAAGTCTTGATGCTGGCTTTTAACAGGTTCTAGGCTTTATGCTGAATAACTGGGGTTACCAAGTGGCAGCTTTCCATACAGGTAAAATTGCCACCCATGCACACACACACTGATGTACAAGCCCCACATACATGCATACATGTGTACATACATGCATACATGCATGCATGCTTGTAATACTTTGGTAATTCAATAATATTAATTTTATACCTCGAATGTAGTAGATACCAGAGGAATGTTTTTACATTTTCCTTATATGTTACGTTATGGGGACATACTTGCAAGTTGAGAACAAGAGGCAGTGTTAGTTTTCAGACAGAGCCCATTTAATTAATCATACTGTTTGAACAGCTGGGGAGGCCATATATTTATGTTAGAGCTTAACATTCTTGTGAAAAATTGTCAAGTATGAATCAAAATAATATTATTTCACTTTTTAATGATACACTATTTACCTTTAGATTTTATTCACATATAACTTTATAAATCAATAGTTCCAACCTTTGAGGAGTATTATTACCTATGCTTAAAGCCTTTGAAAACACTATCATATGAAGTGTGGCTTTTTTGTTTTATTTTAAATCTTCTCACCACATGAACTCATTTGGAAAGTGTGAAGTTTTCCAATTTTTGTTTCTAATTTGGGCTGGTGATAGACAGAGAAGAAATAGCCCAGCAGCTACCAGCAGAAAGATGAGTCTTTCTCAAAAATAAAACAAAATACGACTTTGAAAGGTTGAGTCTGTCTTATATAATTCAGCAGTGAAAAGTCTATACAGGAAAAATATGAGAAGACAATAAAATTGAATTATTGTGTTAAATCACCTAAAATCACATTTTTAATGAGAGCATTCATTAAAATGTGACAAACTACAGTGAAAATAAATGGGAAAATGGTATAACATCAGTTGAATACCAAATTCTAGCTTCTTTTCCTACAGTGATGGATAATGTGAAAGGGAAACTTGGGGTTCTTCCAGAAATACCCTGATAGGAAACTCCAGTGGTAAGAGCAATTGTTTCTGTGGAAGTCACTCACAAATACCAACGAAGGCTGTCCTTAGGCCCAGTGTAAGCTGGGTCTCCAAGGGCTACACTGGACCTTTAGAACCCTGAAGGCAGAAGCTCCTGCTTAACTAAGTTTGAAAGGTAGCAGGATTGATGGGTAATCAGGAAATGGCACCATAAGGGTTAACTTTCCATTTGCTGCACATCACTGAAGACTAAAATCGTTGTTGGGTTGTTGGCTGATGCTGCAGGACTGTGGTAGCTACACTATGAATCTGACCAAATCAGGACAAATGCGTCGTCCCCCCACCCCCTACCCCCTCAAGTGTAAGGAATGGACGTAGCCACTGGGAAAGACTCAAAAGCTTTTTGAGGGCTTGAGAGTCAGACAAGTTGGTAACCAAGGCCACATGATGACGTGCTCTCTGTGGCCCACAGGGAGCGGTGTTATTGGGAGGTGTGGCCTTGCTGGGGCTTTCCTGGAGGAGGTGTGTCGCCAAGGGACAGGCTTTGAGGTCTCGGAAGCTCAAGCCTGGCCAGTGCGTCACTGTCACTTCCTGCTGTCTTTGGATCCAGATGTAGACCTCTCAGCTCCCTATCGAGTATTACGTCTGCCTGCACGCTGTCATGCTTCTTGCCAAGATAATAATGAACTAAACCTCTGAACTGTTAGCCAACCCCAATTAAATGTTTTCTTTTGTGAGAGTTGCTGTGATGTTCACAGCAATAGAAACCCTATTTAAGACTTTGTCTGTTTACAGCTCAGCTGCCCTTGCCTCTCTGGCATACCTCTGTTCTCAACTTCTTAAAATAAGCTTCATGGATACAGGAAAACAGGGAGCATATGCTATTGAGTTCTTGTCCTCTGACCACAAAGAGGTGCCTCAACTGAAAATGTGCCAGTGCAAGGCACAATAATCACTGTGAGCCTTTTGGGCCCTCACAAAACCCAATTATCTAAGAGAAAAGATAGAGAAACAACTAGAAACAGGGGATTTTGGAATTCAAAGCACTGATCCATGAAGGTCTTGGATACCAGTCAAGTGAACTCACTCACTCACTCACTCACTCACTCACTGGCTTCCTCACTTATGCACATGACTGCTATTTATTAGCCATTTACCACAAGGCCAGTTATCAAGCACTAGCATCATGTGGGTAAGCAAACTCACCCATCTCTGTTCTCAAAGCTCTCACAATAGGACGACAGAAAGACAGTTAAATCAAACATAAGCAAGTGTAGAGTTGAAAGGAGGGTAAAGAAAAGAGCAGTGTGAGAGCTCATCCTAACAGGAAGTGACAATGACTGAAGTGATGTGTCAGGGAGGGAAGATTTCCTGAGGAGGTGGGGCCCGGCTAGATTTTCCTTAAGACCCTAATGGAGGAGAAATTGGGGTGAGTCAGAGGCAGTGGGAAAAGTCCTTTGTGCCAGCAAAAGAGAGCATGGAGGCTATGGCAGGAGGAGAGGTTTGACAGGGAGAAGGGCTCGGACCCAGCATAATTTGAAGACCTCACTAATAAATTTCTTTTGAAGTAAAAAGTGGGAATCACACATATTTTGAAATAATAACCCAGAAGTGCCATGTCCAGTCTGGAGAAAGCCAAGCAAAATGTAAGTCATCTGAACGAAATCCAACATGCTTGTCTGTACACAGACAGACCCATCTTCTCCTTGTACGTTAATTGCTGGGGACAGTAATAGTAAGAGATGGCATCTTGAATGGGGGCCAAACCACTACTTGGTTAAAACAGGGAGTTTTGACTAGCTCTACTAATAAATAATGAACCCAATATCCTTTGCCTGGCATTCATTCTTTCACATCAATTCAATATGCTAATGCATCTGTAACAAATTAAGTGTCTCTTAAAAGTCCCTTGAAAGTCTCCAAATCTTTGAAAATTTAGAGTGCCTATGGAAAACAAATAAGCAAAACCCTTGACCTTTTCTCTATTCATAAGTAAGATCAATGGAATATGCCAGAAATCCAGAAACCCTTCTATTCTCAGAATTTTTAAAGGAATTTGCTTTTATGAACCCAAAGCAAAATTGGAGGTCTCGAAAGAAAGAAAGAAAGAAAGAAAGAAAGAAAGAAAGAAAGAAAGAAAGAAAGAAAGAAAGAAACTAGCTTGCTTAGTTAGCTTTTGATAATGAAGTCAGGAGAACACTAATCTATAGCAGTTTAATGCAGGGTAGCCCAGGCTCTAAACTCACACTGATATTTGACATGTGTGGCCTAGACGAGCCTTGGAACCGAAGAGTGGCAATTTAAGTTGTTTATTCTTACATAATGGCAAAGCAGGGACAGGGAGAGTTTCTATTTCCCATTAGTCAATGTCACATATGCCTTCTGCCTTCCAGTGACCATTTCCTATAATAACCCATTAAACAGATCTGTAACAATCAATAAAATTCTTAAGACCATGCACGAAATCCAAACAGAATCTTGGAATAAAGAGATAAGGAGATAGTGCTTTGAATTGGCATTTTAAATAACAAGATTCATCTAATCTTATTTTGGAAAAAAAATTGGAGGAAAGAATGGGGTGGGAAATGCTACCAAAACAAGTCAGCAATTTTTGAGTTTTTCAATTAAGTTGCCAATTTTAAGGCTATTATGCTGCTCCCTGAATCAAAGGGATTAACAATTTTCCTCTTAGCAATTAGAAAGGTAAAATTTTACCATGGAAGCACACGGGCAAAGACTGTACGAGAAGTTAGAATCAACTAAATCTCTGCCAAGGACCACCCAAGAGGAGCTAAATGAGAGGTTACTTTCAAGTGGGGCTGGGATCAAAGACTGAAGGAGATTAGAACCAATGGGAGGCTAAGGGGAAACATCTGGCCTTTTACAGCAATCACCAATGGAGAAGTGGATCTTCCTTGCAGAGGGAGCGCCCATCTGAGCACAGACAGGACGATGTGCCACAGAATGCCAGCTACGTGCAGAAAGATGCCTCTGCCGTTCAGCAGAAAATGCACCTAAATGTTCTGAAAAATCAGCTGAGGGTGTACAGCTGAGCGGGGGGGGGGGGGGGGTTCATATGTGTGTGTGTGTGTGTTCAGATGGGTGTATGCTTATGTGGGTTCACTCACACCCAGATGCGTGGGGAAGCCAGAAGTCAGCGTCACTCCACACCTTACTTTTTGAGTCAGGGTCTCTCACTGAGCCTGGAGCTCAGGAGTTCAGCGAGGCTGTCTGGCTTGTCTTTGCCTCCCCAGTGCAAATGTGCACCCAGTTTTCACACGTGTGTTAGGCATCTGCAGGTCCTCAGGCTTGCATGGCGATCTTTTACTGTCTCCAGCCCAGGCATTAGGAGTCAGAGCCCTTTCTTCCTCCTGTCATCCCTTCATCCCTGAATGTCATCCCTTCATAATCTTGGAGCCAATAAAACCCACATCTGCTAAGGAAGAGATGAAAAGTCCTGGAGGCAATATGGAATTTTCAGGGTATACAACAGGAAGGAGGAAGTTACAGTATTTTCCTAATTAAAAGAAGGGGAGCGTAGTTTTGATGAAAAGACCACTTTACTTGAGAATGTTCTTGCTTTCTAATTTGGGTCTTTTGAAAGAGGAGCTAACGGTCACATGGTTCCTACACAAACTACTTCCACCTTATTTCCTTTCTTCGGAGTTCCCTGCTTAAGTAATCACCCAAAAGAATGGCAAACCAGGCCCAAATACACATCTTCAAACACGCCAACTTTATCTGCTATCTCTTCCCATCACATTTTCTTAGAAACCCAGAGAGCAATATCTCAAAGATCCAAAGTGAGTGTGTTTGCCTGACTCCGTCTAACAGGAAGTCGGCTAGGATCAGAACTCCTGTGTACTTTGTCATGGGTCAGACAGGCAATGGGCTGTTTCCTTATTCAGGCCACAAGTAAATAGAGAGTTGGGAGCTTCTGAACACCATCTACCACATGGCATTTTTATTGATGACCTTCAAGGAGTGAGAATCATAGACAATGAGGCCTGGAATGGAGTGTTCAGTACACCACACACAAGAAGGAAACCAAGTATCCAGAAAGTTTAAAAAAAAAAAAAAAAGATGGAGAAACTCAAACTGATGGCTTCCCTCTAGAGAATGGGATTTGATCGCCCTTTCATAAGGGTCGTATATGAAATCTCCTGAATATCAGGTATTTACATTACAATTCATAACTAGCAAAGTTACAGTTATAAAGTAGCAACAAAGTAACTTATGTGGGGTCAGCACAGCGAGGCACAAAGGGTCACGGCATCAGGAAGGTTGAGAGACACTGCTTTAGAGGCAGAGAGCAGCTTAGGGTGCAACCGTAGGTCGCCACTGTGTCCTAGCCCTCTGCCTCTGAGCAGCCATTCTCTGCAACTTGATTCTGTCTCACACAGTGTGCAGACAAAGAAATAAGAACCAAATTCCTCTGCCTGAGACAGGCAGCGTCTCGGTGGGCCTGGGACAGGACGAAGGAGAATGTGCACAGGGCACCAGCTTCCACTCCCTCGGTGGAAAGCCCCAAGTTTACTCCCATAATTTGTCTTTGGACCTCAAGTAAATGAGACTGACAACTGCATTCCTCAGTGTGTGGCTCCTCATCATCACCTACCCAAGCATCACCTCTTGCACCATCTCACTTTTCTTCTTTAGTATTTACTGTTACTACTTCTCCGAAAAACTTAGCTTCTTGTTTATGGGGCATATAGTTATTTTATTAAATTTTATTTTTTTCACAATTTATTCATTATGTATCTCAATTGAAGTCCCCTCCCTCATCTCCTCCCAGTCCCTCCCTCCCTCTTCCTCTTTATCCCCTTCCCCTAGTCCACTGAACGGGGGAGTTCTCCTCTTTTGCCATTTGCACATAACTTATCAAGTCTCATCAGGACTGCCTGGATCCTCTTCCTCTGTGACCTGGTAAGAGCACATCACCAGGGGCGAGAGTGATCCAAGAGCAGACAACCAAGTTCATGATAGAGGTAGCACCTGTTCCCCTTACTTGGAAACCCACATGGAGACTGAGCGGCCAATGGGCTACTTCTGAGCAGTGGGTCTACATCCTTTTGGTGCATGTCTTTCAGTTGGTGCATCAGTCTCTGCAGTTCCCCATGGGCTCAGATTTTTTAGTTTTGTTGGTCTCCTTGTGGGGCTCCTGTCCCCTCCATGTCCTTCTATCCCTCACCCCCTCTTCTTCCATAAGACTCCCTGCACTCTGCCCAAAGTTTGGCTGTGGGTCTCTGCATATGCTTACTAAGATCATTGTGAGTGAGGTAACCCAAAACCAGAAAAACACAGGCATGATATACACTCACTTAATAACCAGATATTAGCCGTATAATATAGGCTAGAGATACTAAAATCTACAGAGCTAAAGAAACTAAACACTAAGGAGGACCCTAGGGAGGGTGCTTAAATCTCATTCAGAATGGCAAACAGGAAAGATACCACAAGAGGTGGAAGAGAGGAAACCGGATGGGAGCCTATTATAGAAAGGCTCCACCAACAGGAGATCAAAGCAGATGCTGAAGTATATAGATCTAGTTAAGTAATACTACAAATTTGTAAGCTTCCTTTTTGTTATATTTTCACGCCTTCCTTCCTTCCTTCCTTCCTTCCTTCCTTCCTTCCTTCCTTCCTTCCTTCCTTCCTTCCTTCGAGACAGGGTCTCTCTATGCAGCCCTGGCTCTCCCAGAACTTGCTCTATTTTATAGACCAGGGTGGCCTCAAACTCACAGAGATTCCCCCTTTTTGCCTCCCAAGTGCTGGGAGTAAATGCGTGCAAACCACAGCCGGTTCACTCTTAGCTTCTCTTGCTTTTATACATAAACTTGACGCACTACTTTGAACTGTATCGTTACGAGGATGTGCCCTATCATTTTGCTTATCCAGTATTCCCAATGACAACATTCTCACTCATGACCAATAGCAATGGGTGTGGCAGTTGGGGAAGGCAGCAGGAAAGGGCAGCATCGTGGGAGGGCAGAGGCAGCAGCAGCGGGGCCAGGAGCAGCCATCCTTTTTGGAGTGCCTCTGGTCCCTCTCAGGGCTCTGGCATTTAACCCCTCTGAAAAGTTCCCAGAATTCCAAACATCAACTATCCTCACCTGGCAAAATCACACCGCTGATAACGCATGAGGCGAATCGTAATCGCCTGCTATGAAGCAGCCTCTCACCCCACACCTAGGATGAAAACAAAACATATTCACATAACAGAACTGAGTGTGTTTTTTTGTTTTTTGTTTTTAAAGAAACCACAACTCTCACTATAGGAGGGTAAAGCCAAGATCCCATGAAAACAGCAACAGAGGATTTCGTTCTACAGGGAGGAGGTAGGGTCAAAGAGATACAGGGGTGTATGGAATCTCCCAGTCCATCAGCTATATCAGACATTCCACTCCACAGAGCAGCGTCATCCACTCTAGGCTTTGATTTCCAGTCTCTGTTTTCTCCAGTCCTCACCCTCCCAGCACTGGGCTACAGGCACACACCACTGCCACATCTGGTGCTAAGTTTAAGTGGGTGCTGGTGATGCAAAGTTAGTGCTTACGTTTCACAGCAAGCACTTCAGTGGTCTCTGTCCCTACCTCTGCCAATCATTGCCCCTACCACAAATTAAACCTGGTTCATACCAAAGGCACGGTACTTTCAGATTCATGTTTCTATCAAGTGGGTTCCATATTTCTATCAGAACCACATTGCTTACCCAGGTTGTAGCTGTATTTTCTTGCATGTGTTGTCAGTAACGGCCTGTCTGCCTGCCTCTTCATTCTAACCCGTTTTGTCTGCTTGCTCCCGACACTGCCCGGTTATAATTGCTATCACCTGGTGCTCTCCTGTCCGGCTCCTGCTCTCAAGTGCTGCTTCCTGCTTGGATGCTCAGGTCCAGCCTTCCTAACTTAGGACACCTGCCTGGTCCCCATCTGTGAGTTGGGAGATGGTCGTGTGCTCTCTGGCTGCTGGGAGTTCACAGAGCTGGGCTTGCTAGAATGACTGTTCTTATTGAGAGTGACAGGAACAAGGAGTAGAGCAAAGAACCGGCTTGAGTGGGGTGTGTGTGTGAACTCTGAGATGGAGATTAGCACTCGGGAGGTTACTGGGAGTGCTACTGAGAGGAAACACGGGGGGGGGGGGGGCAGAGCAGGAAGCAGGACTGAGCAGAGGGAGGGGTTGAGCTACGTACATTCTCAAAGGGAACGTTGGAAGCCTGAAGGGAATTCTGAAAATTGGCTGAGCCCTAAGACTGCCTAAATTGGGGTTAAGAGAGGAAGCCTTTGGTGTCTAGCCTCAGTCATTGATGGGAAAAACCTAAGGAGGATACATAAACGAAGAAGCCTGCCTACAGCGCTCACAGCGGAAAGACCAGACCGGCATCATTCTCTACTCTCCAGACCTGCGGACGAGGACTGAGTTCCTACAGGGAGATGGGGGTGGTACAGCACAGGAAGGCCCATAGGAAGGGCCACAGAACGAGAGTTCCAGGAGCCACAAAGCTTCAAAGAAAGGCCAGAAGCAACGAGGAAAACCCAGAACATGGTTCCCAGAAATGGCTCTGCTTCCTGTCTCACTTAACCTGCTCTTCCGGTATGCATGTTGTTTATGATTTATCATAATAAGTTCATTATTTATTTAATTGCATTTCCTAAGAAAGGGTTCTCACGAAGCCAAGGCTGGCCTTAAACTTGCTGCTAACTAAGGATGATTTTAAATTTATGACCGTTCTGTCTCCACCTCCCAAATGCTGGGCTCGTGGTGTCACCACGAGCTTTATCACAGTGAGTTTAACCACAGCCTTTCACACCTTCTGTCAAACTCTGTCAACTCCTAACTCAGTGCTAGCTTTAGAAGTCAATCAAATAAGTAAAAGTCACTTAATGAACACATGAATGTCAAAATGCATAACGATACCAAGGGGTAAACCAGTACTGCTTATCTTAAACAAACTAAAACAAAACAAAACAAACAAAAAACAAACCTTATTGTTTCATTGCCAGCCTTTAAGATAATTCTAAATTTCACCTAGAAAAAATTTTAGCTGAGCCAGTCACACTGAAATATTATAGAGACACAGTCCCAGATGAAAAATAATCCTTATTATCAAAACTCCTGCCTTCTGCTTACATGTCACGCAAACAAATACTCTCAATGCAAGGACTATGCATCACTACATTGGGGTCACCTAGGAAATCCAAGAGTTGACACCTTTCGGCTTTTCTTGTATCTCTGATGGTGTGAATGGCTTTGGGGAAGTGATGTATCTAATCCATGCACCCAAAGATGCATTGGACTCAGATAAATCAGTGAGCATATCCCAAACAGAGAGAAGACTGAGTAGGGGGAATTAGCCGGTTTGGGGGGTAATTTTTGAAATAGTGGAACAACCATTGTACAGTTTATAGTCAGTTTGGGGCTTTTTTTTTTTTTTTTTCCTAACCAGTCCCAAACTTCCAAACATCTGGGCCTTAAGAGAAAAACATTAGCATTTTCATTCTTTCCAGAATGAGCCCATTCTATTCTAGTGATGCGTTTGTGCACCTTTGAGGTGTTTTTTTAAGTGTTTTGTTTTGTCTTTAATTTGTTCCTGCCAGTTTTAAAAGGTAATCACTCACAAACATATGTGAAAATTGTCTTAGCAATTATATTGGTTTATAATTCCAACGTGATTCTAAAATGCCCTAAGCCCATGGAGGGCTTAAGCATTACCCAAATAGCTCTGGGAGATTACTGCTGTGGTTTTGGTGTTCCCTTTGTGCTGAGAGGAGGCGTTCATGTTCTGAATGCTCACTCCAGAAAAGCTTGTTTTGAATGGACTAGTGAGAAGTCCCAGCAGGTAAAGGCACCTGCTGCCAAGCCTGATGACCCGAGTCCAATGTCTGGGACCCACGTGGTGGACAGAGTGAGGTAGGCAGTAAGAGTTGTCCTCTGGCTTCTACACATGTGCCCTGGAACTCAAGCCTGTACATAGAAGCAAATAGATGCATAAATGCAATATTGGTTTAACTAAACCTCACCTGCTCCCATAGTGTCAAATTCATGAACAGGAGAAACGGGAATAAAGTAAAAGTAGAAAAATATGTTTGATGCAGTACTTGTTCGGAATGATTTAAAATGCAAGTGACAACTTTTAGACAGTGATAGAGTAGTTGGAGATTTTGTGTGCAACTTAGGAAAGCACAAAAACAAAGCAGTAAATACATTGACTCTCCTGCTTCCTTGGTTGTCTACTTGATCCTCTAGAAGGGAAACCACCACGGCCAGACTTCATCCCCCAACGAGGAACTTTTTCTTAGGGAAACCAACCACGGCCAGACTTTTCCCCCACAATGAGGAACAGAGCACTGGAACCTTTTTCTTAGGGAAACTAACCACGGCCAGACTTCATCCCCCAACGAGGAACTTTTTCTTAGGGAAACCAACCATGGCCAGACATCATCCCCCAATGAGGAACGGAGCACTGGAACCTTTTTCTTAGCAAAGCCTCAGTTGCAGTCTGACAGCACCTCTGTGACAGTCCTGTAGCTCACACTGAGAGGACAGGAAGCCCACCACAGCAGAGAGGATGGCGCCTGGTGAAGAACTCTTGACTAATGTGCCCACACACCTCCCTCAGCGCTTCTGAGGTTAGGAAGTTTTCTCCAGAAGACTTTGCAAAGGACAGGAATCAGTTCAGAGCAGTCTCATGAATGTCTTCCATGGCCCGAGAGCCATCCGGACTGGACATTTGCCAAAGGGCAAGCTTTGGCCTCCTGACAGTATTCTGTAGGAGAGAAGCATTATGCTGAGGAACATCCTTTGTTCTAATGAAAGCTTGAAGGCCAGAAAATTATCTATTTTACCCACATGCTGAGTCTGACATTCACAGACTTATTGTGACTCAGGAATTCATGACATGTCCTCAGAGCTTACCCTGGATGACAAAACAAAAAGGGGGAAATATGATAATGAAGTCATTATACACGAACGTTAGTCTTTTATATATAGTTCCCTCACAGTGTCTTCTACTCCTTAAAAAAGACCTGTAAGTAATGATTTGATTTGCTTCATACTATAATTCTTTAAATAGCCTCTAAATTTTTTCCCAACAGAAACATGATACCATTTGGCTCATAATAGCTAAACCTGATGCACTGAAGCATAAATATAATATTCCTTCTTTAAAATTTTAAATTAGGGCATCCACTTTTGACAGTCACTTTTTAAAAGAGATATTTGGCGTCAGGGAAGGAACTGTCACAAAGACATGTTGCTTCAGTATATTTATGTTCTATTTTCTTTTTTAAGTATTTAGAACTGAAATGGAGAAAATTTAGTGTCTTTTTGCTGTTCCTGGGGAAATAAATAAGAAAAACCATGCATGTACACCATGAAACTTTAACAAGGCAGTGCGTAGAGTTTTATGCTTTCCACAATTAAGATTTACCTTAAGTCTTTTTCATTTAATCCCAAGCCAAAGACCACCAACCTGGAAACAATTTCTGTTTTTAATAGCCACCATTAATATCTATGAAAACACAGTAAATGCATAATTTTCACATCAGGATATGAAACCACAAGAAGTGAATTATTTATATGAACTACATAAAAGTAACTCAGCATTGCCAGACAACAGTGGCCTTTGTAGTTTCCATTCATTCAACAGAGTCATCGAACAGCCACCAACACTGCACACCAAGGCGAACGTCCTACAGGTAAGAAACACATCCTGTGCAGCTCCTTTCCTCAGACTGGTTGACTCCAATCAGGAAAACACACAAGTTTGTATGCATGTGCACAGGCTTACATATACACGAATGCCCTGTCACATGTGCTCAGGAGCCAATAACACTCACCGCGTGCAAAGAGCTTAGTGGCTGACATGAAGTTGCAATCACTATTATTTTAATAGTCTAAGAGGTTGTCATAGAAATGGTGGGCACAGTTCCAAAGGATGAAGCTATGGCCAATGATTTCATTGCTCACAGATGCACACATCTAATTGAAAAGAAATTTGTGTTGACACTCTGTTTGCCCTGGGTAAATATTTTCATACCTTGACATCTCTCTCTCTCTCTCTCTCTTCTTTCTTTACTCTCTTTCCACACCCTTCAGCTGCTTCTGCTTATGGTGCCTGTTGCTATGATTCCTACATGCTATGCCAGACAACGTAAGTAAAATTGAGTCTTAATTTCTGAGACCCAAACAAGATAATGATACGTGAATGGTTCTAATGTATAAGTGAAAAAGCCGCATCCAATTGGAAAAAGGGAGATAGATGGGTAGGTAATAGATAGATGATAGATTAGATAGACAGACAGACAGACAGACAGACAGATATGGATCCCTGCTTTGTATTATCATCTTGGGAGTTAAAAACAGCCTCCTGTAGAGCTGTCCATCTTTATGAATGAATGACTTAAGCTAGAGAGTATCTGCATATGCATGGTCCATAGATAACTCTTTAAAATTTTATCAACCTACCACTCTAACCTTTGATTTTCTACTTCTAAATTTTATAATATCAGTTGTTCATTAGACTTAGCCCTAAGTAATATATTGTTATTGAGAAATATTTGCATGAAGACAAGGAGATTAAAATCAGGTAGAAAGTTCAAGGTGTGCTCAGTATGGTAGAATACCCCTGTGGTGCCAGCCTGGACTGCATAATGAGACCCTGTTTCAATCCTACACCCTACACCCTCTACCCTCCACCCCAAAGCAACTGGAGGATGTCCACAACATAGCTGAAGTCGGCTCTGTTTTTATTCTTCTTCGTGTGGCTTGTGACAGTGAGATACTATGATCTCACTGTGACACAAACTATGACGTGAGACAGGTGACAAGAGTAGAGGCTAGACAGTCCAAGGCTAGAAACTCTCTCCAGAGCCCAGAAACACTCATCTTCATCTTTAAAGCCTTTTTTGCTTTGTTTTTCTTTACTTGAGTAAAATGTTTTGCCTATATTTGAGGAACTATTTGAGCCCTACTTGAGGAACTCAAGCTTTGTATCTTTCTTAACAAATTGCCTGCTCTCTGTATCAATAACATGGACATTGTTTTCATTTATCAAGCCAGAATAGAAATCAGTTTCCAGCCTGTTATTCAGATTAGGCCAGCTGTGAATTCCTCTCTGTTCAGGGAGGTTTTATTGGCTATCCATTCTTTTCTTTCTTTCTTTCTTAGATTATTTGAAATACAACTTTATTCTGATTCTAAATGGAAAGAGTGGGAATGACAGTAACAAACAAGATTTCACCACTGAGTATTGTGATGCGACCGTGCAGTCTTTGAAATTCAGGAAGGAAACAACTCTGTTCCAAACAGCTAAATATGCAAGTCCAAAAAAAAAGTGTTTCACCTGCCACATTCACACGGAAGCCCATTCATCTCCTCCTCCATCCCAGTGAAGCAGTGAAGCTCACGATCTGTTAGCTAAATACAGTGGCACACAGGCTGCAGGCTGACATCACAGGACAGCTGCCTAGACGTGGACCTCCGCCGCAGTGTCCAGCTTCACTTCCTCGGAGGTCGTCATCCTGGTCCCGGAGGGCGTGAGCAGCGTCTACGTCACGCTCACACTGCGCTGCCAAAGCGGGGTCCCTGACCACCTCCGCTGTGGCCAGAGCCGGCGTGGCCGCAAACTCCAAGCCAGGATCGCCAGTGAGCCTCCTGGTAAGCTGGAGGAAAGGCTTCTCCGAGCTGTGGTTGCTCTTGGCAGAAATGTCACCGTACTGGAGAGTCTTCTTCCGGTGGAAGACAAGAGATTTTGCCTTCACCTTCCTGTCCTTAATGTCCACCTTGTTGCCACTCAACACGGTGGGGATGTTTTTCCGTACCAGGTCTCTATGCCAGCTAGGTACCTTGTTCTTGTAAGTAACTCTTGAGGTTACATCAGCATTCTAATGGCACCCTGGGCTTGGAGGTAGTAGCCCTCGCGCAGGCCCCGAACTCCTCCTGGCCGGCTGTGATGCTTGAACTTGGTGGGTCCTCTGTTGGCATGGAAAAGCGGTGCACCTCCACGCCCAGGGTGGCCGCACACTTCCTCAAGAACGTCGGCACCCGCCAGGACGAGCTTCAACTGGCCCTGCGGCTCTCCCTGGGCGGCCATCGCGGCCATCCTTCCAGAAGAGCCTCCACGCCTGCCCGGCTGAAGCTGGAAAGATCCGCCATCCATTCTTAAAGTTGACAGTTGCTCAAGAAATATGTGTTAATTTTACCAATTTCAATTTTGTTTATTAAAATTCCATGCACTCGGGAAGATCTGTGTGACTTGGATAGGCTGGCTTTGTTGCAAATGAGTAATCCAGATCCGAGGAAGACAGAAGGCCCAGGGTGCTTCTTCAGATGAAACGCTGGGGTTTACCACAGAGGTTATAGATAGCCAAGACCTCATTCTGAGTCTACAACCTACGAACAAAAAGCTGGAAGGCGTTCTGCATTTCTGACATAAAGCATATCTACGGTTTAAAAGGATGAAATGCACAGGTAAGATCTGAGCAATTAGGAACAGTCGGCAAGAATCCATTTCTCAGCTTTGTTCATCTCTACTGCTTTATACAGTGACTTCAGTCTAGAGGCTTCAATTTCCTTTATGTATGTAAACATGTTTCTGGGGCTTTTGGAGCTGCAAAAGTGACACAAAATTCTTGATGTCCTGAAGAAAGGGGCCACAGAATTTTTAAGTGCTTTTTTTATTTTTTTATTTTTTCTTTTTCTCTCAGAACTTGTTTTTCTATTCCATTTCTCTCCGTATTCTCTGTCATTCTTTTTCTGGTCACTTGGATTGCCACCCAAACCCACAGTGACACCTGCTGGCTGATCAGAAATGGCCTGCTGTGCTGGAAGCCTGGTAACCCAGGGAGCATGCCGAAAAATCACTAACTACTATAAAATCCTTTCAAGCTCGAAACGGGGTGGGGGACCCTGGGTGAATACTGTAATGGGTGTTGTGGAAGAGGACTTTTTTTTTTTCAAGAAAATCTTCCTGAGGCAATAAACATGTAAAATGTAAAGATTATGGTTTTATTTTATTTAAAAGAGAGAGAGCTAAAAGTACATCCTGTACCACGAAACAATTATTTAGTCGTAACATAAAAGTTATGCTAATAATTCATGGAAAGTCACTCTTTACCATGTTTTTCATCAGTCCCATTTTTATTGTAAAAGGTGGCACCTAGCCCTCATGGTAACAGAACCCGTACATGGATGTTCCTTCCCTCTAACACTAAGGGTTAAGGTGAAGACTTCCACACGCCTTTTCATTCCCCAAGGTTCACCTATCTTTGAGGAAGTTTCTCTCCTGAACAACACTAATACTTGCTTAGTTGTAGGTGTTTTATACATGGGTTATTTTGGCTGGGTACCTTTGTGAAGATGTTTGCTTTATGTCAGGCAAATCCATTTTGGACTGAAAAGGACGAATTCTAGTTTTGTTTTGTTTTGCTTTTTAAGACAACAATATTTTTTTTAACATTGGTCCAACTCTTAAACTATTGACAGTTTTCATTCAAAGGTTAACTGCTAGGAAAACCTTCTCCACACACGTGTTCATATTTGAAACACGAGGGTGTCCCCAAAGGCCTGCAGCAGCCAATGTGTACTGGACAAAAATCTTGGCCTTCTTCATCCTCGCTGTGTGTTCTCGAAGCCAGAACTTCATTTAAGCATGACCTTAGAAGAAGACTGATCCTTTCAGCATTTCCTGGTATTCGGGGAAAGGAATGTTTTTATTTGACTGCAGATGTCACTTGGTTTACAGGAAGGATTTGGTAACGCGCGCATGCCAGCACTGCACTTACCCCGGGCTTTCGCTATGTAGGAAGAACACATGTCAGAGCTCGCTGTTTGTTAGATGGGAAAGATTCAGTACACCAGAAGCTTCTATTGTAAACATTGTGACTTCGTGCAATTTACAAAATGTTCTATCTCCATTAAACAATAAACCCTTGACCCCGGAGCTCAGTTTGGGGATTCTGTGATTTGAGAAGGTAGACATAATGGATGGCAATAATAAATGAAAAGTTCAAGAGGTTAAGAAAAACTGTTTAATTATTTCTCTAGAGCGTGGGCTGCAGAAGCCTTGCGTGTTGCGTCTTCTCCTGTGGAAGCGCTGCGTGGAAAGAATCCACCAGGCAGGGCATGAAAGCAGGTTGCTGGCCCTCAGCTGTGTTTGTGAACTAACGGTCTCTAGATACCCTTCCATCTCTGAAGCTTTACAGCGCCTGCCAGGAGACCCAGTGCCAGTCTCTAAGCTTCATCATCTGTTTTCCAAAGAGCTTGGATTTGTAGCATGAGAAATTCATTGCTCATACTTGCTTCCCAGCTGTGGCACTAGTGAGTGTAACCTTTCTGCCTTATTTATTTGTTGAAAACTATGTTCTGTCCTCTCTTGGAAGTTCTCTTATGTAACTATTCCTGGACACAAGCCCTTGGGCGCTCAGTCCCAGGCCCTCAGCTTGCTTGTCAGCTAAGGACCTCCCCCTGTGCAGACTCCTTGAATGAACTTCTCAAGGTCAGGGTGTCCGCCTGAGGGCAGGACGTGGCAGTTCTCAAAGTGTCCTGTTCTCCAAATCAAGAGGCCAAGCAGTAGATGAAGTCTGTAGGCATGGGCTTTGGTTGGAGAACTGCGTTAGGGGAGTCTGCGGCGTGGCTTGAGAAGCCAGGTGAGAAGCCCCGCTAGACGGGAAGGGCCGGGCAGATCTGCCCGGAATTCCTTCAAGAGTCAAGCATGTTCAGCGCAGGAGCCAGCAGGGAATGCTTTGCAGGTCCCATCCAGGCTTTTCAGGCCATCGGACAGGCCGCCTGTAGTTGCCAAATGAAGGCGAGTCCTTTAGTGCTTTAGTGTTTTTATTTTTTTTATTCATCCCCCCATCCCACCCCCCACGATAGCTGGGGATGCTGGAAGGGGGCGAGGGAAACAAAACCAACAAGAAACCAGAAATAAAACTTTAATGAAGGAATGATAGCATTTTATTCACTTGTGGTCTTAATGTGGAGGGCACAGTTACCACCAAGCCCCACAAGGGAAGAGAAAACTGATCTTTCCTGGACATGTGTGAGAATCAGGGAGTTGAGCACGAAAGTTCTAGATCCCAGGGTTAGTCTGCTACTGGGTAATCTGGGTGAACATCTCCAACCCCAGCTTTCTAATCTCCGAAGGAGCAGTTAGAGTGGTTCCAACAGGACACTGTTAGAAAGATGAAATGATAGAGTGTTCCTAAGATCTTTAACATGAGCCGTGCTGGGGAGAGTTCTTTAGTCAGGCTTCAACTGGGAGTACAAAGCCTGAGTTTGAAGCCACATGGATCAGCCAGACTCTGTGTGACTTCAAAGGTCTTCCTGTCCCTTTGGTTCAAAATCAACTCTTGGGTGCTGCTGAGGTGAAGAATGGAGTAAGTGAGTGGTTTTCTTTTCCTCTCTGTTTGAGATTAAGCTGAAATAATCCTCCACACAGAAAAGGGCTGCGTCCTGGGGTTGAGCATCCTCACTTTATCCTGAACTAGACATAACCTCCAGATGAGAGAGGATGGCAGACCCTGTGGCCTCACTTTAAGTCTGAGGCACTTGAGCGGGAAAGCACGGGGCTGGAGACACTGGCTGGAGTCCCTTTGGCCCCCAGAGAAAAGCACCCCTGAGCGGCAAGTTAGGGGTGGGAAGTCCAGCCCTCCCTCTTCCCCCAGGGGCAAGAAGCAGAGCGAAGGAAGGAAAGAGTAATACTGGATAAATGAGGCACTTGCCTCCTCTATAAAACTTAGCAATATGGCCCAGAGCTCAGCAATAAAGATAGGTAATATTGTAATGGGAGACCTGAAGGTAAATTTGCTTACTTTGACTCTAGGGTGGGGAAGATGCTTAAATGAGGATGAGATCATAAGATCTTGAAGCATCTGAACCCGGAACTTGGTTGTCAGCTGGAACTAATGGAGCCGTGATTTCAACAAAAGAAATCCAATTCCATTTAAGCCGGAGGAGCTGCTGGGGTTCTCAGTGGGAAAGCCTTTGAGCATATCAGGCAGTTTCTGAGAGCCCTGCACCTCAAAAGACTTGTCCCTATCATTGCTATATGTAGAGACAGACAAGGCTCCCATACCTGGGGATAATTTGAGAAGTAAACTCTCACTGTTCTGGGTTCTTACAAAGCGATTTTAAACACTAAGATTCAGAGGTTTAAAAAAAAAAAAAAGAATCACTTATCACAAAGCTCAAGGGTTTTCTTGAACTCAGATCTGCTATTTGCCATGCAAGATTTTGATAAATGAGGGTTAAATGATTCCAAAATACACAGATTACATTTCCTTGAATATACATGGTTCTGGAAAATGAAAGGGAAATGGTGCTTTGAGCAAAATACATTTGGGCTCTGCTGAACCCAAATATTTCAGGAATACTGCAAAGCTTGCCAGCGCCCCAGTGCTCCTGGGCTCATATAGCCTGGCTTTCTGTTTGAGAATTCCTTCCAGCCTTCCTTGTCCCCAGGCATCTCTACTCATGACAGGAAGTCTGTAACTCAATTTTCCCTTCTGTAAATAAAAAGCATCTCCAAATTGCACAGGCCTGCCATCTACCCCACAGGAAAGAAGGAAAGACAAAAGCAGGTTTCCCAGGTTTTATAGTCCATGCGGGGTAATCTTAGTGAGGCCTTAGACAGTATAATGCCAGGTGGCCTTGCGGGGTTGGGGGAGGCTTCCTGACTAAACACAGCATCAGCTCCATCACAAGGCCTCGGGAAGACAACGGCAGCACTGAACACTGACATAAACATACAGACGACCTGGTGGACGCTGGTCTGTCCACGTTTAAATGTTAGTACATGCTGCTCCATTGAGCAGGGTGATCCTGTGAATGGGAATCCAGGCCCCATTTCAGTTAAACAAAAGCCAGGTTTGGAAGAAGAAATGGTTCCAGTAGAAATAAGTGTCCACATTTTCTTAAATCTCCCAGAGCAGGATTAAAATTTATTGAATAAATAAATGTTTAGTTTCTACGTCAGGAAACTCAAAGTAGATAACAAGATTTGGAAATTTGAAGTTCTCGGGTTGGTAAATAGGTCAGCGGGCCGGAGTTGGAACGCTCCCGCTTGCGGGTCTGTTTGGCTCACGCAGTGCCGTGAGAAACTGGGCACATTCCTTCAACTTTGGAAGCACTGAAGGAGCCCTACATGGGGTTTGTGAATCAACAAAGAGGAATGGCGTTTAATATTTAAATATGTCTCATGTAGCCACTAAAGATCTTTTACGAGTGTTAAAGCATTATTAAAGCAAGATGGGCTCTAGGTCATGGGCCCTTTCCTGGCACTCCCACAGTGCTAATGAACTAAGCAATGTCTCCTCACAGTGGACGGCTGCCTCCAGCAGCAAACTCAGTCTGTCCGTGCAGTGAAAAAGTCCCAAGGAAAAAGTGAACCTGAAAATTGGAATTTTTATTTCCACTGTTTGAACAACAATCCTGACCCCACATTAGGAAGATTTTGTGTGTGTGTGTGTGTGTGTGTGTGTGTGTGTGTGTAGAAACAAAGTGGGAAATGTTGACTAATGAAAACAAACACGTTGGTAATGCCCACACACACTAATACCCAGGGTCCAGTAGATCACTTACGTTATGTCCTGAAGTTATTTACCTTAGTTTACAGGTGGGGTTCTGTCCACTTTAGTCTAAGTCATCTGCTGTCCTGAGAGCAATCGAGGAAGGACCAGTAGTGCAGGAAAGAGCAATGATGTCGAAAGGCAAGCTAGTAAAAGAAGATGACCACACTGCATGAGGGAGACGTGTGAGCAAACATGGAGATTTCAAATTTTACATAACACATTGTTTGGGAAGTCCCAGTTACGAGTGATAGTCATCACCCACTAGATTCTATGGAGAAGCAGCCACACAAAGGGGCACTAGAGCAATTATATCTGTGACTACTCCTTCCTTCCCTTAACCCCAAATAAGAAAGACTCCTACGCTTATCTTCCATCAGGACAAAACATTCTTCACCAAAAATAATTGAATGACAACTCACACAGAAATGAGACCCACACAGAAATGTCTGTGATTTCCACATCGTGCATTTAGCACAAAGCAGTGTGGCTGCCTGTCTTCACATTGTATATAACAACTGACCAGTTCCACAAAGCACTCATTAAGGTACAAATAAAGGTGGAATCATACAGACCTCTGAGGTTGGCTTTGATGGTATGTCATTTTTTTTAATGGACATTGATAATAAAGGATAAATCAGCTCCTGGTAAGTGTTTTTCCCTACTACATTTTAATGTCAAAGCATTTAGAAAAAAAAAATCAGAAAAATAGCAGCAAGAAGGTTGCCATGCTACTGGAGTCTTCCCATTAGCTTGTGCTGGTCACTGTGATGCTGTTACTGACACTGTTGCAACACCCAAGGACTGTTCAGCAATCTCCTCTAATGCTGTCAGGACGAACTGGGTAGTGAGGATTAGAGAGCCTCATGTGAGGGGTACCTGAGGCAGAGACATGGCTAAAGAAGTAGAGATAAAGAAAGAAGTTGGGAACTGAGCGGTAGGTCCTGAGTCAGTATGTGTGTGCATGCTTATTCCTGTGTCTGTGTGCCATGTGTGTGTGTCTTCCCAAAGGAAACCTTCTTACTTATACCTTCTCAGTGCATCTCTGTTTTAGCCCCCCTCTTCTTCTTGGTCCCCATCCCCATAATTTCAGCCCTGGGCCCAAGTCTATCTTATGACCTTTTGAATTGCTTTCCAAAGCTAACCAGCCCAGTCTCTGATTCTTCCCAATTCTAAATTCTAACAAGAGAGCAGAGAAAGGGACCACCTCCAACCAAACACCCTTGTTACGATTGTTGGCAAACCTAGGGATAGGTCAGCCTGGGATCCCATGTGTTCTATCAACACAGCCAAGCCTTGGTAGACCAAAGAGTCATTAACTCTGGAGTCTGAAGAGATAGCTCACATCACATTATGGAGGCTGAACTGTAAAACTACATGAGACAGTCTACAACTTCTTTTCTCAGAATTCTGCATCAAGTGGCTGCTCAGTCTCCTGCCAGCCTCTCAGCCACCACTCCAATCATTCCAGAAAGAAAGAGAAATGGTGAGCAGTCCTCTGGGCCACAGCCATATTTTTAAACCACAGAAAGAGAAGAAGAAGGAGGAGGAGGAGGAGGAGGAGGAGGAGGAGGAGGAGGAAGAGGAGGAAGAAGAAGAAGAAAAGAAGAAGAAGAAGGAGGAGAAGGAGAAGGAGAAGGAGGAGAAGAAGAAGAAGAAGAAGAAGAAGAAGAAGAAGAAGAAGAAGAAGAAGAAGAAGAAGAAGAAGAAGAAGAAGAAGAAGAAGGAAGAAGAAGGTCACACACCTATTAGGCCAGAGAACTTACTTGAATCTGAAAAGGCAATGGGAAAACAGCTGTTCCCCTCATCCACAACTAAAACAGTGAGTAGTTTCGTAGATCCAGAGTCATCCTCAAATATGTCTGCTTTTACAAGTTGATGCATTGAAAATTACTCTGTTAATAGTAAAATAGACTGGAAAGAACATCACAGACTTTAGGTATGAAGTGATGGTGTTAATTTTGATGGGAGACCCTGACCATTCCTATTTGCAGTTTATCACTAGAGCTCTAACTCATTGCCACTAGCTCTGTCAATGCCTTGTTATGAAGCTGTTCATAGTGCTCGCAGGGAGCACTTGATGACGACCCTCCCATAAAGGTGTGGACAGAGGCTGTGCTGCAGCACACCCCTCGCTGAGCTCTCTTCTCCAGTCCTAAGACCCTGTTTAAAGCTCAGCTCGACCTCAATTATACCTGAATTGCCAACAAGAAAAGAGGTGGAGGCTTATTCACAGAGTTGTCGAAAGCTTTTTGCCCCAAATGGACCTGTACAATTAACCGGTCGATGGAGAGTCAGCCCTTCACGGTGTGACTTCATCCAGTGATGATTCTACCACATTTAAAAGACTGAAAGATGGATAAGAAAACCAACCCTGCTCAAACGGATTGCAAAGCAAACTAGACTGATCAATGCATGGAGCACAGTCAGTACACGGAGGGTGCAGTGTTCGTGTGTGAAGGACCGGGCCACAGCGGAGTGTGTCACAGTGGTATCAGTACATTAGGACGACCCAGTTTTAAAACGATTCGATACAGTCACCCTGCCCAAAGAATACAATGAAGTCCCTACCAATCTGCTTTGACGTCCACAAGAGATTTAACTGGAATTAAACTGAACCCAACAGATGTGAAATAATTCTAACCTTTTCCATAATAAAGCTAAATTTCACAGAATACTACCTTAAATACTTGAAGCTTCAAATATAAAAATGTAAAGAAAGAAATGTTCAGAAACAACACATTCCCAGACCATGAAAAGCTGAAGCTGCATTCATTTTGTTACAATGTGTTTTGTAATCCATGTAATGGTGCCCATGAAGATAAACTTGGGCCATTCCACTTAAGTTGTTTTTTATTTTAAATAATGCCTTGATATTACATATACAGATACATTTTAATAAATTCTTGACCTTGAACTCCATATTTATGAAAAATAGTCCTTTCCATTGAAATAGAATTAATTCTCAGGGTCTCAATATCCCCCTTTTTAAACACTTCTTGATCTGCCTTCAGACTTTATATGAAGATAGCACAGAACAGGAAATGTTAGAAACTTGATGTTGTAGAATGCAACATCTCTCTCTCATTCTTTCTGCAGAAAGAGAGAGAGAAATAAAGAGGCTTGAAGTTCTGTGACACACCCAGCTGAGCAACACAGTGGTCAAGCCCGCTCCAATCCAGTCCTCTTGTTCTTTCCGTTTGTCTTCTTCCTCAAACACTGAGCACTCATCATCCGCTCCCGCCATCTCCTCTTCATCATACAGTGCGGAGGAAACAACACCAAGTGAGGCTAGGTTCCCACTTCTCGGTGTGCGTGGAGGGGCACACACGGACCCGAGCTGACCGTTACCCATGGACAGCGGCCTCGGGTAAGAGCTGCCGCAGAAAGGACCAGTTCCGGGCACAGGGATGGGCAAGGGAGACTGGATCTAGGTTCTCGTATCCAAAACTGCTTTGAAATGTGTCTTCTGAGAGTGGGTGAGATGTTTTTTTCAGAAGGTGGCTTTGTATTGATGCTGGGAGATTAATTTATTCTGTCAATGTAATCAAGGCTGAGCCTATTAGAATGTAATTTACGTCTGGCAAGCTGGCGCCGTGGGTAGACATGCCTGCTGCCAAGCCGAAAGGCCTGAGCTCCATCCCTAGGAACCACATGGTGGGATTGCCCTCTGACCCACACACCCAAATATCCCAGCATGCATGTGTGTGAGCACACAACATAAAGTAATAAATACAGCCCTCTGCCTAAGTCACTTTTGTAAATAAATCTATGTCAACACAGGGTTTTAATCTTACTTTAGGTCACTGAGGGAAGGCAGGTCCATGGCTTATTTTTCCGGATCACACGGCTGAAGCCTGCCACAGACACGCGGCTGTCAGTGATGGGATGGAGACTGAAGCCCCTTTCTCCGAACTGCCACCCCACCTTTCACACTGTCTTTACAAGTTCACTAGTTTAAAATCATTTTTTATACGCATTGATCAAGCTGGAAGGAGGACAAACTCAAGGTCATGAACTCTCAGACTATCCCTTGGCAACCACTGTAGACCCAGGGGCTAAAGCTGCCACACACCAGGGCCACTCACAGCTGCTTCGGAAAGTCCGATCTGTGGCCAACGCTATCAGGCCGGGCCTGCAGAGAGGATCGACGGGGCATGCGCGCTTGCCAGTCTTTCGGGAGAAAACTAGGAACACCTGGATCGTGTTAGCTCACTTCGGCAGCTGGCTTTTATGCTTTCCCCCTCTTAAGGAGTTGACAATCTGGAAAAATCTTGATATTCAGCCAAGAAGACAAGAGCCTTTCATTTTGAGCACAGACATTTCTGTGTCCTGGCAAGCAATAGGGAGAGTGAGATGGAAATTATTCCTTATGGTGTAAAAATAAAAATGTGGAGAATCCAAAAAGAAAAAAAGAAAGAAAGAAAGTCTTCGAAGAGGGCCCAGTGGGCAAAGTGCCGCCACACGCACTATGAGGGGAAGAGGCAGAGTAGCCAGCCAGCACACCTACAGCGAGGAGACGCAGGGCAGAAGCGGGAGGCCGGCCAGCCTGGCGCGGAGAGAAAAACAGCAGGTGATCTTGTTTCAGACAAGGTGGAACGTGAGCGCTGGCACCTCAGAATGCTCTCCAAGGTCCAATCCGAGCACCACTGTGCACCTGCCCAGCACACAGCACTCATGCGCACGAGGGGCGGGGGAGGGGGGAGGACACCTCATTCCTCCTTTTATTCCTCCTCCTCGCCTCCACTTCTCTCCCCTCCTATCCTGTTTGGTGTTTTCAGCCAGCCTTACTACGAAGCTCAGGCTGGCCTTAAATTCACTCTGTAAACCAGTCTGGCCTCAAGCGCGCAGCAATCGTCGCGTTTCTGTCCCACAGGTATGTGTCACGGAGCCCAGCTTGTGACTGCGTTTCTTAATAGCTTTGGTGAGTGGTGCCAGCAAATCTAAGTGCCTGTACACACCCGGGCCATCTGCTGTGTGGGCCTGCAGTTGGGCCTCCTCTGTGCGGCTCTCCAGCCTCTCTCAACAGGACGCTTGGACATCTCACTCTCTCCAAGCAGAAGGCAGGAGGCCAGGGGTGGGGCGGCCCCCGCTCACTCTATAGTACACTATTTTTTTTCTGGTTGAAAAACTTCTGATGTCAAATTAGTCATCAATTTAGATACTTTTTTCCATGAGCCTGCCCCCTGCATTTCTGAATTCATAGATGTGAAATAATCAAACCCTGGGAAGCACCACTGTTTCCTCAACACAAACAAAGCCAGAGTTCAGAGGGAAGTCCAAGTTAACCAAATATCACTGCCCTACCCAGGCACGGAGCCTTGAGCAGCCGACTGAGAACCAGGAACAAAGCTCCCTGCCTGAGGGAGATGAGGAGCTGGACAGGGAGTGGGAGACGAGGGCTCTTGGGCTTTTTGATTGTCAGGATCAGGTCACGGTTTGTCCCTGGGTTGCTTGTGAACGACCAGCAGCCTTTATCTTACTCTTCAGCCACAGAGAGGCCGGCCTCACTGCTGCCTGGGTGCTTGGACAAACTCTTACATACATTCCTTTCCCATCAGGTCTAGCTCAGTGCTGCTGGGCTCAAGACATGAGGCCAGATGTGTCTCTTATTGGAAGGTCTTTCTAGGGTTGCGGCCGAAGCTCGGGAGTAGAGCCCTTGCCCAGAATGCAACAGGTCCGGGTATGGCCCTCAGTACCGAGAAAGCAAACATTTATGAAGTTCCTTTCCTCGAGGGCAGTCTGCTGTGCGCTGACGGTGTGTTTTAACCATTTGCCCACCCCTACAAGCTGGCTTTGATCAGTCCATGGACAACATATGCTTCAAACGTTTCCTCTGTTGCTTCTGATCTTCCATCCTTCAGTTCCACCCAGACTATAACTCCAGTTTGTTTCCTCTGGACCAATATGCAGGCAGCGCCTTGACTATAATGGCAGCATCCATGTGTGCTACTGTGTGTGTGTGTGGTTTTTCCAGGCAGGGTTTCTCTGTGTAGCCTTAGCTGTCCTGAATTCACTTTGTCAACCAGGCTGGCCTGGAACTCACTAAGATCCTCTTGCCTCTGCCTCCTGAGTGCTGGGATTAAAGGTGTGAGCCTCGGTGCCCAGCGAGTGTTGCTTTGAAGACTCTGCCCTGTCTGAATCCAGGGGAGAGGAATCACTTTTGAGCTCTCTGCCTCTGAGCATTAGTGTGGAAGCCGCTTCCACTCCCAACCAAGTCCAGTTCTCGGGACCCAAACTGCAGCCCTGGCCTGGTCGAGTCCTGGTCCCCACGGAGGTGAGAGGAGGAGCCAGGGGCCTGCTGTTACCCCCGGCAGAGAAGCTGCAGCCTTCCTAGGGTGTCACTCCACTCCACTCCACGGGATTAAGCAGAAAGAACGCCCTCCTTGTGATGGTTAGAAGGAAGAGTAAGACACCAGTGAACAATTAGTATGAAAAAGAGTAAAGAAAGAGGAAGCAGAATCAGGTGACTGTTGCTTTTTAATTTATGTGTATTTCCATGAATGTGTGCATGTGTGTGCATGTGTGTATGTGTGTGCACATGTGTGTGCACGTGGCCTCATGTGGTGGCCCAAGGTTAAAATTGGGAATTTTCATCTCCTGCTCTCCCTCACCTTGTTGTGTTGAGGCCTGCCTCTCACCACCTGCCTCAGCAGCCAGCCTGCAAGCCCTCGAGTCTGTCCATGCACCGCCTCCCCTGTGCTGGCTGCTCTGCACTCAGGTCCTCAGGCTTGTGCAGCAAGCACGTTTTCCAGGGAGTGTCTGTACGGCGACACGCTCAGAAGACACTTTAAACGCTCTCTGCCTCCACAGTGTGGGTATTGTTAACATCCTCAGCATTTCAGGTCATTCTGGGTGCAATCATTTCTAGGACCACAAAAAAAAAAAAAAAAAGCTGTATGAAAGCATGCCCAACGTGCTCATAAATTTTGCTTATAATGTGAGAAGTAATCAAGAGTAACCCCCATTCTTGGTGGGAATAAAAAGCAGTGCAGCTGCTATGGAGGTTTCTCAGAACTAAAAATAACTGATCCAGCCATACCTTCCTGGTATATGCCCTAAGGACCCCAGCTCTGTGTACACCCAGATACTTGTACATCCGTGTCTACTGCAGCAATGTTCCTGAGAGCCGAGATCTGGAACCAGCAGAGACGGCCCCAGGGGTGAATGCAGAGAGAATATTGTGTGCATTTAGAACGGAGTATTTTTTTGCCATAAAGAAAAACGTAATTATGCTTGTAGGAAAATGGATAGAGCTGAAGATCATTAAAATAAAATAAGGCCCATTCAGATAAGTATGTTATTTTCTCATACTTAAAAATATATAATTTAGTATTTTGGAAATTATGTATTTGTGTATTTAGGCTTGAAAGTAGAATTGGTACTGTTTGGGAAGAGGAGGAAACCAACAGGAGGGAAGGAGAAAACAAGAGAGGAAAGTGGGTAGAATATGATCAAAGTCCATTATAGATGTTTACTAATATATCACAAAGAAACCCATCATTGCGTATAACTAAGATGCACTAGTATAACTTTTTTTTTTTTTTTAAGACAGGGTTTCTCTGTGTAGCTTTGGCTGTCCTGGACGTGCTTTGTAGACCAGGCTGGCCTCGAACTCAGATCTGCCTGCCTCTGCCTCCCTGAGTGCTGAGATTACAGTTGTGTCCCACTGAGCTCAGCTAGAATCACGTTTTTAAAGAAAATAATTAGTGCCTTTAAAAAAGATAAATGGTATGACACCCCATTTCATCAGAGAGAGCATTCTACAGGAAATTATAGAGACTTTTAGCTGTCTGTGCAGTGGTTTAGAAAGCCTGGCCAAAGAGGTAACTCTGCAGGTACACAGGATTTGAACTGGGCATGGCATGTTTCTGGAAGGGAAGGATTCCATAGAGGGAAGCTACACAGAGAAAAGAACAATAAATACAGCTTATACAGGAACTAAGGTGAGGAGGGATGGCAATGAGCTAAGCCGGCAAATGCCTTTCCCCACCTGCCTCCACTCAGGTATTGTCTGCAGCTGTCCCTCCCTGTCAGAGCTAGCCCAGCGCCAAGCACAGCTGTAAGCAGAGAAAGGTATTCCCCACTGCAGCCTGCAAGCTGGGCTAGCCACTGCAAGGGCTCCTGCCGGGAGCACAGCCCCTCACGTCTGCTGCAACCGAGGTGAAAGAAAGGTCAGCTGTTATGGGCACATCTGTGATTCTGTCGCTCCTACGGGAAGATGGGAAGCAAAGAAAAGAGGATGTCTTAGGCGCTCAAAGGCCAGCTAGCCTGGAGTATGCTGTGCAGCAGCAGAGAGACCCTGCCTCAGCAGGGTGGAAGGAAAGAGCCAACTCCTCAGAGCTGTCCTCTGAGAGTCATGGTATACAAGCAACCCCACCCCCACCCCACCACACCCCACTCCACACCAGCTCTCTTTCTCTGTCTCTGTCTTTCTGTCTCTGTCTTTCTGTCTCTGTCTTTTTCTGTCTCTCTCTCTCTCTCTCTCTCTCTCTCTCTCACACACACACACACACACACACACACACACACAACTGACTAACTAAACTAATTGGCTTTACAGAAACTTGTCCGTTCTCCAGCACTGTTGCCAGTTTGGAATGTAACCCTTCCTTTCATTTCTCCTCCTGTACTTTCAATCTTTCTCCTTCACTATTGTCTCTCGTGTGACACTTCCCATTAAAAAGACAACACAATTTGCCTCAGGCTTTCTAGGCTAGCAGTTCAATCCCTAGCAATGCAAAAATAGTAATTAATCAAATATCCACCATGAGCACTAAAGGATGGGATTAACAGGATTCTCGAAAATTAATGATAATCCCATCTTTAAAAAAAATTTTTTTCGGGGCTGGAGAGGTGGCTCAGCGATTAAGAGCACTGGCTGCTCTTCCAGAGGTCCTGAGTTCAATTCCCAGCAACCACAGGGTGGCTCCCAACCATCTATAATGAGATCTGGTGCCCTCTTCTGGAGTGCAGGTGTACATGCAGACAGAACATTATATAGACAACAAATAAATAAATCTTAAAAAAAAAAACAATCATTTATTTATTTATTTTTGCAAATGTGCCCATATAAATAATCAAGGTAAAAAAAATAAAAGAAAGAAAAAAAGGTTTTGAACTGAGCAAATCTGCCTTTTCCAGCTTCAAGAAGCAGCTGAACACGGTCTCCTCAAGGAAGCACCAAGAGAACAGAGGTAGCCTGTCAGTCAAGCTGGGATGATGAAGTGTGCAGAGTCATCGCTTGGGTAATCCTCCCTCCTCCACCCCACCTGCCATTAATGCCACTATAAAATTTTATATGATTGAAATGGAGACCAAGGCTAGCTTTGGACTGGAAAAGAAGTTGCTTGTCCAAATCCAAGAGCCTGGAGAGGAGGTGTGTGTGGAAGCAGGGGGGTGCTGTCCAACTCCGCCTTGATTACGAGGCTGGCAGCGGGGCCTTGGTGACAGAGAGCACATCTGTGAACACACACTCGCTTCCGCTCCTCAGACTCCTCCCTTTCTCCCCAGCTGCCAACCGGTGGAAGATCCTCCAAGCCACGGTCTGAAGAAGATCAAGGGCGCAGTTTCAGGATGTCGCTGTTCACAAGAAACCTTGCCATTGCAGAACTCCATCTTCCCATGAAACCATTACCATTCCAGAAAAACAGACTCACGGGCACTTGATTTCATTTAAAAATGGAACTTGGCTGCACAGAAATAGGTTTTAAGGAACCTGGTTATTTGGAAATGAAAAGAGTAGACCTGTTTTGTTTTTGTTTTGGTTTTGGTTTGTTTTCCTACTTTTTAATTGAAGTATTTCATTTTGTTTACTTTGATTCCTGTGCTTCCTGGCCTCTGCATTTCCATGCCATCCATGCACACACACCAAAGTGCTCTCAGAGAGCTCCCAGAAGGGACAATTGTCCATTTGGTCGCCCTCTGGAATGTCTTGTTTTCATAAACAAATCCATCATCTTTTAACTTTAATGTGTTCTTTGAAGATGTCCTACAATGTACAAAATGTATCTTGATCATATGCCTATCTAACTTCCCGTCTCTTACTCCCACTGGGATACCCCATACATCTCTCTTCCAACTTCATGTCCTCCTTTCACAATTTTTTGTTTACTTGTTTCATTTTTAAACATTACAATGTGTGCACACACCCGCTTTCATGCATACTGTGTAGCTGTCTGCCTGCCCATGCCACAGCAATTACGAGGAAGTCAGCTCTCCCATTTCACCACGTGGGTACTGAGGAGCTGAGCGCAGGTCATCAGGCTGGACGGCCAGCGCTTTAGCCACCGGGCCCTCTCAAGGACGCTGCTTGTTTCTAACCCACTGTGTCCAGTTAGAACTGCCTGTGCATACGGACATGGGGTCATCACTGTGGCTACACTCCTAAACAACAGTGTCTCTCCCTTCCCCAGAAGCCACAAACTGGCCAAGGTTCCTCCGCCAGGGCTGGGACCTGAGAAGCCCTTCCTTCTTCCATGCTGGAATTTTTAACTGTCCTAATATCGTTCTTGCACAGTTAACCACGGCTGCTGCGAGCTACTGTGTACAACTGTGGCACATCCGAGGCCATTTCACAGCACTGTGCTTCCCACACTCTCCCTCTTACATCTTTTCTAATGATGTAAAGTGGGGACTTCCACTCCTCGAACCTTGGGACGGGGGGTTGGCACAGATGGCCCGCCGACAGCTAAGCACGCACGGCTGTTTGTTCTAAGCACTACAACAGTAGTTGACATTGGCACTGTCCACTGCCCACTGTAACAAGGGGCATCTCTGGCCAATAATGAAGAAGCACAAATCAATGGATGTCAACACAGACAGTTAGAAGTCAGTTTAATACACAGCGTTTAGAAAAACAGCATGGAAGTCTTCACCAGAACCAGACATGAATTCCCTCCTGTGGAGCAAGCCTCAGACCTAATACAGAGAATGGCTGGCGTCCCTCACAAACAATCATGTCCCCATTTCACTAGTTGCACATCTTGCCTGGAAGGTCAGGATGGCACCATGCAAGATAAGCAGAAGATAAGGCCACTGGTGTCTTTTCTCCCTGAGCAATCTGCAGAGCACTCTTGGGTCTGTGAAAACTGCCCAACAGCGAGAGCTTCCCGGCCAGTTCAGGGCTGATTTCTGGATCCCCTGCAAGGACATATGTGTGAGTTCAGCTCTCGGGTCTCCCCCCTAGTCAGGGGGAAAGCGAAGAAACAGCAGTGCCCTGTGCTGTTTGGGGCTGCCTTTCCGACCACTAACAGGTGGGGCGAGGTAACCTGTGCCCGGTACTGAGGATTTTATCTCCTAGCCCATGTCTTCTGCGGTCAGCACTCTTTACTAATGTGGAGCTATGTTTTAAACATATTAAAACATTATTTTTATATTTATATTAAACATTTTTTAAATAATGTTTTTAATTAGCTTGCAAACTAGGGGGGTTCTTACAGGCTTTCTTCGTGCACCCTTAATTTTGGTGAACCCAGCCAGCGCCTTCGCTTCTTCCCCTCCTCATCCTAACCCCACTTAATTAATTGAACCTTTAGGTTCCAGCCCTCGCCCCTTTTATTCATATCACATATGTTCTACTCTCACCTTATTATGCGTTTTTTCCTTACTGGCATCGTAAGGTCATAGGTCCCCAGGTAGCTGCTTTATTTTGGTTAAGCCTTTCCCTGGCCCCCCATTCCTGCATCTCCATCACTCTCCTACCTGCCCAAACCTTCTGCCCTTAATAGCTCCCATTTCTCCCTACCTTTTGCCTATATTCTACTGTCCTACCTCCTTAAATGTAGCCCGCCCTTCCAACCTCCCCTCTCCCTATCAGTGGCCCATTTTTAGTTTCCTAGCTTCCACACGTATTGCACATTAAACACACAAAAGAGAGGAGTTGAAGCTAGGGGCCTCACATGAAGGAAAGCATGCAGTACATGCCTTTCAGCTCCTATGCAACCTCTCTCACTACAGGTGTCTCCAGTCCTGTCCATTGACCTACATATTTCATGATTTCATAGTTTGTGTGTGTGCAGCTGAGCAATACTCCATTGTGTAAATATACCACAATTTTATTATCCATTCATCAGTTGACAGATGCCTAGGTTGATTGCATTTCCTGGCTATGTATGAACATGCTAGCAATAAATATGACTAAGCAAGTATTTCTGATCTAGGATATATAGCTCTTTAGGTATATGCCTCAGACGGTGTAGCTGAGTCAAATAATAAACCTATTGATTTTTTCTGAGAAACCTCTGGCCTGAGTTCCAGAGTGACTACGTGAGTTTATGCTCTCCCAGCAATGTCTGGATGATCCCTCATTCTCTGCACCTACCATATTTGTTGTCCTGATGATGGCCATTCTGACTGCACTGAGGTGGAATCTTAATGTACTTTTAATCTTTCTTCTCTGGTGGCTACAGACATTGAGCACTTTTAAAGCTATTTATTGGTTATCTGTATTTCTTATTTGGGGGACTATTTGTCCAGTTCCACAGCTCAGTTTTTAGTTGGATTATTTATTTCTTGGTTGATTATTTCTTTAGCTTTGTAAGTTTTTTGTTTGTTTGTTGTATATTCCAACACAAATCTTCAGTCAGATGTATAACCAGCAAAGATTTTTCTCCCATTCTGTGGGTCCCTGATCACTTGACTAACCACCTTATTTGCTTTACAGATGTGTTTTGGTTTCAGGAGGCCTCATCTGTCAGTTGCTAGTCTTATTCCCTGAGCTACTGCCATCCTAGTTTGTGCTTGCCTGTGTTTGCGAGTCCTGGTGTGCTCTCCACATTTTCTTTTAGCATGTTAGGGTATTGGATTTTGTATTGAGACCTTGATCCACTTGGAGTTAAGTTTTGTGCAGGGTAATACATAAGGATGTAGATTTGTTTTCTTGCATGTTGAAATCCAGGTTTCCTAGTACCAGTTGTTGAAGATGCTATCTTCTCTCTGATGTATATTTTTGATATCTTTGTTAAACGTCAAATAGTTTTAGTTACATGGGGTCCACATAATTTATAGGGGACCCATATCTGAGTCCATTATTCAACTGTATCATTAATCCATGTGTCTGCTTCTGTGCTAGTACCATTCAGCTTTTTTTAGTATGCTATGTGATATAATGTGATGTCAGTTATGATGGTACCTCCTGCTGCATTCTTTTGTCCAGTGTTGCTTTGGTTATCTTTGCTATTTTGTGCTCCCACACAAATTTTGAGATTTTTGTTTTGTTTCTATGGTTGTTGAAGAAAGGTCCTGGTATTTTCATTACAATTTCACTCTTCTTTGTTTGGTTGTTTGTTTGTTTTGTGCTGGGATAGGGTCTCATGCATGCCAGGCTGGCCCGGAACTCAATATGTAGCCAAGAATAACCTTGAATTTATAATCCTCCAGCGGCTACCTCTCAAGTGTTGGGTTTACAGGTTTGAAGCAGCACTGAGGACTTAGCCCAGGGCTTCACCCTCGGTAGGTTAGTACAGCTCCTCACCTGAGCTACACCCCCACTCCAGCCTTTTGCACTGTAATTGTTACTGAGCGAGTTTGCGGGAAGACCAGGAATGGGGCAGCCTGTTAGACAATATGCAGTGTTAGAGCCATGGCCCTTGTTTGTTGAGATTCCGAATAGAAGATGCAGAATCATCCAGTCAAGGATGTGGACAGGAGTCTAGAGGGAAGGTCACCTCCAAACCTGTCTGTTTTCACCAGCTCCGTTAGATCTATACTCAAGCAAACACTAACATGGTTAAAAGACAAAATAGAAAATACATCTTATTTAGAATACTAACCATGCCTTCCTACAAAATAGTTACAATGCCCACCCTTTTAAAAGCTTTTCTGTTTTGTGATTTTTCTTTTATTATATTGGTTTCTACTTTTGGTGGCAAAATTTATTTAATGAGAATATGAGAAAGAAAATGGGAGAGGGTTCAGAAAAGGTAAAGGTAACAAACCAAACATTTTAAAGAAAAATATTACAATAAGTATCTGCTAAAAGTGGCCTGGATGAAGCTTCTGTGCCAATAGACATTGACCTGACAGGATGTTATGTTCGGTCATGACACTGCTTCCGTGTAGAGAAAAAAGGAAGATTGCCTGGGCAACTTCTCAATACAGTCCCAAGCCCCAAATTCAGCCCAATGAATGAAGACTTGGGTCTGTTTTAAGGAAAATAATCTTTAAAATTAAGGTGGCTGCACAGTTTAGAATGAGCTTTCGACGTGTGACACATTTTAATAAGTGACCCTTACTCAGGGCATGTGTGCTTGGAGTGGAAGAGACCAACATTTCCGGTGGACCCTGTAGTTTAGTGTCAGTCAGCACTGACTGCAATTCAAGCCTTCAGAACAAGTCGGCCAGAAACAAGCCTCCACCAGCTGTCTTCCTAGAGAAAATGTTCATTGATTTGTCCGTTTGACAAAGAGCTCTCCAAGCATGCATATGGGGTGCAGGTGTAGATGCTAGGTCAGGACAGTCTCCTCCTGGCACTTGTAGGATTGTGTGGTAACTTTATAAATGTACACAAGGTCATTTCAGGCACTGGTAAATTTTCTCTTAAAAAAAAAAACAAACAAAAAACAGCCTACTAGGATGTGTCCAGATCTGGATCACATGATACTATATAGATTATGGTGACATTTGGGTTTCACTCCTGTGGCAATGGCAAGCCATCAGAAAGTGATGTCAGGGGACTGCTGTGCTCTGAGTTGCTTTTTACAGCTCTCTGACAGCAGTGTCAATGAAGACAGCTACAGCACTTCCATCTTCAGAAGCTCTGGGTCTAGGGAGCACAGAGAAACTTGAGCAGTAGCGTAACTCCGAGTGGATGTTAACACGAGACGGTTGAGGATAGAGCTTGGGGTGTACATGTGTTTATGGAGTATACACCTGTGCACACATAGCTTCTGAAAAACTAAGAACATTAGTTAACTACAGAGCAATCTCTGATAGTCAAGTACAGCTCAAATTGCAGAATAACTTTTCAAAAGCAATAAAATAGACAAGTTTACATGTAATTTCCCTCAAGTCTTTCCAGGCCCCCTGAAGATAAGTCAAAAGCCCATTATCTCTGATTATATCATCACCTAAATGATAATGCAATTGGCATTTCCTTGCCTGCAGGGATGGGTTCACTTTCCAGTTGTGAGAAGATAATATGGGGACAAGTCACAGACTCAGCCTGTGACCATTCGGTGGCCTGCTACTGGACCACAAAGGCCAATGAACAAAGTAAGTGAGAGTTTACTAAGCAGGAGAGAAATAAAAGCTAGCCCACAGGCAGTCACGGCTTCGGCGTTACACTTATTAGTATTTTGAGGATGGTCTGCAGCTGTCTGGAAACTGCATGTGCTGAGGACCTACTCACACCAGGGCTTACACATTGGTTTTATATGCAGATGGGCAAGCCATCAATCCCCTGGCCTTAGGTGGGAAACTCTTTGCTTAAGCCATCAACACTCCCAAGAGTAATCTTACCTCTACTGAGCAGGGAGATTTCTGGCTTGTTAAAGGTGTGACCTGATATTGAGAAATAACAAGAACTTGTGACAGACAAGTGTTATAACAGCCATAGAGAACCCTGTCATTTCTAGCAAATGAGAACCACTGGACAACATGATCCAGACACTGTGATGCTCACCGTTATCAGGGTGACAGTCAAAGAAATGCAACAAACTTAGGACAATTAACCCCTTCCTAAAGCACCCTTCCCAGGCCTAGGTATCATGTCTAGTGGTCGTGACCCTAACTCCAGTCGCTCATTGCTGTTTCACAAACTTCAAGGAGAGTTATTGGTTCATGCTCCTTGAGTGGTTTAGGCTCAGAAGCCACTCCAAACACTCTGCTTTTCCTTGTCTTTCTCTCTGTTCTTTTGACACCAATGCTTCAGCATGGCCCTACCTGCTCTTGCCCACTCATAGGTCTCACTCCTGAAACACAGTTGGGAGCTCCAGTCGATAGTGAGGAGAGTGGTTGCCGCCACACGCCAGAGAAGCACAGGCAGTTACATCATTCACTTTTGTCGTGGCTGAGCCCCATGTGATTGTCAGCCAGAGTTTCTGAGAGCATGCATATGTATCCACGTCTCTGTGTATTTTAAGAAGGAATGTGGCATAATGTTGAGGAGCAGCGTCTAGATTCACACTCTCTGGAATCTGGCTTCACATTACCTAACTAGTGGCCTGATCTTAGGTAAATCGAATTCCATGTTTCTTTACTTGAACCAGCCATGCCACCCATACATTCTAGTGGTGATTAAACGAGTTGGTATGTGGCAAGTGCTCGGAGCTGATCTTAGTGCATACTGGTAGCAATTTAAATGTTGGTCATCACCACCATTATTTTTCTAATCCCGTGAAGATATGACTTTCCAAATCAGGAAATAAGCTAGACAGTGCTATCCTGATACTAGTCCCTATTACAAAAAGAAAGACATGCTCATCCTCCATAATTCTTCTTCATGTTATCCAGTGAAAAAGAAAACAATCTTCTGTTGACATAAGTTGAGGCATTATTATATGGCAAAGCACTATTTATATACCATGTGTGAGTGGTCATTACAATGAGCCAGCCAGCCAGGGCCTCTGGAGTTAAATAGTGTGCATTCTGGTAGATGGGTGCTCCTTGTGATTCATCTGGGTGATGGATTACTTCAAAGAGCTTTCAAAGAAGCAGCAGTCTCAAAGAAGAAACTAAAACCAACGCGCACATATCCAGTTTTCCTGTCAACAGAAGAGACTAACCCGTCAACGTCCATCAAGGCTATGGTCTGAGCATGCCATTCTTCACACTTGACGCTGACCTTCCTCACAGAGCTGTGCAACTTACCAAGGTATCTGAGCAGTAGGCTGGGCACACCTCAGGCTCCCTTACCCTAGGCGGGAACACATCTGACTGTGAAAGACGAACTGTGAAGAGCATGGGAGAGCCTCCACTGCGCCATTAAAGAATGTTCATCACTGGGTTATCTTCAAACACAGAGAGAAGGAAGTGTGAATCCAGCTCAACCACAACTTCACCTTCGATAAGCTATTTCAATATACCAAGTACAAGCCAAGACATACTAAGAGGTTGGTGGCAAAGTGGTGCAACACTCATTTACATGCGTTCACATTGAAAAATCACAATACTGAATCTTAGAATAAGCTGAGGATGGCCAATTATAGGTCAACAGTCTGGATCTCAAGCCCATGAAATCTACAGGTAAATTGTCCCACTTCACAGAATCTTGGTTTCAATTCTGGACACCAGAGCAAGAACTTCCACCTTGTTGATCCCAAAGGTAAGGTTCAGATTCAGATCGCTGTAGAGGATGGAACAGGACGTCATAAATAATGGTCTCAGTGCAGTGTGATGGCTGGTCTTATGTCAATTCAACACAAGCGAGAGTCATTTTGGAAGAGGGAACCTTCCCTGAGAAAATGCCCCATACTATACTGGCGTGTGGTCAAACCTGTGGTGCAGTTTCTTGATCCATTATCAGTGTGGGAAGGTCCAAGTTACTGTGAGTGGTGGCATCCCAGAGCCGGTGGTCACAGGTGCTATGACAGACTGAGGATGCTAGTCAGCAGCCTTCCTTTGCGGTCTCTTTGTCAGCTGCTGCTTCCAGGTTTCTGCCCTGAGTTCTTGCCCTTTGTTTTCCTCGGTGATGGACTCAATCTGGAAATAAGCCCTTCCCTCTGCAAGTGACTTTTGGTCATGCATGGTGTTTTTCCACAGTAATAGGAACCCTAACTACGACCCTGGGCACAGACCATGTAGAAAAGGTAGAGATGAGCAGAGGACCACATCATTCAATGATTTGCTTCAAGTACCTGGTCTTGTGGGAGCTGGATGAACAGTCTTGGTAAAGCTATCATCACTGTGTCCAATACTGGAGTTTAGATTCCAGGGACAGGCAAAGCAAAGAGGAAATGAATGTAAGGGAGGCTCAGATGCAGGCCAGAAGCAAGGGCACAGCTGGGATTACACAAGTGCAGAATGAAACCCGTGACTAATCTTGGTGCTTGACAAAAAGCAGGACCTTTTCTCACAAAACTAAATTCACCTGACCCAGAAGTGGGAAGAGTGAAGGGAAATCCAGGGGAAAGAGAACAGTGGTACACTTGGTAACCCACCTAGCCACAAGGAGGCTCAGAGGGGCACTCACAGGATGTGAGCTACAATATGGGGGTAGCTTCTCTTCTGGCCTCCAAATCATCCAAGAATTTTCTTTGTGATTCTCCTGTCACCAGACACATACAAGATTATTAATTTTCAGTTCACCCTAGCCAAGTTGATATACTACAAAGGCATCACAAGCCCTTGACTTGGATTAAGAAAGCGATGAAGCAATGTTCACATTCCTCTCCAGACAACTGTCACTAAGTGCTAACATATCTATTGTGGTGTTGGAGAGCAGGGACACATCTGCGAATCTAGTTTACAGCTTTACTGGTTGGGGACATTGAGTAAGCAACTTATTTAACTCCTCTACCGCTGTTTCCGCATATCTCAAATGGACTATATGACCTCTATTACACGCATAATCAAAACCTAAGGAAATAATGTGCGGAAAATGCAAACTCAGAGCCCGCTAACTAATAAGTGTTCAGGAAGTGGTAGCTTTATTGACATGGTCACTCACTACCAACTCTGAAGGGGTCAATACATGAAAGTCACGTGTCTGAGGGGCCTCCCAGAGGTCTGTATTTCCTGCATCATCTTAAGAGAAAGCTTCAGAGGAGCACAGAAACATGCCAAATAACATTCTTGAGGCAAATAACAACAGAACTGTTTCTACACCAAGTCACAAAGGCTCACTATTTTCACATTTTTCCGGCTGCTAGAGATATTTGCTGAAAAGACACTGGTATTTTGAAGTGTATGATTCCAAGTTGACTTGTATAATGGGTTCATCAGAAAAAGCACTTAGCAGATATATTGGGCATAACTGGCCAAGGAAAAGAATTATGAGTTGAGATGCTGAGTCAGACTACCTAGGTTCAAATCATGGCTCCACCATTCATTCTGCTTAGGCATCTTAGGTCATATATCCTGTTTTCTAGGTCTGCAAAGTTAATAACAATAACACCAGGTTGAATGATACTGAAGAGGACTAAATTCAAGAACACAGAGTTGTAAGGAGAGCAAACACCATCTCCGTTGTCACTGTTGTCACCTACAGAGCTCTCATCTTTCAGTCAGGAATCAACACCTATAAACCCCGGTCAATCTATATAGAAGCAGAAATTCTGAAAGCATCAAGATTTGGCCTCCAGTCAAGGACCAGCATTTGATGCTCTGACACCTACATCCCTCCTTACTGTAGCCTAAATGTTCCACTTGGCGTAGGCAGTTCTCCACCAGGCTGTACTTTTCTCCTGTCTGGATCCGAGGAACAGACTAGCTTTCATACTTTCCTAGTTGGATTTCCTTCTTTCCTCCTGGCTGGCTGTGAACACCTGCTGCTCATGCTCCAGAGAAAGCATCGCTCAGCAACAACCTCTCAGGCCCTTGGGCCTAAAAAGAAGCTATGATATAAAGTTCCTTCACTTGTTTTGATAAATCAAAGCAATGGGCTATTTCAGTCTCATTGCCCCGAGAAGATGCTATTCTTCAAGTCCCCTACTAACTGGAAGGCACTGGAAAATTGAAAATTTGTGCCTGAAGCTCTGTAAGGCGATGAATTCTCTCAGGTGTTTGCTTTCTCTCACCTGACACCTGCACTTTGTGATACCAACACAGACTAATGGAGTTTAAACTGAGATGTGCCTAATTCAGAACGCAGACGCACAAGGAAAGGTTTGTTTTTAGATGAGATTCCTATAAATGATTTAGCGAATTTTAGCATATAACCTGCCCAAAGCGCTAGCACACTTGGCCTCAAATGATCCATTTTGCCAGCAAAGCTGTGGATTTTCTTGCTCCTTCTTTGAGCTGTTGCTGCCAGTTCTTCGGCGCAGCCCTCAGTGACACACGAACCAGGAATGTATTTCTCATTTGTGCATGTGAGTGGTTTCCTTGAATTATGAGCTCCAAAGCTCCAAGACACTTATAATCGGAGAGGCCGCACAGGTATAAGTGCATAAAAGTCTGTTCTTAGAATGGCTGTAGGAGTGAAGACATTTGCTTCAAACGACGCGTCTCTCTGGGAGCATGCTAATAGCACTCCACCAGAAAGAGGCATATTTGTGGTCATGATGTCTGAAGCAATGGTACTAGGAGACACACTAAGAGCCAAAAATAAATGCAGCTCCTGAGAAGAACGAACTAAGTGCTCTCTTCCCCTTCCTCCTTCTACCGAAGCATCCAAGCGGCATACAATTCACGAGAAATGCCAAAACGGGTGTGTGTCTGTGAACCCAGCTGGAAGTCTAGCAGTAGACATTAAAATCTAGACTTTCAAAAATAATTTTAAGAAATTAAATATTTCAGGAAAGGCCCTCCTAAGTTTTGGCTCATACACAAATTAAAGAGTTGTCTAGAGGAGAAAGACCTCACCTTCTTCAGATTTAGCAAAGAGGTGGACATGCCACTGTTCTTTATGGCTGCTTGAGACTTACGGATCTATCAAGACACGAACCTGAGCTCAGCGGCCTGCACCACACTGCGGTTTCTCGCGGAGACTGGGAATCTATCACCAGGGTTCCGCTCTACTGGGACAGGAGGAGGCTTGGCTACGTAAATCAAATGCAAGTTCTCTGAATTATTTCCTCTTCTGGGCAGCCCAGAGCTGTCCTCAACTTGTTCCTCAAAATGCCAAGAGGACTCCTTGGAAGGCTCTGATCATTGGAAGCACCCAACTTCCTGCCATGATCTTCTGCCTCCTAAATGCGTAGGGGCAAAAAAAAAAGTTGTCCTTAGTTATAAAAGACATGTTTACCTGTCAGAATGGGCACCATCATAGTAAGCCATTGTGGGTGAACTGAGTTACGTGAATAGGCCATGGTGAATGCCTCAATTTGACTCTGTCTGGTTGCTATATTTATGTTTGATTTGACATCTAGAGACACATTTCTGGCAAAAAAAAAAAAAAAAAAAGACATTCCTAACAAGTCTTTGAACTAACATCTATGGACACATTTCTGACTATGGAATAGACAGAGCACTAACAAGTTGTTAGGAATTCTTTTAAAATGAAAATTATCTTTAGAGATATGGGAGAGCTATATTCTAGAGCCCTGCAGTAAACTATGCAATAGAGAAACACGTAGATTCAGGGAGATGAATAGATGAAGGGTATAAAAAATTTAAAACAGGAATTTTGCTCTCAGATTTCAATTTTAGATTTATTTCAAGGATGTAGATTTCCAGTTATTTTTTTTCATTATTGGATTTTCTTAAAGTAAAGCCAATGGTACAATACACAAAATTCAAGAAGTCCCCAAATCACTTTGTGTCAAGGAAGCAGCGTCTGATAGTTTCCTGATGTGGGATAATGTCTGTCCCTTATGACAGGGGAATCCTCACATTTTAGGTACCTTGGGTGCTCCAAACGCAAAGGTGATTGCCAAGGGCTGAGCAACCTTTTGAGGAACTTGAACAGCGATTCCTCCTTCCATGACTTCTGTATCAGGCAGTGTTTCATCACTACAGGGAAATACAAGAAGCTCATATTTTACAAATGAAAGGTTTATTTAGCTCGCATCTTTGTAATCCAAAAGTCCAAACAAAATGCTTCTTGTACTGTCATCATAGTATCAGGAGCATATGCAAGAGGGAAAGAGCACAGGGTGAGACCAGAAGCCAGAGAGCAGGACGAGCCAGCACCTTTCTTCTCACACAAACTAAAGACTCCATGAGAGCTACACTAATCTCCTCCACTGAGATGCTGAGCCCCTCTTTCCACTGAACCCTTCCTCCACAGCTGTTAGCATTGCTGTGCCGGGGCCCGAGCTTCCAACAGAGGGACTCCTAGGTCTGTACATATCTAAACCATGGCTCTGTCATGCCGTGCTACCTTTGTTCTCTCATTGTGCCTACACCTCTGGGAACAGGCACACATACATGCAAACATACACTCACTCTGTCTCAGATGTGTAGGCCGCCATGTCCTGATTACATTAGGCCTTCCCCCTTGAGGGCTCCTTGTAATGAGTTAAACACCGCTGGCCTGTCCTACAAGCCCTGACTGGCTTTGGCCTCACCCTTCTTCATCCATATACCTTCAAGTCTTCTTGACCCCTTCAGATCACACAATCTCAGCAGCTCTAGTCCATCCATGTATAGATCCTATTCCATCCTGGAGGGGAAAGAGAGAGAGAGACAGACAGACAGATAGAGAATAAACTCACCGTTGGTTGGTTCAGTTCTGGGTGAAAACACATCCCTAGTGATGACCTATGCCTACTTAAACAGCAAAGGCCGGTCAGTGCGTAGGAATCCTGCTATTCCTTCTGAGGAGCGCCATAGTGTGCCACTCCCTGAACAATTGTTTCTATGTGACACATCAGGCTTCTAACCCTGTGGCGTTTAGCCACCTCTTTTTTTCAACACGCCCTTCTCTTGGCTTCTGGGATAATATTGTGCTTTCCTCTGTCTCTATTAATAACAAAAACAATGACCATGAGAATTTGTAAGTACTGAGTGTTTTTCTGTCTCATGCATAATGCTATACCTACTTCTAAGCACATTTTTACAGATTTACTCAGATCCCAAGCCGTAATTCTCCTCTCCATCCTCCCTCCCTGATCTTGTACAGATTTATAAACCATCCATTTCCTCCTCATTCCCATTCCCAATTCACTTCTGCCTGCCGCCACCTAACTGCTCCATTGGAACTCTTCAAAATAAGGTCTTCTGGGCGTGGGGGAGGCGCAGTGGCAGATCATTTGCCAGCATTTGTGAGGGCCTGATTTCCACCCCAGGTACCACACACGTGTGTGAAATTGGCCCTTCATCTTTCCTCATGCACTAGTTGTTCTCCCTTTTTAAGCTTGGTAAATGGCAGCATAGGAACAGGAAGCTGGCCATCACTCTTTACACTCTCTTCCGTCTACTTCCCACGTCTCAGCGAGCTCTGCTTATACAATCACCAAATGCATGAGTTGGTGTAGCATCTGCCCACTTCTTACCATTTTCTTATTTACTTATTTTATGTTCAGTGGTGCTTTGCCTGCACGTATGTATGTGTGAGAGTGTCAGGTTCCCTGACACTGAAATTACAGGTGGGCTACCATGTGGATGCTGGGAATTGAACCCAGGTCCTTTGGAAGAGTAGCTGGTGTTCTTAACTACTGAACTATCGAGACCCTGATTTTCTGTTCTTACATTCCAGACACCAGACTCACTTCCTCAAACCCCCTAAGCACCTCTCTTAAGGTGCTCTCATGACCCTCTCAGGCCCTGCCTAAACCACACCCTGTTTGAAAGGGAAGTGTGTCTTGTAATTACCAACCACAGAGGAAAATAGCTCCTAGGCCATAGGTAACTCCTAAATAGTTATTAAACACATGATTATAAATACTCAAAAGAATTATTCTTTGAATGGCTGTTATATGCCTGGCAAAAGTGACAGGTGTGTGGCCTTCTCCGCAGGATCACTCGTGCGATGGCAACTGGCTTCCTTACAGTAAGTGAAGATAAGGCTGAAAGCATCTTCCTCAAACACCTCATCCCACCTTCTTTGTGCTGCCTTCTGATGACCTGAGTTCAAGCCCCAGAACAAACATGGTGGAAGGAGAGAATAGATGCCTGAATAAAAAAAATCTTTTTGAAAGACAATGAATAGCAATATGTGGTCAGAAGGCCACCCAACAAAGAAAGTGAGTAAGCAGCGACAAAGACCCAGATTCGGCACATGGCTACCCCAGGGAACGTGAAATGCTGACGTGTCACCCCAGATTAAAAAACAAACAAACAAACAGGTGAGGGAGACATGTCAGAATGTGCCAAAGGATAGAACCAGGAAGAGATCGGCAAAGGACACACACTTGTACCCCGAAGCCTGAGATCAGTAAAACATAAACTGTTAAGAGCTATGTGGGGGCAGAAAATGCTGTCCCCTTTCTGGTCTCATGTCTAGTCACTAAAGAAAGCCAATAGGTCGAGAAGTGGAGATGACACAATGGCGTGAGAACTGTAGGACAGGAATATTGGGAATCATCTTAGAAGCTACCTTTCAGCGTGACTACGCATAAACCGCTCTTCATTATTAAATCTGCATACATGCTAAGGTACAAATGCAATCATTTCTTCTTTGAATAATTACCTACTATTGGATATTTATAATAATTATAAGTTTGTAAAAAATACATTTGGAAACATTAATTTTAATAATGATTCAACTATTTCTATAGGTTCCATTTCTAGAGGTGACATTATTGCTTGAACAAAAGATTGTGTATTTTTTAATTTTTGTTGTTGTTGACCTTTCAAACCAGTGTCTCACGCTAGGCCTGGCTGTCTTGGAACTCAGTATACAGATCGAGCAGGTTCCAAAGTCCCAAAGAGCCACTGGCTCCTGCCTCCCAAGTACTGGCATTAAAGGCAGATGCCACCACACCTGGTTAACTTTTAAGTGTTTAAAGTTATTATTTTATTATTATAAGTGTGTTGATGTCGTACCTGCATGTATGTCTGTGTACTGCATGAGTATCAGCACCCTCAGAGGCTGGAAGAGGGCACCATAGCCCTATGAGCCACCATGAAGACGCTGGGAATCAAACCTGGATCCTTTGGAAGAGCAGCCAGTGCTCTTACCTGCTGAGCCATCTTTCCAGCCTTCTAGAGATTTGTTTATCTTTATTGATGTGCATGTGTGTGTGCCTGCATGTCTGCTTGTGTACCACATACATGTAGGGGCTGTGGAGGCCAGAAGAAGGCATCAGATCTCCTGAAACTGAATGGCAGGTAAGTGTGAGCCACCCTTTGGGCACTGGGAACCAAATCTGGACCATCTGAAAGCAGTTTGTGTTCTTAACTTCTAAACCATCTCTTCAGCCTCAGAAATGTGTAATTTAATGATCCACATATTGTCTTCCAAAAGTATCAGACCAACATACTTTCCAATGATTTCTAAGTAATGTTTTAAATAACAATTATTGAAGTTCTTTAACATCTCATCCTTCTACTGCATTACAGATACCGGGCAGGACAGCTTCAGTCCACTGCCTCCCTCAACTGCTTCCCAGTCTGATGTTTGCGAGTCCGAACCCCTGACCTCTATGAATGGTATGGTTTACCTAGCCTCCGTTCAAACTGCTTTTTGTCTTCCTTGGAGATATGCTAGCAAAGGATGTATTTAACAATGTCTACATTTAATTTCTATTGCCACGACAAATGCCTGAGATTGGATAACTTATAAAGAAGTGCATTTGGTTCATGGTTCTGGGGGTTCTAATTCCAAAAGCACCATGAAGGTATCAGCCCAGCAGCTAGCAAGGACCTTCTTATATCAGCAAGGCAGAGGCTGTCACATGAGGAGGGTCAGGTCCCTCATCTCCTTATAAAGCCACTCAGAACCCCACCCTTACTGCCTGCTCTAATCCCAATCACTTCCCAAAAGCCCAGCCTCTACATACCATTAGCTGAGGAAGGTGAGGATCAATTTCCTACTACACAATTTTGGAGGAGACTCATTCAAACCACAACATTGTAACAACAAACAGGGGTGGAACTCTCAATGCCTGTGTGTAAAACTCGCTGGTTCACAGAAAGTCCTTTCGAGGTTTTAGAATGCTCTTGAGGGGAGCTTGCTTTCCTGGGGTGACCAGGGGTCCCACCTGCATCTGTCAGGTAGTTCTGCCCCTCAACACATGGTCTCCAGCAGAAAAGAGGTGGAGGATTAAGTAAGTACTTTTAAGAGCCTCGCCAGGAAGTGACGTATATCATTTCACTGAAAGCACATTCACCAGGGCTAGTAACCAGCCACACCCAAGGATTTTTGATGGGAGTTCAACTTTAAAAGCCTCATCTTAATCAAATGTTAAAAAAGTGACACCATTGAAGTTTACTGTTAGTACATTTGCATGGTGGCTGCTCGAAGATATATAACCTGGGCATGAATGTACAGAGATCACAAATTGGTGCGACATTTGTCCACTTGTATCTCTAGCAATATCACATGAGGTTAGCAGACAGTGTTATGGACAACAGAGGCTCCTTCCAATGCTCAGATGTCGTCAGCAAATCCATACCCCAACCCCGACTTCAGTCCTCCTAGGAAAGTCTTATGAAAATATAAACCCCAGATTGTCCAGCTCCAGTTCTGCCCTGCTGTGTTCATACAGATGTGTGTCACTCAGCAGCCCGTGTTGAGTCAGCTGCTGCCGGATGGTGTCTTTTTTTAAATGGACACAACTTGGCACCTGACTTTTCCACCTCTGCTGTTTCTAATCATCTCTAGCCTGGGCATATCAGGGTCAGGCTTAAAGACCTGCTAGAACTGGATTCAAGATTTACGAGAACGAGATGTAACTAGGCCTCTCCCAGAGGTTTGGGAAGCGCAGCTGGAGTCTGGCCCTGTGCATCAAAACAAGAGCCTTTAAAAACCAAAGTAGTTGCAGAGAGAGAGAGAGAGAGAGAGAGAGAGAGAGAGAGAGAGAGAGAGAGAAGTCATCCAAAGGGCACCAAAGGCATGCTCGCAGGGCAACTTTAAAGCGCAAGTCAAAGGCTCTCACCCTCGCCCTCACTCAGTCTTTGGACTCTGTAAACAAGGAACAAAATGATTAGGTTGGAACTGCGCATCCTTCTCCTTGGCCCATTCCCGAGTGGAGTTGAATCATTCCCACTCAAAGCATGAGAGACTGTTCTTCAGACCCCACCCTGTGCTGAAGTAATGGAGCATGGCTGGGTTTTTCTGGGGAGTGTGCTAGAGAGGGTCCCAGCCAGGAAGGAGAAGCTTCAGAAATAGAACCGTGGAATGAGAAGGCCCAGAAGCTCAGAGGAATGCCTGGCAAGAACTGATTTCTCGTGCTTCATACTGCAAAATTCACCTTGTTTCTCCTCCTAAGTGACCTTGCCCCTGCCCCCACCTGTCCCCTCCAAGACCATCCGTCACGAAGAGCTCATCACTCATCACCAGAGAGATCTGGTTTGCTTCAGCGAGTGCTGCAGCAGCACCTCCCTTCTCATGGAGCACAGGCCAGGGTCTGTCAGCCAAGTGAGGGTATCTGCCCGAAGAACTGTCAGCCTCAGGCCCCAAGGCCGACACCCTGGGGAGTTCTGGGCTTGCCTGACCTTCAGTCCTGCCCCTTCACTTGAAGGGACAAAATTAGTGAACACATCAGAAGCACAGGCCGGGAGAGAGAAAGCTTGGAATAAAACGTGAAAAAGCACTTTTTCCATTTGACTCCTCCCACCTCACTTCAACACACACACACACACACACACACACACACACACACAATTTCTCTTATTCCTGGTCCATTTATTTGATTCCTTTACTTTGCTTTTCTCACTGCTACCTACTATATTATGCATTGTAAAACTGCTTTAATTTAAAAAAAAAATAAGCATGCAATCTCTTAAAAAATACAGCTTATATGTACAGATAGATTTCTGCATGTGATTTCTTAATCATTTGAGAGTACCTAATATGAACTGCGAACAAATTCATTTCAAAGTAACTTTTTTACTGTTCCTATAAAAGCAATTGAACTGGAAACTCTTTGCTAATGATGACCTTTGCCTACTTCGTCAATGGAAACCATGTCTCAGCCCTGACTTGAAAGGAAATTGTTAAGTAAATCTGTGCTGCTGCAAACTGTGTCTTCTTTCCGTGCAGAATTTATGTGCCTTGATCTATTAAAGACTTCATCTCACTCTCCTATTATAGGTGGATTTTTACACTTCTTTATCCGTGTGTGTGTGTGTGTGTGTGTGTGTGTGATAATGAACATGCCATGGAGCATGTCAGAGAACAATTTGCGGGAGTCAGTTCTATCTTTCCACAATGTGGATACCAGGAATCAAACTCCAGCCATTGGGCTCAGCAGCAAGCACCTCTGCCCAGGGAGCCTCCTTGCTGACCCCAGCTGAGTTATTTTTAATTCCTCCTGGAAGGGGGAGAAAAAGTTTCTTCTTTGAAAGCCTCTGAAAGCTGTGCAGTGTGCACAAAAAGGGAGAAACATTTTTACATTCTCTTTCTTCTTTAGAGAAGACCGGTTACCTAAGCATCAAGAAGCCTCCACAAATCATTTCAAATAACAAAGGTCATCCAAAGCCACCTTCCCTGGGACACACTGTCACACACACACACACACACACACACACACACACACACACAGGCAAATTCAGTTTGGTAATAATTCTTACTATGCATACTGAAAATCTTCTAACATAGCTAATAGTAATTTTTATAAAATATTTAGAGATTCTGACTCCCAAAATAAAAATGTTTCTTGTTATTAAACAGGTGAAAGAGGAAACAAGCATTGAATTTATTAACTTGGACTCAAAAGAAATTTAGATATGGGATCTACTATCTCCTGACTTTTGGGGGGCACCTGGGTAGGTGCCTTCCTAGCACTTCTCACTCTACCCTCTACCCTAATCCTCTCCCCCCAGAGTTGGGGCTGCTGCTCCCCTCCCCCCAGCTTTTGATCATTATAACAGCCATTTTGGCTGTGTGCCTTCTTCATCTCTTGGCTCACTCCTGGCCTCTTGGCTTCTGGTCCCCTCTCCTGCCCTTTCTCTTCTCTCTCTTCCTCTCTCAGCCCCCACCCATGGCCTGGCTCAGTCTGTCAGCCATGTTCAGTCGAGACTCTGGCTGTTCTCTTCCTCATCTCTGCAGTAAACCTTCTCAAACATACCCAGGAGTAGTAGCCTTACTTTTTCTCTCTCTCTCAATGTTAAAGACTCAGTGTGTAGAAGGAATGTAAGAAAAATGTGGGGAGAGAGGTGGAAAGATTGGAAACAAAAGGATAGAAGGAAGAGAACTAAAAGGAATAAAATATTAAAATGGATGAGAAGAAAATGAAGATGCTTCAACAGTCTAGAAATCCAGTAAGTCCAAAGCCTACTTCAGTTCAGTGAGATGGACTGATGCCAAATTCTCATATGGTGGCTAAAATTATCCACTAAAATTGCAATTTGATAAGAAGGATTTGAAGTGGTTTCACATAAAAAAAACTTTACAACAATGCTGCACTGACAAAACACAGAACACAGTAAGGTCAAATCTAATACATGAGTGTTAGATTAAACACTATAACAAAACAAAAACAAACAAACAAACAAACAAACAAAAAATGGCCCAGAGCCATGGGAGTGCATAAGAGACCAAAATATCACGGAGTAAGGTGAGGTTACAAAGATTTCGGGAGATGTTTGTTTGTTTGACTTTGGAGACAGGGTATCTTTGTGTAGCTCTGCCTGTCCTGGAACTTGCTCTATACACCAAACTGGCTTCAAACACAGATCTGCCTGCCTCTGCCTCCAGAGTGCTAGGGTTAAAAGTATGTGGCACCATAAAGATTTTTTTTTTACATAGAAATTTTACAGAAAGTGGAAGAAAAAAAGTAAAGAAAAATAAAAGGGAAAGAAAGCTAAGAGGGAGAGAAGGAAAGGAGAAGGAGAGGAAAAGAGACACAAGTTTGGAAGAAATAAGGGAAGGACAGGATGAGAAAGGGAAAGAATATGGAAGAGAGGAGAGAGAAGAGAAAAAGAACCACAGGGCAGGAAAAAAGGGCCATGCAGGCAGAGCTAACACAATCCATAGAGAAAATCGTTCTGCAGATAGTCCAAAAGCAAGCTGCCATCACTTTCCTTTCTCAGGCAAGATTATTGGATACTTCTCATTATCAAATGGTGGTTATTATGACATATCTATATCATTCTTTCAGACAATTTGAAGACCTTTATATTTGATACCCTAATTAAAAAATGTTGCTAAGTGAAGTTCACATCAAGATATTTCAGATACAGAACCTATATAGCAGTTTAAAATAACGTATGTGCCAAAGGTAAAGCAGGGAAGGCATCTCAGCAAGTCGCAATGCAGCCACTCCCTTTGCTGAGTAAGAGCTTTTGAATTGTCGTTATCTCCAGCCATGCCCGCTGGGTGAAGCAAAGGAAGTGTTTGAGTACTGGAGTAAGGGGTGTAAGTGGGAGCCAAATGGTCCCGAAAAGAACATTCCGAAGAGAAAGCGCCAAGCTGAGCAGAGCTCCATTACCGGAAGTGTTCTTGAAGACCCCTTCAGTGAGTGCCCGGGTCAAACTGCCTGCCATCCAGCGTTGTCCAGACACAAACACTTTCCCCACTCGTTTTCTTGCACAGCCATGGAAAACGCTTTCCACCTGGCCTATACAGAAACACCAAGCACCAAGCAAGGCTTTCTGATCCTTGTCTCTTGGACGGCACGGGGTGCTGAATTTCGCGCAGGAGGGTCACTCCTCAACAAACTGCTCTGGGTGGATAAGGAAGACTGTTATGGGTCCACCCTACTGACGCAAGCCTTACTATACACTACCCTTTGCCCGTTCTCTCCAGACAGAAAGACGAGCAGAACCCCTCCGAGTACAAAGTTTTAGACACACCACCCCTCTGCCTTGTCCACTGTCTACAGAAGGCAATAGGTGGGCAGAAAAGTAAGAAAAGCTGGCATTTCCGCCCAACCTTTGCGCCCCGACTCTTGAAGCGTAACTGAAGAAATAGTTCTCAAGCATAGCGGGGACTCTCGGTGCCCAGAGATTTTTCCAGGAGCACCCTACTTCCCAAGTGGCCCACATCTCTCTGAAGAAGTCTCAGCACTGTCTGGAAATTGGGACTGGAATCCAGCCATGGTCATCTCCAAGGCTCCTCCTACAGGTCGGAGTGTGCTGCGACAAAGCCCAGGGCTGTTCTGCTGCCTTCAGACAACTCAGGCCAGGAGTCTTGGGGGACTCACTGCCTGCACCCAGGTCGATTTTAAGGGCGTCTCCCTTCAACCACCTTAGTACCTTAATTCTTCCAGCTAACGGATCCTTTCCCTAGACTATCTGAGCTACTCAGAATCAATTTACCTTTCCATCTCCCCTCCTCTCCTCCCTCCCATCTGCCTCTTCTTTCCTCCCTTCCCTCCTCCCCTCTTGTCCTTCTCTTCTCTTTCCTCCCCTCCTCTCTCCCTCTCCTACCCTCACATCTCCTTCTTTCTTCCTCCCTCAATTCTGTTTCATTTGTGGCAGAGTCCCTCGCCTTGTAGAGGGCTACAAAGCTGCGAAGCCAGCCTGCAGCTTCCTATGTAGACTAGACTGGAGTCTAGTCTCTTGATGGATGAACGAAGGAGTTATACCATTCCATCACTGGACCATCTCAAGGACAGTGAATATGCTGGGCCTACCTTTTTTTCCAGGTCTTTTTAAATTTCTTTTAAAAGTAATGTGCCATCATTAGAATGAGAGTTGAACATTTCTTTTGTTAAATTTCTGCCTAATTATTCTGTTTGCTTCTATAATAACTTTTTGGCTATCCCTTTCAGAATATTCATTGATAATATCTTGAAATTTAATTCACTTTTTAGCAATGTTTTATATCTCAAAGCATTGTTGAGCTTTTTATTACTTTTATTAATTTGTCCCTTTTGATCCTTGGGACACTCCAAATACAAGATCATGTCATTTGCAAAAAAAATATTTATTTTACTTTTTGCTTTCCAATGTGAATGAATCCCTCTCATCTCTTTTTTTTTTAATTTCTCTCACTAGATGTGTAAATTCAACACCGAACATTAGTAATAAGGGAAGATACCCTTGTTCTGCTTCTAATATCAGAGATTAAAGCATTCGTATTTCACTATTAATCATGATGTTGACTGTGGGTTTTCTAGAGAGGTTATTGCTTAGGACAGAGACATGACCTTTTAGTCCTACTTTTCTCAGTGTTTTATCATGACTCAGCATTGAATATATTTTTTTCTAGAAGCTTCAATTTCATTTGTATGGTGAAGTAAAGAAAAAACAAGACACATATGTCAGTAGATAAGCGTGGCCTGACAGCTCTGTCCAAGCCTGCATATATAGGTCTTTCTATTTCTAAGATAGTTTGTGGTATATATTAATTTTGAAGTATTCGATAGGCATGCGCTTCAAAATCACCCTGCTGCACACTATTCTAACATCCCAAACCTTGAATTTCAAAATCTCCAACATTCCTCCCATCTGTCCCCCTGACTGCAAATCTGCCTGTGACCAAACATCCAGAACCTAATCGTCATTTGTGGGAATGCAACCTAAGTTGCATGGGAGATGGACAGAGAATGTTGAAACCGTGGCCAGTGAACCGCACACAGGGGCTCGGTGGTGCCCTCCCCTCAAGTTAGCTCATCAAACCTTAACTATTAGAACAGAAGAGGTACTTACTGCAGAACTATAAGTACGTCTGAAAAACATGTAAATCTAACTCCACTTTAAATTTTATACATTCTAAACTCAAATGGAGCCCTGTATTTCTGGTTAATATACAGTGTTTGAATCGAGATGAAGTGTAAGTATAAAACATTGGAACTCTAAGTTTTAGTAGAAAAGGGAAATTTAAATATTCCATTTATGGTTTTATAATAAAATTGTCTTCACGCTGAAATGGTAATTTGGGTAGATTAAAGAAAGTATTATTCATGTTAATCTCATATATGTGGTTTTAATTTTTCAGTGTAGCTATCAAAAATGTACAACTACATGTATGATTCATAATTACTGGACAGAGCCAATCTAGAGAGGCATAAGCTCCCAGTATCACAGGCAAGGTAAAAGTCTAGAAATAAATAAGAGTGAGAGAGAGAGAGTACACAGAGTTCAGAGCAAGTGAAAGAAAAAAAGACCAGATTATTGAATGGCCAGAAGGGTGACTTCGGAAGAGGAAAAAATAAAAGCTTAACTCCAAGGAAGGACTAATGATAACATAACCGTCTGCAAAGGACAGATGGGAAATAACTGTCATGACAAAGGGGATTGTAACTAGAAGTAACAGATCATGGGTAAGAGAGAAACATTTAGGTAGGAGACATTTCAAGTTAAGGGAAAACTAGGAAGCCAGTGGGGTGGAGCGGAGCTGACGGAGGAATGGGAGACTCGATCTAGAGAAGAAACCTTGTGAGTTCTGGTTTCTAATTCTCAGCATTGGATTAATTTTCTGACAGTTTTGGGTGCTGAAAACAGAAAAGAAGGTGAAATGGCTCAGTGATGGCTCCTGTTGGTTGTTAACTTGACTGCATCTGGAATTAACTAAAACCCAAAGTCTGGGTACACCTGTAAGGGATTTTTTTTCTTAATTAAATCATTTGAAGTGGGAAGACCCATTTTTAATCTGGATCTTTTGAGGCAGAAAGATCCACCTTTAATTCAGGTCATCCCTTCTGCCGGCAGTCTGTGTAAAGGACATGGAAGAATGAAGCTCTCTCTTTGCATGCTCTCACTCTCACCAGCAAGCTCATTCCTTCATGGCATTAGAGCCTGCTTCTTCAGGATTACACCAAAGGCCAGCTGAGACATCAGCCTCATTGACTGAACAACTACTGCATTCTTGGATCTTCCAATGGTACACAGACATTGTTGGGCTAGCTGAACTACAGCCCATAAGTCACTCTAATAAATTGTGGTGTGTGTGTGTGTGTGTGTGTGTGTGTGTGTGTGTGTGGGCGCGCGCACATATATATATGTATTCTGTTCCTCTTTAAAAAAAAAAAAAACTAATATAGATTTTGGTACCAGAAGTAGCTCCAGAGGAACAGAAGTATAAGGACAATTATTTTTCAGTATCTGGAATAGTCTTTCCAGTTTGCTAACACCTGCAGTGACTGAAGCCTCTCCGTTATTCAGGCTCTGGAGAAGCTCAGAGAGTACCGAAATCCCTATTTTACAATTCTGCGTAGCTTTGGCTGTCCTGTAGGCCCTTTGTACACCACACCGGCCTCAAACTCACAGAGATCCGCCTGCCTCTTCCTCCCCCAAGTGCTGATATTACAGGCAGGTACCGCCACACCTGGCCTGTTTTGCAAACTGAAGGAGACAAACGCATTTGATTAAATTGTTAGTGGCAACAGATTTGGTTACTCTTTATGTGAAACTTTTGACAATTTGTGGGAAAATAATGATGCTGGTTGGTTGCTCCTAGCATCTCTGAAGAATTGACAAAGGAAAAGAATGAGCTTGATGATAAAATTAACCAACGTGTAGCATCTCAGAGTAAAGTGAAGGGCAGCAATGAATTCAACGATAAAATTGACGAGTCCAGATGTGCATAAAAGTTCTGAAGGTGCCATGGTAGAGTCTTCTCTCCAAGGGCAGAAGGGCTCCAGTTGAAAATCAAACTGAAGCCATCATTATGAGGTTGGCTGAATTATAGCAAAATTTGAGTTTCAGTTTCAGAAGCAGGTTGTTAGTGGTAAAAGAGAGGATTAAATGTTAACAAGTGGGATCCTGTAACTTGGAATGCAGACGTGTTTGAAGTCCCTATTGAAGCTGAGAACTTTGAACCCTCGGATTCTCAAGGGTTTGTTTGGCCAGAGGAAGTAGTCTCTCCACCCTCAACAGAAGATGTCCTTCCACCCCATCCCCTGAAACACTGCCTTTTGCACCTTGACCTGAGGAAATTAAACCTTTGTCATCTGGTTCACCTGCAGCGACTCTCTCTGAAGGAGATGCCAAGCAAGACAACATTGATATCCCTCAGATTCTACCAACAGTTGCTCCTAGACCTGGCACCAGACTGAGGGCTAATCACGCTCCCAGATGGGAGATAGAAAATGAAGCACCCCGAGGAGGCATGCTTCACTCCTGAAGAACTTAATGAGTTTGCTATTTCATTCAAGCAGAAGTACTGGGAATACACATGGGAATGGATTTTAAGGGCGTGGGATAATGGTGGAAGGAACATAAAAGTGGATCAGGCTGAGTTTATTGATCTGGTCCCTCTGAGTGGGGATTCTGGTGTGATATGGATGCTCACACAGTTTTAACAACTATCAAAAGTTTGTTTGAATGGTTGGCTGAGGCATTTGTCAAAAAATGGCCTATGAGAAGCTGGAGTGCCTAATATCCCTTGGCTTCGTGTTGATAATGGGATTTTATGGCTCAGGGAAATTGCAATGCTAGAGTAGGCACACTTTGTAAGACCTCATCCTCCACAAGGGGAAGGCCCAGAAGACATGCCCTTCTCTAATTCTCTAAGACACAGATAGTGAGAGGGCACCAGTACGTTTTGAAAGCTTGTAGTCACCGTTTTCTTTGTGCCAGACCTTAGGCTTGGCCATGCTGCTGCTCACTTGGATAGACTAAGTGCAGCGGGTTTAGCGGGCCTGAAGCAGCAGGGTCCAGACAGCAGCACTGAAGTGCAAAGACAAGCTGATCATAGTCACCATAACATACGTACAGCAATCTCCACATGGGCCTTAGCTGTAATGGGCAGCACGGGCAAAGTGATTTTCATGGTGGCCATGATTCATATGGATCTTTGGTTCTAGTTTATCAATCATGGCATTTCCAGGCATGAAATGGATAATAAGCCTTCTACATACATTTTTGTTTGATCTGTGTGGTGGTTTGAATAAGAATGGTTCCAATAGATTCGTGTGATTGACTGCATCGCCACAGGGAGGGCACTGTTAGGAGGTGTGGCCTCGTTGGAGGAAGTGCGTCACTGTGGAGGCCTGCGCTCAAGCTATGCCCAGTGTGGTGCACAGTCTCCTTCTGCTGCCCGAGGATGAAGATGCAGAACTCTCAGCTCCTCCTCCAGCACCACGTCTTCCTGCGCACTGCATGCTTCCCGCCATGATGATAACGGACTAAACCTTTGAACTGTAAGCCAGCCTCAATTAAATGTTTTCCTTTGTAAGAGCTGCTGTGTTCATGCTGTCTCTTCAGAGAAAAACAATAAAATCTAACTAAGACAATCTATATTAGCAGAAAATTTCTCAACAAATGAAAGAAAGCCTACACTAGATCGTGGCAAAAGGGAATATCACCTATGAGCCAATTTCCAGACTTAAGCAAGTTTGCACACCCATAACCCCTTGAATGAAGGGATGGACCTTATAAGGAAGGACCTTGATAAAATACCTAAGAGTTTACTGTTAGCCTTTCTTTCCCACAGAGTGACCTATAGCCTTTACAGGAGTACACTGCGGGAAAGGAAATAGTCAGACTTTCCAGGGCTATTGAATACTGAATTGCTGCTGATTTCAGGAGACCTCAAGTAACACTGTGGTCCTCCCATTCCTTACTGAGATCAGCTGATTAATGGATTTTTCATTGATGTCTGACTCTCAGTCAGTCCAGTGGATCCCTGAACTCACCCTGTGGTTATTTCCCCAGTCCCAGAATGTATAATCGGGATAGATAGATTTTGATGCTGGTGGAATTCTCACATTGGTTCTCTGACCTGTGTAGTGGGAGCTGTAATGGTTGGAAAGGCTAAATGGAAACCTTTGGAGTTGCCTCTTCCAGAGAAAATAGTGCATCAAAAACTGTATCCCATTCCCTGGAGGAATTACAGAAATTAGTGCCACCATCAAGAACTTGAAAGATGCAGGGTTGGTAGTTTCTGCCACATCTTCATTTAACCCTCCTGTCCAGCCAGCACGGAAGACAGTCGGAGTGCGGAGAAGGACGGTTGACTTTTGAAAACTCAGGCAAGTAGTGCTCCACTCTCAGCTGCTGTGCCAGAGTGCTGTTCTCTCTTGAGCAAATAGCACTTCTCCTGGTTCACAGCCTGCAGCCATGGTCTAGCAAGTACCTTTTCTCTTGTTCTCAAGGACTGCAAGAAGCAATTTGCTTTTAGTTGGCAAGGCCAACCATATACTTCGACATTTTTACCTCAAGGATATATTAACTCTCCAGCCCTGTGTCATAACTTCCTTAGAAGAGATCTTGATTGTCTGTATCTTCCACAAAATATTATCTTGGTTCACTAGATTGGCGGCATTGCATTGATTGGATAAAGTGAGCGTGAAATAGCAACCACTTGGGACTTCTTAGTAAGGCATAAGTGATTGCACCTGGCCCAACCCCCCATCAGGAAGGGAGCACAGTATTTAGGGACAGCACACTCCTCACTTCAGGATGTTATTGCAGCCCACACACTAAGTGACTCAGAACGCGGCTTTGAGTGGGGCTTGGAATAGGAGACAACTCTTCAACAAATCCAGGTAGCTATGCAGGCTGCTCTACCTACTGGACCGCATGACCCAGCAGACCCAATGGTACTTGAGGTGTCAGTGGCAGAGAGGGATGCAGTTTGAGTCTTTGGCAGGCCTCTTCAGGTGAAGCACAGAAGAAACCTTTAAAACTTTGGAACAAGCCTCTACCATCACCTGCAGACAACAGTTCTCCCTTTGAGAATAGCTCTTCCCCTGCTATCGGGCCTTAGTGGAAATTGAATATTTGACAATGGGCCACCAAGTTAGCCATTTGACCCGAGCTTCCCGTGATGAGCTGGGGGCTGTCTGACCTATCAAATCATAAAGTGGGATTTGCACAGCGACAATCCCTTATCAAATGGCAGTGGAATATACATGAGAGAGCTTGTGAAGTCACGTGAAGAAGCTGCCTATAGTTTCTATCCCGTTACCGGGCAGCTGCTGTCAGGTGTGCATCAGCGTGCCCTGTTAGTGGTTGATGTGGAAGAGGACTAGGGCCTGGTTTAAATGCAGGCCTCCGGCAGTGCTTGCTCAAGATGGAGGAAGTGCAGCAGTAAAGGAAGGGAGTTATAAACACCAGAAAAGGCCACGTGAGCAGTGGCCGTTCTCTCATGTTAAGAGTGTGCAGGTACTTGCCTTGTCCTTCCTTGATTTCTTCGTCATGTAATATAACATCAATTAAGAGGATGTTAGTGGTTATCATATTTAAGTTTTGGATATAAAAGAATGTTCCAACATTGCCACCTCTTCTAAACTTTATAATGCATTTGCAGCTGAATGCAGGATGGTTACATCATGGTAAGTGTAATTAAGATCTGGTTATTGTTTTCCTGTGGAAACTGAACATGACTCAAGAAGATATGATTGTGTGTCAAACTGTCAAGGGAATGGATTTGTGATGGCTATTTTTAGTTGTCAACTTGACTACATCTGGAATTAACTAAAACCGAAGTGACTGGGCACATCTGTGAGGGATTTCTTCTTAATTAAATCATTTAAAGTGGAAAACCCATTTTTAATCTCAACCTTTTGAGGTGGGAAGATACATCCTTAACCCAGATCTTTTGAGGTAGGGAGACACACTTTTCTTCTGAGCCGCACCTCCTGCTGCTCGCCTGTGTCAAGGACACGAAAGGAGGACGCTTGCTTTGCCTGCTTGCTCTTGCTCTCACTGGCAAGTCCCTTCCTTCACTAGCATTAGAGCCTACTTCTTTGGGAGTCCAGTGTAAGCTGAAGACAGCTAAGACATTCAGCCTTGTGGACTGAACAACTACTGAATTCTTGGATCTTCCATTGGATCAGCTATTTTTGGAATAGCTGGACTACAGCCTGTAAGTTATTCTGATAAATCCCCTTTATACATACAAATTATGTTCCCCTAGATAACCCTTGCTTATGTAGACACATTGGACATTATATAGACACATTGGACGTTACTTGTCTTCATGGTCCTTGGGCATCATTTTTGTTCTCTTTCAAACTAAAATTGGTGTGTGTCCCTTCTTAAGAACCTTCATGATGTCTGTTTAAATGTCTGCACAAAAACTGTACTACAGGATGAGCCTTAAGGCAAATCAGCTAAATGACTCAGAGTCATGGGTGAAGGTGCAGACACATGCGCCTGTTGTTGCTGAGCATTTATTGCCCACCACATTGAAGGTTTATCGTATGTGACGCTCATGGGAATATTCCTAAGTGTATGCTATGCCCCTTGTACATACAGGTGCCTGCAGGAGCCAAGAAGCCATGCTCTTAACTCTGAGCTGTCTCTCATGCATTTTCTTTGTGGAAGCATGAACCCAGCCCTGAAACTGGGTACACACACACACACACACACACACACACACACACACGAAACCTTTCTTTTACAACAGCTTCTACATCCAAGACAGAGATTCAATACAGCTACTGAGAAAAATCATCACAGTTGCTAAGAAAAAAGACATTATGGTTGAAGACAAAACAGACAAGGGACTTAAAAATCTGTTACCGAAGAGTGACCTGCGACCTTCACCATGTTAACAGTTCAGTCGTACTCTAAAAGTTACACCCCAAAAATGAGGTGTTCCCCCCAAAAAACTGGGGAGGAAATAAGCATGTCAACTCTATGAGTGTGAGTACCGTGTGTCCTGTTAGAGCAGTTTCTGCTGCCTCCATGAGATGCCGAGGCTGGGAGCGAGGCAATCCCGGCCCTTCTTTTTTTTAAGTACATGGAATCTTAAAAATCAAGAGTAGAGTAAGAATTCCACGAATACTCTTGCATACACATCTCTATAGCTCCTATTATTTTGGTAATGTCTTCAATGTAAAAAGTAGGCAAGCTTCTTTTTCACCTATCCACAGAGACATTGGTCCTCTACACAGACTTTTAAATATTCCTATTGAAATTATATGCCCTGTAATTAGAGTGCCAGGGTTCAAACTGCTTCTTCTGCTTCTGCAGCACGTGGTTTTGAGGAAATTATTTCCTCTCTGAGCCTTACATAGAGGGTGGTCCCTAACAGAAACCTCTATCCTCTCAATTCTTAGGGAGTCATATAAGCTGAACTATATACAGCTCTTAAGGTGGTACCTAGCACACAGTCTGCACTGACATAATCTTTGCTAATATTATTACTTTTGGTTTTGTCAGTGATTATGAACACCACCATTACCATTGACAAAGGACCAGCTAGTTATTAGAGAAACATAGATGCTAAGACAATTGGAAGCAGAAATGTGAAAGAATCCAACTCTCCATGGGCAGGTTGATGTGCCGGGCAGTGCACCCCACTCCTAGCCAACAAAATGACCCTTGAAGCTGATGATCAAATGACTTGGATGAGTGTATTTCAAATGGCCATTGCATAACTCTGCTAAGGCTAAACTGGGATAAATTATTAGCATGGCCCGTGGCTGTGCTTCATTGTGCAATCAAGAGAGCTGTATGGTTTTACTTTTCGTAGGAAAAAAAAAAAAAATCAAAAACTAGAACCAGAAAACATTTGGAATTTTCTTTCTTTCTTCCTTTTTTTTTTTTTAAGTCCATGGCCAGATCTTACAACATCAGTGATTTAAACCAGGCATTGAATGTGAACTCAACTAGGCCTCTAATATTTCTGCCTCACTCGGTTCCAGCGAACAATGCAGCCCTGGCTAGTGTTGAAAGTCTGCAGCATGCAAAGGCTAAAGGGCTAGCTAGACAACTGGGATCTCACTTTCACAGTTACCCCGGCCTCCCGAACGCTGGAAGAACTCAGTGCTGTAATGCTCAAGCCCTCTGCACCATAAGTAAAAAATAAGAATATTAAATTTAATAAGCTCAGAGAGTAAAATCAAAGCCACATTTCCTACGAAAGAAACCAGCTCACAGTGATGTGAAGCAGAAAGAAATGTATAGTCACCCTGGTTTAAATTTCCAAGAAAATGATAGCAGAAGAAAGAATGATGCATATAACTAAAATATAGTGTGTGCTAGAGTCTCCTTTTAAAGAGTTGAAGTCCACAGCACGTTTCCCAAGCCCATCAGCGAGCTGGTTCCCTAAACAACTGCGTTCTCACAGCTCCACTTCCCCCGCAGAGAAAACTGCCTTTTCAGGGCTCCTCCACGGTTCTGCTGATCAGCCATTAGTGATGCGGTACAGTTACAAACAAGTACCTGAGAAGAACGGGATCAAGGCTGCACAAAACTGTCCTGGCAATCTGAACGCAGGTGTGGGAGACACAACCCAGGTGGTTAAAAGGCGTCTTTGTTTGAAGCTGTCAGTGAGAGGACCTGACTAATCTCCTGCCCCATCCCTACACTCCCTTTTAACTATGTCAAGACATCCCCTCACATCAGGAAGTTGACAATGACATGGCTATGTGCTAAGCTCAGTTAATGTGGTCCTAGGTTTAAACACTTCAGGTTCAAAGTGGATAATTGGTGGTAGTGGATTTTAAAAGCTCACACAGGTGCCTTTGAAAAGAGGTCAAAAGTCAAGTGCATCTCTCCTGAGAGCACTGGTGAGCCCTTCCTAAGGAGATCAAAATTCTTTACATAAAGCCCCAGGGCCTTGTAAGCACTGTTATTAATTTAGTTCTGTATGTTCCAAATAAGGGGAAAATGATGCCACATGTGTGTACTACCAGTAACCTGGTCGTGTTTGTTCCAGAGACGGAGATGTTAGATAGATTTTCACCTAGCAATTCTGGATTGCTAATGAAGTAATCCACTTTCTGCCAGGCTCAAACTGGGGAGGGGTGGGTCTTTCAGGTCAGGGTAATGAACCTTGAACACAGCAAAACGCCTGCAGGGGAAAAGAAGTCTAAACACAGGGATGTTGCCGTGGCTTGAAAGTGTTGGTAAACCAAGGCTGTGAAGTCTGGCTGCAGTGCAGAAGACAGCCACGGCTGTGGACGGTCAGACCTCAAAACACGCTCTTCAGTTTCCTAATGCCTCTTGTTAACAGAAATCATAAACTCCCACCTTCAAAACATGTTTGTGGTATTTTTACAAGGCAGCCAAACAACTCAACTGTTAACTGGTATATATTTCAAACCTCACTTGAAGAGTTTGCTGGTGTACCTCCCAAGTTTGCTGGTGTACCTTTTCCTTATTCCCTCCTCTGTTGGATAATTTTCTTCAACATGCTTATTACTCTTCTATTCTTAAGATGTGTCATCAAAAAGGAGATTTGGGGAGTCCACATTTTGACCTTTATCTAAAACAAAACTAAACACTTGCAAATATCTTTATGCCTGCTCATGAAAATTTGCATTAGCATGCCCGTGATTTTTTTTTTAACAGCATGTGCTCATTGGGATCTCTGCCAGAGCAACACAAACAGGAACAGGTGAGTTCTGGCAGGGACATGAGCAAATGAAAACCCTCCTGTTATGCTGGTTAGAATGTTACATTCAGTACAGCCTCTATGGACAACAACCCAGTAAGGAGGCTTCCAAAGCACTAAACCAGGAGGGGAGCAGATGTCTCCACACCCAAGTCCACGGCAGCGCTGTTTGCCACAACTAGATGGTAGGCGCAAGCCAAGAGGCCAGTGCAGATAGAGAAGAGTAAAACCGCAGCACGCACTAGAGAATATTATCTCGAACCACACAAAGTATGAATGATGTTGCATGCAGAAGGAAACACTAACATACTTCAAAACATCAAGTGAAAAAAGTTAATCAGTGCAAGGCAAACACAATGTAATCCCATTTATATGAGATGTCCAGAGTGGGAGACCTCACAAAGAAAATGTAGATGAGGGTGGTCGCCAGGAACTCCAGGGAAAGGAGAAAAAAGAGAAACTGTTTCACCAACGATGGTAACAAGTTTTGGAGACAGATTGGCAGGATGTTACATAGCATTGGGAATGTATTCTCTGGCACTGACTGTGTAGATTAGTTAATGGCACATTTCACATTGTGCATATTTTACTACAATTCATTTTAATTAGGATTCCCTTATACAGACATCAGTGTGCTAGGGTTGAGATCTGGATTAGACACACTTCCTTGAAGGACTGCACTTAAGTTTGAAGTACCGCTACGGATGGAAAGAGAATATGCTCCTTTCAAGATTGCAGAGATCCAACTGGCTGGAGTAAACAGATAAAAACTGGGTGTAGCTGACATTTTCAAATCAGTACACAAATTCTTGGACCCACACTCACTGCATTTATAATTAGGAAAGAATGTCACTAAATTTTTTTAATGAAAATCACATATTTGTCACTGTCACTTGCCACAAAAAATCATGGTTTCACTTAAATAGGGAAAGGAGGGGGGAATCTTTCAGAAATAACACTTTAATTCCAACTTAACGTTGCGCACACGTGGTCATAGCACGTAGCGTGACGAAGTTAGTACAGAAACGTAACGCGACGGTGGGCTAACTGCTGGGAAACTACATGTGGTAATTACAGACAAGAAAGGCCTGCCAAGGCCTGTCAGGTGGACTTCCAATTTGCACTCAACACAAAGGAAATGGTACTCAGAGCTGAGTGGCCATTTCAACATTTACACAAGTCAAAATTCCCAGCTCAAATCCCAGCGACTTAAGCCTGTGTCAACAGGGGACTGTCCAATTACCAGCATGTAACATTTGTTCAGAAGACTTCAAAATCCCCTAACTTGCTAATAATAGTTTAAAGACTCCATGGTGTTTAAAGTCTGGGAAATAATTCAGTCTCTACTCAAAGGGAGATTACCCCTAGATTCACTGAGTACTTTGGCTGGTAAGCCGCCTGTACTCACTTACGTGCCACTGTTGGAGGGTCACAGTGGTTTGTTTGGCTGCGCGGAACTCACAGCATCCTCAACATAACCTGACCAACAGGAGAAATCGACAGAATCCCATACCCTCTATTCCCAGCTGTTTAGTCAGCTTTCTTTCCTACCAGCAAAATCATGGTAATTACCACAGCAACAAAGACCAAAACAGTAATAGTCATCACCAAAGAGATTGGTGAGCACAGAGGGTTTGGTGGCTTGCTCCCCTTTGGCTGCCTTCCGGACAGTCTCGGGGCTGAACATTTTCTTAAAGAAATGGCGTCTACAGACAAACCCACAACTGAAGGGAGATTAAAGACCACAGAGGTTAGGACACAGCAGAGCTACAGTCTCGGAAGCGGATGCGCCGTTCTTCATTCTAACACGCCACGGTTTGCAAGCTGCTCCACACAGCAGCAAGCACGTCCTCTCTGTAACACAGACCGGTTCACATTAAACACTGAGCATGCGTGCTGGATGAATGAAGCAAACAAACAAAACAAAACAAGCAACACGGGAAGTAAACAGAACTCAATCAGCTTAGAACACTGGGGGAATATTTGAAACCTTTGCTCTGAGTGACTGTCAGGAAGTCACTCAGTCTTCAGAACACCCCGGAAGTCCTTTGGCCGGTCCTGATGTGCAGCTGAAAACAACAGAGTCAGACAGATTACGGTTTAAGAGAAGAACCCCAGACCTGGCAGCAGAGTGTGAGTGAGCAGGCTCTTCACAGCCTGCACCAAAATAATAAATCCGGACTTATTACATCACAGGAGCTGTAATTCTCCCTTCTCTAAACATGGACCTTGGATTTATACCCCTTTTAAGTCAGATCTTTTTAGTCAGAACTGCTCATTTATAAGCAGAACAATGACAGTGTTGAGAGAAAAACCCAGCGATGTCTTCATGTGTTAGCCTGGCCTTTAAAGACCATGGGCCCGGCTGCTGGCATGGCTCAGTGGGCAAAGTGCCTGCCTGTGAGGACATGAAGAGCACTCCTCAGCATCCACATAAAAGCCCCGCTTGGCACGGCATGCTTTAGTCCAGGCTCTGGGGCGGGGGAGGGGGACAAAGCTCCTGGAACTCCCTGGCTCAGGGGTCCACACAAACTGGAAGTCCGGGTGCAGTGAGAAATCCTGTCTCAAAATAATAACAATAATAATAATAATGCTTGGAGACCTGTCGGGGAAGACACTGAGATCAGCTTCAGTCTTCCACACATACACACACTTGCACCCACACACACAACAAATTTTAATTAAATTTAAGTGTTAAAGTTAGGCAAGAAGGCCAGCAGCCCCATCCTTCACAACGTGTGTGCGTGTTTAGAACTGTAAAACAAGTATGTGCACCAGGCTGCTGCTGGCAAAGGCTCCCTCTGACAATCAAGTCACGGAAGCAGCGATGAGGTGGGAGAGCTACTGCTTACCAGGATGTCGCGTCAGCTGGCGCTCTTGCCTGCCGCAGCAGAGCGGGAGACAGCAGTGGGCAGAGCGGGCTTCGCACAGCCACCTCTGCGGGAGACAGCAGTGGGCGCTGGAAGGCTGTGCCTGCCCCCTGCAGCACTAGGTAACACCTCACAGCTCACATCTCTAGCACCCTGATTCCGGTCTCCGCCAGGCTCGCCTCCCTCAGCCTTTTAATCTCCCTTGGCTGTATTAAAATATAACAGAAAGATTAAAATTTCTGTTCACTTAAAAATTACATGCACCAAAGTTTTGCTGTATAGCTACGGCTCTAAGCAGCCCAGCCTGTCTGTCACCTCGTACTGTTGTCACCTTTGTATGTGTGTGAACACAAGCATCCAATTTCCTAATAAATACAACCATGTGATACTTATTTATTGCTCATCCTAGTCACTGTGCTGCACGCCAAACCTTCACAATCCTCTAAGCGACTTGAATCCCTTCACCAGCATCCTCCTCCCTCCCAGCCCCTCCTCCCCCGATAACCACTAGTCTCCTCTCAGTTGCTAGGAGTTCCGTTTCCTCAGATAATAACGTAGAATTAAGATCAAGTTGATGGCCTCTGTGATGTTGCCATGAGTGATGCTGCAAAAATGATAGAGTGGCAACATTTGCTCGCAATATTAATCTCAATTCCTTTTTCCCGTATAGCCAGCGGTGGGGTTGCAGGTCATATAGCAATGTAATTTTTTTAGTTTTGTGAGGTATACCTAAACTATATTGCAGAATGCCTATAACAACCTAAAATCCCAGCAACAGAGTGTAAGGGTTCCCGTTTCTCCACACGCCTTCTACTTTATACAGAGTCTCAGGAAGCTCAGGCTTGCCTTGAACTCACTATGTGTCCAAGGATGGCCTCGAGGGCCTGATCCTCTTGCCTCTACCTCCCCAGTGCTGGGTTTTATGGAGTTCTGGAGGGTGAAGCCAGAGCCTCATGCACACCAGGCAAGCCTCTACCAACTCTGCTACACGCACTGCCAATCTACACCATTTTCAAGGTGATGGCTCGTGTCTTGTATTTCTCTCATGATTGGTGATTCTCCCTACATCTTCTCACATACCTAATACCCGTTCATATGTCTTCTTTGGAAAAATACCTTTTGTGTTCTTTGTCTGCTTGAATTGGGTTCATCTATACTGCTGCTGAGGGTGTATGAGCTCCTTATAAGCCAGGGTTCTCACGCCCTGCCGTACCCAGGCTTTGCAGTGTTTGTTGTACTTTGGGGCTTTTTCATTTTGCTCACTTTCACTCGCCTATCTTTGATTCCATTGCCATGCTTTTGGAATCTAGTCGTGAAACCATTTCCAACCTCAGAGTCAAGAACTACTTCTCCTGTGTTTTATACTAGGACTTTCATAGTTTCTGAGCTTCAACATTTAGATTATTATTAGTCTACTTGAGCTGATTGTGTGTGTGGTGGCAAATAGGTGTTCGGTTTCCTTCCTTTGCATGTGCAAGCACAGGTCTTTAGCATCACTTACCGAAGAGACTCTCCTTCACCCTCATTGCGTGGTTTCGGCATCTGTGCTGAAGGTTAGCTATGTGTGTGCTCTTTACTAGATTCTGTCTGTTTACGTAGCTCATCCTCATGCCAGTGCCACACTGCTTTGGCGGTGGTAGCTTTGTACTATACTTTGAAATTAGTGGCATGATGTCACTACTTTTGTTCCTTTTTAAATTGTTTTGCTTGCTTGGACTTTGTGGTTCAGTATGAAATTTAGGACTCCTTTTCCATTTCTCTAAAAAATATAAGAGGACTTTTGACAAAAATTGTATTAAATCTTTAGATCATTTGGGATGTAATGGCATTCAGCAATATTAATTCTTGCACCTCTTGAGCACATGAGTTGAGAGTATCTTACCACTTACACGTTCATTTCACAGGCATTACCGCTGGTCGGTAGGACAGCTGATTGCCTCCCTCTTTTATAAACTTGTATGAACCTTATAGTACAGTGAAAGCTAGTTCTCCAGTCAGTTCCAGCTCAGGAGCTCTGGGCTGTGTTCCTGAAGTGCATGGTAACCTAAGTCTATGAACTTAACCTCCCACCTTTGTTAGGTAACGAAGGGCATCAGCAACAGGCTATATTTTGGGGAGTGTCTCTTAGAAACCCTGGCCACCAACTCAAAAGAGGGCTCTTTACATCTGGTATAGGGGATTTTGTTAGGTGGTCTTTCGCCCTTAGAAAGAGGGAGCACTGTCAGCCGGATGAGAAAAGTTTAGGTAAATAGTAGTGTGATTCCTTGTGGCATTTTAGATCTCCTTACTATTTACCCCCCCTCCTTTTCCTATATTTACCTCCCTCCCTCTTCCCATTTCCCCTGTCAGATCACTTTTATCCTGCTATTATCCTTTCAATTTCTCCTGCTTTCTTCTGAATGTATGTCCCTGGCTCTCCCTAAGGAGCCCCCCTTTCCCCATTTCCTGATCAAGGCACTTATCTCCTGCTATTCCCCTCTCTAGTGCTTCCCAGCCCTCACCCCGGAATCCAAGCAATGGTACTGTTGTACTTTCCTGGTATCTATACTTACTATAAGCTATACACTCACAACTGAAGATTTGGAGGTAGGAGCCTCCAACAGAGAGGATATGTTACGTTTGTCTTTCCGGGTCTGGGTTACCTTACTCAATATGATTTTTTCTAGTTCTGTCCATTTATGAGACCAGAGGAGGTCACGAGAATAGGCGTGTGGTCGGCAGCAAGCAGGAGCCGCTACACTACACCTTTATAATCTCCAATGCTGTTCACAACAGGCCTATGTGTAGCCACTGGAAGCAAGGACTGAGCAGTCAGACTCCTTGCTTATTACACTGAGCTTAGTCACTGAACCTCAGTTACTGTCTCACGGGGTCCTGCCTCTAGATGGAGATCCATAACTGATTGATTAGTGGCTGCTGAGAGAGAGAGAATCAGTCTTCTCAGGGAAGGTTATCCAATGCTATGGATCAGTGTGTGTGTGTGCGTGTGCGTGTGTGTGTGTGTGTGTGTGTGTGCGCGTGCGTGTGTACAGAGCAATGCTAAATGGACTCAGCAGTTGTGTCTCTGTAAACATATACTTATGCATACGTGTATAATTATAAATGATAATTAAAGAATAGATCATAAATTTAAGCCTTCAAGTTGGAAAGATTTAGGAAGAGTTGTAGTTTTTTTGTTTGTTTTTTTGCTTGTTTGTTTGTTTGGTTGGTTGGTTGGTTGGATAGATAGATAGGCGAGTAGGTGGGTGGTTTTGTTTGTTTGTTTGTTTGTTTGTTTGTTTTGTTTTGAGGACAGGGTGTCTCTGTGTAGCCCTGGCTGTCCTGGAACTTTCTCTGAAGACCAGTCTGGCCTCAGACTCACAAAGATCCACCTGCCTCTGCCTCCTGAGTGTTGGGATTGAAGGCATGAACCACCATACAGCCTGGAAGAGTTACGCATCAAAAAGAAGCTCATTTATCTCAAAAATAAAATCAATGTTAAAATAAATAATACATAGAGGTGCTCCTACACTTGAAGTACAGACTGTCTTACACACACATTAGTTGTTGAATATGCACTCATCTCCTTGTTTGTGGAAGTGGTGATTAAACGTGCAGTGGAGTTATAAACAGACTCGGACTTTATGAAGAACTTTGACATTGCCAATATTCATTTTTCACCCTCTACCCAATCATGTTCAAGCTAATGTGTTCGGAACTGGGACAATCCACAGCAGACCTGCAGAATCCTTTGGTAGTGGACTATACACTTTAATCCCTTTATTCATGGAACCATTATTTAATGTACTAGGTACAAGACTATGTACTGTGTTCTGGACAAGCAAGATGCATCTGCAGAAGACAAAAGCCATCCTTGCTCCCACGTGGTTCATATTCATCAACCTAGTTTAAAAGAGGTAAGAAAAGCAAATGATAACCATTTACTGTGGACAACACAATGGGCTTCCACAGCAGAGTACAAGTGACTGGGCGGCTCCACCAGCTTAGCCACCTAAGGGTGAGCTCTTTGAGAAAGCAAGGTGACCTTTGCATGAGAAGAGAAAGCATCTACGTGTGAGGAGGTGCCCCCACAATGAGACTGGTATGTTTGGGGAGCATTTAGGAGAACTCAGGCAGCTAAGCAGAATGCACAAAGCTGAGGCTTGGGAAGTAGAGGAGGAGACAAGAAAGGTAGAATCACACAGGCACACTCAGGCCCTAGTAAGGAATGTGAATTTCATCATTATCAAAGAAAGTTGATGCCTGGTTGTGTTGTGTAGGAATAAGAAACAAGGGCTTCGAAGCCAAGTGCTTTGAGCACACACACAACGACTGTTAGATCACCATGCCTAATGGGGGCTCAGATGGCCTCTGCAGCCGACACAACACTCAGGACTTAAACTGTGAATAAGCAAATGAAGTTGATGGGGCCTATAGGGGGGGAAATGCAACACAGAACCCATGCACTTTGTGAGCAAGATGTGGAGAAGGGGAAGCTGGACACAGGAGAGTAAAGCCAGGGAGAACCCCAGCTGGGAAAGTCTCTAGCGTGTAAGGAGCAGGGTGTGTTCACAGACTTAGAGTCTGTGTCTCTCCCTAATGTATTGAGGTCCCATTGTTCCAGCCACATCATTGTACGCAAGAGACAAAAAGCACCTGTGCATTAGGTGCTGCAGGAGGCTGTGGGTGGTGTCTGATGCTCTGCGATGACTCAGACACTGGAGACCCATGGCTTTATGCATTCTGAGACATGTACACTGTCTTCTAGGGAGGCATCTGGTGGTGAAAGTCAAAATTTCTGAGACATGTCTTTGGTCCAACATTTGTGCCTTTAGAAGCACACAGTCCAAAAAAAGCATATGTGTGCAGATGTTCAGAAAGAAGCTATGGGACACCAGAAGCTATGGGAATGCTTAGACGTCATCCCCAAAGAAGCAGAGCTACTTAGCACGGGCACTGCGGAACGTCCTGACAGCACAGGTCCCAGAAAAGACTACTGTTCAGTTCCATATACTTTTAAGCCATGGGTTTTCCTTAACATACATGAGGCCTTAGGTTCAATCCCTAGCACTGAAAACAAATACAACAACAGAAGATCCATTAGTCAATCATAGAGTCCATCCAGCAGATTACCCCTTCTTCCTACCTTCAAAACCAGCGCCTCACACATGTGATGCAAATGCTCTGCCCCTGAGCTACCTTCCCAGACATACTGAATTTTTCTTTTTGAAATTAAAGGACAGAGTGAAGCAGACTAGAATAGGAAGCATCCGTGAGAACTAGAGGCACTAGGGTAAGTTTGTGTCACATAAGTATAAAATATATATGAATGAATGTATGAATATATACAGTCACTGGGTTATGACATGAAGCATCTCTTTCTTGGAGCAATGCTTATTTTAAGACATGGGAGCCATTTGTTTAAAATTGATTCTATACACTAATGTTTAACCAGAGTGAGTTTTGGAGAGAGGTGGTTTGTTAGAGATAATAGGTGAGGCCCCATGAGAACTTGTTGAGCTATGGACTGGTAAAAATGCATACCACATAATGAATACCTCTAGAGGATATGATGATGGTTTGGGTTTGGTTTGGGTTTTTGTTTGTTTAGAGACAGGGTTCCTCTGTATAGCCTGGCTGTCCTGGAATCCACTATGTAGACCAGGCTGGCCTCAAGCTTAGAGATCTACCTGCCTCTGTCTCCCGAGCGCTGGGACTGAAGGCGTGTGGCACCACTGCCTGGCCAAATGATGATGTTAAAAAGGAGGGTTTTATATACTTCTGTATTAAATGCATTAGAATATCATTTATTCTTTGACAATTTCATATAAGTATACAATGTATCTTGATCGTATCTACCCCAAACTTTTCTCATTTTTCCCCTTCCCCCAGGATACCCCCAGTACATTCTCCTCCATCTGCACATGTGTGAGCATGTGTGTGTGTGCTCACCCGCCCCCCTGCCTGCCTGCCTGAGTCTGTATATGTGCACATGAGTTCATGCACCCCCCGAGTCCAGAAATGTTGCACCCCCTGGAGCTGGAGCTGCAGCTGGTTGTGAGCCACCTGTTGTGGGTGCTGGGATACAAACTCGGGCCCTCTGGAAGAGCAGTAGATGCTTTTAACCACTGAGCCATCTCTCCAGCCCCATGTCGACCCTCTTAACTACTGAGCCATCTCTCCAGCCCCATGTCGACCCATCTTGCTGTTTTGATCTTCTGCAGATTTTAAGTGATGCTGGTCATTCATAGGAAGGACACTCATCCTGTCAAGGAAAGAGGTTTTGACCACAAACCAATTCTAAACACTAACCACATTTTTATAAAGCTGGGGTTGGGGTGATGGATAAGGAGGAGCTGTGTTCATGTTCCCAGAATCCACACAAAGCTACCCTCTAACACCAAGAAGTTCCAGCTTACCTGCCACCAATGGGGGGTGGAGATGGGAAGCCCCAGAACCCCACAAGCCACCTGTCCTGGCTTACGCTGCAGTGAACGAGAGACCCTGCTCCAGACAAGGTGAGGACAGACTCCCAGGGCTGTCTTTAACTGCCACACGTGTGCCATGCACATGCCTGCTGTACTCACACAGCAACCTCGCACACACACACAGACAAAAAAATAGCGTTTCCTAAGTCAGATTTAGACAGCATGTGCTGTCACCTGAGCCTGGCGGCTGGACGCTGTCTCACGGAAGCTGTCTCACGGACGCTGTCTCGTGCCTAAGGAGCCACGGTGGCACAGGGGGCGCTCTCTGAGTGAATACGAAGGGCTTCGTTACCACGTGAGAACACACAGCACAATAAACCACTGAGCTTCAGGCAGTGGTTCTCAACCTTCCTGACGCTCGACCGCTTAATAATAGCTCCTCATGTTGTGGTGACCGCCCCCAACCACAAAACTATTTTCATTGTTACTTTATAACTGTAATCCAGCTACTGTCAGGAATCATAATGTGAATGTCTGATGTGTGACCCCTGTGAAAGGGTCATTCGACCCCCAAGGGGTCACAACCCAAAGACAGAACCCCTGCCCTAAGGCAAGTTAGAGGCTATGAGCACTTCGGAAGAAGTTGCATTCCTCCCAAATTTCCTTCTAGATCAGTCAGAGCACTGAGTCAAAGGCTACATTTTCATTTAGGTTTAAACTTACCATTTTGAGTAATGTACCCATCACATCCAGGCCCAGGCTGAGAAAGGAAGAAAAAGGAAGAAAGAGAGGAGGGAAGGAAGGAGGGAGGGAGGGATGAAGGAAGGAGGGAGAGATGGAGAGGACAGAGGAAGAGAGAGAGGGAGGGAGAGTGGGAGAGAGGAAGGAAGGATTTTTCACACAAACGAAGACATTATTAGGGACACTGCTCCAGCCTCTAGTCTTCAAATAGAGAGTGTCCAGCTTTTGCCTACAGTTCTTGCCTCCGCGATGACAGGATTTCTCCTGATACTTTTGCAATGGATACAATGAAACAAATCAATAAGAAAGTCTCTTTCCCTTCCTTCCCTGAGCAAAATGTTCTCACTTTGAAAATTCTACATCTCAGCCCCTGAATGGACATGTGTCCTTAGATTTGGTTCTTCCCAATTCTAGTTTTCCTTAAAAAATTATTTCTTTACAAGTTATCATTTTTCCAGAAAAAAAAATATCTTGGCAAATGACTACGGCACCCTTCAAGATTCTCCAACATCCTGGAGATGACCAGCTTCAAAGTGGCACAAGTTCCAAACAGGACTCAGTGGGGTGAGATAAAAATCTCTCTTGAAGCCCAGAACCATTTCTCTTCATGAAGAAGCTAATGGTGGCAAATTTGGCATGGTTAGGTTTCCTGGAGCCTGTTTTTTGCTAACCTTTCTGGCACATACAAGAAAAGCCAGTCTCTAGAAATAAATAAGAAAGACATTTCCCAAATCTATACCTAAAGAAGTGGGTGGTATAAAAGGCAGATGGAGTTTGGAATCTCAAGAAACTGTCTTCAAGCCCACCATACTGGTCACCATGGCGGCATTGTTGCGTCCTTCCCAGACAGCGATTTCCAGAAAATAAGAATGTCTCTCAGGGCTTGGGAATCAAGGTCACATATTTCACCTTGAATAGTTATATGTTGGTTAGAGGATGTGCTTTTACTGTGGGGTTAAATAGTAAGGAATATTTAAATATTTAAATTTAAATAGTAAGGAATGTGAGAGGTGGTGCACACCTTTAATCCCAGTACTCGGGAGGCAGAGACAAGGGGATCACTGCAAGTTCAAGGACAGCCTGCTCTACAGAGTGAGTTCCAGGACAGCCAGAACTACACAGAGAAACCCTGTCTGGAAAGAAAAAAAAAAGTAATACTTCAAACAAATTAAAATCAAGGAAGTAAATGTTGTGTATCCTTGATAGTGGATGGCTGGTTCTTCCTTGGTATATTGGAAATGAGTCTGTCCAACTACTCAAACAGTGCACAACGGAAGTGCAGCTCTGGTCTTGGTGTGACCTGTTGGCCAGTTCACTCTCCACGAGGCACAACCATCATCCCCTTTTATTCAGAATAACAACTTTGCTTGATTTTTTTTGTTTGTTTGTTTGTTTGTTTTGGAAACCAAACAATAAAGAAACTGAACCTTTAAAAGAAGAAGAGGAGGAGGATGAGAGGACGGGACGATGAAGAAGAGGAGGAGAAGGAGAACGTTTCGTATGGTGTTTTTCTCTCAAAGCTGGTTAAGGATGTGGAAAGTGCTCAATCACCTCATGGGGTTGGGTGTGCTTCTTCTCCAGACAAGAGGGATGTGTGCAGGAGGGCCACCCACAGCACAGGGATAAACACTGCCAGAGCAGCCGCTAAGCTTAGGAAGGCATCATCCCCACTCCCCTCACGTCTGACCGGAAGGCCTCCCCTCCTCTACACCTGTTCCTCTCCCAAGTAAACATCCTCTTTCAACTCAGTAACTCCTTAATGTCTCCCAACTCCATTTCTAATCTGCTCATTACACAACTAGCCTAATTAAAAAAAAAAAAAAAGTAAGATTTGGCAAATGCCTCCTTTTTTGTGTTTACAACTCTTATAATTTTTGTTCTTTGTATATTATCCAGAAACACAGCCACGAGGACATCTTCACACCAAACACAACACCACTTGCTGCGAGCATGAAGGCTTGCTCAGAAAGCAAGACATAGCAGTCAGGACCGCACTGGACATAAAGCAGTCCAGGAGCGTCTTTGCTCAGTCTGCACGAGTGTAAGGAAGTGCAGGAACAAAAGTTAAATTCTGTATGGGAAGATGCAAAGGGATGAGACTAAAGGATGATGGAATATGATCTGAAGGAAAATCAGTAGTCATGGACTCGCAATCATGGCAGGTCATACTTCCATAACAACTGTTTCAAAGATCTTCTGTCTCCATTTTTATTGAAAATTTTCAGTAATATTTATCCCACACCAGCACCAAGCCACAAGAAAATCAAGTTTACAGATGTTTTTATTAGATTTCTTCTCTACTAAAGACCCAAACCAAACAAACAAAAAAACAGTTACCACAAGTGACAAAACTTAGATGATGTTTTTTTCTCTCAAAAGCTATTTGAGAAGCTCCATGCACTCAATTTCCTGTGCTTCTCCCGGAGGAAAGCAGAGCGTGTGGTTCACCCACCACCATCCATATTGTCAACGTGTGGATGCAGTTCCCAGGTAAACCCAGCTTCCTCCGAAGGAAGCCACGCTTCCCTGGGCTAATGGTCCCACCCAGTGGCTGGCATGAGAATTCATAGAACTCAACACAGCTTCCTCACGACCGTCTCCTCTCTAAGACTGAGGCATATGCACTGCACACTTTCTCCCTCCGCTCTTCTTCCAGTAGCTTCCACCCAACCCTAATTTGGATCTCAGAGATTTGGATCCTCTGACGGGATGCCTCCTGTCTTTTCATCCTGTCCTGGTCTGGATGTGAAATATTCCCAAACGCACACTTGCCTCATTGAGTTGTTAGCTTTGATTTTAAAGTATTTATTTGTTCTTGTAGGTGTGTGTGTGGCAGGCATGAACTGCCTTCCACCTTTACCTGCGTTCCAGAGATTGAGCTTCAGTTTAGCACCATCTCACTGGACCAAGCTCACAGTCTGAACGCTTGGACCTGTGCTGATGGCACTTCCGTGGAAGACTGTGAAACTTTTTAGGTGGTACATGTGGTGTATGCTTGTGTGTGTATCATGCGTGCACGCATGTGTGTGTGTATTTCCCTCGATGGCAGATATAGGATATTAGGGCAAGCCTTGAACTTACACACACCTCTGGTACTAGTCTGCTTCCCTGCTTCACAATATGAGGCGCTATCTGCAATCCCAGCACGTGGGCAGAGCCGCCAACTACCGTGCCTTTGCCACTGAGACTCGGCTGTGTGTATCCCTGACGTTATAATCGACAACCGATTTCTTCTGTAAGTGCTGTGACATGCGTGGTCACCGTGACATAAAGGTAACTACACCAATGCCTTCTCAACTGAGCTACCTATCTCCTGGTTCCCCAATCATCTCAGCCCCCTGGTTTATCCAGTTTAAGCACACTTTTGCTTGTCTGTGTTCTTCTGAAAGTATGGTGCTCAGTGCTAATTACGATACTTCAAGTGCAAGCAGATGGCACCAAAGCAAAGCAGGTTCACCCCTTTCCCTAGACTGTATGCACACACAGACCCCTGCTGAGGGAGCAAGGAGAGTTTGGGGCAGCCAAGGTGCTCAGCAGATACCCTTTTCATGAATAAGGTTCCTAATCTTTGATTCCACACACATGAAGCTCACACACACTCAGCACGATGTCTTTTGAAGTAACCCAGATGTGCATTTTTAGGACGTCTAAGCTAGCAACCACTTAAATCTTCATTTTCTATTTAACAAAATCTGCTGACCTTTGAGAACAGCAGTGATGTCAAAAAAGTGATGTGAAAAAAAATGTCTTGCTGGTTTTTCATATTTTACTTATTCTTTAATTAGTGTTTTGGCAATATAATCTTCCTGATATTTGTGTTAATGGAAATGCATTTAGCTATGTTTTAACTAACGTAAGTTGCTATAAACCTAAGCCTATCTTAGAACTTCACATCTGTAGGATATATGTCTCAACTTTTCAACAAGAACCCCCAAGTGTCACTGGAAGTACATCTTATTTTGAACTGCTGATTTAGCTAACTGGTACACACAACCTTATTTTCACTAGCGCCTGTGTTACCATTAGAATTGTGGTATTATCTCACTCTTAATTTTGTTTTATTGCCTCTGCTCTTCTTCCAAAACTATTTGGTTTTAGGATCATCTGACATCTGTGTTTATACAACCATGAGCTGTTTCTAGATAAGCAGATTTTTGAGGATGGTATTTCAGGATCCCGTCTTCTAGCTTGCTGATAAGTGGGTGGCGTGTGACTGGGCAGAGCCAACACAGACACTAACCCTCCAGTAGCCTCCTGTATCTTTCCTGTCGTCTACACCCGCACTGGCCACAGGTGCCCAGTGTCCACCCCTCCTCTGCACTCTTCCACTGCAGAAAAGCCTGTTTTCCCAAACCCATAGATCAGATTGGCTCTGTATTTCATTTAAAATCCTTCCAGCCCTGCTCATTGCCTAGAGAATTATAAGGAGGAGTTGCATCTGTCATGAGAATTCAATTTCAAAAGCAACTGATTAACATAAATGATGTTTGATCAGAACAATCCCACAACGGGTATCCAAGACAGTGTAGGTAATTTACACTCTTACGTTAATCCACATAAAAATGTGTGTATATGGAAGAACTTGCTATTTAGCTAATGATTAAAATTTTTTAAAAACCACATTTATTTGGCTTCAGGTGTGAAGGTTTTTTGTTGTTGTTGTTTTTGTTTTGTTTTTTCTGATCATAGGTTTATTAACAAAAGGGACAACCACACTCATCCATCCACAAGTAAGCACATTTAGGGACCTTGAACTGACCACACCCACCCCTCCCAACCGCCCTCGTCTAACATTTTTTAAATCTGGAAACCATGTAAACGTACTGCCTGGGCTCTCGGCTTTTTATGTCCCCATCCACCTGTCCTCGTGGGCAATGGGTGAAATCCTGCAGGACTCTGTCAGCCACTCACTCGGACCTAGATCAACATCTGGGCATAGAACTCCTGGGTGGTCACACCTGGGGCAAAGCCAGCTTGTGTGCTGCATCCTTGATGTCACTGTACTTATGGAGGAAGGAGACATGGCCCTCTAGTTCCCCCATTCCGTAGTCCCGAGCTATTAACTGGGAGATCTCCCTGTCCGGCATGGCCTGCTTCTCCTTCAGTTTCAAAGACTCGCAGAGCCCATCAGCCTGCTCTGACTTGGATGTTGGCTGCGGCCATCAAAAGGCCCCACGGCAACTTCGGAGGAGCGGTGGCTCAGTCCTCCTGAACTTCAGCCTTCAGGGCTTCCGTTCAACAAACAAGTCTGGTCTACAGAAAGCTGAACGGTAAGGAGGAGCTGCTGGACAGTCGGAGGAAGAGCAGCAGCGCCTGACTGCAGGTTTGAGCGGAGCCCTCGCCTAGCAGAGAAGACAGTATTGTCACTTGTCACCAAGGTGGTGGTGAGCGGACTAACCCTTATGGAGGAGAGAGGGGCAGGTGCTTCGGCCAGGACGCGCTGGGAAAGGAGCAACAGAGAGCCAAGGCTGCTGGGTAAAAGTGAGAACTGCTCCAGACAGCCAGCTTGTGTGGGCCTTTCAGTGGTGGACAAAACCCCAAACCTTGGGGCGATTACTCAGAGCCGGACTGCAGACCTCGAAGGGCGGGGGGCCTGGCAGTGTCCTTCATGCCTGCCTCTCTTTGCCCCACATCCTCTCTGATCTCTCAGTGCCACCACCTCACCGGCTTACAGGACTCAGCGCGCTAGCTGCCGCTCTATGGAGCAACCCCAGCCTAGGCCGCGCAGACCTCGTCTGTTTTCGGCTGTCTGGTCCATCCTGCTGAGCAGTGGCAGCCGGCTGTCCCCAACTCTAAAGGCTGGAAGCAGCGCTCGCGTTCTATCCATGAGCCCGACCTGCGGCAGCACGTGTGAGCGCTGGGTGCTGAGCAAAGCAGATACAGTCACCTGAACAGCGACCAGCAACCACGGGCGCAGGCCCAACAGGCCTCAGGAGAGCCTGCTGCGGGAAGCACTTGCTCTCTGGGGTCTCTGTAGCTCTCGGGTTCTAAAAACACATGATTTTCTCTTCGTTATCTTTCAGATTTGCTTTTAAGTACATTCTTCTGAGCCTTAAAACTCTTACACAACAAAATGAAAAAGAAAAGCTATGAAAAGTCTGTCCTTTGCCAAGCTCGGGGCAAACTGTTTTCCTTTTTCTGTGAGATAAGGGAGATAACCTAACTACCAAGTTAAAAATATTTTGAATTTTTATACTATCAATAAATCATACAAAAAGATACCAATCCACAATGCAATTTACTTCAGAGGTGTGGTGGCTATTTCAGTGGGGCCAAAAAAAGGGGAGGGGGTAGATGGGTTACCTACACTTTACCTCACATTTTGAAATCCATGTTCTGAAGTATAAAGACAGAAGCAGGAGGTCTTCACTTGGTGTCTAGACAGAATCAGCTTCTGAAAAGAAAAGATGGAGGCACTGCTGTTACAGATCACAGGTATCACTGGAGCATTCGGAGCGAGAGATAAGGAGGAACAGAGGGAGGGAGGACAGATATTTTGTGCAATGTAAAGTGGTCAAAATGTTGGCTTGAAGGGGAGACTACAAACTGCTTCATCTTCATTACCAGAAAGGAAAAAAAAAGTGTTTTCCCTTTCTGCCTTCAGGAGAGCACGGTATTTACCATCGGTTTGGAAAGCCTCTCTCTCCCCCTTTCAACCTGCGTCAGGCACCTCTCACACAAACTCCAGATAATGTGCTCTTAAGTAAGAACTCAAGTGCCCACCACCTTTTGAAACTGCCTGACGAGAATTAACGGCCCTCGCCATCTTCTTTTAAACAACCTCGCCCGGTTTTCTGTAGGCACCTCATTTATCTTGAGGCCCCTTTCATCTATTATCTGACTGTAAGCGCGCTCATAGCTCATCAGCTGAATTCTCTTTGACAGGGAAGCTTTATGACGAGTAGCTGCAGCCTAATGTCAGGTCTGAGAGGACGACGGGGATGAGGGTGGTGGGAAAAGGGTAACCTTCTGCCACTCCTTAACAACGTTTGCTGAACCACAAAAATAGAGCTGTGACTCACCTTCGGGAAGGCGGGTCCTCTCGGTTAATATTAGAGCCTGTTGCAGCTGGCTGGCTACTCTGCTCAAAAACACCACTTAAGGGCATCTCTGTGTTCATACCAGACATGGCCATTGGTGTGAGCTATGAAATTAACAACTGAGTAGATGAAAGGGACCATCCAAATGTTTTCATGTGACCGCCAGCAAGTCCATTCGCAGATATTTTTGACACAGTCAAGGAGCTAAAAATCTTTATAGTTTGTCCACCTGGCCCCACAGATTTTTAATTGTCACTTCTGTCTTTCGCCTACAGGACAGGCTCTGTGATTTAAAACAAAAACAAAAACCCACCTGTATTGTAAACACAAAGTTTACACTTTTGAATAGCTCCAGCTTGGCTCACTGTTATCTAAAGGCATGTGCTGCCTGGATTAAAGTCCTGCTCACAATAACTTACAAGAATTATATTTCAGGACAAGCCTAAAGCTGGCTGTACTCATCCATGAATATTCTGAGTAGCTGAAGTAGAGTTTAGAGAAGTCTCCCACCACAGCCTTCAGCATTTCTGTGGACAGGGCAGGGGCTCTTTAATATTATTATTAATTATTACAGCCTGATTGCTACCTTCCCAGCAGATGAGTAAATCAACTCATTAGGAGCTGGTTAACCTCACGAATCACACAGTAATTACTCAGAATGCTAAAGAAGACCTTTTTCTGTCCTAGAAGTCAGCTGTGCTGTAAACCCTGGATGCTCAGTGGCTAGTCCATACATGTGCTTTGGCACTGAGAGAGACTCCATGAAGATGGAGGAGACCAGTGTGGACATATCCCAAGTAATGCGAATTACAGGGTAGCTGCTATCTTATGGGACAGTTTGCTTCAAACTCCAAGGTCTTTTGAATCCTACACCCATGCGTGATCGACATATCTATGTGCTACCGGCTCCCTCGACTCAGCATGTCCCACCATTGTGTAAGTCGGTTGAAAAATACTGTTCTCAACTCTCCAGGAATGGGAATGACAAAGACAAAGGCCGCCCCTTGCTCCCTGTCACTTCCTTCCTCCTGGGATTCCTAGAGGACGGTGTGCAGGGAGGGTAACCACACAGTGCAGCCAGATGTGCTTGCTGCCAGCGGTTCTCAGGTTAAGACTTCCATAAAATTATCTGAGTAGAAACCAAGAATTTTTATGAAAGTATTCACAGCATGTGCCCAACATGAAATTAAAAAAAAAAAGCCATTGGAATGCTGGGGCTAGCAGGTGGGACTTCCGGGTTACTGTTATGTTCGTCTCTGAAACAAAAGACGAGCCCGTTGGCAGCTATACAATAATTTAAAAGCAGAGCCTCCTGCACCTTCCATTTCCCGCATGCCACCCTCTTCCACCACAGAAGAGCCCAAGAGCTGTCAAACACCCAAGTAGCCATTACTGTGGCTCGTGCAAACTTATCTTGCATGAGCCTGGCAGAGCCTTACCCCGGAAGCAGTCCGCCACATCTCCATCTGCATCTGTACTAATTCCAAAGCGCTAACAGACCACTGTGTCTCTGCATTTGAGTGCCTGCCATGAATGAGCAAAGTCATCTCTTCACTTGTCTCATCTGGCTTTCTTCCCTTCATCTTCTGTCCCTCAAAACACGTTCGTACCCTGTCTCCTTCTGTGACTTTCTGGGTTCTGTCAACAGTCCATCTCACTCGCCGGTGTTATAGTTTGGAGCATTGGTTAGATTCTTTCCCCTCCTTCATTCTTTGCGTGGGTCATTCCACATCCCACTGAGGATGAAAACATCAAGTTTCCTCTTCATCCCCACCTTCACTATCCTAGAAAAGCACCCATCACTGCACGTAACTATCAATTTCCAGACAACTTCTTTATGACAGGTTATCTGTAATATGGTGGAATATGAGGGGAAAAGTCTCAGCCCACCGCTACCTCATCATAGGCTTCTACAGCTGCACGTTCCCAGCTGATCGGGTTTAACTTTCAAAAATAATAATAACGAAGATAAAAACCCTTTCCAGGTCAAATCAAAGTGCTTCCTGTACGATTTTGATTACCATTCTAAAAGTCCTACACATTGGTTCTGCATCAAGAGGGGATTTTAAGCTGTTCTTCTGGGAAACGATGCTTTGAATATTTGCAAACACTCCCCAACTGCACCTGCTTAATTCCACCTAATTGCTTCGGCCTCCATTGGTGACTTAGTTCTCAGATCATTTATAATCTTTGCAGACGCAATGAAACCCACTGTCATAGTCCCACCTAAAATGTACAGTGCTCTTCAGTTGGATATTGTAGCCTTCTTTCTTCCCACTTTGAAATCTCTCTATGCTTACCCAAATTCTCCCACACAGGTTTTGATAAGCTGAAGATAATATGAATGTCTGAGGCTTTAATCTGACAAAAGAAAGTTCTCTTTTTGTATTTTATTTGTGTCTTTGGCATGACACATCATTTACATTTAATAAATATTTGGTGATTGGCCAACTTCAATTATTTATTAATAACTGTGCCTCAGTAATTTCCCTGGAGGAAAAACAAATCTAGGCTCCTTGAATATATTATACAAGGTAGAATATCAAGAGAGCTCACTTTACAAAGGAATTGTACCTTTATTTTCAGACACTGTTCAGGTTTTTGTTTTGTTTGTTTTGTTTTTAATAGCTAGCATCAGACAAAAACTAAAAGTGTTTAAACAGACTTGGCAGGAAACAGCCACTTCATTTTCATCGTCTCCCACCCTCAAGCCAGTGACCTCCCTTGATCTCTGAGATGACAGTTTGCCAAGTTCCATGAAGATGGCATTCACAAATGACCCCATTAGATTTCCTAAATACCTTAACTGCCCCAGTCCTTTCACTCCAGTTTCTAAGGTTCAAGGAATGTTATCCATCAGTTACTCATGTGTATAGGTTCTAGCTATTGTCGCTTTAATCCTCTCCGAATCCCTGAGAATGCAGAGAACTGAAGCCGGCTTTGACTCTCCTATGGACTTACAAGATACTTTACATACTTCTGTCACACAGTCATTCTCCCATGTTAACCGTTCAACGACATTCACTTTCATGTCCAAACATAGAAGACAAGTGCCATTGCGATGAATGCAGTTTTAAAGATGAAAACACACACACACACACACACACACACACACACCAAAACAAAACAAAAAAACTGACCAAAAAGCCTATCCCCTACAAAGGACTATGCAAAATAACTTTAAAAAACCGAATACTTCCTGCTGTCATTAGTCCATGAGTCAGTGGTATTCCAGTGAACACTTGAGGCTGAGACCAATAATCCTTTCCTCATCTATAACAGAAAAAAATTTTACCTGGGCTTTTCCTACAAATCAAACACACACGCGCACACATGCAAACACACACTACCATTTGAATGGCACTGTATTAAAGTAAATCCAAGAAAAAAACAAGGTCAGTTTATAAAAACTTTGGCTTTTCTTTCATGGTTTGTGACATGACTTACATGAAACAGAAGTAAGTCTATTGGATGAAGAAGGAAAGAGCACTAAAATAAGTATAAACAGATTATTAAGGTGACCACAAAGGAAAAAAAAAATCAGGATTCCTATTGATTTAATTAAGTCATGCCAGAAGTATAATGCTTTAATTTTCTTCCTTAAAATGTGTAGCAGCCTTGTGTTGAGGCCTCTTGAATTAAGCTTTTACAGCGCATGAACCTGACTATGCAAAGGAAGCCATCTGTGTGTTCTAATGTTCCCTCCACAACCGCACTTTGTTTCTAGTAACAAGGACACAAAGGACCGTAAGCTAGTTTTCTGCCCGTATGTGCACACACCTTTAGTCAACACGTGTGAGAGGTGGAGGCTAAGCACTCTGTTCCTCACAGGGAAACCGTATAAACGAAGGAAGATAGACTCAGAGGGCACTAAGAATTCTCAACATATCTAAGAAAGTGTGGCACCGTTAGAGACAATCAACATGCAGTTAGATGACTCAGTTGTTCTGTGAAACAGATCAACATTCTCTTCAATCAGAACAGAGTGATTAGGGCTGGGATATGGCCCAGCAGCCAAACAATTGTCTAGTGTGTATGGTGCCTTGGGTTGGAGCTCCACCACACTAATCACAGAAAGAAAAAAACAGCAAACAGACAAAACCATGACGGTGAAACAGTCATCACCTGAAGAGAAATTGAGCTTAAAAATTCTTCAGGCACTCATGACTTTAAAATTTCAAAACCAAAGATTCATCCTAGAAGCTTGAAGAAGGGGGAAAAAAAAGTAAGACCAAAGCAGGAAAAGTACTAAAAATTGACACATTACACTGTTTCAGGACGAATTGCCTCAAGATGACTCAGACTTAAGCTCTTCTGTATTTCCAGTTTTGTTTTTGTTTTGTTTGTTTTTGAAGAAAAATGTCTCAGAGGGATGGCAAGCTGACTGAGCAGTGAAAGAGCTTGCCAGGAAGCCCAAAGACCCAAGCTCAGCTTCTGGGTTCCACATGGTGAGTGATAGACCTGACCCTTCCAGGTGTCCCCTGACTTCCCCTGCTGAACCCACACACATGCACACAAGTAAACAATTTTGTTTTTTTATTTTCTACGATATCGTAGCAAGCCGATGTGGCGTAGGACTTTTACTCCACAAGCATGGTAGTGTAAAAAGTGACCTGCCCGTCCATGGGAGAATCCAGAAACAGACACAAGTGTGCTTCATGAGCAAAGAGAAAGGGGTTTCGCAGGGCAGGAGGAGGGGCTGTTGTCAATCTGTCCTTCGTGAAGGCTGGCTCTGTCTTGAAACTGCGCTCTAGGGAAAGCCAACCCCTCGTTGGCTGAGCAGAGACAATGTCAGTCTGTAGACTGCAGTGGGGCAAGAAAGCCTGCATTTCCATGAGGGCTGCCAGATGTAGGTAGGCATTCCCAAACCACGGCTGCTTCTCAGTGAGTGTGGAGACAATGGGATCCAGGCTGGAAGACACTCCACATCTGTGGAAAACAAAAGTCAGAGGAGAGGATTCGGTTTGAGAAACTCGGAAGAGAGGCCTGGTCCTCTTCACATTGTTAGCCGTGTTCTTCCTGTTTGCTGCTTTTTCTTTTTTCACTTTATAAACTTTGTCTCATTGTCTCTCTGTCTCTCACACAGACACACACAAAACAAAACCAAAAAAACTTGCAAATAACTAAAAATATCATATATCAAAATTATCCAGACCCAAAGTCTACACAATTCTATGAACTTTCAGACAGCTCAAATAGGCTTTGGAGACAGTAGCTGTGAAGTTTCACAGTAAATTTTACACTTTCATTACCAAAAATATTTTTATGCACTTATCTGCTACCAAAACCAGAAAGAAAGAAAAAAGATGAAAGAATTGGAACTATAAAAACAATTAGCTTTAAATCCTCTTTCATATCTTATGTCTCTCTCCTACCTGCATTCAGTTCCCCTTCGTTGTAATGGGGGCTGGAGAGACGGCTCAGTGGTTACGAGCACGTATTGAGCTTGCAGAGAACCTGGGTTGAGAATCAAACTCAGGACCTCTAGAAGAGCAGCAAGTGCTCTTAACCACTGAGCCAACCCTCCAGCCCAATAATTAAGTTTTTGGCTTGAGCATGTCCTAGGCAGTATGTAGAATGCATTTATACTTTACGCTAATAACTTCAAGTTATTAGCTATTTAGCTAAGCTGCTAATTAACCGCTACATCTTATATTCTATCTAGCCAACCCACCTGGAGAAGAAAACCGTTCCCCTGACCTGAGAATCAGTATTGGAGCCCTGGTGACGGAGTGGGCAGAGTCAGGGTCCCGTGTCCTCTGCATTGAACCCCAATCTTGATGTCCGAGCAGACAGCCAGACAGAGAAAACACGTGCAGCAGAGAACAGGTGAGGATCAGTACAGCTTCGTCACCTCCCTACAGACACACTCTGTCCATTTGAACCTGGGGCTCGTCCTCGAGGCCTATCTTCTTGATGGCAGCTGGGGTGGGGCACCCGGCTTCTTACACTCCATTGAAATTGCCTTATGGCTTTTGATACAGGGGTAGCGCTTGGGATTGTAGTTTTGGTTTTGAATCTTGGTGTTTTGAGAGACAGAGCCCAGCCAGCCTCGAACTCGTTCTGTAAAGATGACCTTGACCTGCTGGTCCTCCTGCCTCCACCTCCCATGAGCTAAGATCACTAACACGCACCACGATACCAACTGTTTCTGCTTGTGTCTTCTTTCCTTAAATGAGAATTCTGCAGCAAGGGCGTTGGGAGCAGGATGGCATCTAGCTTGGTGTAAACATCAAGCTTCAGGTTTAATAGAGACCCTGCCTCAAAAATGAAGGTGGAAAAGAGGCACCCGACATCCTCCTCTGGTCCCCGCCTGTGCCTGTGCCTGTGCCTGCACACACACAAAGAATTCCAACCCATTTTCTCCCTCACCCCAAGTTTTTTTTCTTTCTCTAAAACCTCTGCAACTTTGCGGGGGAGGCAGGGGGTGAGGGGTGATCCGGAGCAGCCTCATCTCTGGGTTTCCATGTTGGGTGACCAACCCCAGTCCCCTGGCTACAACCAACTCTAAGATACAATAGGCTGAAATAAGAACTAGGTGCAGCTTTTGTTCTCTAACCCCCCAATCTGACTCAGGCCTCATTGTGAAACTGGGACCTGGTCTTACCCTGAATTCTTGCTCCTTCTCGCCCAACCCTCTAGCTCTTCACAGAGGGCCTGGGGTGCAGCCACAACTTTCCACAAGCAACGACAACCCTGTCTGGTGGCCACAGACACAGGATCATACATGCACCCACTGTTAGGTTTTGTGGTTTGTGCTTGGCCTCAAAATTGCAGTTCTGTTTCAGGCCTTTAGGAGGTGGAGTTTTGTTGGCAGAATTAGGCCAGCAGGGATGGGCCTTTGATGGTTATGCCCACCTTGTCTCTAACGGTGCCACACTTTCTTAGATATGTTGAGAATTCTTAGTGCCCTCTGAGTCTATCTTCCTTCGTTTATACGGTTTCCCTGTGAGGAACAGAGTGCTTAGCCTCCACCTCTCACACGTGTTGACTAAAGGTGTGTGCACATACGGGCAGAAAACTAGCTTACGGTCCTTTGTGTCCTTGTTACTAGAAACAAAGTGCGGTTGTGGAGGGAACATTAGAACACACAGATGGCTTCCTTTGCATAGACAGGTTCTCTGATCTAGCACTGCGCTTCATACTACACCCGTGTCCACAAGCAGTTGCTGCCTGGTCCTGCTTTGCCACCCTTGCTTCAGAGTCAGGAAATCTTCTGAAACCATGAAGTAAAATAAACCCTTCGCCCCAGAGACTGCTTATGCCAGGTGCTTTATTCTAATAACAAGGAAGGAAACTAACCCACCACACAGCCTGACATGGAAGCAGACTGCTGTACATGACCCCAGATGCCCAGGACCACTGGAGAATCACAGCAACCTGTGTGGAGGGCAGCTTGTACTTCCAGTGCCGTTGAAGGATTTCCAGTTGTGTGATTACGTTTTTATGTAAGGCAGAAAGAAATCCCAAACTCTTTGCTGTGATCCGTTCATTAAGGGTCCAAGGGGGAAAAATCCACTTTGGTGGGGGAAAGGGGAAAAAAAGGAAGGGAGGGAACAAAATAGAAAGAAAAGGAAGGAGGGAGTCTTGTTTCCAATCATGACTCTGCCGTTTCCTTGGACAAGTTACTAGGTGAATCTGAGGCTCCATTTATCTGTAACTAGAATAATGTATACCATAAAGAGTTACTGTGAGAATTACATGAGTTAGCACATGCTAGATGGGTCGTAAAGGGTACTCAGTGAGTAGCAAGCCTCTCTCCCGCCTTCTCTTCCCCTTTCTTCCTGGGACACAAGCATCATTGTAGCCTTTCAAAGCAGAGAGCTGTTTCCTCTCCTAACCACCCTCCACCCCCACCCCACTCGTTTTTCCAATCTTTCCCCTTTTCTGCCCCCACCATTCTAAATTTGTGGTGTCATTCCTCTGCCTCTGTGAGACCGTCTAACTTTCATAACAATTCAATCAAGCTCAATTAATGGAATTTTAAAGGGGCCTGGAAAATCAGCACTATATTAAATTATGAATGCAAAATCTAGAGCAAAACAAACCTCATGCTTCAGAGCAAAAGTTTATGCTTTTAGTATAAGGAAGCCATTTGTCCTTGGCCCCAACCCAACCCTACCTCCAGCAGCCAGATCCAGCTGTAGCCAACCGTGCAGATTCATTGCAGAAATATGGCTACCTTCCTCCATATTGAAACAGCTGTTGGTTAGCATTGGGAGGGGGAGGGGAAGTTAAGCATTTACCTGGAGATCTGGGGCAGGGTACAGTCTTCTTTAATGTCTAGGTAGGAGTTTAATCACATGCCACCAGGCATGCCTTAAGCAGCACACCAGTTTTGGAGGTGCTGGAGGAATGATTTTATCCTCTCACCATTACTACTGTGTATCTCACCTAAAGGAATTTGCTAAGCAATTAGAGGGAGAAGATTTCCAGACACAGTGAAATCCCTTCTATAAATTGAATTAGTCCACTGGCAGTTCTAAGATACACCAGTATATTAAAATGTGACTCCATACTGACTTCTGTCATAAAGACAACACTATTATTATTGTTGTTGTTGTTGTAGTTGTTGTTGTTGTTGTCTGTTTCAAGCTATAACCTCACCAGTCTCCTACACCCACTTTGCATGACTAATTTCAGTAGCATCACTGGACATTGACATCAATAGGAAAGTGTTTCTCAGTTTGATTTTTTTTTTCTTAAAGCTTAGATTCCTGTGGTATTGCTTATCCCAAGAAACCAAATTCTTTCCTGCAACTTGCAAGAACTGGCTCTTAGGGGAAATTAGCAACGCTGAGATGGAAATCTCCACGGCATTATAACAAGTGAGAACCTATTTATTTATTCTTCTTCTGGGAGTGCTGATTAGCCTGAAAACCTCCCAAAATGGCATCTATTGCTTCCTTCCTGGGTGGGAAAGAAAGGCAGCAAGGATTCAGCCTCTCCAAAACTACTCATCTTATATCGGTGATGCTTTGGCTCTTTGAAGGATAAATGACCTTTGCTCCCGTCAGAATGATGCCTGTTAAGTGATGGAAACATCAAATTGCCTAATTGCTCTTTATGGCTTTTCCAAGTTCCCAGAGCCATTTTATGAGTGGCCCTGTCTCCTCCTCACTCTGCCACTAGCGCCCTGGCTGTGGACTCCTTTGTCCCTCCCTCTTTAGTTCTTCCCTTAGCCTCAGTGCATGAGCCCTTCTCCAGAGTTCTGGGCTCCCCAGCAACAAGGGGTTTGGATTTGTCCCTCCTGCAGCATCTCCTGGGAGCTCCATCAGATGGCTTCAATTACCACCTGAACACAGATGATTTTCAAGCCTCCAACCCCAGCCTCGACCTTTCACCCTCTTTTCGGTCTGGTGTTTCCTTCTGTCTGTGGAATATCTCTACTTGGGTGTCCCACCACCTCCTAAAACTAAACATGTCAAAAGCCAGGCTCATTATCTCTCCACGTGCCCCTTCGTTGTTTCCCTCTTTCTCCATCAATAGCACTCGAGCTGAGGCTGCAATCCCTGGAGTCCCCAGATGGGCCTGAGGCCCCCATCACCTCTACCTCTGAAAGGTAGCTTTCTGCCCATGCATTCCCACTCAGCTGAACACCGTGACAACAGTGTGATCTCAGCTGATTTTCCTTCAGGCTTGTTGTTTTTAAAACTCTTCTTTCCTATTCATTCAACTGTTGACAAATTTTTAAGACCACTGGCACATTCCGGTCCTTAGAATACCTTGACATCAAGAGCTGGATGAACCAACAGCAAATCTGTGTCTCCCTCTGACTCACAACTCTGAATTACAGAATATATATCACTGCATATTTGTAAACCTCTTTTATTTCCTAACATAATTGATAGCTGTAGTTACCAATTACATAATGAATAATTAGTAATTAGCCTGAGAGGTTGGTGAAATGGAAGTTTTAAGTGATTACTCCTATTCTTAATTCTGATTTTCTACCCCCAAAGCCATCATCATCCTATGCATTGGACTTAGTTGGTGTCACTCTTTGTAGCCTCCTTTCTCTGTTCCACTATAGGACAATAATTACACACCGTAGTGACTTTCTTATAACACATCAGCTACATCAAGAAATTGATTCATGTGAGCTCATTGAATCCCTCAATCTCCCAAGAAGCAAGTACAAAAATCAGCGAGATTTTTGTAGCAACATTTCATTCAGACTGGCTTCCCAAGTGAGCGGGACTCTGATCTTTCTCTGGAAAGCACAGGGGTGGCTCGGACTTGTGGCATAGCCTCCCAGAGCTCTCAGTTCTACTTTTCCACAGTTCTCGCAGCTCAATTCATCTCTGCATGTTGGGCTTATCAACAAGTTGGCCACCTAACAATTTTTAAAGATGCTACCAGAAATAGTCACGCCAAATGCTTCTTCATTCCTGGTCAGGGGACATAGCAGAACGTATGAAAAAAAATGTTCTTTCTACCACACCTACTGAGGTGTGAATTATCTACACAGCCCTGGCACCATCTTCAAGGCAAGGTGTAGCAGGACAATGCTCGGCTGAGGCAAACCAGGGCTTACGTCCAAAGCTGGAGTTGGGGTCAGTCTCGCCGTTACACAGGAGAGCAGTGGGATGGCTGCACTGCATGCTCTCTACTGTTGCCATGAGAGAATTGGCCATCAGGAAGTGAGCAAGTGACAAAGGCTGGTTTCAAATGTGAGCTCTCCACACGGTCATGTTTTCTTCAAGGTGGCAGAGAAGCAGACCTCTTCTATGTGCCAAGGAGCAGAGGAATTTAGAAACAAACCGCCTAAGACACGGGCCCTGCAAGATTCGTTATTGGTGATGTTCAAAGAAGCATACATGGGCTTCTAGGTCCCTTGAATAAAAAGAAAAAAAATGATTTTCTATTCATCTCTTAACTATTTTTCTACCTATTCAATGGTGTTTGTTTATAAGAGCAAAAGTCCCTTCCTCCTGTGTTCTACTCTCTGTGCCGTCCACCTTACCATGTGTCTGTTAGTTCTTCTACACAAAGTCATTTCAGGGTCACAAGCCAGAGATATCCAGGATTAAGATTTTCATCGCTGGGGAAGCTGAGACTTGGAAATGTAACTGAGAAGCCCTTGACTAGAGAAAGGCAGACGTGGCCAGATGGAGAGGTGAAGCCTTCAGCTGGAGAAAAGAAAGGCGACCAGAGGAGTCAGCTTCTTTGACTGGAGGACAGCAAACAGCCAGGAAATAGGCCCATTGAGTACAGTGTAGGGGAAGCATGTTGAGGCATGGGCGTGGCTCAGATTAGAACCCACACGTGACCTCCTCAGCTGAAGGCTCAAGTCCCTTCATGTTCATAAGTCCCCAATGCCTAGAAAAATATTTAGAACAGAATGAAAATTCAATAAATGCTAGATAAGTCAATTTATTACTAATTAAATTTGTTATTTTCAATTTCATTCATGCACGCAATGCCTTCTTATTCCTCTCATTCTTTCACCCTCTCTGAGCTTCTTCCCACCTTTAATGACCCCTTTCTCCTTTCCATTAGAGTCTGGTATGCTCACCAGTAGGTACATAACTAGGCAATTATTTGCCTTTCCAAGAATATATCAGTAGCCAGTAGCTCGATGAGAAGGAGCAGAATGCCCATGATCTCCTTCTTTATCCACTTCTGACTGTTGGCAGGTCCATTTTCAATCAGATTGTATTCATTGCCATTTATGAAAAAGAAAGAATTCTTTGACTAAGGGCAAGAGTAGCACTTATCTATGGAGTAAACAAACATTTAGAAGGTGGTTTGACGTTATGTCCATTTAGCTAAATAACAGTAGTAAGTTCTTCCCTTGGTGTTAGATTGGGATTGATGGAAGTAAAATGGAAATAAAAGAAAGAGGAGTTTGGCCTGTAGAGGAGCAGACTGTCCTTCAACCTGAACAACGAAGGACAGCAGTCTCTCCATAGAAGTGGAGAGTGTGTGCTTAGGAACAGGGTACTTGGGTTTTGTATGACAGAGAAGCGGAACTTGGGGTGGAAGATTCCATCTGCAGGCCTAGTCTCCCACCCTCTCTGAGTTGTAGATTCTGAAGGTAATAGGTCTACTTATCCGGAGGTTCCCAGATTCCAGCATCCTGAAGAAGCTAGTGTGTCAGCCTTCCTGTTTAGAAATTCTCAACATACCTGAGGCTTTTGGGCCATTAACCCCTCACGTAGGGCCTAGCACCTCCACAGGTTTTTAACTTATAGTTGAATTTGTAGTACCAAGATACATTGCAACCTATAGAGCAGACCTGAACCCCGAACAGAGGGTGGTTGGTTACCCCTTCATAGCTGTGACACTGTGGCAGCAGTGGTCATATCTTGCCTGATAAACTAGTATTACAGCACACAGGGCTCATAAGACTGTTGAGGTTTTTCTCTTTCACAATCACCTTCCGGTGCTATAAAAGCTAGCCAGAATAGAGGAAACTTTCAACTCAGTCTCAGGGATTTTAAGTAATGGCACAAGAGAATAAAAGTTGTTATAGATTCATTGTAAATAAAGAACTAAGAAGGCAGAAACTAGAATAAAATTCAATTTGACTTTTATCAATATAAGTTAAAATATTTAGTAGGACCAGCTTACCACCTATGTCTAATTACAGTGTAGCTCAATAATTACATAGGACTATTATTATATATGTGTCAGGTGAGCTTTGCTATGTGTTTTATTTGATGACAAAGGCTTCACAGCCTATTGCTCATGTAAGGTGCCTGTTTGCGGAGCTCACCTCCTTCCATCTTACAGACTTTAAAGGCAATATTGTTCATTGACAAGGACTTCAGGTGACTCTCTCAGAAGTGAAGCTTGGTTATGTGAACAATCACAAAACACCAGTCACTAACACTACGGTCTCATTAAAGGGGTAATCTCGAGTCCTCACTATTCTCAACCCGTGCAGTATATTAAATAGAGGTGACCCTTTCTTGTGATGGACAGGACCTCCTACATTGTACTTTGCATTAAGCCCCTTCATACAAATTACCTGACCCAAAGGAGAAGCACTAAGATATCCCAGAGGTAAGACTTCCAAGAGCACCTACGACCCTAAAGCTTCTGAAATACAGAGAAGACGGGAGGCTGGCTGAAACGCAGGACTAAAGATTTTATGGAGCTAAAACACATAGAACTTTGAACAAAGGAGCATCTCAGCTGTGGCAATTTCTTCCAGAGATGGGGTGGGTGGTAGAAGCTATTTTGAGTGTTGGGGAAACTATCATCCAGACTCACTAGTTGCTCCTGGAATCAAGTTCCACCAACAAGTTGTATAAGGAAGTAGGCTGCCTCACAGAACAAGAAGCAAACAGGAAACAGGAAGAGCAGCTTCAGCATCCCCTGATGGCAACGCCTAAAGGGGGGAGGGGGAGCAATTAATAAAACTGAATCGGAGTTCTCACACAGAGTCACACAAGACTATCAGAGAGTGAGCTTGCTCCAGAACGGTAAGAAATGACATGTGCTCACGTCATGATTGAAGATTACTTCCTTTCATCCAGATTTACATTTTCTTCACTTCTCCTGGCTTAGGTCCAAATGCCAAACCCTAGCACTGCTCCTTCTTCAGATTCCCAGTTTCATGACTCAATACCAGATATCCTTCTTGAATGAATTTGTCTCTTGACTATTATATCTTATTATACCCAATGTAAATTATACCCTAGAACTCCGTAACTCTCAACTTCCTCCCAGTACCACTTCCAATGGGCCTTGGTAATATCTGGTCAGTAAAGTGAGTTTCAAGGTCTCCAGGAGCCAAAACTCTCTGTAGCTATTTACAGACAGTAATTGGTGCATCAAGCTCAGGCAAAGGCCTGTTATGGGCTTTTTTCTACCAAACTCAGAGAAATCCATCTCTTCCTAAGAAAGAGCAGGAAACACTGCAACTAATTCAGTCCTTAGCAAGATCCTGAGAAGGAAGCACGCACTAGTGGCGCCAGACCTGAAGATGGCCAACATTTGTCTCTGTCATGGTGACTTACAGGGGGCACAAAGGGATCAAAAAGACATCCAGATTCAGAGCTTTGCTCACAGTCACTGTGCAGTGTGGAGTTTCCGTTTTTGTTTCTGACCATGATGGCAAGTGCTACATTTTTTTCAGGGTCAACATTTACATTCACTTATTCCCAGTACCATGTTTACCAAGAAAACACCATCTAACTTTTGGTAGCGTGAACCAGAAAGCAGAAAATGGAATCACTGTAATTGAGTGTATTTATTCCTTATCCAGAATGAATCCTAAACCCAAATATAACACTTTCACTAATAAGGACATTTGCTCAAACATGTTTGTAGCAGCCTTATTTGTAATAGCCAGAAGCTGGAAACAGCCCAGATGCCCCTCAGTGGAGGAATGGATACAGAAATTGTGGTACATCTACACAATGGAATATTACTCAGCAATAAAAAACAAGGAAATCATGAAATTTGCAGATAAATGGTGGGATCTGGAAAAGATCATGCTGAATGAGCTATCCCAGAAGCAGAAAGACACACATGGTATATACTCACTCATATAGACATATAATACAGGATAAACCTACTAAAATCTATACACCTAAAGAAACTAATCAAGAGGGAGGACTCTTGCTAAAATGCTCAATTCCTATCCAGAAAGGCAAAGAGGATGGACATCAGAAGAAGGAGAAAAGAAGGAACAAGTCAGAAGCCTGACACAGAGGACCTCTGAAAGGCTCTGCCCTGCAGACTATGAATGCAGATGCTGAGACTTATAGCCAACCTTTGGGCAGAGTGCAGGGACTCTTAGGAAAGAAGTGGGAAACAGTAAGGTCTGGAGAGGACAGGAACTCCACAAGGAGAGCAACAGAACCAAAAAATCTGAGCACAGGGGTCTTTCCTGAGACTGATACTCCAACCAAGGACTATACATGGAGATAACCTAAGACCCCTGCACAGATGTAGCCCATGGCACTTCAGCATCCAAGTGGGTTCCATTGTAATAGGAACAGGAGCTGTCTCTGACATGAACTGATTGGCTTGCTCTTTGATCACCTCCCCCTGAGGGGGAAGCATCATTACCAGGCCACAGAAGAATACAATGCAGCCACTCCTGATGAGACCTAATTGACTAGGATCAGAAGGAAGGAAAAGAAGTCCTCCCCTCTCAGTGGACTTGAGAAGGGGCATGCATGCAGAGGGTAGAGGAAGGGAGGGATTGGGACAGGAGGAGGGAGGGAACCACAGGGGGGATACAAAGTGAATAAAGTGTAATTAATAAAGATTTTTTAAAAATACATTATAGTATTCTAAGGAATAATGGAAGTGTGACATATCTGTTAGGGTTGCAGTTGTGATATATTTGTAATTGCATGCAGTAATGCATTTTCCATATGTTTACATCATACTGAATTTATTACGATACAGAGCTTTTGTATCCATGAGCCATGTCTGAGAATCCAAATGGTACAGCAGACAGCCTCATCCACCCAGCCCAGGTATATAAAACCTCAATTCATATGCATTTTCATAATTTTGCAACCATTTATTCAATTGAAACAAGCCAAGTGTGTGTGTGTGTGTGTGTGTGTGTGTGTGTGTGTGTGTGTGTGTGGTGCACGCCACGCCAGTAATCTCGGCACTTGGGAACCAGAGGCAGGTGAATCTCTTTGAGTTCAAGGTTGGCCTGGTCTACAAAGTGAGTTCCAGGACAGCCAAAGCTACATAGATAGTCTCTATCTTAAAAAGATAGATAGATGATAGACAGACAGACAGACAGACAGGATGGATGGATAGACAGACAGATGATAGAGATAGATAGATAGATAGATAGATAGATAGATAGATAGATAGATAGATAGATAGATAGATAGATAGATGGATGGATGGATGGATGGATGGATGGATGGATGGATGGATGGATAGATAGATAGATAGATAGATAGATAGATAGACAGATAGTAAAATTGTAATAAGACTTGGACTTTAAGTCTTCCGTGGGCCTTCAAAGTTTCAGCTGCAGTGTGCCATTAAATAAACTTCTTCCCATTTGTGTCAGTTCAGTCCTCAGTAACATAACCCTCAACAAAATTTTGCAAGGAGAACACATTACTTTCAAGAAAGCATATCTCTCAGGGTCCAAGAGATTACTTGTCATGATTCCGGGTTCCCAAGTAAAGACCTCTACTTACCCAGCACATCTTACTTTGATCTAAATCACCTAACCTCCCCGTGGCTGCCTCATACATGTGGCTCCCAAATACATGAAAGAATGGGCACCATCCCTGCCCCCTCAGCTATGTCAGCATTATTGCCTAGAAGTAGCTGGTAAGTCCTGCCAAGATATGCTGTAGGCTTTCTCTAGGACGCAATCCTCCCAACTGAATTACTTACTCCAGAGTATTTATGGACAGTCTATAGGAATACGCACCAAGCTGGGAAAGGGCTACTTCGGAGAAAGGATTTGCAGGGGAAAGAGCCTAGGATGTTTTTACTATGAAGTCTTTGCTCTCCAGAACCGTGTAGGTATTAGTGTAAGATCAACGCACACATTTGTAGTTTTTTTAAAACAACACAAACTTATTGTCATAGTTCCAGAAGTTAGCAGTCCAAAACAGGTCTTTGTGGGCTTAAAAGCCGGTGTGAGCAGAGCTGGGTTTCCTTTGGAAGGCTGGCCATTGCAGCCTTCCCTAGCTACTAGAAAGGGCAGCTAGGACAGCAGCAGCCTCGGGGCCCGACACATCGCTGAACCTGTCTTCTGACTTTTTTTTCCAATTTTAAGATTGTACTGTCCCACCTATATCCTAAAAGACTCCCCATCACCAAGTCAGTCATTTTCACTTACCAATCCTATTTAGTATATTCACGGGTTCTGGGGACCTGGCTAGGAATGCATTTGGGGAACTAGTACTCTTCACAGTGCCTTGAGAGACATCATTACATTCAAGGCATTGCAGCCTAAATTACCCCATAGAAAAAGTGACCATTAAGTTATGACAACATCATCCAAACTAAAAAATCCTGCATATCTTAAAATTTAAGATTGGCAATTTTTTTAAAGATTTAAATTTGGGGGTTGGCGGGATTGTTTCTTTTGTTTTTGTGTGTGCACATGTGTGCGTGTGTGTGTGTGTGTGCCCTTGGAAAACAGAAGAGGTCATCAGATCCCCAAGAGCAGGAGTTACAGGGAGTTGTGAATCCCCTGATGTGGGTGTGGGGAATGGAACTAAGAATTTTCCGGAAGAACTGCAAGTGGTCCTAACTGCTAAGCCAGCTCTCCAACCCAACATTTGCAACTTCTAAGAGAAAAATTAATCAGTGATCCCAAATTAAAAGTGATAAAAGTGATTATGGAGTTAATAAACCTCAGAAACAGTCCGGTAAAATGCCATAAACTTCATTGAGTCTTCTCAGAAAAACACTTAAAGTTAACTACGTGCACAATAAAAGAAAATGAACTTAAACAGGTCGATTTGCTTGATGGGCAACTGTTCTTTACTTAGTTACAAATATCGAAGGATCTTTCTGTGTCTGCTTAAAAGGTGACTTGCTGTCCTCAGAACTTTGCGTTTGAGTCTGTCTGCAGCTAAAAATTGTCGGAGGCTGTGCAAAGCAGCCTGCTGTGTGCATTTTGGCACGCGCAGCTGAACATTTGAACGGAGCAGAGATCAATGGGAAGCCCGTTATCCCTGGGTTTGGCAAAGTGTTTAAACCTGTTTGGGTTTAAGTATTCAAGATGATGAAATGTTAGCCGGTCTGAGACAACTTCAGCCTTTTTTCAGGTGCAATTTCGACAGCTGTATAAAGGATGTACGCAGGTTTGGATGAATTCAAACACAGGTGTAAAAGATAAAAGGCGAGTGGAACTAACGTTCTATGGTCATCTTTCCATGCTTGGCCGTCTCGTTTTGTGTCTGTTGATTCCATTGCCCGTTAATGCAACATCTATCTTCTGACTCACCCCGAGACATCACCTTATTTTAATTTATTAGTGATAAAGGCTAACATTTTTAACAAAATTGTGCCTGGTTCTGCCTGAACTCACCTCTTTCTGTTCCCTGAAGTTTCATCCATCTTTTGTCCACACCTTCAAGTAGATACCTTCCCTCAGTCTCTCTGACCTATAGATGTATTAACCAGATCTTACAACAGTGCATCAAAATTATACAGCAAAATATTCTTTAATAATTGTACCACATTCTAACTCAAAGACAGGATTTTCTGCCCCCAGTAGAATGCAAGGTCTGGAAGGAGGCAGAAAACCATCTGTTCTGATCTGTGTCTCTCTAAACATGTTTTATTGACTGATGTTAAGCAAAAAATCAGCAGGTGCCTGAAATTTAAGCTTTAAATGCTTTGGTCCTATCTGGACTAGCAATGGATAAAGACTCAATGGATGGTGGTGCTTACATGTGTCCCTGACACACAGGGAGCAGGAGTGAACCTGTTCCCAAGAGTTGTCCTCCCAGCTCTACACTCACATGCCCCCACACTCACATACACACGTGAACACACAAATGATAAATCAATATTTAGAAGGATCTTACCTGAGTTTTATGTTATTTGTAATGTGAACTCAGAATAAGTCCAGAATAAGTCAATAAGATTAACCACCCATTCCCAAGGTTTACTAAAGCAAAGTCTACACCCCAAGTCCCCTATGGTCTCATCACTTCAATAGACAAAGGTCCTCCAGCAAGTGTCAAAGCCGCGCCAGACAGATACCCAGCACACGGCGCAGGGTCTCAGTAGAAGAGATCGTAATATGAAGACTGTGGCTCAAACTCTTCTGAAGAACCTAGGAGTTCTTTGGAGTCTTGTATTAGAAACAGGCCACGACCTGGGAGAGGGCACACTCAGCATACCTGTGCACCTATTTTTGGAAGTCGCAATTCTACACAGGAGGCAGGATCCTGGATTCCAGCTTAAGTCACCAGTTAAACAGTTCCAGAAAAACCCCAACTTCTGAGCCTCTCCTCCACTGATGGAGAAGTGTGAAGAATGAACTCCTGCCCACTTTACTTCTGAAAAATGTTGAGCGTTAGAGAAGACACCAATGTCCATGCTGTGTTATTGACTAAGAGGCACAAAATGATGAAATATTTTACTTTCTCATGAAGCTATGTTTGAGATACCACTGTTTTAAAAAAGAGAGGATTTAATTCCTTGTGAAGAGTCTACAATTATAAAAAACAAATTATATATTCTAAATTTACTTGCTGACTTTGCTTTTTCACAGCCCAGATTTTGTTATAAATGGAATTCTTAGCTACTAAATTATAAGACATTCCATAAGTATCCCTTTTCCATCAGTTTGTAAAAACAAGAAAAATCCCAAAGCAGAGAAACCACAAGAATGATGGTAATGATTATTTAAAACTTTTCTAAGGTTTTGAAAATTCTCAACTGTGCACCTTTTCCCTCTTTCTTCATAGTGAGATGTTATAAAACATTCATCTCATCTAACTTCTGAATTGCGCTCTCTGCTTAATTGTACTGGGTACACAAATCAACTTTAAACTCTTCCATAACATCACAGATTTCTGAAGACAAAACATTTAGAACAGTTGATTCATTGTTTTGGTTGGGGCTTTTTTTTCACAGTTAGAGCTGAAAAGGACCTCTCTGCCTCCATTCCCAGGTGAGAAAACTGAGATGCAGACTGTCCAAGGAACTCAACAGGATGTTGCGACCTCAGCTCATCACAGAGAAGCCACAGGCTGTCCTGGCTGCATGTTCCAGCCACATCCTCTCTCCCAGTCAGTGACGAATGGATCTATGTTAAAGAACAAGCAAAAGGATATGGCTCAGTGATAACATTTGCTGTGTAAGAATGAGGACCAACGTTTGCCTCCGCAGCCCAGCATCCACGCAAAATCAAGGTAGGCATGGAGAGCTGATTGTGATCCCGCTGTTGGGGAGGGGAAGGGAGGGATAAGCTGGCTGATTAGACTAGCTGAGTCAGCAAGCTCTGAGTTCAAGGAGAGAGAGACCCTGCCTCAACGTGTAAGGTGGAAGTGACTCAGAAAGACACCTGATGTCACCCTCTGCCACACACCCACATGCCTGCACACATAGGCACATGCACCCATATACATGCAAACACACGCAGAAACGTATGCACACTGCTCACGCACACACAGTAGAGACACAAACAAACAACTTGGCACCTCACTGAAGAATTTGCTAGGGTCTCGGCTTGCGTCTCATACCACTGAAGCTACTGCGCTGTAACAGTCGTGTTTTAACATTAAGTCCCACACTTTGCTCTCATCCAGACCTGACCAGCATGGAGTCACCTTCCAGACAGGGCTTCGTAGATACTCAAACTAAACCACTTCCGAACTCTCTCTTATGTCACCTCATCTTTGCTCTCCAATTTGTGATTGTTTCTTTGTACGTTCCTGCCTTCTAACACAAAAATGTAAGCTCTACAAAAACGGGGACCCTGCTGTATGCCTAATTCCTAGGTGCCCAGAATCCTTTCTGACACTGAGAACATACTCAGGACACATGAGTGAATGAAAAGCAAATGTAAAATCTTGGCTGCATTAGTGTATTTAACCACTAATAAGATTCATCCTATTTCTTGTATTAACTACTAGGCTGATCATTTGCTTTCTTCTGTAGTTATAGGACCTCCTCAGTTGTTCTTGGAAATAGGTTATTTCTGTCTTCAAACTTAGGACTGTTCAAATTGCATCAGTTTTTCCAGTTGTGAAGAAATCAAAACTTTTCTAGCACTCAGAGGAGAGGGGCTTTTCTCACCGGCTTCCTCCCAAGCTGGAATGTACCCAGCCCCTCCGATGCCTGCTTGTCTAGAAGGCCCTTCTCAAAGTGTTCTTTTAAAAGCTTTCAAGAACATACTAGTGCTTTTGGGGTCAAAGCTATTGTAAAATAACGCGGGGTGGATGGTGGGATCGCGGCGGGGTGCAGTGGGCTTGGGCGAGGTGGCCACACTGAAGCAAGCAGAAAAGACCGAAACCTCTCGCCTACTCGGTTCCTCCAGATGTGGTTAAAGCAGCCACTGTCGATCCTCTTTGTCCTGCGTAGATTCGCTCAGTGGGCCCACGTGCGGGGCACTCCTCTCTAGGAGCTGAGAGCGCTCTGTGACAGCGTAACAGTAAACGGTTAACACCATCACTGGCGTTCCACGCTGGGGGAAAGCAGCTGAGCTGAGCGGCCCTCGCTGCCCACTGAGGCTGGGCTGGAGGATGAGGTTCAGCAGCACCTTTCCTTTTGAAGTGGCCCCAAACCTTAAAGCCTGCGCTTCATTTGGAAAAATCTTCTGCTGAAACCACTTCCCATATGCACCCCATCTGGATGACTATAATCTAGTCTCGCCTGCAGCCAACCCGCAGTAACGATGCTGGCCTTTCATCTCAGATCCCCAAGCCATAGACAAACACCAATTAATGCCCCCAACACACCTGGGATGTAGGGAAGTATTTTTATCCGCGTCTCACAGAGGAGGAAATCCAGACACCAAGAGGTTAAATGGCTTGCCTTGGGCCACGGAGCGAGCTAACTGCAAAACTTTCCACTGACACTGGGCCTTCAGAGCCAGCTGGAGCTCCGCGACTGTGAGGCCATCCTTCATGAAAAGAACCATCGCTAAGGTCGACTGGGAACGACTTATTCCCCTCTCTCGTTGTTCGGCAGGCTCAGGAGGTAAGCTGGTTTCCTGGTAAGCATGGAGACCTGACTTCAGACGCTAGCTCCCACGGAAAAGCCCGCGCCGTGGTGTGAGTGTGCGAGGACCGCGCTGCAGGAGCAGAGACAGGTGGGTCCTAGAAGCTCACTGGCCAGCCGCCCTAGCCAAATAACGTTCTCTGCTCAGTGAAAAACCCTGCCTCAGAAATGAGTTGGAGGGCCCCTCCCCAGGGGCTCTCCCTCCCCAGCGGGCTCTCCCTCCCCAGCGGGCTCTCCCTCCCCAGGTGCTCTCCCTCCTCAGCTCCTCGTCCCCAAATCCAGCCCCCCAGTGTCGCTCTCACCTCTGTAGCACAGCACCTGCTGCAGCCCCCTCCTCTCTACTCATCGCACGTGACTCAGTCAGCCCTTCTCCTGTAACCGTCCTCCCCAACCACGCTGTTATCCCAGCCCCCAGCTCCAGCAGGCTCTCTCTGGGTACACAGCAGGCCTGCCAGAGAAGCAAGTAGGCCAGCAACGCAGGGAGAGGCGCTTCAGACCTTCCCTCTCTGTCCTCTTCTCCAAATCCAATCACCCTGCCTCACCTCAGCTCTGTAGCAGACTGTTACGGCTTCTCCTGACCCTCTGCCGCCTACCCAGGGGACTAAGCAGGTCCTTGTGGAACACCTTGGTTTACTCTCTCCTATTGGACCCTTCTACCCCCGCCCCATTCCTAAGTGTCAGCTCTCAGTACCTAGGAACACATCTTCTATGGAACCCCAGTGGCCACATTTGTCAGGGTTCCAGAAGAATTCGGTACCAGTAACACACAGCCACAACTCACCACTGTGAGAGTTTTCCATTAGAAAACACTTCAGCAAAGCAGCTGACACAACATTAACTCACAAAAATCAGTAGCCCTATCTACAAATAACAAATAGAGTCAGAAAAAAAAATCAGAGAAACAAAACCCTTCACAATAGCCTCAAATAATATACAGTAGCATGTGTTAATCAAACAAGTAAAAGATCTGTATAATAAAAAACTTTAAGATATTAAAGAAAGAAATTGAAGATGACATCAGATGAAAAGCTCCCCCCCCCATGGGTCAGTAAGATTAGCATAGTAAAAATGTCCATCTTATCAAAAGCAGTCCACAGACTCAACACAATCCCCATCTAAATTCCAGCACAATTCTCCAAGATCTTGAAAAGATAACATCCACCTCATATGAAAACACACACACACACACACACACACACACACACCAAAATATCTAAAACAGTCCTGAATAAGAGCTGCTAGAGGTATCACCATCCTTGGGGTTCAAGTTAGAACAGAGATATAGTAATAAAAATGGCATGACTCTGCCACAAAGACAAACATGTGGAGCAATGAAATCTAACTGAAGACGCAAACATAAACCCAACACCTCTGAACACTTGATTTTTTTAACGAAGAAGACACACTAGAAAAAATGACAGCCTCTTCAACAACTGGTTCTGAGTAAATTAAACAGCTGTATGTAGAAAACCTCAAGTAGGTCCATACTGCACAAAACTCAGCTCTAAATGGATCAAACACCTCAAGGTAAGACCAGATAAACTGAACCTGATGGAAGAGAGGCTGGGGAGTAACCTGGAGCTCATTGGCATAGGAAAGACTTTCTGAACAGAATATTACTAGCACAGGATCTAAGATTAACAATTAATAAATGGAACCTCATAAAATGGAAAAGCTACATGGCAAAGGACACTGTCATTCAAACAAAGAGGCAGCCTACACAATGGAAAAAGATTTTTACCAATTGCATATCCAACAGAGGAGTAATATGTAAAACATGAGTAACTCAAAAAAACTAGATATCAAAAAATAACCCAAATAAAAATAAGATGCAGATATAAACAGAATTCTCAAAAGTGGAAGCTCAAAGGGCTGAAAACACTTACACGAATGTTCAATCTCCTTAGTCATCAGAGATACGCATAAAAACTACATTGAGATTTTCTTTTATACCTGTCAGAACAGCTAAGGTCCATAAAAACAAGTGCTGCCTCATGCTGGTGAGCGTGTGAGGTAAAGGAAACAGTCGTGCTTGGTGGGAGGACAAACACCACAGCCACCGTAGAAACCAGTGTGCTGTTCCTCAGGAAGACGGGAATCAATCTACCTCAGCCAACTCTACCACCATTGGACCTCTGCCCAAAGGATGCCCAAAGAGACACTTGCCCAACCACATTTATTGCTGCTAGAAATTAGAAAGAACCTAGGTATCCCTCAACAGAAGACTCCATAAAGAAAATGTAGTGCATTTACACAATGGGGTGTTACTCAGCCATTTAAAAAATTCAGTCATGAAATTCTCAGGTAAATGGATGGAACTAGGGGGAAAACAAAACAAAACAAAACAAAACAAAACAAAACAAAACAAAAAATGTCCTGAATGAGGTAACCCAGACCCAGGAAGAAGACAAACACGATATATATTTGTTCATATGTGGATATTAGCTGTTAAGTCAATGATAACTAAGCTATAATCCACAGAGCTATAAAGTTCACATGCAGAGCAGGGGGGAGCACAGATTGATGTCCCTAGGAAAGGGAAATAAAACAGTTATTTGTGGGTGGAGTACCGGAACAGGAAGATCGAGGGGAGAGGGGAGCAGGAGAGGGAGAAGAGGGAGGGAATACAGGGAGAGAGAATTAAAATGGAAGGCCATCTGAGGGGTAATATGGAATATCTAATACAGCAGAAGCTTCCTAAAATATATGCATATATTAAAGTGATGTAAATCATAAGGGAGACAGGCCATCTCTTCTTCAACAAATGAAGCTTCCAGCGCTGAGACTGGGCTAAATCTGAGTGTTGGCCAAGGGGGTCCCATGGGAGCCTCCAAATAGCCCAGGATGTTTCCAAGGCTGTAGGTTGCTCTCCACAAACTGACAACAAGGCCCCGTTTCTGAAGACAACACCTACGCAGCTCATTGAACGTGAGGAAGCTGAGCCGGCGCCTACACAGAGCCTTCACCCCTACAGATAGGAGGGCACTCTGCAGAGTACCAAAGGGGAAACATCACCACCAACCCCGCCCCAACCCTTTGATCAGCAATGATGTCCCGACCTAAAACATATGCTAATGCAGTGGTGGCACGGATATCATGCGAGTGACCAGCCAACCTCTGATTTGTCAGAATGCCCCTCCACGAGATGGAACCCAGACCTGACTGTGCGGACACTACAGTTCTTAAAAAACAAATAGTTCTAAAATGTAGCAATAAAATGACTACTAATGACATCCCACTACTAATGACATTCCTAGATGGCGACCTTGTCCAGTCTTCACCAGAGAAGCTTCCTCCTGCCGCAGATGGGAACAGACACAGAGACCCACAGCCAGACTTTACACAGACAGTGAGAGACCTTGGAATACTCAGACCGAAACAGGATGTCTCCATCAAATCCCTCCCCTCAGGGCTCCAGGAACCCTGAGGAAGAAGAGGCAAAAGGAGTGTAAGAGCAAGAAAACAAGGCCCTCTAAATCACAGTACAAACTCATGGAGACTGAGGCAGCTGGGGTCCTAGAGCAGAAAGAAGTGGATGTGTGTCCCCGTCATTAACCTAGACGCTATGGCCAATTGATAACCACTTGCACATGAAAATTCATTTTTCTCAAGTCTCACCGGGGAAACAAACCACTCTTAAGGGCCGGCTGCCTGGGCAGCAGGAGATGGCCAACAGGAAATGCACTCAACAGAATCCTGGAGGCTCCTTGCCTCATAGTGTCCTGTCTCGGCTCCTCTTTTATTAAAAATAAATAAATAAATAATTCTTATCATCTGTATTTGGTTTTATTTTCCTCTCGCTTTTTACAGGTCCTTCACATATATGTGTTTTCCAGTTTAGCATTTTTATGGTGTGTGAACAAGTGGGTTATTTCTTGTGCCTTCTCTTGGGCTCTTCTTCTTCAATTTGTTTTATTCGATTTCAGTGTGTTAGTTTTTGTTTTATTTTATCATATAAATTTTATTTTATTATTACCCCATAGAGGCCTGTTTCATTTTTAATGAGAGTCAAAAAGGGATGAATCTGGATGGGAGGCAAGGTGGGGAGGTGTTGGAGAAGTAGAAGGAGAAGAAACCATAATCAGAATATACTACATGAGAAAAAAAATCTATGTGCAACCAAAGGAAAAAATACACAGAAAAAAGTAAGTTGTGGGTGCTGGAGAGATGGTTTAGAGGCTAAGAGCACTGGCTGCTCTTACTGAGAGGGCCCTGGGTTTAATACCCAGACCCATATGGCAGTTCACAGGCATCTGTGACTCCCAATGCCACAATTGAGGGGATCCAATGCCCTCTTCTGGTCCTCAAGGGCACTGCCCATGTTACACATACATGCAGGCAAACACTATATGCACATAAAATAAAAAGTCACTTGATGTCAATCTCTGGCCTACACACACACACTCACACACACAGTGTATAGAAACAGTGACAGAATTTGAATTATTCTTTTTTTTCCGTGTCTTTCCTGTCATTATTCAGTCTAAATGGAAATAAGCAGTTTGCTTTATCCAAACTTCAGCAATTAAAACTGTATTTTGAGCACCTATGTGCCTGGCGCCAGCATGTTGAGCCTAGCTTTCATCTTCTTTCCAGAAAATGAAGTGCAATTCAGGAAAATAGCCATTGCAACTCATGGGCCACACCGATATTGGAGACTGATTAATGGTGTCTTCCCACTTGTCTAACGGATGACAAGACACCTCAAAAATTACCAAAAGAATAAAAGGGAGCTATCACGTGATCATTGCATGGGTACCAACCCACCCTGGTACCTCAAGTCCTCTCCCACTGAGGCCAGACAAGCCAGTCCAGACAGGGGAAAGGGATCCAAAAGCAGGCAACAGAGTCAGGGACAGCCCCTGCTCCCATTGTTTGAGATCCACATGTTGGCCAAACCGCACATCTGCTACATACGTGTCGGGAGTCTGTGTCCAGCCCACACATGCTCTTTGGTTGCTGGTTCAGTCTCTGTGAGCCCCCATGGACCCAGGTCTTCTTGTGGTATCCTTGACCCCTCCAGCTCCCTCACTCCTTCCTCCCACTCTTCCACAAGATTCCCCAAGCTCCATCTAGTGTTTGGCTGTGGGTCTGCGTTTGTTTCCATCCACTGCTGGATGAAGCCTCTCAGAAGACGGTTATGCGGGTGAGGATATGGAACAAGGGGAACACTCCTCCATTGCTGGTAGGAGTGCAAACTTGTACAACCACTTTGAAAATCAATCTGGAGGTTTCTCAGAAAATTTAGAATAGATCTACCTCAAGACCAAACTAACTATGCCACTCCTGGGCATACCCAAAAGATGTTCCAACATATCACAAGGACATTTGCTCAACCATGTTCATAGAAGCTTTATTTCTAATAGCCAGAAACTGGAAACGACCTAGATGTCCCCCACTTGAAGAGTGGACAGAGAAAATGTGGCATTTGCACAATAGAATACTACTCAGCTATTAAAAACAAAGACATCATTCCTTCCATCAGGCAAATGGAAGGAACTAGAAAAAAATCATCCTGAGTGAGGTAACCCAGGAAGCAGAAACACACATGGTGTGGACTCCCTCATAAGCAGATATTCTCCATAGTACAGGATAACCATACTGTAGTCCACAGACCCAAAGAAGCCAAGAAGGGCCCAGGGGAAGATGGTTGAATTTCACTCAGAAGAGAAAATAAAATAGTCATCTGGAGTTAATGGAGGGAGGAAACTGGGTGGGAGAGGGGGTTGGGAGGGTAAGAGGTGAGAATCAGGTATGGGGAGAGCAGGGAAGGGTAGAGGGGAGAAGCGAAAAGAGAACAGAAATCGGTACGAGGAGCCATCTCTGGGGCAGGGAAGGCTCCCAAGGGTCAATGGGGGTGACCCTAGCTGAGACTCCTAGCAGCAGGGAGCCTGAAGTGGTCACCTTCTGTAGCCAGCTGGGACTTCCAGTGGAAGGAGGGGGACACCAACCCACCCATAAAACCTTCGACCCAAAATCTGTCTTGCCTACCAGAAGCATGGGGTGAAGATGGAGCAGAGATGAGGGAATGGCCAACCAACGGCTGGCCCAACTTGAGGGACACTCCGTGGGAGAGAGCCACCCCCTGACTCTATTAACAATACTCTGCTGTGCTTGCAGACGGGAACCTAGCATGCTGTGCTGTTCTAGTAAGCTTAGCTTGCTGCTTTGCGTTGGAATGCTTTCCTTGGTCAGTTATTAGTTATTTTCATGTAGAAAATGGTTGACTTCTGACCACTAACTGACAAGGCAGCTCTACTTCTGGAGCCAAAGTAAAACCCAACCTTGCCCTGACCTTAAGGCAGCTACAAGAAACAGTGGAGGAAGGGATGCTGTAGAGGCCAACAGTTCTCAACCTGTGGTCGTGACCCTTTGGGGTCGCCTAAGACTGTTGGAACAGAGACACCCCTCCTCTGTCTCCAGGCAGGTCCATCCACATGCAGATAGGCCCAGATATGAGTACCCAGTATTGTATGAAAGTGTCATGGCATTAGTGAGGACCACTGCTGTAGATCCTTTTGGGGTGGAGGGTGAGAGAAGATGGGTACTGCCATTAGGAGTTGCTAGCTGCCTGGCATATCATTTCCCCTCTGCTTCTTCCTTAATAACAAGGCCAGATTTTGCTTAGCCAAGTTCACTTGGATTAAATAGCTCCTTGCCTCTCTTCTACTAACCTAAACAGTGGCTGGGGAGATGCTCACAAAACTGCTCTGTGATTGATTCCAGGAAGGTTTCTTTGAAGATCACCTGCCCTCCGCCTCTTCTCCATTTCTACCACCTAGCTCTTTGTACCATCTACCATCAGACCACCCAGAGCATCTAGGTAAAAGATCGGCTGCCAAAACATCAAAGCAGAGTGTCACACAAATTAACTGCAACAAAACAAAACACTACCTAACTGCCTTAGTGAAACTGGGGTGTGTTTCATGTGTACTCATGATTGTCATGGGATGGTTGCTTAGTCTGAATAATGTTCTACAAGATTCACAGTCAGAATTAAATGTGACTACATATAATAAAACAAAAGAATCGGGGCTTAAACACAGAAACTTTCCTGTTGGAAGAAAGTTTCTAAAAGCCACCAATGCTGGTCCAGTAGTCTAAAGAACTGGTCACAAACTCAGACCCCTACCCTACACAGTCAGCCCTAGAGAGACTTTAGATATGGTTCAAGACAGGGTAGATCTCCAGGCTTTATGTCTGTCCAGACAACTGGGAGAACAGAGGGGAGAGAGACAGTCGGCTCTTTGCTTTAAAGGTTGCCTTGAGGTACAAAGCATGTGTTTGCCCCCATCCTCCTCTCCACTTGTATACATGTGGCTCTTCTTAGCTGTAAAGAAAGCTACGTAGCCTTGATTCTGATGGCTGTAAAATAAGGAGATTTTATTGCCTCGGGAAATTTCCAGACCCCCTGCCACACCAACAACATCAAAAGATGATAAGATGAAAACACAGGATATAAGGAATCTATTTTCCTGGGCACAAGCACTGATGGTTTTTAAAATAAAGAAAAAAATTACTGAACAAATGAAAATCTCAGACTTTTTAGTGATGGTCAATGGACACTTTGTCTTTGGTAGGGACTTAACTAAGGCAGCCCGCCTCCATACGGCTCAAGGTTCTTCATTATCTCATGAGAATGGCCTAGAAATGCCGTCACCTGCTGATTTACCTGAACCAGGTCTTCACAAAATGTGCATGTGCCTGGTGATGATAGCAGCATCTGTCCTGGCATATTTTCAGTTACTCAAAGCCAGTTTTCGATGCCTGAGACTGAAGCTTTGGCTTCACTAGGACTTAGGGGCTCATGGGGAAAAACAAGGAGAAAGTAACTTCAGTGAGTTAGAGTTAGGAAGTCACCAGACCAAAGCATTTTCAATTACTTCCTAGAGTGATTCAGGCAGTTGAAGAGCAGCATTAGACTGGGGAAAGGGAGAGAGCCAAAGATGACAGCAAGGGAAGAAAATGGCAGGCACAAAAATTCAGGTGGGAGCTGATACAGCATTGAAGATTAAGTTCACCATCTTGAAAGCTTTTCTAGAGTTAACTATGAATAACATATGTAATTAGTAAGCAAAATACGCAAAGAGAGAGCGTTCTATTTAAAGTGGAGGAGACTGGTGGGGACTCCAAAGCGACGTGTTCACAGTCTGGCAGCATTTTGTTTGCACTCAACAAAAGCAATAGGAATTGTATTCTTTGAGCTGGACCGTTTCTCTGTCACTGTTTGTGAAGTTGTCTTAAATTCACTTCCAGATTTACTGTTTGCTTTCGCCTTCTCGCCTAATAACAAGTATGCTGCTATGCCTGTCCCTCACTTCCTCCTTCATCAGATGGTATCTCTGAGGTAGACGATGCTCCCTTACTTTCCCAGAGGAGGAACCTGTGAGGCTCAGAAGGGTTAGATAGGTGACTTGCCTAGGGTAGCCCAAATAGTGGCAGCAGAGACAAACTCCAAACCTGAGAAGCTAGGCTCTGGATTCCCTGCTCAGTGCCTACCCTGACATCACTTGGGATGGGTACTTGGGAGGTAAGTTAATGATTTTCATAAAGATCAAAAAGGGTTCCTGACTGGGCCTTACTTTTCGGATTCTTTTCCCAGTAAGACTGTGTGGGTGACATCAGTTTTCACTGCTTCCTATGTGCCTTGTGGAGGCTGGCTGCAGATCCAAACTCACCTCCTCTGGACAGCAGGTGAGGCGTCAATGGTGTCACCTAGTGGTGAGAAAGAGGAACTTGCTCCTCTGACTCCTTTTCTCCACCGTTCCCTCTCCAGGACCTGTTCTGGCAGGTTGAGCCTTTGAGTCATCTAATTCTCCCATGTTCTCATCTTCTTTAGCTCCCTCTCTCTCTCTCTCTCTCTCTCTCTCTCTCTCTCTCTCTCTCTCTCTCTCTCTCTCTCTCTCTCTCTCTCCTCTCTCTCTCTTCTCCCATTTAGGGAAGAGCTCTCTTCCCTTCATCATTTATTTCACTAGTCAAAAAAGTTACCTGGTCACCTAGGGAACAGCAGGTTCTGGGGTCAGACACAACTGCATTTGAATTCCAGATCCATCACATTTCGAGACTGTAAGCAATGGCACACCTCCTCTAAATAGACATTCTCAGATCTATATCGTAGAGACAAGTTGCCTGCATCACAGAGTTTTAAGAAGCAGTGAATTAAAATAAGCTTTTAGGACTGTCACTTATCCTTATATCACCACAAACGCATAAAGCAGATGTTCTGCTGTCTGAGGAAAAAAGGCCAGGCTTGCCAGGAAAGTCAGTTCTACTAAAGGACCAGTATGTGCAGTAACTAAACCGCAATGTCCCAGCAAGTCCTCACAAGCACCCATCTAACTTGATGGGCTTCTTGCTGTAAAGGTATGATAGTTCCCCTTTACAACAGACAAAATGGGCTCGTCTTAGCTCTGACCCTCACTGACAGGCACTGCCTCCATGCAAGTGTCTGATAAATTCCGAAGAGCCATAAGATAGGAACTCCAAGTAGAACACATTTGAGTTTTTCTTAACAAATTTTAGGACATCTCACAAAATAAAACAGAGAGGCACACGGGAGAAAAATGTTAAAATCCGCCTGGCCCCGAGAATTGGTTACTTCCTTCAAGTGTAGTGTGGATGTGTGTCAGCTCAGGTTCACCCATAACACACACGGCAGAATCGGCCGCAGGAGCCTAAGACAGGGCGGCGGTCAAAAACATATGGGTTGGTACTTTGTCATTTACCAAGCTCTTGTGAGATTATTTAAAAACTAAAAGAGGTTCGTCTTTTCAGAAAATGATGCTGGGGCAGGTGGCCATCCATGTGAAATGAACTCATTTTGACCAGACTTCATAGCACTATAAAAAGGAATCAAAGATAGACCATATGCTTAGATCTCAGAGACTGAATGATGAGCTTCGGGAGCATGACATGGAACAAGATCTAGACTCAGTGAGATGGAGAAGACAGTCCAGTCAGGAAAGTGCTACCTCAATTCTTTCTCTCTTTAAACCGAAGCTCATGCCAGTACCGTAAAGACGCTCTTGGTGGTCTCTGCGCCTTTCTCCAGACGTATCACATTCATTACATTTCTCTTTTCTATTCACCATTGCTCATCCTTTTAAGTGATATGTTGGGACCAGTGGCCAGACCTAGCCATGGTAAACTTCTGGAGCCAAGGCGCTTCACCAAAGCTGGCGGCAGCTGCAGACAGTCTTTGGAATTGTTCTCGGGGTCATTATCTTCCCTTTGCTCGACATCCTAAATTCTAAAGAAAGGCTTCCCCTGAATAATGGAACATTAACTGATAAATATTCTTTCAGATTTATAGAGGCCAGAGCCTCTGGTCATCTTAAATTATATCAGAAAACTAATGTTTCTAGAGAGAAATCAGGAAATAGCCTCCAGAAGGTAAATAAAAAGACAGGTGTCTTCCATGAATGATGGAGAGCTGTTCTGTAGGCAGCCTTCCACCTGTGTCCCCTGCCATTTCTTTCCCTCTCCCAAAAGTCCTTTCCTCTACACGAGTTCCCCTGGAAAGTGCTTTTGTGGGGACGTTAGCACCCATCTTTATTACTAGTGTGCCGGCCCTTGAATAAACCTAACTTCTTTCCCACCAATTATTGGCTCTCTAGGATTGGCTTTCAACCAGTGAGCAGATGCATTTGGGTTCAATAACATTTGTTTTCTTAGCAGCAATTAACAAAAGAAAAGCAGACTACAGCTCAATAACTCATACACAGATAAATGCTCCTTCATTTCCAATAACATTGCATCCCAACGAACACATTCTAAGTTAAATCCTAAAGCAGATGTTACTAGCTCACTAGCTGGGCATGGTAGCTCAGCAGCCCTGAGCACGGTAAGGGTTTGCTTGTTTACTATCATGACTGTGTCACTGATAGGAAGTGGCAGCTTGCTCAAAATCAAAGGAGTACGATGCTTCGTCTCATCAGCTTTGGAAAATGTCAAATTCAAAATGCAAGGCACAGCTTCTACTAAGTACACATCACGTTTCCACCAACTTAAAATTGATGAACCACAGGTCAAACCATCAGATGCAGGAGACAATCCATAGCTGGGAGCTGCCCAGGGCATAAAAAGTCTCCAAGCTGCAGTCCCCCAGGTCAGCTGTAAATACTGTATTGGGGTGAGTCAAAGGAAGACAGAGTATAGAAATATGTAGGTGACCAGGAAAAGCAAGATGAATAGGCGTGGTGGTTTAAATGAGAACTGTTCCCCAGAGTCTGGGGCATTTGGACACTTGGTCCCCAGCTGGTAGCACTGTTGGTGAGCTAGTGGAATCTTTGGGAGGCAGAGCCCTTCAGGAAGTAGCAGGTCACTGGGGGAGGACTTTGAGTGTTTCCAGTCTTAAAGCACTTCCTGCTTGCTTTCTCTGCTTCCTGCTTTTTTTTTTTTTCTTTTTTTAAGATGTGAACTTTCAGGCTCCATTTCCTGTTGCCACACCTGCTCCATGCTGCTGCCGTGTTCTGCCATGATGCTCTCATCCCTCTGGAACTGTAAACCCACGTACACTCTTTCTTCTGTGAGTTGCCTTGGTCCTGGAATTTTGTCACAGCAAAAGGAAAAGTAGCTAAGACCACATTGGCTTTGTACACTTGTAGGTTTGATGTATGAATATGAGCCAGTACCTCTAAGCCATCCTTCTCTTCCTGCTACAAAGAGCTGTGGGGATACACCCTTACAAATGACGACGGCTTTAACATGAATGTTGCCAATTCAACAATAACATGTACTGTTCAGGGCTTCTTCTCTTGTTGGTCTATCAAAATCACAAGCTCTGGTTAACTCTTAATCCAAAGAGTCTGATTTCACAGTAATTTATATTCCAGGTTCCTATCCAAGCAATGGAATACTATAGTTAAGATTCTTGAGATTGGGGGTTCTCTAAAAGATTCTGTTGAGACATTAGAGATGCTAACCAGAAAGAAAGGACCAGGTTCTGTGGCAATTGCTACCACAATCAGCAGCATAGCAAGATAGCAGTTAGACAATGTCCCCCAGACCAGAGCTGAGAACACATTTTAACAGGGATTTTAAAGAAGTCATAACATATGCTCGCTGTCTCTAAGAGGGTAGGGACCCAACAAAGGGGCCAAGCCTTGGGAGAGGAGAGCAGCCCATAAGAAGCTCTTGTTGCTTCTGGATTGGTCATAGTTAACAGTCCAGAAAACTTACTCCTAAACTAGGTCAGCTACAATGTGTGGTATAGTCTGTCCGGTTTGTTTTTCCCACAGTTGTTAACTGGTTAGTTGCCTTTTCCCCCTCCCCCTTAATGATCCATGTAATTAAAGTTAAAATGAACCTAGAGATTTTTCTCTCCCAACCGTTCAGCAATAAAATCCAGCCATGGGCACATACAACATAGGTGAATCCAAATGCATTACTTTGAGTGAAAGAAACCAGACTTAAATATTACATAGTCTGATTTCATGTATATTACATCTTAGAAATGTTGAAATGGCAGGAACAAGGCTGCATGTTCTGTGTCTTGATTTCTGTGGTTATTATACAATTACCATGCACTTTTCAATATTCCAGACTGTGTGCTAAAAGTGAGGACCTCTGCTGTACACAGACTATGATGAAACAGATGTGACAGTGTGCATATATTCTACTCCACGAAAAGGAAAAAACTGCAAAAATTCGGTTTTAATTCACACAAGCTGTTATAATTTACGTTTTGTCTATGTCCTGAGGGCTGTGTGGCAAATGTTCGGCACCAGTCTGTGCTGTGACGAGGATGCAGTGGAGCCTTTGGGAGGTAGCATCAGATTTGAAAATGTGAACACGACCTTGAAGTGAGTATAAAACCCAGTATATTTCTGTCTCTCTGTCCTCCTCCTCCTCCTCTCTCTCTCCTTCCAGGTCAGCAGGATGTGAGCAGCCTCCTCCCACACATTCCCACTGCTCTCATTCTCTGTCCTACTACAGTCCTAAACACAGAACCAGTAAACCACAAGCTTTAAGACCAGGAGCCAAACTAACCTTCCCGTTTTTAAAATGATTACTCTCAGGTATTTTGCCCCAATGACAAAAATATTTCCCAAATAGAAAAAAATATATGCATATCTGTTATAGTTACTAAGTGATTTGCAAAGATACTTCTGATATGTTGTCAAACAAAGATGTCATAAAACAACATGAGTTTTCTAAGAAAATGATACACAGAAAAAAGTCATAACTGGAGGATTTTGCTAGAATGTTCAGTGTAGAGGAATTTTAATACAGTAACATGGCTACTCTGACTGGAATACAAACACTCCTTTAATCCCAAGAGACAGAGGCAAGCAGACCTCTGAGTTCAAGGCCAGCCTGGTATAGAGTAAGTCAGGCAAAGAAAAGCTTACGTCCAAGCATGGTGGTACACACCTTTAACCCCAGGATGTAGAAAACAAAGGCATGCAGTTCTCTGTTCTGTTGAGGGTGAGTCAGTGAGTTGAGAGGCAGTAAGTTGAGAGGCGGTGCAGTAGAGCGGAGTTCATGGCAGTTCAGTTCATGAAATTCAGAGGTAGTTTTACTGGGAGAGTTTTACAAAGACAAGTTGAAGAGAAAACAAGGTAGACACAGGTAAAGCCAGAAGGAGCCAGGGAATGAGAAGGATCCAGAAGATTAGAACAGATTGCCAGAATTAGTTTGAGGCCAAGCAGAGCAATTCAGTGAGAAACTGAAAGAAGGCAGATTAAATCATTCAGCATGGAGAGGAGTTTGAAACAGCCAGCCAGAGTTCAGAAAGAGCTAAACACACACACACACACACAAAGAGGCGAGCTTCTTCAGCAGAAAGTCTCAGAGACTAAAAACATTCTAGGCCTAGATAAGATTGTATGGAGGCTAGAAGCTTCCAGGATTAAGCCTAGATTAGCAGACAGAGGCAGTAAGCCTCCGAGATGACATTTAGAAAAGGTGAATAAAAGTTACTTTTACAATTCAATGTTTTTTGCATATAAATGTCGACAGTCACCTCTTTTGATCCTGTGTGTTTCTGTGCATACTGTAGAGTTTTCCCTTTCATTTATCGTCTTATCGAGTCTTCTGTCTTTTTCCTTATTCTAGTGATTCCTTAGTCTTGTTGATCTGGTTAATTATTTCAAAACCTCGACTCCGCTTCCTTGACCTCTTTGTTCTCTCCGCCATCTTGCATACTTCCTCCGGCTCTCTGTAATTCCCTTCTCCTGACGTAGGTGTGGTAGATTCTTCCAGCCCTGCTGCTGTCAAATCAGCTCACTTATGTTTCAACATTTTTTCTTACAAATTTATGACTATAAAATCTTCTTTTGGGACTCCTTTTACCACAGCCTTTAAAATTTTAGAAGGTAAGCCAGACATGGCGGTATACCCCTTTAATTCCAGAACTTGAAATGCAGAGGCAGGTGGATCTCTTTGAGGTCCAGGCCAGGCTGGTCTACTACATCGTGAGTTTCAAGTTAGCTGAAGTTACATAGTGAGACACTGTCTTTAAAAATAAAAATAAATAAAAAAGATTTTAGGTGATTTTTTTCTTTCCTTTTTTTTTCTTCTTCTTCTTCTTCTCTCTCTCTCTCTCTCTCTCTCTCTCTGTCTCTTTTGTCTATATATTTGTTTATTCTCCTCTGGCCAATTCACCCTGTGTAAGTCTTGTGTGTCTAATTTCCATTTTGGTAATGAAAGTATCAGAAAAATCTCGAGCTAGGCCATGAAAATCCATGTCATCTCCTTGCCTCTCTCACTGCACACTGGTAAATTAGATAACTCCTAGATGTTCCTCCACATCACAGCTTAACAAAAATTATCAAAGCAAGAAATACGTAGTTATATTAAAATAATTTTATTCATTTGAAAATGTGAAAACAGTGCTAAAACACTTTCAACCTTTAACCTGATACACCCTTGTAGTTAAAAGCACATTAAGAAATCATTTTTTAATGATTTGTACACATCAACTCTAAGTTTCACACAGATAAAGCCATGACAATCGAAATCAAGCAGGGTGACTATCAGGGTTATGGGATTTGTTTTTATAAATAAAAGCCATTTATTAACTCAGACAATATTAGAGTTACTGGGAAAAGTAAGAGACCCATTCATCACTTCCTGAATTGCTACCAGCTGGCAATCAATCTTTTAATATGTGAGCTGTTTGGAGGACAGTTCAGATGCAAACCTAACTATTGCTCTCTTACACACTGTTTCATTGAAAAAAAAAAAAAAAAACAGTCCGCCAGCCCTCCAGAGCCTGATGATGAGACCCTACTGCTAAAGCAGCAAGTACTTGAGTCAAAGAGTATGGAGAAATCAAGCTGGACTCAGCTGAGACCTCATCCCCACTAGCTAGCTTTCAGGATGCTGGAAGGTACTATGCAGATTACTGGAGGAAGAAAGTACTCATTAATTTCAACAAGCTGCAAACCCTGCAAACTACAGCTGTCCTGGGGAGATGTGCCCACTGGTGTAATAGAGCCACTGATGTCATAGAAGTAACCAACCACATTGGGATTGGAAACAAGACACTGAATCTGATTGGAACCCATATCTGGCACTGTTAAGCGGGCAAAAACCTGTGGCTAGATAGGCCATAGGCTCTAGGGAGTGTCCAGTACTATCCTGCTAGGTGGACATAGGATGAAAACAACTCTTTCTAATTCATTGCTAACCCTATAGATCAGAACACCTCTCAGCCCTCATCAGGAAAGTTTCTCCTTGCAGTTAACAGAGACACTCAACTGGCCAGCGTGCAGAGAACAAAAGACTTGTGGAATGTTCTGCTCTCAGGAGACAGACACATCCCGCCTTTCCCCACAAGGCTCACGGATCTTTACAGAAGAGGAGGCAGAACGACCATGAGAGCCACACATGACGGATAGCATGAACGAAAGAGCTCTTGCCAGACACAACAGGTTAGGTGCACATTCCAACTCGCTGATTGTTACAGCTTGCACACAACCTGGACAGATCAAGGCAGACAAAACCCCAGCACGGGGGAGGGGAAGGTGGGCATTGAATCTCCCCAGCAGCTGAGCACTGGCAGCGCGTGATAGCTGCTGGGAGAAGGAGAATCTTTAACGATGTGACCCTTGGTAGGTCTACCAGGTGCCAGGGCCCCACTACCAGGACTAGTTGGATAACACAAACTAGGCATGATGGTATGGGGAAGAAAACTCAAAATTTGGTGGGAGGGGGTGTGTGTGAAGATGGTTGTGGAAGGAGTTGAGGGTGGATATCTTCAAAACAAAGTACATGAAATTCTAAACAAGTAACACTAGCAAGAAAAGCACTGCTTTTAAACCTAGCCAGAGGAAATTTAAATCTTTATCCCAAACTTCACGTCAGCACTAGACCAAAGTCTTCCTGATTCTCAACGAGGGCCTAGTGCTGGCACCCTGTGGGAGAGTACAGGACAACGCGGAGACAGGCTGAGCCACAGAAAGCACAGCTGCACTCTCCGTTTTCATCCACGCTTGCTGAAATCAACCAACTTTTTAAAAAATCAAGATTGAATTTAACCAACTCATGTTTTTCAACTAGAAACATGAAACTTATGGCAGATGATACTTTCTTTAAGCATCTCCCAGGGTAGATGATAGATTTTCATTGTCCTGCAGGCGCTGTTTTACTTCTGGAACATTCTAGAGCTACCAGTGTTGATAAATTATCCTGACATTCTTATATCCACTCTCCAGAAATATTTGCAGTCAAGCTCAGGAATGGAGGTGAACAAAAGTGATACACTCCTAATTCTAAATTCCAAATGTGCCAAGAATCTGCTGGGATTTATTTGGGTCAAGATGCTGCCTTAAGCCTCCATTTAAGGGAGCCCTAAAGCCAGATGGACGTTGAAGCAAACAGCTGTCATGTCTCCGAGACTCTCCCTGAATGAGGAGCTTGTCTTAGCACATTCAACACAGTTTTTCGTGAAGACAAATTGGGGCACAGATATAATATATACAAAATAGTTTAAAGAAATACTTAGAAAGAGAAAGATAAAAATGTTTGACCTCACTATGCCAAGATAACCAGCTAAGTGTTGCGTATAGTGATCTCCAGGCTTTTGTCTGTGCATTTGAGAGTGATGCATAAACTTTTCTTAAATTAAAAAACAGTATGTAATCCTACGTTATGAATACACTGTTTACTAACAATAAAAATCACAGAATTTTTTTTCAGGACAAAAACCACTGAACTAGCCAAGAACGAAAGCAGAACGAACTCCTATAGGTGAGTTTGGTGATTTTATAAAATGTTTATAAATGATTTTATAAAATGTTATTTCATAACGTAATGAATTGCATCCTGATTATTTCCTTAATACAAATATCTAGAAGTGAATCAGTTAAATAAAAGGGTCTTCACCTTTCAAAAGGTTTTAATGTTTTTGTGAACAACTGTGCTGCTCATCCTGCCTTCGCAGGGTGAGACTCCTGTCTTCCCTATACTCTTCTGTTGAGAATAGATTTCTCTCCAGAAAATCGGAAGGTGTGGAGGAGAGCCCATATTCTCTGTTGGGGTTATACATCCAAAATATAACAAAAGGGTAAAATGACTAGCCATGAACTAGAAGATATTTTTATAACACAGGTAACTGAAAAAATACTAACATTTTTAGTGTATAAGGAATATCTATCTACGAGTCAATAAAAAGATAATCCAATAGAAAAAAATGAGTCAAGTATGTAAACTAGAGCAACTCAAATAGCCTATAAATATCAACAATAAATAAATAAAAATTGAGGGAAGGGGGAGAGTGGAAGCATAAAGGGGGGAGGAAGAATCAAAGAGGGAAAGGAAGGAGTATGGCAGGAGAGGACAGAGGGATGGAGGGAATAAAGGAGGAAGGGAAGGAGGGAACAAGGAAGGGATAGAAAGGATAAAGGAAATATATGAAAGAAAGGAAGGACAGGGGAAATAATGGAGACATGGGAAGGAAAGAAATCCCTCATCAGGAACCAGCTGAAGCCTCTGCAGCTGAGAATCAAGAATTCCAGCACGATTAGTATTTGCTAAAGCCTTTCTCCCTCCTATGCACAAATCTAGTTTTCTAGGAACAATTTACAGTAAAATATATGTATGCTCTCAACACTTTATGAATCCCTAAGGGTTCCTGGTTTTACCTTATCGTTACAATCACATCTAAGGTATCTCTAGAGTCACCCTCTAATCTTACTTAGCAAAAACAGAAAGCACAAAGAGAAGTACATTTCTTAGCACCAAAATGGCTAACATTTAGCTGTGACTCTCCCCTGAGAATCCCATACCCACACATGGGTCTGTCATATCTTTCCCTAAGCATCAATCTTTCTCTTAACTTAAAATCTATTCTTAAAATCTATGTTTGAAATGCTTTTTCATACAGTGTGACCTTTCTTGGAGAAGCTCACATCTGTGTGTTTCCTTTTCTCCCTGATCAGTTTTCTTTCTGTTTTTAGCAAACTCCAATTCCGTTTCATACCAGCTTGCCCAGAATTCTCTTCTACATCAAAGACAAAGATTTAGTTTTTGCTTTGTCTTGTTTTGTTTTGCTTCATTTTGTTTTGAGACAAGGTTTCATATATCTCAGGTCTCAAACTCACTACAAAACAAAGGATTATCTTGAGCTTCTTATCCTCTTGCCTCTACCTTCCCATTTATTGTGTAACAAACTTTCACTACCACACCTCGTTTGTGCCGTTCTGGGGTCAAACCCAGGGATTTGTGTTTAGTAGGCAAGCACTCTGCCAACTGAGCTATAACCTCATGCCCATGGATATAGTTTTTCTGGAGTTGAGATCCCTAAAAAATCAAGGGACCTTTCTCAGTCTGCTATGGGCAGCAGTGTGGAGCTGTCCCTCTGTCCTTGCCATTGGGGACAGGGGGAAGGAGAATAAAAGAGAGAAATGGAGACAGGGACAGTGAGAATGGAGACTGAAAGAGGAGAAGAACAAAAGAGGAGAAGTAGAAAAGACAGAAAGGAGGGAAAAGAGGGAGGTGTCAATCTCATTAGGAGTCAAGCAGACGTGAATAAAAACAATGATAAAACATCTGACCCAATCACACCACATTTGCGAACATTTTAAAGTCAGCCAATACTAATCAATTACCTGGGAAAACTGTGACATAATCAGAGTGTGATGGCTAATGTTAATGGCCAGCTAGATAGAATCTAGAATCACTTGGGAGAGAGCCTCTGGGCATGCCTGTGGGGATTACCTCCCCTTCATTCACTAACGTGGGAGGGCCTGCCCACCGAGGGTGGCACCATTCCTGAACAGCTGCTGAACAGTGTAAGTGGAAAGAGGGAGCTGAGCAAACGGCACTCACCTGTTGTCCTCTGATTCTTTACGGGGCGTTTGATATGACCACCTGCCTCAAGCTCTTGTGCTCACTTCCCACCGTGGTGGGCTGTACCTTGAAGTAAGAGCTGAAAGAACTTCTTTACCCTTAAGTTGCTTTCTCAGAGAATTTTATCATAGGAAAACAAACTAATCTACACATTAAAAAAACAACACGTATTTCTATGTCTCAATAACCCCATGAATGTGTATCCCAGAGGACAGGAATATTCACAGTAGCATTGTCTCAGACTTTCGGCAACCTTGTGGGTTCTTTTTCGGCCACCCTTCTCCACTCCTATATCACAATTCCAAGCCCCCAACACTAGGGAGGAGAGAAAGAAGGCTGGGGGTAAAGGGGAAGTCAATATCATTAGACTACTTCCTGCTGTTTAGAGGCTTCAAGTTCGTTGGGGCGACTTTGATCTTTGCCATCAGGATATCCAATTTCTTCTTGTTGTCACTTTGTTCACAACCTCTTGGCAAACCACAGCAACTGTAGCAACCACAGCAATCAAGGCAACCAGCCAGCCAGTGGCACCACTGCCCACTCTGGGCTCCAGAGTTTATATGCCTTCTCGAGAGTCCCCAGAATTTCAAACATCATTCATGTGCAGAAACCATCTGCCACTGGCAAAATCACACACCTGCTAGAGCATGAGGCAACTCAAAGGCAGGTGCAGGGATTAAAACAAAATCATATTCCCATAACACTTCTGTGTTTTTAAAGAAACCAAAACTCTCACTACATTGACTAGTGATAGTTATTTAAAAGTCTTTGTATTCAAGAACTAGATAACTATACAACTGTAAAAATGAATGATCCATAGTTGTCTACGTCAACATAAATAAATCTTGAACCAAAGTTAAACAGAATAAGCAAGTCTCAGAAGAATATGCTCAGGATTATTTCATTCATTTTGAGTTCATGCATATTCGTAAGGGAGTGATGCATTGTGAAGTTATCCATAAGTTGACGAGAAATGAGGAAGAGAAACAAGGTAACAATTAACACAGTTAATGATAGTGTTTGCTTTTGGGTGGAGAGAATAGAAAATGACCTGAGGGGCACACATAAACTTCTAAATTATTAGTAACATTCTATGTCTTAGTCTGGGTAGCAAATACACCTAGATGAAATTTTCAATTGTTCGTGAAATTTCAATAGGTGGATGGTTCATGGTGCCAACTACCATTAAGAACAAGAGGCACTGTAGCAGATGCTTAATTCTATGGGCTTTTTTCCTAGAATGCTAACAGATGACATCTTTAACATTTGAATTTGTATTTCCTTTGATTACATTTGTGTGTGTGTGTGTGTGTGTGTGTGTGTGTGTGTGTAGCAGGAGGGAAGCACATGTGTGTGGCACACGTGTAGGGGTCAGAGGGCATTTGCTATAGTGGTGCTTTCCTTCCACCATGCCCAGGGATCAAACATAAGTTATCAGGCTTGGCAATAAGCCCCTGCTACCCACTGAGCCTCTCACTGCCCCTGAATGTATACTTCTTGGAAATCAAAACCAAATCAAGCAGGCTCCAAATTCAGCTGTTCCAATAGAAATGAGAGATTCTGGATGTGCGAAATGCACTGGTTATTAAGATGGCATGTTTTCCTGTCTGGTAAGAGAACTTTACTTATGGAAAGAAAGCACGAAGCCCAGGTGCTCAGCAGAGTGCTCTGCGGTCTCACCTTCTCCAACTTGATTTTGCTACAATTTCACAACGCTTGAGAGGACCACATTCTGCTAGCACCTGGGCACACTGGTGTGCATACACAGTGAAGTTTAGTGGAAGGCTAATGTATGCTAAACAGCTGGCCCAGCTGCCTGATCCCCAGATCTGTGACCAAGCCCCTGACAATGTGCCACCAAGCAGAAGAGTATGTACACTCACTTAGGAGTGTGCAGGGAGTGGTTGGGGCATATTACCTTTTCATATGCAACAAACTGTAACTAGACAGCTGAGAAAAGGAAGGTGAATACATCAGCAACTGAGAAAGACTGTCTTGATGGGATTTTAATGTATGTTTTCTTGTGAACACTAAATACATAGCAGAGGAACTCAAACGTCCACCTCTGTTACTCCTCTCACTGCTTTAACATGTGTGAACTCCACCGTTGTGCTTTAAGCATGTGGCTTTTAAGATCACCCCCTTTACTAGCACTCACCTTGGTGTGTGCTTTTCTGTCTGCCTCATGACACTCCTGTAGTCAGGGACTGTGTCACGATTTATAGGAACACACAGAGGGCATCCTTTCTGCTAGACCAATTAAAACTTATTTCCCAGCCTTGGTTCTAAGTCTTCCCTGGCTGGTGAGCTCTGCCTCTGTGGCACCGCCACCATCAGCATTCATCTTTGTTACATGAGCCCACGCCTACTCTTTACCACACAGCTGGATGTGTGATGCAGGACTGGCCAATCAGACTAGTCCTTGGGACAGGTGCAATGCTTGATTCAGGCCTAGAAAAACACCCTACACCAGGCTGGCGGTGTTCTCTGCAAAGCTACAGAAGATACTTCCCAGGTACCCCCTGGAGTTCCGGTGCACGGATAACATGAGTCCACATTCTAGTCGTCCTCCGGCTCAATTCCTGAAGATGGACTGGCCAGGAGGTACACAGCATGTTTGGTTCTAACAGTGGAGCTGAGCTCTTAGATGCAGCCATGCTGGAGGCAGGCTCTGTTCAGGGATCACTCGGTTTTAAGAGGCAGAAGAGCTCCTTTGTGCCCCATGGACCGCCTCATACAGCCTCCAAGGCCACTGGAGACACTGAAGCAGAGGGGAGATGTGTGGCTGCAGCATGCAAGCCTCAGAGGCACAGAATAGACCAGTTTGCTGAAGAGAAATTCTGCAGCAGTCTGGGTAGTCAGAAGCCAAGGCAGGCGCATAGCAGATAGAAGTGAGCCAGAGTGGAAGTCCCACCTCTCCTAGCCCTTGATTAAGAAATCCCTGCAGTATCTGCGCACATATCTTCACTGACAAATTAATATAAGGTGATCTGGGTACGGACCTGTGTTGAGACTTTCCCGTTTCTCATGCAGCATTCTTTGAAGTTCCCAGTGGCCCCATCCTGGAAACCCATGAGAAACCCAAATAGAGAAGGTGGGCCTCCTCCTAACCTCCTTGTTTTCTAAAGAGAAGAGTAAAAAACTCCACTCTTTAAGGAATGAAAACCTAAAGAGCCTCAGAAGCAAGAGCTCCCTGAGATATTGACTGTGACCTTACATTAATGTAAGTCAGATGTGGGTGAGACTTAGACAGCTTTATCTTGAAACACCCCTATCCCATCTATGGAGAAAGCCCAGAGCTGTTCCTAAGATGGTGTGAGCACTTATGATCCTTGTTATTGTGATAATGCAGAATGCCTTCTCATTTGGTATAACCTTCTCATCTTCCAATCTAGATAGGAAAAACATGGTTTAAACAATAACTAGGAAAACACAGAAGCACGACAGACTCACATGTGCGAAGATTGTCACTGTAAAGAAAACGCTGTTTAACGTCCTTCCTTCCTTGATTCTCTTCCCTCGACCCCCTACTTCCCATCTTCTTGACATTAGGCTCCCTATGATTCAGCTACAAACGCAAAAAGCTATGTTGGTAATCCATCAATAGCTAACACACAATTCTGGGTTTATTCCCTAAAAGTGTATTAAATTAATCTTCCTACACAAAGCAATCAAGAGGAGCAAGTTTATCACTATGAAATGTTAAGAACCAAAGAACTATGGTACAGTGGCAGGTTCTTACAATCTCAGGTCCTGAGAGGCTGCTGCTGCAGGCTTGCCACAAGTTTAAAGTCATTCTGGTCTACAAGGAAAGTCCAAGAACACCTTGGTGTTCTGTGAGCCATGACAAGAACCAAAGAGAGCAAAGATGTCCCTGGGTGTGGGCATCTTCCCTGTGCCTCCAAGTAATGGCAGCTTTTCAACAGAGGCTAGAGGCTCAAAGCCTTCCACTCTGGGCTCGCAAGTGTGTGGAATACGTGCTGGGAAGACCAACAGAAGACAGTGACAGAAACCAATGTTCCCAGAGACGTCAAGAGCTCCTGCACCCTTAGCTGCTCCCACTTCTCATTGCCCTCACCCCTCCTCTGCAGCGTAAACAATCCTTTCTGGTTTTATCTTCACCTTTATGCTTTCCTTCCCCCCCCTTTGGTGTCTGGCCCACAAACAACCAACAACTGACCACAAAGACAACATGGGGAGAAGAAGCAAGGCTTTAATTGGTGAAGTATGACACGGAAACGAAATGACTCCCAGTTCCTCCTCATGCACCTCTGGCACAAATTCCATAGCAATATCAGCACTGGAAACAGTTCTGACCATCTGTCAGAAAACGTTCTGATTATCAGCACACAACGTATGTATAATCCCTTTTCCATGTTGCCCTTCCTTGAAGCACCGACTGTCATTCGAGATAGCAAGAGAGTTTAAAAATAGGTGTGTTAGAATTCGACTGAGAACACAGTCTTTCACGGTTTATGTTCACAAGGGAGGTAACTGGCAAGGGTGCCCTGCATGGCCTTTCACAACTGTTTGCTCTGTGATGGTTTAGACCACAAGCTGAGGTATTTACAGGATTATGTTTATCAAGAATTCGCCAGTGTGAAAACGCTATTAAAGCTGAGCATACAGATTCATGCAAGATGTGTATCACACACACACACACACACACACACACACAGTCACACATGTTGGTCCTCCAGCAGCTGAACTTCCATTTTGATAAATAGGGGCTGTTTTGTTCATTTACTTCTGAATCTTCCTAAAACACGGATAGGCAGATAAAGTGTGTAGAATCATGATGTGTGTTAATCCTTCAACAAATATTAATTTATTTGATGATCATGGAAAACAAAATAAAGGGAAATAAAAAAGACACGATTTCATAGTTATCTTCTAAGTTTCCTCAGCCTGGAAAATATTCAAGGGTGTTAATATAAGATGCTTCAAACTGAAGGCACCTGAGAGACATTTCCGTGGCAGATCTGCTCCTGCCAGGAGACACCCGGCCTCTACAGTGAGCTCCTCAGGGCCTCTCCAAGCGGAGCGGCCTGGCACGCTCACAGATCGCATCTCATTAACATGTGTTTTATCTCGAGAGTCCGGGTTGATTGGTAGGCTCTCATCTCTTTTTGTCAATTCTGATCAAGAATGTGGTTTTGAGGTTGGGGGTTCCGAAGCTGCCTCGGCAATCAGAGCCCTGACTGGTGACGTCTGCAGTGGGAGGGAGGAAAGAGAGGTGCAGAGTTCCACATGTCCTCACAGGTTTAGGGAACACCCCTGCTTGGTTCCTGCAACTTCCTTCCTAACACATAGATTTCACGAGGTCTTGATTTCTTTCCAGAATTTAAAGTCATCAGACCTGCATTATAGATCAACCACAGCATAAAGGTCTCATATCAATTGATGGGATTTTCTAGGTCCCTCCATCTCTTTTCTTTCTCTGCTTCCCACCTGGATCCTCTATTTCTTTCCTGTTGCTTTCCTTGTAAATGGGTTTTTAATTTACTACCTCAACAAAAAAATAATGTATAACCAACAAAATAATGCAACTACTTGATAGCCACAAGAACTCACTTTGAAGGTTACCATTGAAGATAGAGAAAAGCAACAGCCGTGCCCATAAGTTTGTGCTGTTATTATTATCTGTGGAGTTTTAGCATATATTAATTATACATAATGGTGGATTTCATTACTTACATTTTCAGAAATGTATAGCATATATTTTGATCATGTAACCCCTCATAGCCCTTTCTCCCATCTACTGATCCCCTTTCATTGTCAGCTCTTTTCTTATTTCTTATTCTTCCCTTCTGTAACCCACTCAGTTTAATTAGGTTTGGTTACATAAGCAAAGATGAGGACATGATTTACAGGAGTATGGACTCCCTAGCAGTGGCTAGACCATTAAAAAAAATGTCTCTTTCTCCCCAGTGTCCACTAATTGAAAAGTTTAGATGGAGTCTTGGGACTGCCCTCCCTCTCTGTAACAGAATGTTGAAGGGGCCAACATTCTGCAGGCCTTTCACGGTTAATCACAGCTGTTGAAAGGTCAAGGGTGTAACAGCCAGGTCATGCCTGAAGAAAGTGTTTGAGAGCATGGCACTCCTTCCTCCCCTTCTCTTATTCTTCCCACACCCGCTTTCCCAATGTTCCCCGAGCCTGGGAGAAGATGCTACAGAGATCCCATTTAGGGTTGGGCTTTCAGCAGCCACCCAGCCCTTTAATCAGGAAGTGCTTCCCACTTCAGAACTAAGCCTCTCTTATCAAAGCTGATAGCAGCCCTGATCTGTGGGAATAAACTAAAATAGCAAACCAACCATAGCAGTTTCCATGCTGGGGCCCATGGCCTCCCCAGCCACAGGCTTTAACCAGGTTTATAGACAAAGACATGAACTCCCTCCCATAAAATGGGCCTCGGAACCACTCAGAAAGCAGGTGGTTACCCCCATAACAGACTTGCCACTATTGCACATGGTCACACCTTATCTGGCAGTCGTCAGTATATCCCAGGAGTTTGGAGTGCTGCACATCTATTCTGAGTGATATTAACCAAGCAACCCAGGGCTGTACCAAGTGTTAGCTTTCGTGAGAAATTTTAAGTTAAAGTCAATTTGCTTTAGTTAAAATTAGGCTCTAATCAATCAGCAAAATAACTAATAAAAATGGCTGTCACCACACCATGTAAGCAGCTGGTCAGAAGCAGAACGTTCCATTGCAGAGAGAAGAGTGGAGTTTCCCCATCTGTGCAGTAGCAGCATACCATCGTCTTTCCAGAAGGCTCTTAGGAAGAGCGACACATGTCATTTGCTGCATAGCCATGCTGTCCTCAGCATCTGTTTCCTGTACAATACACAGCTTGTAGTTTTTATTTTTCTTGTGTTGTTTTCTTGGTTTATACACTGATATGATAGACATACTATCATATTCTTTTCTTCTGCTTTCCTTTAACCTAAGTTCCGAATTTTCTGGTCAAGTATAATTGAAGTTAACCAAATTCTAACAGAAACTTGCTGTTACTGCCATATTATTGGACACATTGCTATTAATCCATATAACCAAACACATTGAAAGACATAAAAACCATTTTAAAGCATGGGGCTTGTCTAATAAATCATAAAACAAGGCAAAGAAGCAGATGTTTAGTGTATGGTGATGGACCCATTGGATGGCCCTCAGAGACATCACAGTAAAACTTCAGTATTAGCCACAGCATTATGCTGTAGCTCTTGGCTTTTATACCCAATAAGATTTCTTTTGCAAGAAGAGGAAAATGGCACTGTGTAGCATGAAAAATAAAAACAGTTTGTCCCAAAGGAAATTTATCTTTTTCAATGGGTCTGAGTTTTCCAAATCAAACCAACCAAATAGAAAGGCTTTAAATGGCTTTAACTAAACAGCAATAACCTGAGCAATTTGTAGCTTTTAGTTAAAGCGCTCAAGATGAGAAGAGTAAGCCACTGTCCTCCCTACTTAACATGTGTGAAGGAGGGGCTGGCGTGGGCAGGGCCATCTGCCCAGGCACCATGACACTACGAAACATATATGTTGCTCATATTTAAACAATGTTCTAAGATGCACATTCCTGAGCTGGGCAATGCAGGGATCTGGGCTCCAGCCTATCACATTAGTTGGTGAACCTCCAGCATTCGTGGTTTTAGTATGACATCTGTCATCGTGCTCATTAAAGATGACAGGAGAATACATGTGGTCACCAGATTCATATTTGTTTCTGAAAGAAAGCCGCATCCTTTAATTACGCCTTACCATCTTATTGCTCCAATTATTACTACAACTTTGAAATGCTTCTTATTTGACACTGGCTTTTTAATCAAGAACAAACAAGACCACACACCCCTGGTTGGTATATTAAAAACACATGTCTATTATGATAACTACCCTCGTGGAAAAAATGTCTAGTGAAAAGCCAAAAGCCAAACAAACTGATGGAACCAGACGTAATTTTAAACCATTTATGGCCTTCTCCAAGGCTGCCTGGCTTCAGGCTCAGGCTCCCAACCCCTCGGAGCGCTGAACACGAAGGGCTGTGACAGCGTCTCCCAGGAACTTCACTTTAGTGTAGAAAGGTCAGAGTATGATTCTGATTTCAACTTTGCCACAATTAAAAAACAAACGAGAACTATATAACTAAAAAGAAAGATTCACCCATGACATACTTCTAAAAAAAAAAAAAAAAAAAAAAAAAAAAAACAAGTTTCCAACAAACTGGCCTTTATCATGATATTACCAAGTTTTCAATTTTTTTACCAAAGGTTTTCTACGATTAGTCAGACAGTATTGAAAACCTGTTGGCTTTTATGAAAGAACAACTAGATGCTAATTAGGAAATCTGAGTGTGTGTCATTAAGTTATTAATATGTAAAATTCATAAAACACTAGGAAAATTGACATTGTTGAGGAAAATTCAGTTTTTACAAAGGCCTGTTGGAGCTATTGCAACAGCCCCCAAATAATACACCCTCCACAACAAGATACAAAAGGAAAGAAAGTAAGTGAAGGACAATGAAACCAACAGAAGACAGCAGCCAGAGTGAAGCGGACTAGTAGCAGTGCTGAGATGAAGCTCCACTGAGGACATGGTTCACTTGTGAACCTCGCAAGACTAAATGGTTCTCAGTGGAACTGTGGTCTAAGCACTTGGTTTTCACTTCAGATGCTAGCAAAGACTGAAGAAACTCTAGACTTCCCAGCCAAGAAATGGAAAGCAGACAAGGCCCAGAGAGCCAGTAAAAGGGGGGAAGCTGTGTAATTTAGTGACACAGGTGACAGCCATGGGAGTTGTCTGGCTGTGGGCGCAGTGTGGAGGAAAAGAGCTACACAGAGTCAGGATGCTTAAATTATGAGAATGAATGAGTGCAGCAGATACGGCCTGCTCCCAGTAAATGTTTGCTAGAGTAAGCTGAATAAAAAAGAATGCATGAGCCTAATCCCAGCACTCAGGGAGTTCGAGGCTAGCCTTGTCCAGGACAGCCAAGGCAACCCAGAGAAACCCCACCTCAAAAAATATAAAAGTATTTTTAAAAAGAATGCAAAAAATAACCAAAGGCCATGCCTTAGCTAACACCCTCAGTTATGAAGACAAGTCAACCAAAGGAACCCAGAAGCCATTTCAAAAGATACAGGGGAAAGAAGAAAAGAAGAGTGGCAAGGAAGCCATAGTGAAAGAATGTTTAGGAAATATTCATTTGCACCATCTGGAATAACGGAACATATGGAGGATGTGTTGTATCTTTTGGGGAATGTGGTTCAAAATGTCCTCTGGAAGGAACATGATTCTTATAACTTTACCAAAGCACTTCATGGTAGCATTATGGCGTTTGAGACCACCAGGAAAGCCCAGCAGACAGAATTCATATTATAATTAGCCAAATGCATTTAAACTGCAAGCAGGGCCACAGTCTTTGAGCCAAATCAGAGCCGTCGCCATGCAAAGGAGGGTGAGGGAAGAATTTTTAAAGGCGAAAACCACAAGAAGACTGTCAGCATCTGCATAAGCAAGCCAAGAGCTGTTTTCCTCCGCCAAGATTAGGTAACCATGGCAACCTCGGCGTAGTCCTTGAACATCTGCATTAGCAGGTTACAGAGGCCTAAAGGCAATTAGTGCGATCATAACGAGTAGACGGCTGTACAGCTCTGGTTGAGGGTCCCAGTCAGGGCTACTGGGGGCTTATCTTCCAGGGACTGGAGTCAGAGACAAGGGGCTAGTGGGTACCAAGATGGATGCCTAGCATAAAAGGGAGCTTCTTTAGCTTTCACAGTTATAAGAGTCAACAGCCATTATGCAAATTAAGTTAAAGTTCAGCTAAGAAAAACACAGAAAACTTCCCAGAAGGGAAAACAGGGACAAAAAGAAAAAACAGAACAGAGGAATTCTCCCAAAATGGTCCTGGGTGAGAGGGGAGGGGCTCTCTTGAGTGTTTAGTGAACTTACTAATATTGTCCTGACATGATTCCTTTTCTTCAGCTTTCTCAGGAGAAAACTTAGAGCAGAGAGAGGGGACCCAGGGAAGAAGTGAGACAGCAGTCAGTAAAGTGACTGTCCTGTAAGCAGAAGGACCTGAGTTTGATCCCCAAACCCCACAGTTAAAAACCAGACATGGTGGTGTGTATTTGTAATCCCAGTGCTGGGGAGGTAGAGCTGGGAAGATTCTTGGAGCTTTCTGGCCAGCCAGTTTAGCAGTCTGGAACTATTTGGCAAGTCCCAGGCCAATGAGAAATCCTTTTTTTTCAACAAAAAGTGGGGAAAACAGCACAGAACAAACCCAAGGCTGTCTTCTAGCCTCCACACCAAGGAGAAACACACACATGATACATTAATGCTCAGACCTGTGCACATGCAAAAGGAAACAGAGGTGTAGCTTACAATTCTGAATGCAGAGAAAACAGAATCTTTTTGTGTATGTTCAGAAATAGTTACAGGAAAAACCTTATTGTGAGACCATCTCTGACATGAACTCAATGACTGGCTCCTTTACCTCCCCCCACCACCACCCCCGAAAGAGGAACAGCCTTGCTAGGCCACAGAGGAGGACATTGCAGCCAGTCCTGAAGATACCTGATAAGCTAAGGTCAGAAGGAAGAGGAGGAGGATCTCCCCTATCAATGGACTTAGAGAGGGGCAGGGAGGAGATGAGGGAGGGTGGGATTGGGAGGGAATGAGGGAGGAGGCTACAGCTGGGATACAAAGTAAATAAACTGTCATTAATATTTAAAAAAAAATCCAGCTATACCACTCCTAGGCATATACCCAAAAGATGCCTCGCCATTCAATAAGGACAACCATGTTCGTAGCAGTTCTAGTTATAATAGCCAGAAGCTGGAAATAACCCAGATGTCCCTCAGCGGAGAAATGGACACAGAAATTGTGGTACATTTACACAATGGAATACTACTCAACAATTAAAAACAAGGAAATCATGAAATTTACAGGCAAATGATGGGAACTTGAAAGATCATCCTGAGTGAGGTAATCCAGAAGCAGAAAGACACATATGGTATATACTCACTTATAAGTGGACATTAGACATATAATGTAGGATAAACATACTAAAAAATATAGCCCTAAAGAAGCTAAACAAGGAGGACCCTAGGGAAAATGCTTAATCCTCATTAAGAAGGGCAAACAGGATAGACATCTGAAATAGAAGACAAGGAACAGGATAGGAGCCTTCCCCAGAACTTTTCTTAAGTGTTTCTCTAGCCATTGCTAAGAGTTTCCATCATTAAAATTGAGAAATTTACAAATGGTGAAAAAAATTTGGTTTACCTTCTCTTATCAGCTGCAGTGTATTTTAACAACTTTCCTTTCATATTTTAATATGACTTTTATATGATATTTATTACCCAAAGGACAAAATAGCTTTGATTCCACAATTGACAAAAACCGAAGAAACACTGCAGCTGTCTGCAGCATCTCCAGGAGCTGCACAGCTCTCTGATGTTGGCTGTCTTCACGATGTTTTGTGTAAGATCCTCCTTACATTTCCAGGCCTGAGTCTCCCCAGGGCAAGAAGATAATCATAGTATTTACACAAATCAGTAGGACAAAATCCTGTTCAAACAAATGGCAGCTATTGCCATTTCTTAAAACAGGATCTTGGGAAACTCTAGTTCCAGGAAACCAACCTTCCAACAACACTTACCATGACATTAACATGCATGACAGATTATTAATGTGGCTTTGACAAAGTATTTACTTCTGTCTCTTAAAATAAAAATAAAGCAGCACGAAGAAAAAAAAACTTATTGTGAAGCACTGGAAGTAATAACCTGCCTCCTTTCAACTTGACCTCCACACCCTGATTCCATTACTGCTCTTCATGTGTGGGAGGTTAGTGGTTTCCATCAGATTTTCAAAGACCTTGTTACCTGCTAAAAGTCTAGAGCCACTGTTCTGGAAAATCAAACTTTGAGCCACTGGGGTTGGGGACATTTGGAGGTGTTTTGGTGGTGTGTTGGGATGATGTCTGCCCACCGTTTTTAATCTGAATGCAGGCATTGCTCTCCTCTGGAGCTCTCTGTGCTGGAGGCTTAGCAGACCTTACTCCAGTGTTTCTTCTCAGTCTTTTTAGCCCCATAGGGGTACTTTTCCCCCAAGGCTCCATACCCAATGCCTTTCTCTTTATTTACACAGTCTGTCTGGCTGACCTGCACACCAACTCCAGCCAGTTCCTAAAGGATGGTCATAAAGTCTAGAAATAAAGGTGGATATATCAGAAGTGATTTATTAGTACTGTATTATAGTATATGACAAAACAGTACACGTGTTTTCAGAATTTATAGCTGTTCAGTATATATTTATTATCTGATAATCATTCTCAAACCAAGAAGTCAATGAAACATCTCCCTTTGGCATTCTTCAGTCTATTCTCACATAACACGTTCAAATCAAACCTCAGTCTGTTTGCAAGTCCACTTGTGTTTCCAGACTTAGGGATGAGTATCTATTCCCTGGTCAACTTCCAAAGACACTGGACATTCTACTGTGGCCCTCAGGTTTTGGGGGGTTATTCCAAGTGGCTCCCTCTTTGTCACTGATTTCTCCCTCCAATTGTTCACCAACCCTGTCCATTCTAAAGTTTTGTAACAATTCTCACCTAGCCCGGATCTACTCACCTTGCCCTGGCCTGAGAACTTGCCATGGCTTGCCTTGCCTCAGCCATCACATTGGCAGTTATCCACTGACTTTTCCACCTCCAGCCTCAGCACCTTCTAACCCCACCTGTGCAGAATGTCCCTGGGTGCACAGATGCTAGCAACAGAGCCCAAACAGCATGGCCTGACTAAAACCCTTCATCCTCCACTTCTCTTGGGTTCTGAAGCCATGCACACCTAGCTGGTCTCCTCAGCTGCATCTTCATCTCTAGCTTCTCTCTCTGCCTCAGGACTCAAGATTCCCCGGTACTAAGCCTTCTCTCCACCACCATCCTCCTCCCAACTGCTCTTCTTTCTTCTGTGCTCTGAGAGCAGTTTATGTAATACAGTCAAATCTTTTCCTCTTTGTAGCCTTTACACCTAGCATATAATAACTATATGTTTCATGGAAGAATGGTAATGGGAGATACTAGTTCACTTAGAACTGGGAGGAGTTCTTCTTTTATGTTAGGAAAGGTCTGGTGTAAACTGCAATCACTTTGAACCAAAGATCCGTGATGGAAGATTGAACATAGATTGAACCATAGTGACTATGGTAGGACAAGACCTTAGATGCAGTGGCTGATCATGGAGGGAAAGGTCTTCAGAGGGGAAGGGGAAGTTAAGACTGGCAGCCTATTCAGGACACCCAAAAGAAGGACAGAAAACTCACTGCTTTAATGAAGATACCTGAGGGAGAGGGTTGTCAGCAAAATCTAAGAGCATAATAATATTCTGCAGGGTCCTAAATTGGGACAGAAGAAAATCTGTAGCAAAGAAGGCTTGGGGCAGAAAATAGTGCCCAGAGAAACTGCCAGGACGGTCCCAGTGGGGCTGTGGCCCTGAGCAAGTTATCAGGATTCCCAGTCAGGCACAAAGATGCAATGTTGTCTTCATCTCACTGTTTAGTTTCGGGGACCACGGTATCAGGAGTGTCACTGAACTGGCAGAAAAGTCAAAGTCAGTGCCGCTATTAATGAGGCTGGCTGGGGAGACTTCAGCCAGACCCCCGGAGGCAAAAAGTGCTTCTACAGTGAAAAATGTAGCTAGGTCCTCTGTGCAGGAGGAGGGCTAGGGTCTGGTAGCCAGGCAGACTCTGGCAGTATCTTTTGGGTACTTGTAATTTTTAAAATTATTTTATGGTTTCTTTTTCATTTGATTGCCTGTAATTATATTTGTTCATTTATGTGCGTGTGAATGTGCGTATATGTGCACATGGGCATGGCATGAAGTGTGTATAAGAAGCCAACTTAAGAGGATCAGTTCTTTCCATCATGTGAGTTTCAGGGATGAAACTCAGGATTTCAGGCTCTGCAGCAAGTACCTTCCCCCACTGAACCATTCCACCTACCCAGGATAGTTACATTAGTTCCTTATCCTGTTTATGTAATATATATTAGCATATATAGTGTGCTCTATTAATTATGTAACATATAATTACATAATATTAAACATATTATCTGGTATATTACTATTACATTATATATAATAGTATGTAATACAAAATATAGCACACCATTTAATATAATATTAATATTCTGATGTGTCAATTTATTATATTATTGTATATTTAATTATCCCATATTTATTATTTTATTTTATTATGTTAATTTTAAGATAATCATTAATTTGTCATATGTATTAATATCATACATAATTTTTGCTAATATTAATTATATGTATAATATTTAGTATAATATAGGTATATTATATATCCTGTATTAAATATATGTGAATATATTTGTTATATCATTTATTTTTATACACATATTTATATTTTTATTTGTTTTACCTTTTAAAATATTCACATATTTTAAATATTTATATTTTAAATATATTAACTATATATTATATATTGATTTATATAACTATACTAATACTGTTATATATATGATATTTATATGTGTTATAATTTATATATAATAGAGCATAATATTATATATATTACATACTTACATACAGGCACACAAAAGCAGCTCAAGGAAGGAAGGCTTTGTTTTGGCTCACAGTTCCAAGGTGTAATCCTTCACAACAGGAAAGTGAAGGCAACAGTAAAGGCTTGAGGCAGCTGACCACACTGCCTCCAGCTAGCTTGATCTAGACAGCCCCTTATGGCACATGCTGAAGGCTAATCTCCTAGGTGATTCCAGACCTCTTCAGTTGGCCACACAGCCGTCTCAATATCAGGGTCCTGATAACATCCTAGGAGTGTGGGCCCAATGCTCTTACTGTTAAAAAGCATCTTTGGTATTATTTTCTCATAAAACCATAGGTACTGCAAGGAAATACAGGATTTTAAGCTTCACTGTTGCTGACTTGAATGTACTCCCCATCCCCCCCAACAATTCTTGTTGAAACTTAATCCCTGGTACAATAGTAGTGTGGTCTTGAGAAGATGATGAATCCCAATTTCATGAATGAAATTCTGGCCCTGATGAGGGCTGGAGTGGGAACATTTGCCGCTTTCACGGGGTCCCCAAGAGCATCAGAAAACACAGACATTTACATTACAAGTCATAACAGGAGCAAAATTACAGTGATGAAGTAGCAATGAAAATAGTTTATGGCTGAGGGTCACCGCAACATGAGGAACTGTAATAAAGGGTCACAGCTTTAGGAAGGTTGAGAGCCGCTGCTCTAGAACTCTGGAAAATAAAAGTCTACTGGTTGTAAATTCCCAGTCTGCGCTATTTTATTAGAGCAGCAGAAACAGACCAAGATGGCAATAGGAACTAGTAAAGAAAACTAGAACTCGAGCTCAGTTTTTCTGCTAGCTATGAGCAGAGAAATACATTCCTGCTAACATAGTCAGAAGCGCTGGCTTCCTTCCAGGGGCCTCTCATCACAAGGTACCAGAGCAGAACCTTCCCTGTCCACCCCAGCCTTCTCAGCGGAGAGGAGAGGTCATCTGAAGGTCACAGAGATAAGGGTAGGAGCTCCCGCTTTGTGAACTGAGGACTGGCTCACACTTCTATTGAAAACTCAGAAAGCATAATGAGGTTAAATCAAAGGTGGCTTGTTTGTCTTTGGTAAAATGACCTATTAAATATAAAATTTTCTTTTGTAGTTGAGGAAGCTAAGGTTTGAGACTTATGAAATTCCAAAACTCACAGTTCTATTGACACTAGACATTTGTTTGGCGTTACAGAGGGAAACCAAGTTTTTAAAAAGACTGGTTAAAGGCTCTTCTGGGCATGTAGGAACGTGCCTGTAATCCCAGTTGGAAACTCACGTTCAAGGCCTGCCTGCCCTTTATGAGTTCAGGGTCCATCTGAGTAATTTAGTTAGTTGGACCCTGGCTCAGAATGAAAATAGACAGTTGTTGGAGTAGCTCATTGGTAGACTCACCTAACACACGTAAGGTCTTGGGTTTGGCTCCTAAAGCCGTAAGACAAGCAACCAAGAAAGTACCTAAACAACACACAGCTGGAGAATCGGTGTCTCAAGGCTGAGGAGCCGCCTCCACAACCAAAGTGCTTGGGGTGCAAGCATGAGGACCTGGGTTCAGATCCCCAGAACCTACATAATGCCAGGTGTTGTCACACACCTGTAGCCCCAGCACTGGGAGAGACAGGTGACTCCCACGGTCGGTCAGTCCAGCTCCAAAAGCAGGTGTTGCTTTCAGTGACGGTGCCCTGTCTCAAAAATATGAAGGTAGAGAAGCATGGAGGAAACACTCGGCCTCAGCCTCTGGCCTCCACAGCTGCAGGCATAGCACACGGCCACGTTTGCGTGTGCACACGAAGTAACTCTGTGGCCTCCACGCCTGGGTGCGCAGGTGAGCACGCCCACACACAAAGGGCACACTCGTGCGTCGACTACCCAAGAAAGAAGAAGAGAAGGGCGGGCGGGAGAAAATGGGCATCGGTCTCCCAAGGTCCATATGCAGCAAGTCCGCAAACACGAAACTCAACACGAGGACTCTGGGGAACAGCATCTTCCTCGGCGGCAGCGGGAACTTTACAGAAGCAGCTTAATGGAAGGTGAGGTAAGTCAGCTGGCGCACGGAGACCTCGGGTTCTTAGAACAGAGCTGGATAATTTTCCACAGGATTCTTCAAGGAGATCAAATTACAGTTAAACGTGAAATGGCCTCAGCAAGAATACAAGATGGAGGAACCTCTGCACTGTCCTGCCCTGTCTCATCAAAACCCATGTTAAGACGGGAGGTGGGAGGGGGGGCGGGAGGCAAACACGGTGGTATGTGCCTGTAACCCTACCGCTGGGGCAAGATGCAGAGGCGGATCCCTGACACTCACTGACCAGCCAGTCTAGCTAAATCTATGAGCTTCAGTGAAAGATCCTGTGTCAAAAGCAAAGAGAAAAGATAAAGGACCCAAATGGCTACACTAACAAGTCCATACAATACATACTAAAACAGAAAATAGAAAAATAGACACATGTGTGGATACATATATTCACACGGGCTAAAGTTAATACTTGCAGTTTTAGGCATTGAAAAACTCTTTAGAACAATGCAACAAATGGCCCTATCTTTATAAAGCTTAAAAACTCTTTTAGCTGAGAATGCAACTTTTAAAAGAAAAGAAAACTATTCTCTGGGTCTCAAGGGGAAGGGAGCTTGGTATAGAAAATTGGTTACATGGGTTGCAGAGGACCAGACTGCCTGCAAAGGTTTCCCACAGCAAGCAGGAGGAAGACAACCCAACTCTCCATCCTGGAGGGTCCACAGTAAAAGGCTGGCTTTGCAGACCCACCCCTGTCGTGAAGTAGGATTCCAGCCTCCACAAAAAAAAAAAAAAAAAAAAAAAAAAAAAAAAAAAAAAAAAAAAAGGCTATCCGCTGTCCCCACAAACGGCTCCTTTTCGGGCAGAAGAGACCCCATGTAAGTTAAACCAGGAAGTGGCCTTTCCCCAGCTCTGTCCACATCTCTGTTTTTGCTTGCAACCTGATTGCTCCTTTACTTTCTGCGACCCCTCTGAGGAGAAAAAGGTTTTCCAACCCATTCTCCACATAAGTCCAGCCACACTTGCGTGAGCCACTGTCCATTTCCTTTGGGATAGGAATAAATGCGGAGGAGTGGATTCGAAGGGAGTGGAAGACGAGGTGACCAAGAGCAGGAGAGCTGCTGAGCTCCAGGACAGCATCAAGGTTAACGACAATGCCTGCCTGCTAACTCTCCAAGCTGCTTGGCTGAGCTCATCCTTCTTCGATCTCCGACGTCCAATGGGCTCTTATGGGAATATTTTAAGCCTACACAACCATTTCCTCCTTCAAGCCTGAAAAGGAGACACGGAGAATCTTATCTGGGAGGTGCCAGTGGGTTCTCTCCCCCTTCTTCGTGTGTCTTCCTGAAGAGCCAGGAGCATACCAGAGAGGTCTCTGCCCTCTCTGAGCTGCAGCAAGCAAACAGTGCTGCCACTTTCTAGGTCACCCTGACCTGTGGATATTTTCCAGCATTTCAAAACCTGACTCACTGAACATTGCTTTCTTCCCACATCAGCTATCACTGGGTGACAAGAACTGAGCCTCCTCTAAGCCAAGCACTCAGAAATAGAACCAAAATTGTATGCTTGCTTTTCTTCATTCCAGGCCTCACGCCCTCGTAGACACACAGGCAAGTATCTAGTTTCCTTCCTCTTCCCTCATTTGCATAAGTCATGATCCATTGATTGTCTAGGATGTGCTAAACACTAAGATACAACAGAGAATCAAATCAGCACTGTTTCAGTTTTCATAGAGCTCATGTCCTATCTGGAGCAGCCCACAGACAATAATTAGAACACACCGGTTGTCCAATGACGGTGCAGGCTTACTGAAAAATAAAGTAGTTGTTTGTTTTCCCAAGATTGGAGCTTTGAAGTTTTAAAGTGGAGCACAGAAGACTTTTATGAACGTGAGCTTTGCATCCAGGGTCTAAGTGAGTGTGAGTCCTACAGACATCTTAGGCATGGGAAGTGTGCAGCCGTAAGGCACAGTGACTCAGGCCAGCAGGGATAGTGAGTGCAGAGGTCCTGGCGCTAAATCTCACAGGGTAGCATGCTCTAGAGTCAGTAAGAAGGCTGTTGTATATTTGAAGTGTGGAGCTAGTGGGAGAGAAACAGTACAAGCTGTAGACGGGCTCAGAGGTGTGAGGAGCTAAGTGTGTGTAGGAACTTGGGCGCTGATTCTGCGTAAGAAGCAAAGCAACAGAACAGGACAATAATGTGAGTGACTTGCTGTTTCCACCTGTTGGAAACCAAATGAAATTTAGGGAATATAAAGGTGTAAAAAAAATCAAGAAAGCCAGTTCCAACAATGCAGGCAGTGGGAAGCTGGATTTTCAATACTTTGGAGGCAAACTAAGATTCTTTCTTGACTTTGACAGATAAACTTATGATCCTCATTAGTTGAGCGGCCATGAAACTGGAGTGATGAGGAGCTCAGTTACCAAGGCTTTGGTTAATGGTTTTCACTGATTTTCCAAGGACCCTATAAAATAGGGATACATATAATCAAAAAGAAAAACTAAATGAACGACCCTAATCATGGTAAGGGGCCAGCATCAATGCACTGCGCCCTGAGCGCAAGGTCCTGTACCAGGACTCATATATGCCATCTGAACACAAGGCATTAATCCTCTTACTAGCAAGTGACAGCTCAGAATGGCTTTAAGACATAGCTCAAGTCACAGAGCTGCTCCATGAGGCTCACTGGGTGACTAGTACTACTACGGCACACAGCAGAGTGTCTGCCCTCAGTAAATACGCCTGACTTTTCACTCAAATACTCATGAACACCTATTAAACAGTGGCATATTGGGGCTAGGTAGATGGCTCAGCAGTTAACATTTGCTGCTTTGCAGAGATCCTGGCTTCAGTTCCCAGCATCCTCGTTGACCCGTTCCCAACCACCTACAACCCCAGCTCCAGGAAATCTGATGCCTTCTTCTGGCCTCATGGATGCCTGGACTCATCTCTCTCTCTCTCTCTCTCTCTCTCTCTCTCTCTCTCACACACACACACACACACACACACACACACACACACACACACACATGCCAAACAAATACAGGTATATAATGTAAGCAAAAATGTAAAATTCTTCAAACAGAAATAAATACAAAAAAAGAAGAAAAAAAGCTAAGCTGCAGAGTACCAATTTAAGTGAGTTGATCAGGGACTCTCTCTCTCTCTCTCTCTCTCTCTCTCTCTCTCTCTCTCTCCTAGGATCACATGCAAAGAGCAAGGCAGTGTGCTGGGCAAACACATCATGAGAGAGTCTTGCTGCCAGAGTACCAGCTGGAGTGAAAATCAAGAGCAGACCAAGCTTGGGACATCAGAAAAAGTAAGGCACCAGAACAGCAGGAGAAGAGGAAGAAAGCAAGAGGATGGAACCAGATGGGTGACAATAATGAAACCAACTAGAAGTCATTATCACAACCCAAGAGAGAAATAACAGTGACTCAACCCAGGTAAAAAGAGGTAGCCAGAATTTAAAAATATGTTAAAGATATGCTTTGAAAGTTGAGAATTTAGAGACAGATTTTTGCATATGAAATGGAAGAAAGAAACCTGAACTGCAGGGAACATGGAGTGTATGCCCATGGCAACCCGCGATCCCAGCCTTAGCAGATTGAGGCAGGGCAAGTGTGAGTTGGAGGCTAACCTGAGCTACAAAGTAAGGCCTTATCTCAAAAATCTAAAACAATAAGACACATTTGGAAGAAAAGAAAGCCAAGATCCTAAGTCTGGGCTATTGGGTAAGAGTTAATATACTGATCTTGATCTCAGAGGAGAGAGATATACTGGGAACAGAATTGAATCCACATGTGTGTGGTACTTACACACAAGTTTAGAAAGGGACACTTTTGGAGTGAAAACAAGTAGGGATGACCCTAGCTGTGGAACAAAAGACAGGCACTCTGTTAGATGGCAGAGAAATTTGACAGGAAACTGGCTATCCTGGTCTCCAGGCCTAGGTCAAAATCTTGAGAATTTGAGTACAGAAAGTTTTTTTTTTTTTTTTAACAAGTTCTACCAGTAATTCTAATATACTGCTGAGTTTGTAAAAAGGTTAAATTAATATTTCCTGGTATGCCTTAGGGTCATGGTTTAATGAACTACTTTTAATTGCTTGAACTATTAATTTTAGGCAATCAGTAGAGTTTATGAGATGACAATTTTAAACAAGCAGCCAGAAACAAAGTGAGAGTCAGGAAACTATGGCCAATGCTACATTTGGCACCTCTTTTAAAAAAGAAGAATTTGACATTTGCTAACTCATAGATTGAATATTTCAATTATAAAGAAATGGCATGTTCTAATTTCCATTCTTGTATGATCTTAGGTATGTTCCTAATGATTTTTTTTAATTTTTGTAAGTTCTTTAAGAGCTTTATACAACATATTTTGATCATATTTGTCCCTTTCCCCAATTTCTCCCAGATCTACCCCTTCCCTCCTTATGTGTATTTTGTTTGTTTGTTTGTTTCAAAACCACCAAGACCAATTCGTGCTGCCTAAATATGGAGTTGAAATCTTCTACTGGAGCATGGTCAGTGTACCTGGGACTCCACTCTTACAGAAGACTGTCTCTCCTGACAGCTGCTAGTGATTGCCAGCAGCTTCAAGACTAGGAGTGTGGTTTTGTGACTAACTCGTATCTCCACACTGGGATTTGGTTTGGCATGGGCTTGCACAGGTTTTTGGTTTTTTGTTTTTTTCATGCTGTTGCAACTGCTGCTTTGAGTTCACGTGAGCAGCTGCCCCAATGTTTCTAGAAGACACGATTGCCTTATAGTAATCCACAGCCTCAGGTTCTTGTACACTTTCTACCCCTCCCCCACAATGATCCCTGAGCCTTGGAAGGGGACTGTAGTGTATATATATGTTTCATTTGGGGCTGAGCATGCATTCTGTGTACTTATTCTCTGCACCTAGCCCAGTTGTGGGTCTTTGTGTTAATCACTATTACATTTGAAGCTTTTCAGATGAGGGTTGATAGATGCACTATAACAATAAGTCATTAGGATTTGGTTTAATATTGTGTCCACTAAACAAAATAATAATATTAGGTTCTGCACTAGCCCCTATACCCTATATAGCTGTAGGTTCTTGGCCTAATGATGATGACAAGTATGGGTTTCATCTTGTGGAATGGAACTTAAATCCAATCAGAAAGGGTTGGTTACTTCTATGATGTTTGTGCCACTGTTGCACAAGAGAGCATGGCTTGCCATCACCGTAGCTCTCAGGATTCACAATGGGGAGTGACCGATGGCTAACTTTCTCCTCCAGTAGCGTGTGTAGCATTTTCCATGCTATGAAAGCTAGACAGTAGGGGTGACATTTCCAGGTCAGCACCACTTGATTTCTCCATGTTCTCTGACTCGAGCATGTGGTATCTTTGGCAAAAGGGCCTTATCACCAAGTTCCAGAGGACAGCCAATTGCAACAGCAACAGCCTGTAATGTTTGGGGTTATATGAGACCTCACTGGTCTCCAGAAAAAGTAACCCATTCTAACACATTTGTTAGCCTTTAGTACGGGCATTGCTGCAGTTTTTTTTTTTAATTAAATTTTTAATTTTTTATATTAATTACATTTCATTCGATTTGTATCCCAGCTGTAGCCTCCTCCGTCATTACCTCCCAATCCCACCCTCCTTCCCTCATCTCCTCTCATGCCCCTCTCCACTGATAGGGGAGGTCCTCCTGTAATAGGGTAAGTCTGTTTTAACCTGTGTGTGTGTGCATGTGTGTGTGTTAGGGTGCTTCTACAATAGGTTTCCATATGACCTTTTAAAAAGGGTTTTAGTGTTATTTATTCTCCCCATCCTCTTCGCTGCCTTCTGCTCCCCATCCCAATTTAAACCCTCCTGTAGTGTTCTTAGAGTTTTTGTGCTTTTAATTAAAGATGAGTGCTATTTTAAAAATATTTTGACTAGGTTTTATTCATACATTGTGCCATCATTCAGGTAACTAAAATAATTGTATCTGCCTTCTGTGTGCCCCTGAAACAAGAGAAAAGATGGCAAAAGGCTAATGCTTTATTGTAAGAAATAGAGTTATTTAAGGAGGTGCTAACTAGCCATTGTTAAAGGAACCACATATCACTGAATGTGAATGTGATATGGAAGTCAACAAAGAGACTTTAAAAATCAAAGATCAACAAAAGCAAAATGGTCCCAGGAGAATCACTGCTGCTGTGAACATCCGTTGCATGCATACTGCTTCCCACAGCAAAGCCGGCAGATTCAGGGACTGGAAATTCCACTTACATCAAACAAGGAGAGAAGGGCTAAATCAAAGCTGCCCAATTGCAGTGTTTGGTAAACTCTAGCATAGGTATCTGTTGTCCTTGAAGGGTTGATAACACTGTGAGTGGAAAGGAAGGGAACAGTAATCAGCCCAGCACCAGACTATAATGGCAAATGGACAAATACCTAAACTTGCCTTCTCAGCTTTCACTGAAAAATCCAGGAAGCTCCTGAGTTTGTGAAGCAAATGAAAATTGGCCAGGAAGGAATCTGGAAAGAAGGCATGAGCCATTAATCAAGGGTAGTCCCAGACCAGTTACCACTGAAAGAATGGAAATTATGGTCAAAGAATGAGGACTCAGTCCTACTAGCTGGAATTTCCAGATGCACGGGAAGTATGCACTTCAAAGGACTTCACAAACAGTAGCCCTTCTGTAGTGGCTCCAGGCCATGGATTGTTCTTGCGGGCATATCCCTGCATCCTGCCATCTCTATAAAATGACCTGGGACAGCGGGTCTAACAGGACAGAGTGTTCTGAAACAAACCAGCACACGTGCTCTGACTGTTCTGAAAGTGCTTTTGCTGAGGCTTCTTCCCTCAGTGCCACAGTGTTGATTAAGGAAGTGCCACACCACTACCTCATATATTCTTTTCATCAAACCACAATTGCAGAGGGAACTCGCTGCCTGTTACATGAACCTGTCATCAAGATCGAAGCTGAAAATGTTGAGTTATACAACAGCAAGATGGGCTTGTGCTTCCACTCAAGCAAGGAAATTCAACCTCAAGCCAACACGCTTAAGGCTGCTCCCCAAAGTTACACCGAGATTTAGATGCATGTTGGCGCTGACTGCTGACAAAAGGAAACAGAAAGAAAAAATCTTAAAGCATTTGCTAGTGTTGACTTTCCGTCCGGCACTGCATGAGGTACAGACTGTGTCTCTGCATGCCTGTTCTCAAATGCAATGCCTTCCGAAGCCACGGCTATGTGTGACATTATCATTTTATAGACAGAGAAACTGCTATTTCATGAAGCACAGTCACCTGCCCAAGGCCACAGCATTAATTACAGAGGGAGAACTGGAACTCAGGCCACCTGACTCCAAAGTCTTCAGGGGCTCTAACTAAATGGTTTGGTTTCCCTCCTTTACCTGCCCACTCTCCAGTACAAAGTCTGACAAAGACAGAATGCATGAAACAGCCACGTTTACCTTCTGCTTACAGATGACCTTCTGCACAGATGACTTTCTGCTTACGGATGACCTTGCCAGGACAGATGCCTACTTGCAAAGAAACTCTACAAGAGAATGTCTTTTTATTATTCTTGATGATTCTGTTCATGTGTATAATGAATTTTGGCTACTTTCAACCCCCTTACCCTCTCACTCTTCTCCCTTTTCCTACTGAAACCCATGTTTCTTCTCAACTACCTTTGTACACCAGCATGAGGACTCAGTGCAGTAAAGTGGAAAATGCAGACTGCTTGTGAGGCTGTGGCCTTCACGGGGGGCAGTGTAGAATCTTAGAACATACTGCTCCAAAATTTAAGTCAACCCATCTTCCTTCCAGAGACAGCAGGATGGTGGACTCAGCCTCCAGCTCTTCCCATCTCAAGGCACAGATAGCAGAGTGTCAACTGTGACTTCAAGGATGTTTTTGCCTGAGAGGAGGATGAAATATCAAAGAATGAAGGGGGCTGGGCAGACCCCACATTCCCTACAGGAGGCAGAGAAACCTCAGAGTCCTCTAACCTGGAGAGTGGCTTTTACCATTCTATTCCTGTATTTGAGTGAAGGGTCAAGGGAGTCCACACCATTACGCAGAGCCAACCTTGCTCCAGCTTCCAGGAACACAGCACAGAGCTGTGGCAGATTTCTATGTCAGCAGGAAGCCAGCTTGCCACCCACACACTATTATTGGAGCAGACTAGAACTTGGCGTCTGGTTGGCACAGCCTGCCAGTGGCTGCAGGTGCTGGCTGCTGCTCTGGCACTCTTGACATTCCAAGAGAGCGCAAGAAAATGTAACAGGAATATATTTTAAGTTTAAAGCAGCAAATATACCAATGTGTCTTGCTGTGATGTTGTATGGGAGGCTCGGGATAAAAATATTACAAGCTTACTTTAAGCACAGAAAAGACTCGATGTTGATGGAGGGCTTTCTCCTACTTGTTCGAGGTTAATGGATGCTGCCTGCCTGTGATCCAGCACTTTAGGAGCTAGAGGCAAGAAGACAGAGAGTTCCAGGCCAGCCTGGGCTACATACAAACTCAGGGGCAGCTTTAGCTACATGAAACCCTGTCTCAAGAAAAACAGACAGAAAGACAGACAGAGATCATCCATCAAAAAGACTCATCTATACCAAGCAAGTATAAAATCAACAGAAGAACTTTCAATGAATATAAAGATCATAAACAATCACCAGAGTAGTTGAAAAGCTTTTAGGTGTTCGGGGCAGCAAGGATAAAATTTTTAAACACCCAGGTGAGAAGCAGCGGCCCTTGGTTGGGACTTGGCAGTATTGCACTGAGCCCTGTGTGCCCAAGGGAAGAGGAGAGATCAGACGACAGGACTCTAAATAGAATATACGTCTTTTAATCCCCCTGGGATGAGGAGACCTTACTGGGAAACAACTATTTAAAAAGAACACGAGTTATAACCACGGCTCCCAGTGGAGGGGAAGGAGATGGAAAAAAAGTCTTCCAACTTAGAAAACAGAAAAAGAACATGGGGGCCAAATTGCATGTAAGAAAATGTCCCTGAATCAAAAACTCAATCATTCAAAAATCACTTTCAAGGACTCATCTGTTTGGGTAGGAAGGTTTCTGCCACGTGTGTGTCCTGAAATGTTAGATGGGGGTCCCGAATTTTTTTTAAGCTTAAGGTTCTCCACCCACAGAGGAGCTAACAGTGGCTCACGCCCAGTACTGTCCATGCCCAGAGATAACCTGCCTTCCAACGTGCGCAAGGCTCTCTGGGAGAGAATTAACCATGGTTTCTCAGGAAAATAAACTCCAGAGAGGTGTATAAAGTGATTCACCAAGCTGCCCACACTCCACGCAGAGTGCTAACCAGCTGATTATCTAATTGGGACAAAAAAGGCACTGTAGAGCCAGGCAAGATGCCACAGGCCTGCAATCCCAGCACTGGGGGAGGCAGAGGCAGGTGGATCTCTGTGAGTCTGAGGCCATCCCGGTCTACAAAGACAGCCAAGGCTACACAGAGAAATCCTGTCTTGAAAAAGAAAAAAAGAAAAAAAGAAAAAACAAACAAACAAACAAACAAACAAAAGGCACTGTAGACTGTAGATTACTTTATTCGGTTCCCCAGCCAGTTGCTAAGCACATAGATAACATAAAAACATAGGATATCTGACCTGTACCCTCAAGATGCTTATTATCCAATGGATCTTAAGAAATATACACAAATTAGGCTAAGGAATAAAGACCTCAGTTCAATCCTGCTTGTCCAATCTGATTGGTGAATTGCGTCCCAGTGAGAGACCCTGCCTCACCACAACAACAACCACAAAAGATGGGAGAGGGCTAGAGAACTCACACACATATACACACACCCTCACACATACAAAAATGTGCACTGACTCACAGCAAATGTGAAGAGTAGCAATCAGGTTAGGGGGAGCGCTGCCGGTGGCCCCACACAGGCATTCTTCCTCTCAAGGTTCCTGTTTACCTTCGGGAATATTAAGTTCAAGCATGGCGAGCTGGGCAGACTTGGTCATTTGTTCTGTGCACCTCCCATTATTTAGAAACAAGAGAGGACTTGGTACAGAAAATCTACTTTAAAAAAAAACATGCTTCTGAGTCCTTGGAAGTACACAGGTATTACACCTCACAGCCAGTGCAAGACAAGAGATAACAGCCTGGGCACTGCCAGAGAGTCCCCATGTGTGGTCTGAAATTGAGTATAGATGTTCATCATTTTCTCCCACAAATAGACATCTTCTCTGCTTTTTTTAAAAAAAAAATGTATCTCTTTATATCCCAAGCATGTGGATTTCAGTTCTCTTATTTTTTATACCCTCCCTGTTCGTACTCTTTTTTTTTTTTTTATCTTCTTGAATGACAATTACCTAATAACTTCCTCTACCATGTCATACACTATTTGGGCTGATAGGATTATGATAACACCTTCTCTCTCAGAATGGTCCAGCTGGGGAATTAACAAATACACAACCAACTACAATATGGCAGTGTTCCTAAGAAGGTCCAGCCAAGTTGTCTGAATCAGTCTCTGGTCTAGGGCCTGTGTCTTCATTTAGCAAGCCCTGAAGTGATTTTGTGTCACCAAAAGCATAGCAGTTTATATATAGGAGGGTAGAAATATGAAGAGCCAGTGAACAGATGCATGGGAAGGACAATTATCCCACTGAGAGGCACCAAACGTGGCTAGGGGAGATTGTTCTGCAGCTTGATGTCTAAACGGAAGCGTCAAGTGTGAAAAGGACTTACCCCAGTTTGAAGATTGAAAAGGTGGACATTAGGTTCCAAAAGAAAGATCCCATGCATAAGTAGTCCTTGAAAGCCCTCAAGCTGTTGGAAGACATGGATTAGTGGTAGAGTGCTTGCCTACATATGCGAGACCCTGGGTTCAAGCCCCAGTACTGCAGAGCTAAGAGGAAAGAAGGAAAGAAAGAAAGAAAGAAAGAAAGAAAGAAAGAAAGAAAGAAAGAAAGAAAGAAAGAAAGAAAGAAAGAAAGAAGGAAGGAAGGAAGGAAGGAAGGAAGGAAGGAAGGAAGGAAGGAAGGAAGGAAGGAAGGAAAAGAAAGAAGATGAGCAAAAAAGAAGAGGAAATAAAAGGAAGGAGAAAGAATTTTAAAGTAAAATGTACCCTCTGTGGGGAGAGCCATTCAGACAAGATGGGGCTGGAGTACCAATAAGCGATGGGGACGGGCACACTGCAGGGCGGCAGGAGGTGGGGGAAAGGCTCAAGACATTATCAAAGTTAATGAAGTGGAGCTTTAGGAAATGAACTCCTGAAGGGTTTCTCTGCTCATGTCCTCTCCTAGTCAGGGTTTCTCTGCTCATTTCTGAGAACTCGCAAGGCTCTAGAAACACATTTTAGGTAGTGTCCTTTCTCATCATTTCTCCTAAGTTTTTCCTCTCTTTCCACCTTTGCAGACAATCTTTTCTCCCTCTTTGTCTACCTCCTGATATTTGCAGTTGGGCAATACCCTGCACCGTGATTAGCCACCTTGTCATATGCCCAAGATCATCTTCTGACAATGCCGTCAAAACGGTAACGCCACCTTGTCCTGAATCGACTTTTTGTCTGCACAGACAGTTCTCAAACCTCTACCTACCGTAATAGTCACAGCTGTTTTGCCAACGCATTTAGGATTTCCATGACCCTGACCATGGTCTAGATGTATTAATCAAAATAATTAATGTTTATACAAACTTAACTGAAGAAGGCATACATCAAAAATAATTGTTGTGTTGTGTCTGAAATAAATAAATAAATGCTCTACCTAAACAAATGTTGCAAGGTTACTCTGACCATCACCTAGCATTGATGTAATTGTGTGAGGTTTTTTTTTATTTTTTATTTTTCATTTTTAAAACACTGTGCCCTGAGGTCTTGGCTATACCGAGAGACTTTGAAGTCTAAACCTGTTCTTAGTCACTGACCAAAACTAAAGAACTCATATTCTTAATTGGCTTAGTTAGCATGGTGGTCTGTATCTTTCTTTCTTACAACCTAGTTACTGTCTTGCTTAGAAAATGTTCTCTGAAGTCCTCATCCCCCTCAACACCTGCAGCCATCTTGCTTCTGACATTCAGAGCCTAGCATCTTTACCAGCCCATCTAGCACAGCATGGCACCCGTGGTACCCCTTGCTGGGAACACTGACTCGAGCACTATTTTTATCAAAGAAAAGTCAGGCACCAGCAGAAGGACGTAGGAGAGAGTCTGTGAGAACAAAGTGTCTTTGTGGTCGTCCAACCTCACAGGATGCATAAACATTGTTCCATGAAGCGCAGTCCAGCACAGTGAAGCAGGTGTGTGTGTGTGTGTGTGTGTGTGTGTGTGTGTGTGTGTATGTGTAAACCCAAAGTTAATCATCAGCTGTCCACCCCATCACTGTCCTCTTCAAGCACTGAGGAAGGATTTTATGCTGAATCCAGAACAGATTTGACAGTCTTGCTGTAGAGACCTCCAGTCTCTGAGTCCTGTGTGCTGGGATCACAGGTGTCAACCACGCAGCCCAGCTTTTCCGTGTGCTCTGGGGGTCCTAACTCTGGTCTCTGTACTTGTGCTGTAAACATTAAATACTATAAATGCACGAAGTCATCTCCTCAGTCCCACTGTGATTTTCAGTTACATTTTCCTGGTAACTAATGATGCTGAGCTTCTCCTGTGCTGGTTGGCCATTTGTATGTCTTCTCTGAAGAAATTCCTATTCTGATGCTTCTGTTTTTAAATGGGTTCTTCTTGGTTTTAGTAATCTGAATGTTTTTTATTTAGCTTTGGTGTGTGTGTGTGTGTGTGTGTGTGTGTGTGTGTGTTTATGTTTGTTTTTCTTGGCTCATCCACCTAAAGGTTCATCAACTTTTTGTATCTTTGGACGATTCAAATTTAGTTTTGTTGATGTTTTTTCTAGTCTCTGTTTTATTTCGACTCAAGTCTTTCTTATTTTTTTTCATCTGTTTGGTGTAGGTTTAGTTTGGTCTGGTTCTTAATCAGCCTCCAAACAGAAGTTAGGGATTGGCTTGAGAGCTTTCTTCCTTTAGTAAGTATCTCTACATACGTACTTTTTTCTAAGTGCTGTGTTAGCTGCATCTTACAAATGTATTGTGTTGTGTTTTCATTTTCATCCATCTCAAAACACTGTCCAATCCCTGCCTTGAAATTTGTTTTTGGCCCATGGATTACTTGAGAGAGTGTTGTTCAATTTCCACATATTGGTGAATATTCCAAGCTTTTTGTTGGGTAGCAATCTCTTCTGTATCGAAGCATTGCTTTCCTGGAGAGAAATTCATCATTAAGACTCAAAAGTAAGTAAATGGAACTTTGGAGACTCAGTATGTAAACAACTCACAAGTCTCGGGACATTCCTGAAACTTCTAAGATTCACAAGTACCCTCCCAAAGATTTCACTGTCACTAAAGGGAAGGACAGGGAAGTGGTCTTCCCAGCCACCAGCCAGGCAGGCCCCTGCAAGTAATCTCAGTAAACGAGTCAGTTCACCAAGCTGGACATTGCCAGAAGCATTCTGTTGGTCTGCTGCTGGTGCTCTGCGCACGGTGAGCTGACATTTGCTCCTGCCTACCAGGCCTCACAGCGACCTCTTTACTGATTCCCAATCTGATTCCATCAGACACCTTCCACTGTAAGTACGTTTAAGCATCCAATCAAAACTTCTCCTGAGGTTGAGACGGTAGATCGCTAGTAGACTGATGGCCTGGCTTCTAGGAAGCCTTTGGTTTGATCCCAAGTACCACAAATCGCTCTTTTCACAGTTGCATTCTAAAAGAAAAACCCCAAACTGAAAGCCTGTCTTCAAGTAAGCTCTAAAAACTAAGTTAAGGAGTGAGCTCTAGAAAGAAGAAAAGGGTGTCGCCAAGACCCTACACTCCCAGCCGCAGTTACCTATTTTATAGCTACAAAGCGCCTTCGATTCTCACAAGGAACACCTAATACAAACAAGAACAAAAAGAAAAGGTATTTTTAGATTAAAAAAAAAAAAATGGTGGAGAGAGGGGCGGTTAAAATGGGTGGTTGATCCAGCCTAGTTTTTTGTGATTTTAAATAACAAGACTTCCCCCACCTCCCTTAGCAGGGCTGGAAACTGTGTAAGAAATATTTTCCTGACATTCAGGCTGAGTTTTCCTTTTCTCAATTTCATCATGTCAGGAATAACTGTGCCTCTCCACACCATCCCAAACATTTCCTATAGCACCTGCAGATGTCAGTTTTATCCCCCCTTCTCATTCCTCATCCAACTAAAACATATTTGGGCCTCTTAATCTATCCCTTTAAGCTATTTGTTATACTTTTGAATATATTCACTCTCTAAGTTACCCAGATGCCAGCACCCAAAGGGCTCACCCTTGATGTCACATATGTAGTTTCTAACTTTATGCCCCTGACATTTTACTTGGAGTGTGAAGCCCAAATAAAACTTAACTTTTTAAAACTGTAGACACTTACTTTCCATCACCACAGGTGGCTCTGAGCCTCGACGCTCTCCAAGTGCTGGACCGTGGGCCTGTTGGGTGTCTGTCATTTGGATTAGATCCTTTCAGAAGTCAGAAATAAGCAAGCTCCTTCCCTGGCACTCTCGGCGTTCCTAGCAGCTCATCTGGTGTGGTGCAACTGTTCGCAGCTAGGGGATGCCAAGTTTACAAGTGCACAGGTTCTTTCACGGTCCTGCCAGAGTGCCCTGGCGATTTCTGAAAGGTTAACTAACCTACACCCACACAGAGCCCTCAATGGCTGAACAGATTCCCGAACACAAGACTAGCTCTGCTCTTTCGTATGCCCTCTAAACTCCATCCAAAAGTTTAAGATTCTCTTTAATTTTTGTGTATTATTAGTTAGCATACAAAGCATTGAACTTATTATAACATTTTCAAATAAGATTTATTTTTGTTGATTCTCTTCCCCGTCTCTTCTCCCATGTCCCTCTGTCTTCTACAATACCTTCAACACATATCCCAGCGGCCTCGTTTCTGCTTTAATGTCACATGGGTCCTATTGCACCATCCCGTTTCCTCAACAACACTTCTTGTGGTCTCCTCTCTAGTGTCATATCCGAGGTCTTTACTCACACCCACTTGTATGACTTCTATAAGCTGAGGTCCACACGTGAGAAAGAATGTGTCATTCTGTCTTTGTGAGCCTGGGTCGCCTTGCTTAATATACTTCCCAGTTCTATCTACCTTCCCGAAATTTCATTCACTTTGCCTTACGGCTGATTATATTTTCATCTATTCACATTTTCATTACTCAGTCCTCTTTTGGTGGTCCTCTAAGCTGGTTTCATTTCCTTGCCATTGTGGGTAATGTGGAAATGAGCACAGATACACAGGCTTTATCATGGTAGTGTGTGATGTCCTTTAGGTGGATGTCCAGGAGTGACAGAATTGGGTCATACAGTAGTTCTAGTTTTAATAGCTTGAGGAATTTCTATATTGATTTTCTTAGTAGCTACACTAGTTTCCACTCTTACCAGCAGTAAAAAACTGTTTTTCTTTTTCCACATATCGGCCGACATCTGGTTTTGTCTGTTTTCTTATTGACCACCCTTAGGATGATATTCTCTACAGTGTCAGTGGCTTTTAGATCCGTTCTTACATGTTCTTAGACCCTCTCAAGACAACACGTAACTGAGCATTTTACACTGGCTGACGTCAGTAAGTCAGTCTATGAAAGACAGCTGAAATATTATTTAATTGACTTCCACTCGTTGAGAAAGTAATGTTACCCTGATTAAAATTTATCCTTGTCCTGTGGATGGAGAGTCCCTAAGCAAGTAAATACTTTGTAAACAGGGTGGTGAGTTTCATAAATCCCAAAAAAAATAATTTTGCCTAAGAATTGCACAATTTATTTGAATATATGCTCTGTGAAAATGCCTTATACATTCATTAAAACAGGCTTGGTAACATATGTCCTTAAAGAATGTGTTAATCTAATTTCTATAGGGACTAGAGAAGATCACATTGGTTTTTCAATGGGAATTGTGGACTTGACTTCACTTTTCCAAAGCACTGGAAAAAGGATACGTGTGTCACTCTTTTCAGCCCCAACCACAGAGGAAAGCCAAGATCCCAGAATAGATCTATTTCCTTTCATGATGGTTTGAATGTGTCTCCCAAAGTTAATGCTTTGGAAAAATCAATCCCAAATGCAACCACATTAGAAGACAGGACCTAATAACAACGATTGGGTGATAAGGGCGCCAACCTATGGGGCAGACATATGTCATTAGTACAAAGAACTAATTTAGCTTATTATAGAAGTAAAGCCTGACCTCCGTTGCTCTCTTGCTCTCTTGTAGAGTCTTGCCTGCCTGCCTTCTGCCGTAGAACACAGCAGGAAGCCCTTACCCATGTGGGTACCTTGATACTGGCTTCTATGATGGGATAAGAAGTTTGATCAAAAGCAACTTGGGGAGGAAAGGGTTTATTTCAGCTTACTACTCTCAGGTCACACTTTATCACAGAGGGAGGTCAGGAAAGAAACTCAAGGCAGGAATCTGAAGGTAGGAACTGAAGCAGAGTCCATGGAGGGGGCTGCTTACTGGCTTGTTCATCATGGCTTGCTCAGCTGCTTTCTTACAGCACCCAGCACCACTAGCCCAGGGATGGTACAAGCCATGGTGGGTTGGGCCTTAGCAATCAAACATTAATCAAGAATATATTTCATAGGCTTATCCACAGGTCAGTCTGGTACAGGAACTTTCTCTATTGAGGTTGCCTCTTCTCAGATGCCCCTAGTCTGTGTCAAGTTGAAAAAATAAAACAGGACAAGAGGACACTTTCCCAGCTTCCAATTCTACAGAAGAAAAAAGTTTCTCTGTTATTTAAAAATTTCTCAGTCTTAGATAATCTATGGTGGAAGAAAATGCAATGTAAATAAATTAGCAGATGAAAATTAAATGTTTTTAAGTCAAAGTAGTAAGTAGTACTAGAAATTTCAAGCATTCTTGGTGACCATTAGAAATTGGTGAGCCCTTTCCTTTTACCTTAAATTGTACTATGACGACATTCCAGGCGGGTCTCCCAACAAGTATCACAAAGCAGAGTGCAGGATAACATGGATCCAGATACTGACTGGGATAACCAGAACCAAATAATAAACAGGACATGACAAAAAAGAAGAAACAATCAGCAGCAAGACACTGGTCCTACTGAGTGTAGGATAATAGCATGTTCAAGTCAAACAAAGACAACCCCAAAGTACAGAACTAGAAACAAACTTACTCTGTGCTGTATTCAGCCTTTTATTTAGCAGGTCCCAAAACAAAGACCAAGAGAGAACTGGGGACGTGTGCAAGAAGACAAAAGGTAGTATTCAAGCCATGACTGAAATGTGTTTCTTCTGATTCCCAATTCTGTGCCCTTCAGCTTTGTTCCAGGCTCAGCATTTATGCCACCAACAGAGCAGGTAATCACCAAAATACACCCAAAACCTTGTCACTGACCCACATTGGTAAAGTTTGAATAGGAAAAACTTGGTCATCTCTAAGTCAAAATATCCTAACTAATATATACTATTATTTGAGTCTTACTTATGCCAGGTGTCATACTTAATTTCCCTTCATGATCTCGTCCAAGAATTTTACTCTAACACAGTCACCATGCTACCACAGGGCTAAAATATGTAAAGAAACTTAACTCCCTTGATTAGAGTGGTAAGTGGGCTAGCAGGCTGCAATGAGAGAAACTTCTCAGGAAGCCAAGCCAAGTGTTTATATAAGCAGACAGAGAGCAATGCTGCCAGAAAACAGGGCTGCTCTGCCACATCTTGGAGAGTCCTGAGGACCCAAGAGAAGAACAAATACAGTTGGCCTTGGCCAGCGGCTCATTTGCATTCTCTATCTGTACAAAATGGCAAGGACTGGATTCCAAAAGAAAACAGAAGACCTACCTATACAATTTCTTACATTTATGAGAAATAGAAGGTTTTTTTTTCTTCTTTTTTCCTAAACTCTAAAGTTTCTCGTATTCCCTAGGAGCCTTGACAAGATGTGGGCATTCATATTCATATTCATATTAAGTATCAATAACTCAGGTTAAATGCCAATGTGGTAGACTCCAGGAAAAACTGGAAGATATTTTTCCATACCTTAGCATCTCCTCAAACTTTTTTCAAGGCTTCTAATGCTGCCCCAAGGATCTCATGTCCCTCTGGAAGAATGGCAAAGCCATGCCATCTGTTCCACTGCTCTGGCCTCTTTCACCCATAGGCAACCTTGCGCACTGATTCTCTCCTCACAAGGGATGTGCTCTCATAATTTATCCCAATACAGAATTTCAGACATTCATTTTTTAAATAAACACCACAGGATAAAACCCATTTGCCATCATTGACTAAAAGTATTGTCACAATCCAAAATCTAAAAATTGGCCAAGGGGAGGAAAAAAACTTTTAAATCTTAAAAGTCTCCAATGGCCCAATGGACCTAGACAATAATCCACAAGTCTAACATTTCCTGCTCAAACACTAGCATGTTGTGGAGATTATTACAATCTATGTTTAAAGGTGCCTCTGATAATTCTTGTAAAACTTTAACATTTTTAAAGTACACAGTGTGCTTCAGTGTGCATGTGGGAGTCAGAAGATAACTTTGTGAAAGTCAGTTCTCTCTTCCACCAGGGGAGAGATGGGGGCAATTCAAATTCAAGTCATCAGTCTTGACAATGAGCATCTTTTATCTGTTGAGCTATCTTGCAGACCCGATGTTTTTTTATCTTTAGCAATCACCCCAAGTCATCTTGATACTTTGATAAAGCATAGAGTCCTGAACTCTATCCTCAGGGTTCCTTATTTATTAGGTCTGGGGTGGAGCACAAGGATTTGATGAGTAAGTGATACTGACCCTTCAGGTCTAGACACTACACTTGGAAAGCTGCTGCAGTAACCCACATACAGAGGATCTTACTCTCCTTTGCCTCCACTCATTGAGTGGTCTCTCCTAAGACCTTTGAGCTCTAAAATAGTATTCTATACATCCTTCTTTTCCTGTACTCAGTACAGGAAGTAAAGTAAAGACTTACACTTGTCTTTCTTGTCTTTCCTATTATTGTGATTTTAAAATATCCTGAAAAAAAGCAACTTAATGGATAAGAGTTTATTTGACTCACAATTCCAGGTTATAGTCAATCATTGTGGCAAGAATTTAAAGCAACTAGTCACATCACATTCACAATCAAGAAAAGGGAGCACTGAATTCATGTATTCATGCTGGGTCTTCCTCATTTTCCCTACTTTTATACAGATCAGAATCCCTTCATGGGAAATGATGCCACCCACAGTGGGCGGATCTTCATATTTTAACTAAAGTAATCAAGATAATTCTTCACAGACATGCCCTTAGGTCAACCTAATCTAGTTAATCTTTCTCTGTAACCGTAACATCATTCAGCTTTGATACTCATTCCTATCATAACTACCTTAAGGTTAGAATGCCCAGAATATATTTCTAAGCACAGTAGGGTGATTATCCTTCAGTATCATAACTACCTTAAGGTTAAAATGCCCAGAGTATATTTCTAAGCACAGTAGGGGTGATTTTCCTTCAGTATCTTTTGTGCTCACAGAAACACTGGATCCGTCCATAGCTCTTCTCTCATTCTGAGCATACTTTATCTCTATTTCCACAAACCTAAAAAAATAAATATTCCAAATCCATTTATTTTAGTTCTTCATCTCCCACATGAGTTTTCCCCTTACTTCTTCATATTTACATTTTAGCATACTACAACGTATGGTGCCTGTTACCAAATCTTCCATTCATCATGATCTTCAAGACAGTAGAATCTGCCTTGCCTATCTTGACTCACCTCATTCTCCCAAATGAACTATGCTTCTCACAGTTTTTGCTTTCATACTTCTGAGTTCCATTCATATGCCCTTACCTGGAAAGGCTTCCCTACACCTCACTATTCAAATCCTCCACAGTCACCAAAGTCCAACTACATCTGTGAATGAAGTCTTCCCTTATTTTTTCAGTTAGATATGTACTCTTCCTCCTCTTTCCTTGGCTTTTCTAATAATGACTCTCTATAGACCCCGTATACTTAATATACTTCCCCCCCCCAATACAGAGATAAGTTTCCTTAATGACAAGACATATCTTGATGAAGACATGGTTTTCTATTTATCAAAACAGTCATGACCTAAGATGTTATATAGCTATTATTCAGAATGCATGTTTTCCAGAGTAACTCCATGATTTGCTGGACGATATGATTTAACATGCTTTCTTTGGATTAAGAGTTACTCAGGAATTTCACAAATACATTTTTGTTAGTTGATAATAGTTTTGTGTCAACTTGACTTAACCTAGAGTCATTCGAGAAGATAAAACCTTGACTGAAAAGAAGGAAGTCCTCACCAGCTTGACTTGTGAGTGTTCTCTTTTTTTATATTTTATACATTTTATTTATTTATTTATCATTTATACAGTATTGTGCCTGCATGCCAGAAGAGGACTCCAGATCTCATTATAGACGGTTGTGAGCCACCATGTGGTTGCTGGGAATTGAACTCAGGACCTTTGGAAGTACAACCAGTGCTCTTAATCTCTGAGCCGTCTCTCCAGCCCCCGTGAGTGTTTTCTTGATGGAAGATGACCTAAGAGTTGCAAATTCCTCAGCTTGCTTTGGTCATGGAATTGTATCACGGCAGCAGAAACCTCCAACTAAGACAGAATTGGTACCACCAATGGGTATTGCTTCGACAGACCTGACCATGCTGTTTTGGTAGAGGCTTGTAGAAGACATTTGGAACTTTATGTTGGAAAAGCCATTGAGTGTTCAGAGCTTAGTGGGCTCTTGCAGAAATGTGAATGGATGCTGAAAGCAGCGTAGATGATAGAGGCCTGGCTGTGAGCTTTCAGAGGGAAACAAAGACTCTAGTAAGGCCATTTATGTGATAGTTTGTGCTAGGAATTTGTGGTTCTGGTCAGCTGGAGCTGAATAACCATTTGTGGTTCACAAGGAACCAGAACCAACAACATAAAACCTAAGCTTTGCTGGGACAACCAACACTGGTGTCCGGGACTGAAGAATCGGCTCTGATGAAGAAGAGACCAGCATCAGTGAGACAAAATCTTCTGTGAAGTGTTTCCTCAGACTCAGTACATATAGGCTGGGTGGTAGAGGTGGCCAGTGTTGTACCTGGTCATGCTGACAGCTGAACTTTGAATATAGAGGAGTTTTCCAGGTGGTACTGGTTTTGAAGGCATGGAGGGGTCACAGAAAGGAGCTGAGGCTTGGTACTGTGAGAGACCAGAAGAGGTCATTGGTGAATGTGAAGCCTCCCCTGCAGTAGAAGCCTCAGGAGGGAAAGGAACGTGGAGAGAAGTTGAGGCTTGGACTATCCAGCAGGGTCAGAGTCCCTGAAGAAATGTCAGTAGAGGCTGTTGGTGAATGTGCAGCCCACTGCAGAGGTGAACCCAGCATTTTGGAAATACCAATCCCATGGGACTCCTGCCAATGACAGCAGCAACCATGGCATGGAGCTGGTCTGAGTTCAGGAGACACACTATGTGTGCTATGGATAAGGAGGGCTGGAGAAGCTTAGAGTAGAGATCTCGAGCATGAACTGTTTACAATGTTGAGTTTTGGGTTTGCTTTGATTTGATTGTGATTGTGCCCTGTTTTTACTTTTTTTTTCTCCTTTTGAAGTAAGAAAGTATGTAGCTTATTTTTTATTTGACAGGAGCCCACACTTAGGAACTTCAGAAACACTTGGGAATTTCAGAGAGGTTTTAGAACTTTAATGAGACTTTGGATATTTTAGAGAGATTTTGGATATTTTAGGGAAACTTTGAAGGAAACTTTGAGTCTTTTAAAGGGACTGAACTTTTAACATATTTGAATTTTTAAAGATTCAAGGACTTTAATGGTTGAAACCTTTTACATCATAATATTTACATGCCATCTTGGGGACAAATGAGAAAGGGAAGGTTGTGGCTGAATAGTGATGTGTTTGTGTGTTGGGTTAACAAAGCGTCAGTTGGTAACCTCAACTGAGAAAATGTGGGGGCATTTTCTTTTTATTGAAAATGATTTTTTTCATATAACATATTCTGATCACAGTTTTTCCTCCTCATCTGCCAGATCCTCCCAACTTCCCCACCCATCCTACTCTATACCTTCTTTTCCTTCATCTCTTTAGAAAGCAAACAGGCAAAAAAGTTAAAATTTTCTAAAAAGCAATAAAACTAAACAAACTCGGGGTGGGGAGAGACAAAGAAAAAGCACAGAAACATATACACACGGAGAGAGAAACACATCATTTTCTTAGTTGCTGCCGTGGGCACCCAAGACTCTGCGCAGTGGCCCCGCCCCACGCTGGTCGCCCTGGATCCTAGAAGAAAGCAGTCCAAGACATCAGTAAGCAGCGCTCCTCCATAGCTTCCGCTTCTGCTTCTGCCTCGGGTTCCTCCCTTGAGTCTCTGCCCCGATACATGAGCCACGAGGCCTTCCATTACCTAAAAAAAAAAAGCAACTTCCCAAGGTCAAGGAGGCACAACATTTGAGATTTGATCTGCATGTTCAATACCCAGGCCAGTCTTCTCCTCAGCATGGGAATCTATCAGCCCCTTGATCCTGCCAGTGCATAACGGTTGGCATTTGATTTACTGATGCTCACAGGATAGTCTATGGTAATGAAATAGTCACCTGAGGTCCTTGTGGATTAACTGCCTTCTCCCAGAAAGGCCATGCTGGAAGTACCAATTCTTGACCACCTCACTACCCTCCCAGGATCCTGGTTTGCGGCTCCTTCCTCCGTCTTTGAGCACCTTTCTTGACAGGGTGCCTAGAGCTGGCTGCTTGCTCACCAGGCACCTCTCTAAAGGGGCCAAACCTTGTCACTAATCTTCCAGATCTCTGGACAAGTCTAATCTTAAATATTGCTGTTTCAAGGAGGTCTTTGTCACTGACCTCTACTTACCAAAGTATTTGCAACATTTCCCGGAACTCATTGGATCTGATGACTTAACCAGCCTTAAAGATTATGGAAGTTCACAAGCCCTTCCAGACCTGCTGCCGTTGGTGTTAATAAGGCCTTTCTGGCATGGCCACTGGCTTCCTTATACCCTTCCAATAGGTTCTATGAATTCTGGCTTCAGATACCAGTAACCCACCATCGCTAGCGTAGTCTAGTCCAAGGGGCCGCACTAATCAATTCATAGCCTCTGGAATCTTCTCCTGTTCAGACAGGCTCTTCTCCTTTGGTTTACTGTCCTCCCAAATGCCTCCAGAATAACAGAAAACGTTAGGCGGAAAGAGAAAAACACACAGAGACAGACAGACTAGAGTTAAGAACGGAGTGGCCCGTGGGACTTCCACAGTTTATCTAGCCAGTCTACCTAGTCCTCCGTTTCCCTGTATAATCAAGGCTCTAGCCCCACCCCACCACCTTCAAAAGACAAACTGCTTAGCATGCCCCTCTCCAATAAAAATGATTTCAGTCATGGCTCTCACTAAATTGGCAGGCTAGCTTTAATACCGACATTAAGCTAAGTGACCAGAGTAGGATCCTATTTAGATATTCCCAAGACTTTTACCATTATTCATGAGCAAACCATGCAAATAATTCTTCAAATTGACCTTTTCAACCCCTGCCACCCCCACGTAAGTCATCCATGACTTCTGGTCATCCCACATGCTTTGTACTGACAAATGTTTAATTTGTAAATGGAGATGTAGAGTGATGTAATAGGTAATTTTTCATTTCAATAGTAATATTTTTGTTAAGTGTTTTGTCCATCTAAGTTAGAAACCAAAGTTAAATCCACAGGCTTTATAAAAGAGAGTTCTGTTTACAAAAAGAAAGAAAGAAAAAAAGGAAAGAAAAAATTCTTGTCTACATCATTCTTCAACAATGCATCTGAATAATAGCTAAGCTATAAATAGAAGATGCAAAAGTGACTAAATCTGTTTTGATTCCATCTCTTCAATGACATAGGAAATCCCTCTGTCCAAACATATTAAGCTAAACCCCAACATCTGGACTTGAAGAATTTTATCTAGGACATCAACATCAAACAGCTATGAGTGCCAGCCTTGAGGATGTACAAATAACTCCCAAAGGAACCCAATTTTGTAACTATCAACTCAGGGGACTTCAGAATTAAAAGAAAAGTTGAACTATAGCCTTGCTTTAAAAGAATATTCCTTTGCAATCATCTACCCATTAAATGTAAGGAAAGCTGACGCCCAATTACATTGTCCTAGAAAAGCATCCTTGCCTTTTGAGGCTGAGAAAGCTTCAGCATCATTTACTGCCAGATCCTTTCTTTAGAAACTCTGTGATCCTTTCTTACAGGAACTTCATGATCCTTCAGGAACTTGTCAGCTAAGCTAAGCCCTCGCCATATAATGAACGTCTACTGGGGAGAGAATGAATGAAAGCCTGGATTGGATTTTCCACGAAGCCAACAATTAACGTTGTTTTCTTTGGTATATCCCTTTCTGTCAGTTGTTTTTGTGCTCTCCATGAGAAGAAACAAGTTAAGAAGGTTGATTCAGTCATTTCCAAATCTCACTTCCAGTTTCCATCTTATTAAAGACATGACTTAACTTTAATGTGTGTAACATAAACAGAATCATAAAAAGGGAAAAAATTAGGAACAGTCTGGACAAGTCGGTGTCCAAAGCAGGGAAACGCCACAGCTGATCTGCTCCCGGCACTGCCGCTCTGTTCTATTGTTTACTTGGAAGAGAAATTCTCCGTTGCCCAGCTGCTGGTTCCTCACCCTCCATTACCATCATTGGGAATTCCAATTTCACAAAGTTATTACAATACAGCCACAAATAATCCATCTTGTCAAGTCCATCTTCAGGACTGGAGATAAAGCTGGAGCTGAGTTCCTGCACACATCTGGAGAAGGTTCGTTACTTGTAATTGCGAGCCTCTCTGTTAGAGCGCCCATGAGAGAGGGGGCTGACAGGCTGCATATTTCCGCAAACTGTTCCCAGAAAGAGCCAATTTCCTGACTTCCATGTGGTGTCAATAATGGAGGCATGAGACAGAGCAGTGCTTATGAAATATTAAATCTGCTTACAGGTCCAGCTAGAAGCAAATTCAGACCACCTGTGAGAAGGAGCCCAACAGGGTACTTAAGAATTTGGCACGCACATGGTACATGTGACTGATATGTTCTGACCTATGTATGTGGGCTTGTTTGCCACAAAACTTCCTAGCAGCAGTAGTACAGAGTAAAGAAAACGAAAGAGAGAAGGTTAGAAAGACAGGGAGAGGGCAAGCAGGAGGGAGACAGAGAAACACATTTCTACACATTTTTGGATTGAAATAGTTCAAGTAACTGACATTATTAAATTTACTATCATATGCAGCCAAAGTTCATCTTATTCATCAGGAAAAGAAAAGTGACTGATGTTTTGTGGCATTAGTATTAGGTCATTTTGGCTCTTGCCAATAAAAACAAAGCATTAGTATTTCAGTGTTTTAATATCGTGATTTAATTCTGTCAATGATATTAGGAGCAAGAAGCTCAACCAACATGAAGACCCCATCAAAATTCTTGTGTCAAAGACTGTGATTCTGAAATGAGTTCACCATCTTGACCTCCCGTTTCACAGTATATATTTTATGCTCGCGACTTTCCAAATACCGCTCTTAACATTGCAAATGTAAAGTTTTATATCACTAACTTGTGTTTCAGGGGGTTGCCTAAGTAAATAGAAAAACATCTGGGCTCTTTTTACTGGCAAAAGCAAGAGATATTTGACCTAAGATCAGATTTTGAGAGTTGAATGTTAACTCAGGCTTTCCACAGAATGTGTCTAATTTTCCACAACTTTCTGTAGAGAGAGCAGAGTCCAGTTCTTTCAGGGGAAAGATATAGTGAAGTGTGTATCCCAATTAGACAAATGTCCCAACTGGCTTCCTTCACCCAAAATGTCACCTCAGATCTAACCCATTCACATCTGAACCAACCGCTACTACTGCAAGGCTAGAACAGGAAGTCAACATCAGAAGCTTAATGACCCTGGGACATCTAGGCCTCTCCTGGCCGAAGGGCATGAAGGACGCTGTGACTCACCCTCTCAGGACATCCAGCCTGCCTCACCAGCTCAGCAAGGCCACCACCCTCTGCAACTCTATCTGGAAATTTCCTTGCACTGAAGCACGCCACCTCCCTAGGGCCTCCTGTACCTCCCGAATCTGGAGCTGACACCGCAGCTGCTGCTCGGAGAGGCACCCCAAGCCTTAGATCTATTTCTGACTTGGTCTAGAGGAAATGGAACAGGCCCTGCTTCCAGGGCTCTTAGAGATGGCTAACCCAAGAGAACCAGCCGCACGGCCTCTGCATGCTGACAGTCTCACAGGACACTGGTCCTTGTGTCTGCTGTGAAAAACATGCGGCCATGCCAGTGCCCTCCGAGGGGTGCCCCTGCCGTAAGACAGTATTTATGGAAGCTGGTAGACTCTAGTCTGTTTCAAACTTCAGAAGCAGTAAAGCCAACCCCTGATCTACTTTTGATGAAGTATTTCATTAAAGCCAACTTTTGGCTTGTCAACGAAAAGGCGAGTCCTCTGTTAGATGTAGGTCAGTGTGCACCTTCCAACGCCTAGTAAAAGCATAGCTATCTCCCAAGGAGAAGAGCCAAGGCTAAATTCAGTAGTCATCTCCTTCAAAAGCTTGCTGTTTCTTGGCATTGTAGACTTTTAGAACTAGGATATTATATTTTATGTGCACACAAATATTTATGCACATAAGTCTTCACAGCACTGTTCACAAAAAAAAAAAAATCCCAAACTATGGGAAACACTGCAAATGTACGCCAGCTGGTAAATGGAATGACAACATATGGTATGTCCATATTTGTAGACTCTCCACTCAACAACAAAGTAAAAGTAACAACCGTACTGCAGCATGGAAGAGCTCTACAGACATCACACTAAGTGAAAGAAGCCAGGCACAAACAACTACACTCTATCAATTTGACTCATGAAACATCCAGAAATCTACAGCAGCCACTGGGGGTGTAACTCCGTGGAGCACTGCCCGCCTTGTGCGTGGCTGAGCCTCACTGCCACTTTGCTGTGGTTTAGAATTCTCTAGGCCTTACATCTCCGTGTGTGTCTGTGAGGACATTCTGGAGAGGTAGAACTGAAGTTTGGAAATCTACTCTGATTATAAGAGGCAGGGCACTATCCCACAAAATGCAGTTCAGACTTCCTAAAAAAAGAAGAAGAAAAGGAAGCCAAGCCTGGCCCTGTGGCATGCCTGTGATCCCAGCCCTTTGGGGGACAGAGGCAGGAGGATGGCTCTGAGTTTGGGTCTACAAAGTAAGTTCAGGACAGCCAAGTCTACATAAAGAAACCCTGTCCCCCTGAGTGGGGAGCAGCCTTACCAGGCCACAGAAGATGACAATGCAGCCATTCCTGATGTGATCTGATAGACTAAGATCAGAAGGAAGGAAAGGAGGACCTCACCTATCAGTGGACTTGGGGAAAGGCATGCGTGAAGAAGGGGGAGAGAGGGTGGGACCGGGAGGGGAGCAGGGAGGGGCTTATGGGGGGATACAAAGTGAATAAAGTGTAATTAATAAAATAAAATAAAGAAACTCTGTCTCAGGAAGAGGGGAAGAAAAGAAAGAAAGAAAGAAAGAAAGAAAGAAAGAAAGAGCACCAAAGTTCATCTCTCTGCTTCCTGATTAAGAACACAGTGTCAAGACTCTACCAAGCATCGTTTAAAAACAGATACTAATAACCAAACCTTTGGCAGAAGGGGAGTTAGCATGACGTGGAAAGGATAGGAGCCCCACAAGGACCAAATATATCTGGGCACAGGGTTTTTTCTGAAACTGTTTCTCCAACCAAGGACCATGTATGGATATAACCTAGAACCTTTGCTTGGATGAAGCTCGTGGTAGCTCAATAACCAATTGGTTTCCCATAGTAAGGGGAATAGGGACTATCTCTGACAGGAACTCAATGGCAGGCTCTTTGACCTCCCCACCCCACAAGGGAGGAGCAGTCCTGCTAGGCCACAGAGGAGGACTTTGTAGCCAGTCCTGAAGATACCTGATAAAACAGGGCCAGACGAAAGGGGAGGAGGTCCTCCCCAGTCAGTGGACTTGGAAAGGGGCAGGGAGAAGCTGAGGGACGAAGGGTGGGATTGGGAGGGAATAATGGAGCAGGATACAGCTGGGATAAAGAGTTAATAAAATGTAACTAATAATAATAAACAATATAAACAATAATAAATATAATAAACAATAAAATAATAAACAATAAAAAAGAACACAGTGTCACCAACTCCTCCTCCCTCCTGTTGTCACTAATGCTTCACTGTTGTGATGAACCCTCACACCAGGAGCCCAAACCAACCCTTCCTTCCTTGTACTGTTTCTGTCAGGCATTTTCTCACAGCAGTGAGAAACTTTACAAGCGTGCACAGTGTGCAGAAAGCCCTGACCTAGGAGGAAAAGAAGTAGCAAAAGGTGGATTCTTGACACTACAGCTTGGGCTCATAAGAGATAAATAAAAAGGCACACAAATTTTCTTACAGAGATGGTTAGAATTTAAATTTGGGTTGTTGTGGTAAATGCCCAACTCTAAATTTTCCTTTATAGCCACTGAATTGTACACATCAGTCAGAAGATTACATAAGACAAGAATGATTAACATGTCTGGATGTAATCAAGAAGTGATAGCAGACTTTACCTACCACCTCTTATCTAATTAGTGCCATCCCACTAGATGGGAGCTAATATTGTTCTTACTTTACTTTATAGATTATAAAACAGAAGTTTAATCATTACATGATTTGCCTGGACTCAGTCAGTCACATATCACATCTGTCCTGAAAACATTTTCTTTCACTTTTTTGGGGACTTACTCTTGGCAATACCACCTTACCCTATTGTGGTCCCCACAGGCAGCCCACAGCACGCATCCTTTATTCTGGATGAGCTAGAGTGTGACTGTCCACCTCTCCTGCCTGTGGCCAGTCACAGGAAGCTCTCCTCTTATAAGAGACAGCAGGTGACCATAGAAGAGGGAGGGGGAGTTCTTCCTGGACCCAAGAGCAGCTGCGCGTGCGTGCACAACAGTTGTGACAGCGTGCACAAGGCCTGTGATAGTCAAGCCAAATCCCAGCATGCAGTAGCCATGGGAATAAAGTCCTACTCCAAGCCTAGGAGCTATTAATTGTTAGCTGCTGGGAAGGAAAGAGAGGGTATTCTCAAAGAGTGTAGCCCCTGGCAGATTGTCCATGTTCCCATGAAAGGGGACACATCCAAGAATATTTGGGCAGCATAAATTATCTTTGTATTTTGTTCTTGTTTTTGTTATTAAAAACAAAGACACAAAGACACAAAGTTAAATGACACAAAGTTTAAAGACACAAAGTTCAATGGGTAGGGAAGGGGTTAAGCCTGGGAAGAGTTGGAAGAAGGGGATGAATACAACCAGAATACATTGTATGAAATTCTCAAAGAACCAATAAAAGTTAAAATGTAAAAAAACAAACAAAAAGTGAGTTCTCATGACCACAGAAAAAAAGTGCAAGCCCGTGGACTCACTAACTTTCAAGTTCTTCCCACAGCCAGAAACTGTTGTCTGCAGGCCACGGAGCTACACAGGGACCTTTTACCAGTTGTTCCCGTAGGTTTACCTGAGGCTCAAGATCTTACCTGAATAAGTAGTGAGACATCTGCATTCTATTTCCTGCAAGAGCAATGTTTTTCTTGCTACCAATAGAAAAATACACTGACCTGTTGGGTGCATGCCCTCACTCACCCGGTCCGTGACCACAGACCACGCAACTACTGTGGTCCATAGCACAACTTAGGACACCCTCCAAGACATCTCCCTTTTTCCCTCCGCCACCGCTCACCCCATCATAGCTATGTGACGCCGTCAGACATACAGTGACCTTTGTGCCTTCTTTTTGTCAGATAGCAGATCTACTTTGTGTATGGATGTGCAGTGTCAGAGACGCAGCACATCCAAGGAACACAGCACACTTTAGACAAATGAAAAGATTGTATCAATAAAAGTCATAAAAATGCAGATCTCACTCTTTCTCCTCCTGAGTAGACGATGCCTACAATTTACTAATGAACTTTTTACTCCCTCAACTAGCCTTTCTGCAGAATAGCAACTGAACAAAACACTCTGAGACGATCCATCTGCCGAGCTTCCCACTCAGGTGACAAACCACCCCAGCTCTTCAGGCTCCTGCTATGAGGAGATTCCATTTGTTTGCCTAGTTTGTCCCTCAACAGCTGGCATGTCCCATGAGAAGTAGCCAAGTACAAACTGTAATCCATTCTGAACTCAGCTCTAGGAGTAACGTGTGCATCAGTACATAAGGATGGAGGAGAGAACAAAGAAAAACAATGTCCCTAGTTGAGATGAAAGAATCATTGATGACTCTTTGTTGTTTAACTATTTTTATCATTATTGGTTTTGTGCTATTATTCATACTAATTGAGACATATTTTAACATTAAGCTGTCAACACCTGTATATTAGGTTACACATTGATTCCAATAGTAAATCAGTAAATGTAAAGAAATAGACTGATTGTTCTATTTGACTTTGGTGCATATAGATATATATATATATTCATATTGGATATATATTTATCCTATATATATTTATTGGCACCAAGCTAAAGTTTGTATTGTTCTATCTTCTTTTTTATAAAAGCAGAGAATCAGTTTAACTTATCAAAATAAATGACTTGATATGAGATAAAAAGCTAGAATGGTAATGCATGTGTCATTCAGCCACTCAGACACCTGAAGAGTAAAACTGGGATTTCCTGGAAAAAAAAAAAAAAGGAATTGCACTTCCCAACTGAAATGGCCTTTTTAATTCTCAGTTTCCCCCTTCAGACTCAGGATAAAAACATCAACTCTTACTTAAATTTCCAAGACAGTTTACCACAGATTTCGATTTTGCCATTTCAATAGATAGCTAGGTAGAATGAAGAAGGAGAGGGGAAAGAGAACGCATCCAATAACAGAGATAGGAAGGCAGATCTAGCTCTGTTTTTTCTTATTCAGTTCAAGACACATGATTTCTAGTGTTGTGAATGTATCTGGTTTATTTTTGTATGGGTTTGCAGAGAGACTATGGCATATCCCTTCTGATTGCTGTTTTTATAATTACTGGAGATGACTGAAATGGAAACAATGTTACACTGACTTTGCAAGTGCAGGGCAAGCATTTTGTGTTGAATTTTAAAAATGTCTTCAGATCAGGTGGAAGAAATCAGGTATTAAAAATTAAAAAGTGAACCTGAAAAGAAAGGAAATTGGCAGGTAGCTCTCGGGGAAGCTGGGTGAGCACAGAGGAAAGTGTGTGAAGATGAGCTGGTGCTGTGCCAAAGCTGCCCTTGCAGCAGGACGTTTCAGGACCACTCAGACAGTGAGCACACAATCCAGCTGAGATGAGGCTGACCGAGATGCCCGCTAAGTGTCCCTCACTTCACGCTGCTAACTCTGCGGAGCCGTCTAGTCATCTGTCACCATGACACGTGTGAAAACTCCAGGGAAGGACAGAAATGGGGAGCAAACCCTATTCGCAGAAAATGCCAGCTAATTCCCACACGTTGTAACCTTGCCCCTGACCTTGGCTAGTGACTAATCCTCCCTGCACTGAAGTCTACCCAGGAGATGAGCTTTCCAAAGCCCCCGAGCAGAGATCCACTCTTAGGAAGCCTTACTCCCTCTTGAGCAGGTTCTTTCACTCTGGCAAAAGCTCCTCTCAGGTCCTCACTTTGAAACTCATCTCAGGTTTTCTCCGATAATGAGGAAAAACTTCAAAATCCTGACAGAGCTCCCTCCCTCTGCCCCCCACTTCCTCCTTCCATTCATCTCTCTCTTTCCTAAACTTTCACCACCAGCAAATTGTATAGACTTATGATAAACCTGACTAATCTACACCAGTTCTGCTACCCTGGAGAATTCGATCATTATGCTTACTTGGAGTAACAGGTTTTCAAATCCTGTAAAACTCAAAAGTGTGGAAAGCATTCGATGAACTGCCAAGTTGTATCTAAGAGTTGGTTTGCGGAGCAGGCTATGTGAGCACAAGTCAGGCCAGCCGCAGTAGCCATGTGTGGGAGCTGATGAGGCCCCGAGTGGATTATTGTCATGAGCACGGTCATGCCAAGGACCAGGGTGCTACAGAGCCCCTCTCAGGTCAGGCTCAGGGGGACTGAAAAGCCGCTGGCTCGGTGCCCGTGTTGGGAACAGCTGACCTTTGCATACTGCAGCAGGATGCAGCTCCGCTGTGGCCACACCCAGGGTCCTGCACTCTCCAAGTGACTTCCTGTGCAGCTCACTGTCCACCAGGCAATTGTGGCTCTCCTACCTCCTGTTCAGAAGCCCTAGGTGTCCGTCACAGCAGCGGGACAGAAGACCACCTGTGGCTTCTCACTAAGCAAAAAGAAGGAAGAACCTAGTCACAGCAAGAAAGATTTAGATTCTTCTTATAAAAAGTCGGGGCAGATTAAGGGAAAATAAAGGATTGCTAAGTAAAATTATGAATGTTCTTACCCTGGAAAAAATAAGAACAAAGCTGTTTTTCCAAGGCTTTCTGGGACATTTTTAGGCGTGGCTCTCTGTAACAGCATAGATACAGACTAGGCTTTCGAAAGGCTCCTGTTGGTAGAGCAGGTCCTCAGCAGAATGGGAGCATGCACAGGTCATCCCATGCCCGTGAGTGTCTCACAGCAGCTGTGGGCAGGTGGCCTAGGCCAGGGACACAGGCAGAGGCAAGGGCACCCCACCCTCTTCCTCCTGAACAACCTCACAGTCTGGCACTTACCAGGGCCCTGCTGAGCTGGAAAGTCATTCCCGACAAGCCTGTGTTTACAGGGATTCCAGAGCAGCAGGGGACAACTCACAGTCCAGTCCAGACTCAGAAATCCTGTATGTGGGCTAAGCTGCTCTCCACCTGTCCTCCTTCCTCTTCCTGCTCCTTCCATGCCCCCCAGTTCCCGTCCCTGTCCTTCTCTGAGTCCTTCTTCTCTTATTAAACCACTCCGGGGTACTAAATAATCAAGTTAAGATCTAGGGAAGCCAAGGGGAAAAGGTGTGAAGAAAGCATGTCTGAGGAGTAAGAAAAAGAAGGAAGAATGAGGTGAGAGAAAGGGAAAGAGAGAATGTCTGTCTGTCTGCCTGTGTCTATATGTGTGTCAGTGTGTATGTGTGTCTATGTGTGTCAGTGTGTGTATGCCAGTGCGTGTGCCTGTTTCTATGTATGTGTTTATGTGAATGTGTCATTGTGTGTGTGTACCTGTGTGTATTGGTTTGTGTGGGGGTATGTGTGTGTCACACATAATGATCTCTGGTTTGAGACCACTCAGAATCCTAGTCAGAAAATGCCTGTTATGATGACATTGCTGCCCAAACCATGTAGGCAGCAGGCAATAGGTTCGATGTCACTGAAACCCTTACCTTAACCTCAAACATTTTTTTTTTTGAACCAGAGAGATGATTAAACTTAGAGTCACATATTGGTCTAAGAGAAGACTCCACTGTGTTCTGGCCACATCACTTTTTCAGGCTTCAGTTTACCAAATAGTTACACAGCTTTCCCTAACCCCAGGGCCGATAGAAGGATGAAATAACATCTTCTGTGCGTGTGCAAACGCATTTTAGCTATTCAAAGAGAAGGGTTTGTTTTCTATTAAATTCAATAAACAGCAACAGCTTCTTATGAATTATTCTTTTTTTTTCTCCAACATCTACAAAGTCTTTTGTAAGCAAAAACAAAAGCTTTCCCAGCAGCAGAATGGCGGGCTTATTTTTAAAACACACACAGCAATTTCACGAGAAAGAAACTCGAAGGACTGCCATGGGCTAGAGTTTCCGAGACATCAAAGTTGGTCTGTGTTTATCTACATCAGCAACAGTTTCCTGCCTCACTGGTGTGAGTATAAACGGGCAGGTAAGCTTTCTCGCACTTCCTATCAGGACTTGTTTAGAAGATTTGGAAAGCTTCCCCCTCCTCAGATCCTCTAGTCCCACCTGCTCTCAGTGAGTTTCTGCAGCATGCTCCTTGAGTCCTTCTTTAGCCAGGACCCCCAGGATGTGGGTCCCCTCCCAGGTGGAGAACCCTGGTGAGGGAAGCAGGAAAAGCAAGTTCTCAGGACTGCCGCTCGCTCGCCCACATATGGTCCCAATAACCTGGACTTTAGGGACTGTGCTTATATCGAATGATTATATGTCAGACCACACCCCTGTGGGTGGGGGTGGGGGCCCTCTGAAGGGAATGGATGTTCCCACAGTCAATCATCCTATGGAAAGGTCACTACTGGGTCAAAAAAATGATGGTTTGGACAGATAGTCCAAACGCTGAAGTCGCGGGAAATTTTTCTTTACTCTCTGCATCAGGATTTCATTTGGTAGGCGCTGGGGATAGGGGGCTGCATGGGAGTATTCCAGGGGTGACACAGACACATTCCAGGCCACAATCAGGGCAGACCAACAGAGGCACAGAGAGGCAGCTCTGTGATATCATAAGATAGTCTACAAATCAATAGGTTTTGCGAATGTGGCCAATCTGCCGCTGAGCCTCGTCCCACTTTTGCAAGCATGGCCCTGCCCAGGTAACGGGAGCAGAAGGAGCTGTTCCCATCAGGATCCAGCTGGGCTCCGCCACAGAGCAGAGAGCTCTCGGGCCCTCAGAGACCACGACGGCAGCCCCCGCACCAGCTAGACCTAAAATCTCCCAAGAGACAAGCCTCTGGGTGTATCTGGGACAGACTGTCTAGATTGCCTAACTGAGATGGGTGGACAGACCCACATCAGCTGAGCAATTCCACTGCATGGCCTGGGTCACTGAATAACCAAGGGAAAACAACCAGCCACCCTGTGCGTTCATCACTCCCTGGCTAAGGACACCATGTGACCAACAGGCAGCTTCACAGCCCTTGCACTGTGCCTTCGCCATTATGATGAAGACGCTGGTTTGAATGAGAATGTTCTCCCACAAGCTCTAGCATTTAACACTTGGTCCCAGCTTGGTGACACTGTTTGATGAGGCCTAGGCAGTGTGGCCTTGCTTGAGGAAGTCCATCTCTGGTGATGGTTCCTTAAGGTGTGTTCTTCCTGCCCTCTGCCTATTATTGCCTTCTCTCTGCTTCCTGCTTGACATGCAAACACACTCTGTCACTGCTCTGGCTGCCATGACGTTTTCCCCTAGTGCCTGGTGGCCAAGCTGCATGGGCTGACTCTTTTGAGACAAGGAGCCAAGCAAGCTCTCCCTGCATTAAGTTGCTTTTCTCTGGTTCAGACTTGGAGTGCAAGCTGTCAGCCCTCCCTCATCTCCTTGCCACGGACACCATCCATCCCGACAGAACCTTAACCACGCCTTTGGAGCCTTCACCAAGTGAACCCTTCCTTCTGAAGCTGCCTTGACCACGGTCTCTTATCAGAGCAACAGAAAGGGACCAATGAAAGGGACTTCACCTTAACCTCTGAACCAAAATAAACTTCCTCGTCCTTAAACGGCTTTGGTCCAGATGTTTGATCACAACAATGAGAAGAATAACCCAGACAGCCATGAAGGAAATAAAGGGCATTTTTGTGATAGCATTAAGTAGGGCTGTGGCATGCACTTCAGGGAGACATCATTGGCGGTGAGACCCCAGAGACGACAGTGAGCTTATAGAGTGTTCTGGGAATAAGATGCACAAGGACATAAGTCCCTTGTGGGGGGTGGGGAACCTCGGAGGTATCTAAGGAGGAGAGAGGAGGCCAGAGCAGTTCAGAAGCAGTCAAAGTCTCCGTAGCATGCGGCCTGGAAACCGAGCTGTGCGTGGAAGAACTTCTGCTGGCGTCATGGAGGGGTCAGAGAGCTTCGCCGCACAGGGCCAGATAACAAACACCTTAGCACCACAGCATCATGGAGGGGTCAGTGAGCTTCGCTGCACAGGCCCAGATAGCAAACACCTTAGCACCACAGGCCCAGGGGCAGAGTCTGGGACATTACACAAATACTTCCATTCCAGAGGAAAAAAAAAAATGTTTCACAATTGTTTATTGATGGGATTCAAACTTAGTAATAAGTGAGGATAATTTTTACAATACAGATATAACAACAAGAAAAAAAATGGGATTATTTGGGAGGGGTTAAATTTTGTTTCATTAAATTTTAAAATTAGTATTTCTTTTATCAAAATTTGTTGAAATAACCATCAGTTGGTATAGAAATGTTGTAAGGTCTTTAACAGTTTGTCTCTGGAAATATCTTTCCTAAAGGCAGTGAGTAAATTAGCTTTAAATCATTGAGACCAAATACCGCAGAAGAGGAACATAATACAGAAGGAACTTATTTGGGATCATGGTCTCAGAAGGGTCAGCCACTGTGGCTTGGTCTCAGTGATCACAGTGGCGGGGACTTGTGACCGAGTGTGTCCCTCAGACAGGAAGCAGAGGGAAACGAGAGGCCGAGGCAGGAAGACACCCTAAGGGTACACCATTGGTGAGCTCTGTGCATTCCCTCTGTCTGCAGCCCACCTTCCAAAGCCTCCAGAGCCTTCTACAACAGCGCCATCCACCGGGCGGAGGAAACTGCCGGCAAGCCATACCTAGCAGGCAACTCTTCCGTGGATCCGCAAAGGGCAACCTCTCTCGTCTACAACCAGCACCTGGAGGAACTCATGGACTCCTGTGGACTCTTCTCTTCCTGTTTGCCTTTTGGTGTGCCATTATTTCACAGATTATGCATTTGTACAGCCAAATGGGTTTCAAAATGTGGAGATTTTCTTCGTGCTGCATCGAGGCCTGGAAAATACCCCTGAAATCGCAGCTCAGAAGATATATCCGTTGCCTGCTTTTGCATAACTAGAAATATTACCCTTTTCCATTATAATTTTTATTTAAAATTTTTAAATTTAACTTAAACTTTTAATTTAATTTTAATTATAATAGTTTTGAATGAAAAATGAAGACATGACTGTTCCTAGGTATGGGTGAGTAGAAGGCTTTATTGTAGAGAGAAGGAGAATATAGCCAGAGACATCTGGAAGGGTCCACACTGAACATGGCCAGCAGACCAAACAGGGTCATAAGAGGAGGGAGATGGGAGGGGAGAGCAAGAGAGGAAGAGAAGAGAGAGGGAGGCAAAAGGAAGCAAGAGAGAAGCCACAGGGACCAAGGCTCCAACTGGGTGTGTAGCCAAAATGGCTGAGTTTACATAAGATCGGAAGCTGAGGGAGAGAAACGAAAGCCCCGCCTCTGGCTTGGAAAGGTTTAGGGTGGGAAATGCTGGGAGAACCCACAGGTACTGAGTAAGACTTGTTCTGGTTTACTTTGAAACCTAACAACTTTTTTCCCCTCAAAATGATTTTTTAATGGTTCAAAAAATTTTTATTACAATTCATTCACTTTGTATCCCAGCTGTAGGCCCATCCCTCATCTCCTCCCATGCCTCTCCCCCAGTCCACCGATAGGAGAGGTCCTCCTCCCCTTCCCTCTGATGCTAGCCTATCAGGTCTCATCAGGACTGGCTGCATTGTCTTCCTCTGTGGACTGGTAAGGCTGCTCCTCTCTCCCAGAGCTGTGAGCAGTGTTCAAAGAGCCAGCCACTGAGTTCATGTCAGAGACAGTCCCCGTTTCCCTTACTATGGAACCCACTTGGACACTGAGGTGCCATGGGCTACGTCTGTGCAGGGGTTCTAGATTATCTCCATGAATGGTCCTTGGCTGGAGTATCAGTCTCAGAAAAGACCCCTGAGCCCAGATTTTTTGTATCTATTGCTCTCCTTTGGAGCTTCTGTCCTCTCCAGGTCTTATTATCTCCCCCTTCTTTCACAAGATTCCCTGCACTCTGTCCAAAATTTGGTTATAAGTCTCAGCCTCTGCCTTGATACCCTGCAGGATAGAGTCTTTCAGAGGCCCTCTGTGGCAGGCTCCTGTCCTGTTCCCTGTTTTCTCCCTCTTCAGATATCCATCCTGTTTGCCTTTCTGAATGGGGATTGATCATCTTGCCCAGGGTCCTCCTTCTTGCTTAGCTTTTTTAGGAGTACAGATTTTAGTATGATTATCCTATATTGTGTGTCTAATATCCACTTATAAATGATAGATATACCATGTTGTCTTTCTGCTTCTGGAATACCTCACTCAGGATGATCTTTTCTAGTTCCCACCATTTGCCTGCAAATTTCATGATTTCCTTGTTTTTAATTGCTGAGTAATATTCCATTGTGTAGATGTACCACAATTTCTGTATCCATTCCTCAACTGAGGGGCATCTGGGCTGTTTCCAGCTTCTGGCTATTACAAATAAAACTGCTACAAACATGGCTGAGCAAATGTCCTTGTTGTGTACTTGAGTGTCTTTTGGATATAATCCTAGGAGTGGTATAGCTGGATCTTGAGGAAGTGCTATTCCTAATTGTCTGAGAAAGTGCCAGATTGATTTCCAAAGTGAAACCTAACAGCTTTGTTTTTATTTATGTGAAGTGTACACGTGTGAGTGTGTGTATGTGTATACTTGTGTGTATATTTGTGTGAGTGTGTGTGTGTGCGCTTGTGTGTATATTTGTGAGTGTGTGTATGTGTGCACTTGTGTTTATATTTGTGTGAGTGTGTGTGTACTTGTGTGTATATTTGTGTGAGTGTGTGTGTGTGTACTTGTGTGTATATTTGTGTGTGTATATTTGTATGAGTGTGCGTATGTGTGTACTTGTGTGTATATTTGTGTGTGTATATTTGTATGAGTGTGCGTATGTGTGTACTTGTGTGTATATTTGTGTGTGTATATTTGTGTGAGTGTCTGTATTTGTGTACGTGTGTGTATATTTGTGTGTGACTGTATGTGTATTTGTGCACCTGCAGAATCCAGAAGATGGTGTCAGAGCCCCTGAACTGGAGTTACAGGTGAAAGCCACCAACTTAAGAACAAAACTCAGACCTTCTACAAGAGTAGCAGTCCTGGGCACTAAGTCATCTCTCCAGGACCTTCCTTATCATCTTCGACAGCATAGAAGTTATATCAGTCTTGACATGATTTGTGAATGGAGCATCCTTTGAGATCGAAATGACTTTTCATATATAAGCCACACAGCACTATTTCATCCTGCAGTGTTGGGTGCAGTTTATCAGGAAAAAGCACGCCTATAACAAATTTTCCCGTCCTTCAGTATTTAGCATAGTAGTTAATGATAGATCTTCTTGTTTTGAAAAAAATTCAATTTCAGTTTGAAAATGTGTACAAGGACCTTAAAGTTGTGGGCTGCCAAGGTGTTTAGCTTCAATTGCTGACAAAAATTTCACAAGACCCATGTCTAAAGTAGCACTCCAAGGCACTCTAACATTCTGTGCTCAGAGAAGGGAAAATACAGCAAGCAACAAAAACACGAGTTAGTTAAAGGGGCAGCCCTGAGTTAAAGGGGCAGACCTGACTTGAGCCATCTTCAAAATCAGAAAACTGTAAAAGAGAAGAGTGGGGAAAGTTAGAGGACTATGAAGGTCTGATGTGAAGGCCTTTGGAGATGCTAGCTACTGTTTGACATTTGCAAGGACAGGAGCCAGAGTAAAGGGAGCCAAAGAGTGGAAATGAGAAGAGGTCGTTTGATTCTCTAAATTCTGCTTACCAAGTAACAAGATTCCAGGGGGATTTTCACACATACTTTATTTCACTCTTTCTCATCACCCTGCTCCCCTTTGGCCTCGTACTCTCTGGTCCCAGTCACCCCCTTCCATTTTGTTCTGTTGTTTCCCCACCCATTGCTTGAGGCCTCTTTGTCCACTCTCATTGTCTCCCTGCAGTTTTTTGGCTTTACCCATATTCACTTCTGCCTAGCTACACATATTTAACAGTTAGGGGTTATGATCCTCATATTAGAAAAAAAATACAGCTTTTGTCTTCCTGGGCCTGCATTACCATGTTTAACATAGTGTTTTAGCAGCTTATTTTCCTGGTGGATGACTAAAATTCCACTGTACACACGAAGCGACGCCGTTTCCTCCCTCTTGTGAAAGGGCAGCCCGGAGAGCTATGCACACGGCCCTGCACCACCCTGCAGAGTCGCTCCTGTGTGTGCGCCAGTGGAGCAGCTGTGCCATACACTGCACCTATTTTTAATTTTCCCAGAAGCCTCCACACTGCTTCTCAGTGTGGCTACAAAGTTTACATTCCCACTAGCAACAAATAAGAGTTTCTTCACGCCATTACTCTTCACTTTATTTATTTATTTGTTTATTTATTTATTTATTTATTTGAGACAGGGTTTCTCTGTGTAGCCTTGGCTGTTCTGGACTTTCTTTGTAGACCAGGTGGGCCTCAAACTCACAGAGATCCACCTGCCTCCTGGAGTGCTGGGATTCAGGCCTGCACCAACACGCCCAGCAACCCTTTGCTTTCTTGAAGACAGACTTTCTCACTGGGTGAGACAGAATCTCAGAGTAGGCTTAACTTTCACTTCTCTGATGGCTAAGAATGCTGAACCCTTTCTAAACATTAATTTCCTTTGAGAATTACTCGTTCAGCTCATTGGTCCACTTACAGGTTGGCAACATGGCTTTTTGTTTAGGGATGTGGGTGTTCGATTTTTGTAGTTCTTTAGTCGAGCCATAAGCCCCCATCTGAAGCGTATCTGCTAGAGATCATTCCCCTCTCTGGGAGCTGCCCTGCTCACCCCGTTGACAGCTTCTTCTGCCGTGCAAAGCCTTTCACATTTCATACAGGCCATTTGTCAGGTCCCGGGCTGTTTCCAGCACTGTTGGCGTTCTGTTCAAAAACCTGTTGTCTGTACCTGTGCAGTGTTTCTGCCTGTTCTCCTTCGGCAGTCCAGCATCTCTGGTTTTAAATCAAGGTCTCTGAGCTGGTTTGAAGTAATTTTTGTGAAAGGTGAGAGACACGCATCTAATTTCGTTCTCACGCGTGTGGGTACCCAGTTTTGCCAGCACCGTGTGTTGAAAAGATGAAAGGGTAGAGATCTCATTTGAGGTGTGTTTCTATGAAGGGCACAGTTAGAGACAGCTACAGCAGCAAGAAAGGAGCTTTTGGTTTGGAGGGTTGTTTTTTCAGCCCTAACCTTCAAACCGCACAGGAGCCACTGATATGATCCAGTTCTCTCAGGGACTGTCAGAGTGGGCATGAATACTTGCCCCCCTCCCAAGATGCCAGGCTGATCTTGAAGGACTAGAGAGTTTGAATTTTCTTCTGTCTCCTTTTGGTGCCTCAGTTGTCACAGATGTGAATCTCAGATGGATCGCCCCCCTGATAGGACTGCCCTGTGATAGAAGTGTTGGTTTCTTTAAAAAAACAGCTATGTGATTGCTTTAATCCTGAGTGTGGGGCTTTAGTTTGGAAGTGTCCACAGCTGATAATTGCCTCCTTTAGGACAAGGTCTTTGCCAGGTGGTAAAGACCTGCCTTGTGCAGCACAGACAGGGGCGTGCGCAGTCTAGGGCTCCGAGAGATGTAAATATGAGTCCAGAAAGAGAAAGTATGGTACTTTGGAGAGACCAAAGACGGACAAAGTAGCAGACAGATGGAGAGAAATGTGTCAACACAGCGGCTAGGGGGAGACTGCTAGTCGCATTTTGCTGTTGACAAAGATTGGTATAGCCCCAAAAGAACCCATGGACCCTAAACAGCCAGAAGTAAAAGGGTCTGTACCCCTTCTCCCCACTAGCCTTCTCTCTCTTACCTAGGGTTAGAGGATTAAATACCACAAATAAAACAGTTTAAAATGAATGCCATGCTGCCCGCTGGGAACAATGCTGCTGAGACTCTGGAGTAGAGATGTATAACTGGCTCCACAGTGCATATAGTACCATAAACCTAAGTACTATAAAATTATAAAGCTTACTGCATGCTATGAAACTGTGAGTAATGGCTTGTGTAACTGGGAAGTCATCTCCATGGAAAGAGGGCTTGCCTTCAAGTGTATAACGTATGTGAATGCAGGCCAAGAATGTTCTGGGTGCTCTGTGTGTGGTGACTGACTGGCTCTAGTTAACCTGTGAGCTTGGGACTGTCAATGTCCCTTACGGGAGAGCAGCTGGGGCACGTGAGCTAAAGCATCCGGCAAGCTGCAAAGCCAGCCTCTGCCGGCCCCCACTTCCGTGGTGCTTTCCTGCCTTGGCCAGGAATGAAGGGGCTCCACAGAGAGACCGTGGAAAAACACCACGAAGGAGGATACTGAAAACCGTGCTCCACTCCTGGGAGGCACACTGGCTGCAGAGGGACAAGTTGTCATCGTCTCTCCCTTCATCGATTGTTCTTGCAAAGAGTTTTCAAGAACTAAGCAAAATTTAGTCTTTGAGACTTAGAAGTCAACATAAGAAAGACTATTCAGGGTAAAGAAAGATGATCTTTCAGATGATGAACTATGACACAAATATAGAATTAAAAAGGGATGATGAAAAGACTAGCAGCTACCCCGAGGGGGCGACACGCAGGAACAGACACTGATAGACAGGCGCTCACGGACTAACAAACTTCACCTTTTTTCTGATCCGTGAAGACAGATCATTCAATGAGTATGCCAAAATGCTGGTAACATGAGTGGGGTGAGAATTAAGATAATTAAAATACATATTAGATATAATTCACTTATCACAAAAACACACAAAATATATTTATCTATATATTTTCCAATGTAGCAAAAGACAGCCATACCACAGCTAGGAGGGCCTGGGGAGCATTTTTCCTTGTTCACTTTTGGCAATCAGGAGATGAAGGCAGCCTTTCAAATCACATTAAAAGTGGGAGTGTTTGGTAGATGTGGATCTGTGGCTATGGATGGGTCAAATTCCCATACTAAAATTTTACCAAGTGCCTAATTATATTTTTGGTTGGGAGCCTATCCCTTAGCGGCTGAGCCACCTCTCCAGCCCACTGAAGACCTAACTATAAAGCAAATGGAAATAAAGACCTTTGGTTGCCACTAAATGGCTCCTGGAGCCCTCTCTGACCTCAGTACTGAGGCATTCCCATAGAATCTCTGGGGCAGAACAGAATCCTCCAACATAGTCGAATAAAATGCAGATTCCTGGCCATATCCCATTCCCATTAATGTAGAATCACGGGGGCTAGGACTCTGCCTTTAAGCAAACCTGCACTTAATATTCACCCACACCGAAGCTGATACCACACCGCTCTGAGCTCCAGGCACACTGGCGAGAGGACAGCAGCAATCTAGCAGTGGCCGAGGCATGACAAGCGTCTTTATAATCCTTCAAAGTCAGTTCAGGGCCAGCTCCAAGAAGGTGTCTAGAGGTCAAGGAGAGACTGATGGTGGGGGGGTTAGAGCTCACCTGGGAGCGCTTAGAACGTGAGCAGCCTAAAGGAGGAGTGTGCGGAAGGGAACACTTGGGGTCTAGAAGCAACAAGCTCAAACAGGCCTGGAATGACTAATTACAATGGCCTAAGATGACTGAAATGTGGGAGACGCTCAACCAGCGGCAGTAGAGCTGCCCCACTTGGTTAGCCAGCAAGAAAGCATTCTCTTCGCACTTAATCACCCTTAAATTTTTTTGAGAATTTAATATATGACTATTAATATTTAATATATGACATATTTAATATATGAATATACATCATTCCCTCCCTCTCTCTACCTTCCAACGCCATTGTGTCTGACACCCTGCCTCAGATTCAAGGCTTATTATTATTATTACATATGTACATATAAACATATAAACACAGCCTGCTGTGTCTGTTTACTATTACTTATATGTATGTGTTTAGGGCTGACCACTTGGTATGGGATAACCAATCAGGGGGATCATCCCTGGGGAAGACTGAATCTCCCTCTCTCCTGTTGTCATTAATTACCTGTAGCTCTTCATCAGAATTGAAACTGCAGTTTCCCCCATCTAGGTTGTCATGTCAATTGGTGGTGTCATTGTGCGGGTTTCCTTTAGACAGACAACTTCTGTCCCAGCATAAGAGCTGAAGGAGGACTTTTAACTGTACTTTTTGCATACTTTATTGGGTTCTTTTATTTACCACCCTTTTTCACCCCAAACCCTTCCAATACCCCAACACTAGGTAGGCAAGATAGAAGGTTAGAGGGGTAATAGGGAGTAGATCTCTTTAGACTACTTCCTACTTATTAGGGGCATAGAGTTCCTAGGGGCAAGTCCAGTCTTTGCCATCAGGATATCTTCAACCAGTAACCAGCAACAAACAGCAATCCAACAATCCAGCAGGAGCAGCAGGAGCAGCAGGAGCAGCAGGAGCAGCAGGAGCAGCAGCAGCAGCAGGAGCAGCAGGAGCAGCAGCAGCAGCAGCAGCAGCAGGAGCAGCAGGAGCAGCAGGAGCAGCAGGAGCAGCAGGAGCAGCAGGAGCAGCAGGAGCAGCAGCAGGAGCAGCAGCAGAAGCAGCAGCAGCAGGAGCAGGGGCAGCAGGAGCAGCAGCAGCAGCAGCAGGAGCAGCAGGAGCAGCAGCAGGAGCAGCAGCAGCAGCAGGAGCAGCAGCAGCAGGAGCAGGGGCAGCAGGAGCAGCAGCAGCAGCAGCAGCAGGAGCAGGGGCAGCAGCAGAAGCAGCAGCAGCAGGAGCAGGGGCAGCAGGAGCAGCAGCAGGAGCAGCAGGAGCAGCAGCAGCAGCAGCAGGAGCAGCAGCAGCAGCAGGAGCAGCAGCAGCAGGAGCAGGGGCAGCAGGAGCAGCAGCAGCAGCAGCAGGAGCAGCAGGAGCAGCAGGAGCAGCAGCAGGAGCAGCAGCAGCAGCAGGAGCAGCAGCAGCAGGAGCAGGGGCAGCAGGAGCAGCAGCAGCAGCAGCAGGAGCAGCAGCAGCAGGAGCAGGGGCAGCAGGAGCAGCAGCAGCAGCAGCAGGAGCAGCAGGAGCAGCAGGAGCAGCAGCAGGAGCAGCAGGAGCAGCAGGAGCAGCAGCAGCAGGAGCAGGGGCAGCAGGAGCAGCAGCAGCAGGAGCAGCAGCAGCAGCAGCAGGAGCAGGGGCAGCAGGAGCAGCAGCAGCAGGAGCAGGGGCAGCAGGAGCAGCAGCAGCAGCAGCAGCAGCAGGAGCAGCAGCAGCAGGAGCAGGGGCAGCAGGAGCAGCAGCAGCAGGAGCAGCAGCAGCAGGAGCAGCAGCAGCAGCAGCAGGAGCAGCAGCAGCAGCAGCAGGAGCAGCAGCAGCAGCAGGAGCAGCAGCAGCAGCAGCAGGAGCAGCAGCAGGAGCAGCAGGAGCAGGAGCAGCAGCAGCAGCAGCAGCAGCAGCAGCAGGAGCAGCAGCAGCAGCAGCAGCAGCAGGAGCAGCAGCAGCAGCAGCAGCAGCAGCAGCAGCAGCAGCAGGAGCAGCAGCAGCAGCAGCAGCAGCAGCAGCAGCAGCAGCAGGAGCTTTCACGGGTGCAGCCTCACTGCCAAATCTAGAGAATATAATCCCACAGGAGACGTTCTGGTCATGCCTCATAATCCTTCTGCCTCATCCTCTGTGATGTTTCCTGAGGCTTAAGTAGAAGGGGGCTGGGCAACACACAATCAGTTGTTCTCTCCACTTTGACCAGTTCTGTGTTTGTGTGATATTTTCAGTCTGCTGCAAAAGAAGCCTCTTTGACGAGGTGTGAGAGCCATACCTGTCTGTGGTTATAAGTGCCTAGAGTTGAGTTGGAAATTATACTGGCTTAGGAAAGTGCAGCAGTGTGTTCTCCACGGTTCTCGCTAGCCACAGGCAACTGGCTAGGTTGATAGCACCAGGCCTGAATTCTTCCCTATAGAATCAGTCTTAAATTCAATTAAACAGCCATCGGTTACCCCCATGAGAATGCCACCATTGCAGCTCTGGGGAGATCTTGCTGTGCTGTTCATCATCATGGTTCATGATTCATCATGGCCCGTGGTTCATCATCATGGACTATTGATTACTCTTCTCCCTTCGAAGCTTGCATTGAGACTTTCAGTGCTCTGAGACTAGTCCTCGAGGAGGAGGCTCCCAAGTTGGATCCTACTAGGTTCATCCAAGTCCTGTGTCTAAAATAGGTTGTGAATTCAGCAATAGAGACTTAGCCACAAATTCTGGCAGGGAATCAAGGCCAATGACAACAGTCTAACACTGTTTGGGGAGATCTCTTAGACTCCTATGACCAACAACTTGAAAGGAAGGCTCTTATGCCTGGCACTCGGCATATGCCGAGTGGTACAGCCGGGCCATGTAGGAGACCTACTTAATCACCGTGCCTACTCAAAGCCTACTTCAGCTTGACTTGTGAATGGTTTCACCCATTTTGAAATTAGCTTTTATAATCTTAAAAGTAATTCCTTCCCATTGTAAATGTTTAAACCATACCAAAATATTTCCATACAAAAGAGAAATCCCCATGGATTTTCAGAGGGAACTGAAAATAATGAATATTGTGATATTTTTCTGACTTTTCTATGTACAAATGTCTTTATCTATTATGACTATGATTGTACAAAAAATTACATGCTCTAAAACAGCCCTAGATCTTGATTTAAACTTCATGAAGCTTCTGCAGTGAATACATGGAAGTTATTCCTCATACCTTTTAACGGTTGGATAATATTATTACTTTTGTAATATCAAAGTAAAATGTGAGATGATTTATATCCACTTGACCTTTTATTTAAAATTATGAAGGTAGAGCCGAACAGTGGTAGTGCATGCCTTTAATCCCAGCACGTGGGAGGCAGGGGCAGGCAGGGCCTGCTGGGTATATCCTCAGGCATCCTAGACCCCAGCAGAGATACAGCCCTCCCTCTGGATCCCATAAGACACCAGCTGCAGTGAGTGCCAGAGCACTCACTTGAATAGGCATCTACCCACCTTGACCCAACCGTGGGCGCTCGAGAAAAGGTCTGAATGAAGTTCTGTATAATATGAGGGTGCTCACTACTTCCTAGTCTGGATTTACACACTGTTTAACACATCAGCATACAATTGTTCAACCAAGGCGCACTGATACTTGTACATCAGAATTCTGAAGCAGACTATAAAAGATTTACCCTGTTATCATCCACCTATAATTATTCATAAGCAACTAATGAGTCTTTGATCAAATAATGATATCACTTAATATATTGAAGTTTCTATAATACCATCTTTGTGTGTAAACAAATCAATGTCTCTGAAGAGTTTTACGTTCCAAATGCTACTTCAAATGGATGTGTTGGAAAACATGAAAGGTTTCTGCCTTGCTTTGTTTTTATTCTTAATTTCTTGGCTAGTCACAAATTGGTTGAGAAAGCCTTATATTTTTATTTTTTTAAGAATTTGAAAAAGGAGCTGCTAGTTTTGTAATTAAGAGAGAAAAGGTTCTATAGCAGTTACTATACTCCTTAGAGCATGGGAGAGTCAAAAGACACATACGGGTTTGTTGTTCAAAAGAGATCTATAAGATTCCTGCTCTACACTTCCTACATGAGCAAGATGACATAAGTTAAGTTCTCAAAATATTACTAAATCCCAAGGCCTGGGTGTATATATTTTCAGATTAATTCTGTACAGATGTTGATAACTTGCCCTCATTCCCAGCCTTACTCTCTGGTGCTGTTACAACTATTGCGAAGGTAGCAAGAATCTAATAATGAAGCTATGCAGTTTGTCTTGAGAGTGTAACATAAGACCGATTTTTATGAAACTTATAACCAAGATTGTGTGTGTGTTATGGTCTTTGTTATTATTATTTTCATATGCTAAATATGTACATAGTTGGGTATAATAGAAGGTTCCTACATATTTCTTTAATAACAACAAAAGAAGTTTCTCTCACACATAAAAGCACTAACAAGTGACCTTGAGTTTATATTTGGCACAACAGCCACTAGGGACTCACATTCCTTCTTTCTATTTGTTTTGGTTTTGTTTTGTTTTGTTTTGTTGTTTTTTTTCATTATTGCTTGATACCCTAAATGTGCAGCCCCTCTGATGACTGCTCCAGAATCCATTTTTATACCATAGTCTAGTAGGGGGAATGGAAAAGAGAAAGGACATGAGTTATCCCATGAGCTGCACATATTAGAATCACTTACTCACCATTGGTTAGGCATGATCATGTTTCCAAGCTAAACAGAGTATAACTAGCATATATCACATTAAAATATGCATCGTGTGTTAATACAGGAAAGGACACATTGGAGGTAATCAGCCATTTTGCCACATACAACTGTTAGAACACAGGCCTGCTCCTTTGAAATGATGGTCACTCTGAAGAGACCCCATGAGACTGAAGAAATGAGACCATGTTCTATAGTGAGAATTTTGATTTCTTTTAAAACCCAAAAATGTTATGTGAATATGTTTTGGTTTTAATCCAGGTGTGGGATATGGAGCTGCTTCAGATTGTCCACAGCCACTAACTATGATTTGTCTCGTGCTTTAGGAGGGGTGTGATTTTTGCCAGCTGCAGATAGTTTACATTTGGGATTCTGGGGATTCTTGAAAATTTATAAATGTGAGAGCCTTGAGAGGGCTTGGGGCAGCTACTGCTCCCCCTGCTGCTGCTGCTCCTCCTGCTGCTCCTGCTGCTGCTGCTGCTCCTGCTGGATTGTTGGATTGCTGTTTGTTGCTGGTTACTGGTTGAAGATATCCTGATGGCAAAGACTGGACTTGCCCCTAGGAATTCTATGCCCCTAATAAGTAGGAAGTAGTCTAAAGAGATCTACTCCCTTTTCCCCTTCTAACCTTCTATCTTGCCTACCTAGTGTTGGGGTGTTGGAAGGGTTTGGGGTGGAAAAGGGTGGTAAATAAAAGAACCCAATAAAGTATCCAAAAAGTGCAGTTACAAAGTCCTCCTTCAGCTCTTATGCTGGGACAGAAGTTGTTTGTCCTGTAGTCTGACAACAGCCCCTAACTGTTCCTAACCAGAACCCAGCTCTTCCTTGCTCTTTGACACACATGATATCTTTAGCTCAGTCACCTGATGAAAATATCCCCACAACACCTAATGCTTTTAAAACTCTGATATCCCCTTTGCTCTAGAGGTTTCTCTGGGGATTGTGACAGAGATTTTTCAGAATACTCCTCTTCTCTCCCCACCTCCTTCACTGTGGCCCCCATCCCTCTCATGGCTGCCAGCTTTCTCTCTCCCTATCTTTCACAATGACATTTCTCTCTGGATATTTCAGGTGGAATTTTATTCTCTGGCTTTATGGATCACAAACAGCTAAACTCAGCACTGTTGTTTCTCTACTCAGTGCTTTGGATTTCTAGGTATATCAGAGCCCCAGCACTTGGCCATCCTGGGCTGGGCGATTCGTTATAGGATTCCATCCCATGCAGTTAGCAGCATCCCTGCTGTCTACTCACCAGATACCAGCGTCATTTTGGCAGCCCAAAGTAACTTGAGACATTGCCAACAATGCCAAAGAATTCTAGATATTACCACATGTCTCCATGAGAAGGAAAAGAAATGCGTTGAAACAGAGAGCTTGAGCCAATGTCAGCCCTTACAGGAAGATCTACACTACAATAATGGCCTGTACAAGATCCTATGCTACAATGCCAGCCCTTACAGGTGCCTTCAATGCTACTATCAGGCAATATTCCTGGTGTCTGAGGACTGAATGCCTCAGTTCAGAAGGGAAACCTTCTGAAGATCACTGCCATTCGCAGTGCAACTGTGGCCTCCTGATCACATAACTAGAATAGTGCTGGAGCTCCTCCCTACTCCCACCCCAACCCTCGCTCCTGCCCACCCCCACATGCTCTGCAAGAAGGTGCTTTATAGTCTTAAAAGGCTAAAATCATGATTTGGTAGGATGATGTTGAGTTGAGAAATGAGCCAGGAGAAGGGCTCTGAGATTCTGAACCACTATCAAACCTCATCAGCCAAGGGGAAACTCAAAGTCAACCCAAGGTTTGTACTTCTAGAACAGCCACAAGGAAAGGTGCAGGCATACAGACCTGGTGAATCCAGCCATGTTCCCACATAGCCAAGCTCCAGGCTGTCGGCTGGGCACAGAATTCTTGCCAGCCCTTTCCTGGAAGGGGAGCTTCCCTGTGCCTACAAATGGTCTACCTTCACTCAACTCTTGAACAGAAAGAATGTCATGGCCTCATCCCTCCTGTCTGCCTGCTCATATCACCATGCTTGACTGTTGACTTCCTCCTTTCCCACTCCAGCTCTGTGGGGCCCTTGAGCATTCTTGCTTCCAAGAGGCTGTCACAGCCTGGAGCCACCTTCCTCCTGGCAGTCATGGCCACAGCGTCCAGGGGGACACAAAACCTGTGATTTTTTTCTTTTTCTTAAGAAGCACGTGTCTTTTATGTAAGTGACAGGGCTCCAAGCTCAGCTCTCGTGCTTGTACAGCAAGCACTGTAATGGCGGAGTCCTCCTTACAGCCCTAGCCACTCGTTAACAATTCTCGCTGAATGCTCTCCCCAGCCCCTAGACACTATAACTCTCACTAAATCCTGCTGAGCTCTTAGTGTTTGTGTCAGCTCAAAGACTGTCTTGGTCCATTTTATGTTGTTTTTACAAAATACCACAGGCTTGAAAATTAAAAAACAGACATTTGACTCACAATTTTCCAGTTGGGAAATCCCAGGGGACTGAGGTAGCATCTGCAAAGGCTCTTGTACTGCATCATGACATGGGCAAAGGTGAATACATGAGACAGACACAGGAATCAGGTCACACCACCCTGTTATTAAGAAGCCACTCTCTTTACTGTGGTAAAATCTCCAACAAGAAGCAACTAAAGAAGGAAGGGCTTATTGCGGCTTCCAGACTGAGGGTCCATCCAGCACGGCCAGGGAGTCACGGTAACAGAGACATGACGCAACTGTCACATTGCATCCCCCTCAGGCGGCAAAGAAATAGTTGTTACTGCCCGCCTCCCGTCCTCCCTGATGTCCGGGCCTGGACCCTGTTCCAGCCGTGGTACTGCCCGCCTTCAGCACGGGTCTTCCCTCTTCCATTAAACCTCTCTGGAAATACCCTCATAGACACATGGAAAATCTATCTCCATGGTAATTCTAAATAGATTCAAGTTGACAATGACTATTGCCAACATGCCTGACAACGATTAGTCCATTGACATAAGCTCTGCCTCCTAGATTAATGCACAAGGAAGCAAGTTTCCAGCACATCAGGTCAAAGCCTATGTGCAAGCCATAGCAGAGGGTAGCTTTGCTTTGCATTGTCTTCTCTTCAATATAATAATTTTATTAATTCTTCGAGAATTTAATACAACATACTTTCATCCTATTTACCCCCAACTACCTTTTCCCACTTCTCTAACACCTTCCGACTTTCTGTTCCCTTTTTTTATTTTTATTTTTTAAATACCTCACCTATCCAATCTGTGTTACCCATATATGCATGGGTATGGCACCATCCAGCTGAGAATGGTCCACATTCTGGGGATCATACCCTTAAAGAAAGCTGACTCTTCTCCCTGGAAACCATCAAGTTTCAATAGCTCCTCCTTCATGGGTGGAGCCTCACGGGCCCCTCCCCCTCCATGCTAGAGTGTTGGCCTCAACCATCAGCTAGAGCTGCTTTGAGTTCAAGAGTGCATCAGCATTTACCTGCAAATTTCATGATCCCTTATTATTCATTGCTGAGTAATATTCCATTGTGTAGATGTACCACAATTGCTGCATCCATTCTTCAGTTGAGGAGCATCTGGGCTGTTTCCAGTTTCTGGCTATTACAAATAAAGCTGTTACAAACATGGTTGAGCAAATGTCCTTATTGTGTACTTGAGCCTCTTTTGGATATATGCCTAGGAGTGGTATGGCTGGATCTTGAGGAAGCACTATTCCTAGTTGTCTGAGAAAGTACCAGATTGATTTCCACAGTGGTTGTACAAGTTTACATTCCCACCAGCAGTGGAGGAGGGTTCCCCTTTCTCCACAACCTCTCCAGCATGTGTTGTCACTTGAGTTTTTCATCTTGGCCATTCTGATGGGTGTAAGGTGAAATCTCAGGGTCGTTTGTATTATATTACTCAGCAATGAAAAATAAGGAAATCATGAAATTTGCACGTAAATGGTGGGACCTAGAAAGGATCATCCTGAGTGAGCTGTCCCAGAAGCAAAAAGACACACACAGTATATACTCACTCATATAGACATATAACATAGGATAAGCCTACTAAAATCTGTACATCTAAAGAAATTTATCAAGAGAGAGGACCCTGACTAAAAAGCTCAATCCCCATCCTGAAAGGCAAAGAGGATGGACATCAGAAGAAGAAGAAAACAGGAAACAACCTAGGAACCTGCCACAGAGGACCTCTGAAAGGCTCTGCCCTGCAGACTATCAAAGCAGATGCTGAGCCTGATGGGCAACTGTTGGGCGGAGTGAATGGAATTTTATGAAAGAAGTGGGAAATAGTAAGATCTGGAGAGGAGATAAGTAAGTAGTAATAGTAAGATCTCCATAAGTGGAGCAACAGAACCAAAAAATTTGAACACAGGGGTCTTCCCAGAGACTCATACTCCAACCAAGTACCATGCATGGAGATAACCTAGAACCCCTGCGCAGATGTAGCCCATGGCAGTTTAGTGTCCAAGCGGGTTCCATAGTAATGGGAAGAGGGACTGCCTCTGACATAATCTGATTGGCCTGCTCTTTGATCACCTCCCCCTGAGTGGGGAGCAGCCTTACCAGGCCACAGAAGATGACAGTGCAGCCACTCCTGATGAGATATGATAGACTAAGATCAGAAAGAAGGAGAGGAGGACCTCCCCTATCAGTGGACTTGGGGAGGGGCATGGGTGAAGAAGAGGAAGGAAGGGTGGGATCGGGAGGGGAGGAGGGAGGGGCTTATGGGGGGATACTAAGTGAATAAAGTGTAATTAATAAAATAAAATTTAAAAAATAAATAAAATTAAAATTAAAAAAAAGAGTGCATCAGTTCTGTCAAGATCAGAAGATGCTATTTTGTTCAGGTCCTCCCTGTCTCTAATTCTTAAAGTCTTTCAGCCGCCTCTTCCAGAATGGTCCCTGAGCCCTGAGAAGAGGGACTTGAAGTACAGATGTGTGGCTGAGTACTTCATTGAAATTTTCAGCACTGGGGTCACTTTTGAGTTTCTGCTATAAATTCCCTTTCAGTCACATAAAACAAAACATGACTGGTGGGGAAAAATCATAGAGTCCAAGATCATGTAACCAAAGTATGAGGGAAAGGGAACTAGAATCCAGGAAGGACGAGATGAGCTCCATCGTGCCTCTCCTGGCTACACTTCATTCCTGGAGAGGAGGACAGAGGGGCACATGGAGTTAAGGATTGCCCTTAACCTCCTAGCAAGAAGCAAATACAAAAGCTTACCACATGGATGCTTCATACCAATCAAATATTGCCGAAAACAAAGCCATTTTATGCATCAGGCAGAGCGAGCTTCAAGCTCCATGAGGTGATCTACAAAGTTTACTTTTAAAAGCCAGACTGAGAGCCAAATGGGTTTGCTCTCCCTGAAGAGTCTTCAGAGTTCTCTGGCATAAGAATTTTCCCAATTCAAATAAGTTTTTCTTTTTCTTTTTTCTTTTTTTTTTTTAAATAGAAATGTAAAACTGCCGTCAGTTTGCTCTTTTGCCAGGCCAAAATTACTTCCTTTCTATAAACACTCTAAAAATATTGACTGTCTGCCCCATAACCAAGTTGGTGTTTGCTTTAATTTATGGTATTCCGAGTTGAAAGAGTCCCGAAGTTAGAGTCAGAAAATATGACTTTGACAAAGCCTGGCAGCCTGGACAGGGAGGCTCAAGTCCACAAGCTGGGCCCTGTGGCTGCAGTCCTGTGCACAGCAGGCTCAGAGGCCACCTGGCAGAGCAGTGACAGCTCAGCATAACAGTAGGTGCCACAATTGGCTCCCAACTTTACTGTTTTCTAAGGTGTGACATTTGACTCGGTCCCTGCCTCCCGGTTTCCCTCATTTTAAGACTTTATTATTTTTAATTATGTGAGTGTGTGTCTGCCTGTGTATATGTATGTGCACATAAGTGCAGATTTCACAGAAAAAATCTAAGATCCCTTGGAACTGGAGTTATGGGCAGTTTTGAATTGTCTGACGTGGACACTGGGAACTGAGCTCCAGTCCTCCGTAAGAGCACTGTGTACTAACTACTGAGCCCTCTTTTCACCCCTCACCCTCTCATTTTAAAATGGAGATAACCAAGATGCCAGCGTCTGGGAGGTTAGCGTAACTAGGTAAGGTTCACAGGTGAACCCTTTAGCAGAGCCCACAACAGAGCATTCAAAACCTCGCTGATACATCATCCTTGCTGCCGTATTGCTTTGCAGAATCACTGTGCTGACTACATATGAACAGAAAGAGGCTCTGAAAGCATGAAGCCCTGAGACTGGGGAGATAGGTAAAATGTTTGTTGGACACCACAAGGATCTGAATTTGGGTTCCTGATGCTCGCATAAAAACTTGGTTTTTCTGTGGTCCACATCTGTAATCCCAACGCTGATGGAGGCAGTGACAGAAGAGTCCTGGGGGAATAATGGCCAGACAGTCTAACCAAAACTGGTGAGTGTCAGGGCTAAGAAAAAGACCTTGTCTGAAGAAAACAAAGAAATGTGAAGGTCTGTAGGATGAGAAATTATGGTTTTGTTCACTATTCTTGCCAGCCAGGCTCTGCCAGCCAACAGGCCTTGCTTTTCTAAGAAACAATTATTTTTCTCATTTTCCAAGACAATAATAATTACAATGAAAACTACTGCCGTTTTCCCTTGCTAAGATTTCTAAGATTTGTCTTTATCAGATGATTTTCAATTTAACTCCTTTTTTTTTTTTTTACAACCAAATTTTCTGATAGTGTAGACACTAGCACTACTTTTTTAACTCCCATAGTTCCAGCAATCCTCACTAGTTAGGCAGCTTTCACTTCTGGAAAAGAAGAACGCAGAAGCCTCAGGGTTCTTATCTCCTTGGCGATATTATTATGGGCACTTATTTCGAGGCAGGCACTCCTGCTCTATGTACAGGGGTACACAGAATGGGAGAGTCTGGAGGGCTCTGCCCCGGTCTTTCAAGATCCTGAGACTCAAAAGCTTTTCCTTCTTCAACATGTGGCTCCAAAGTTACCTTTAGTCTCAAGCTCTTGTCATCAGACATGGAGAGAGTAGAAAACCACAGGCACTTTGAACCTGTCAACTAAAAAATGACACAGGCCATGGCCACACGTGTTCCACTGGACAGATGGCTTCACCCAGAGTGAAGAGGTTCTAGATGTGACTGGACTCTATCTGGGATGTCTCTCTGAGCAACTGTGGGCTGTGGGCCACAGGTGCCCTCCTAACACTAGCTTTGATCATCTATTCAGACGCTTCATTTCTCTGCCTTCTGTCAAATGACTTTCCCACACAAATAAGCAAAGAGTCTTAGGACTTAAGTCTCTTAAGAAATAAAGTGGACAAACCCAGAACCCGGACAAATGAAGACCTGAAGTTTAATGTCATTGCTCACTTCAGTTTCTTCTGTGGCAACCAGTGGGGAAAACATGAATTCAAAGTTGCCTATCAGTACTGCTCAACAGATCCACCTCTTAGTAACCTGATCTCTTCCTGGAGAAAAACAGGTAAAATACTTAAGATGGTAGCCAACATGTAATAAAGTGGTGACTGTCAGGAAGCTGCCATCATTTTCCTCTGGTCACAGCTGAGATGATGAGGAGCCTGTGTACCTATCTGGCCAGCCTCTGAGGCCACACTGTAACTATCTCAGCCCTTCTAGGGAATGAACATGCCCATGATGGAATCTCCTCTTTACTCTCCTAGCTTTTACCCCTCCTCAGTGCAGCAGCTCTGGGGGTCTTACTGGCATACAGTAGGATTCTGATTTTTCACATCATCTACATTATCCTGTTGTTCTGTCTTCCACAATCTGACCTTATTCCCTCTGCCTCTTAAGCTTTTCCATGGAAAAATCTGGTTGATTATTTTACTTTAATGGCTTAAAATATGAATACGATAGCAACCCTTGGGGTGCAGATCATGATTGGTCTTACTACCATGTTGGCTATCATTCCTTTACAAACTTCATAAGCAACAGGCTCTGCTCCAAGAAAATTACATTTTCCCCAACTCTTATAGCGCTCTCCATCTTTCTTTATCCAATAGTCCTTTCATCTTCATCAAGATGACTCAACCATCAAAATTAAAACCTTTAAGGAAAATGTCAAAAGAAGGAAATGAGCTCATATTCATGAAGCCAGCCTGCTAAGTGGGCTTGGGGTTGTCAAGAGACAAACATGACAGGAGGCTAACAACTGTCTTGGCTGCTCTCGTTAGCCTCAGAAGTAGGATCTGAGTTCGGGGAATTCGCTTACTGGGATTCTCCCAGTGCATCCTCTGCTGGAAGGTTAAACCCAGAGCATTTTGAGCAGCTAATTCAAAAACTAAACAGTGTTTCCACTCACAGAGGGGAAGAACCCAGCCTGGCTTTCCGCTTTGGTTTCCCAATATCTTCCATTCAGACTTGGCCAATTTAATAAGGAGGCACAGAACAACATTCACCTCTTGGCTTTTGTCTGGGTGTTTCTCTATGCTCGAGGCCCTCCTGATTAGTTAGTACAGAATTCCTGCTCTGCCGGATTTTGGAAAAAGATGAGGAAATGCCCCACAGAACTAAGCAAGACGCTCAGAGAAAGGACGGCCCTCCTTGGGACACCACAGGATATGAATGGAAGCTAGAGCACCCAAGGATGTACCCTGGAAATGTGATTTCAGATTTTGACCATGGAGACTGCCACTGTGAGAGTGACCAGCGATAGAACTGAAACACACACCCACACAGGAAATGTTCCCTGGCACAAAAGCTGGCTTACTAGTGATTCCAAGATGTCAAGCTCAACTTGAAAACTGTAAAGCAATACGATACAAAACACCCACATCTGCCCTAGGAAACTTTAATGTGCTATTAGCATCATATCTGCTCATGTGGGTCTGAAAACCCACACATCATCATCAACAACAACATCACAGAGCTTCAGTATATTTCCTGAGGTGGAAGAAGATGCAGAACCCTCATTACCACAAGTACCACAGCAAACTTCAAGCTGAGGACTACAGTGGATATGCCCTGCAAGAGTCATCTCTTTGACCGTGTCCTGAGTAATTTGCTGAATCAACCAACGCCAGGCCAAAAGAACGCCAAAGGGTGCGCCTAGCATGTGATGCCTCCACACGAAAGCGTGGTGTCCCGATGGCGGTCACCAGCCAAGCAGAGCCTGGGAAATTGGGCTGTTTCGCAGTGTTCACCAGAGAGGAGAATGGGAATGGTGGTAGCAGTGGGGGAAGATGACAGAAAGGAGATTTTTAAATTATCCCAGTAAAGGCGACTTAATATGCTTTCACTTAAAACTCTTTGGTCAGTTCACCCTTGTTTAGTACAGAATTTTCAAAGCCTTAACAGAATAGATTCTCTGCCTTAAGATTATTGCCTTCTTCATACCATTAATATCAAGAAGATATTTTTGGTGAAAGACTGAGTATAAATATCCTCTGATTCAGACATTTGCCTCTCCTCAGTGTGTCTTAGCTTCTATGTGGATAGTCTCAGTGGACATGACTCAGGTCATTTACTCTTGGCAGGGACAATGAGCAGTGATTGTTACAAAGAGGCCACCGCTCAGCCAGGCCTGGTGCTGTGGCTTCCCTTGAGTTGTGACTGTCACAGTCCTTACTGGGGAGGGCATCTGCTATCCTCACCTACTGAGTCCAATCCTCTTGTGTTTCAGTCACCTGCTTGCTTGCAAGGTTGCCAGCAGTCACCTTCAGGTCCTACACATTGCTCAGTGGAGGAGGGCAGGGCAGGTGGAAGGACAGACGTCTGTATTCCTCAAGTGCCTCGAGAACCCTTACATTCTGTCTCCTCTAAAAGTCATATAGGCAGGAATCCAGGCACAGGTACTGCCACTTCTAGCTCTTCTTCAGCTAACTGACATTTCTGATTTCTTTCCAACACCTGATTTCTCCTAGGACTGAGACATGGGGAGCAGCAGTATCCCACTCCAAGTCAGTTTCAATTACCTCCTCCCTGTCTATCCTTATAAGGCTTTCTGCATTTTCAATATGCTGGATGGGAGCATCTCTTCTTGGATATCAACTGTTTCCTCTGCACATAGGCACACAGTACACCAAGTTGGGATCTTAATGTTTTAAGATGGCTGTTGCAGTTAATTTAAAAGTATGGTCTAATAATGTTTATTATTAGCCATATAACTATTGCAGTGGTGTTATCTAACCCACTATTATAATCAATAAAAGACACAGACACCTGATAGATTTTAGAATAGCCTTATTCCACCTGTGCTAGGCAGACATTATCTCCTACACTACCTTTACCGCCCAAGCCCCCATCCTACATCATCTGATCCAATAATTTCTATCTGGGCTACTTCCCACCCATAGTCTATAAATACCTGCACATCTGGGCTGCTTTCCTCCACCATGCCAATCCAGCCATGTGCTCCCTCCATCTAACCATGGCTCCTTCTGCTTCCTCCTTCTCCACGTCCTTTCTCTCCTCTTCTTCTTCCTGTGATCCTCCTGTCATCAAAGCCCACAAACTATAGCCACACCTACCCCATTCTGCCCTGCCCAGGTGAAGGCCTTTTAATCAGCCAATCAGAAATAACTGGGGAACATTCTCTATCATCACATGGTTACCAGAGACAGTTCAGCATTATAACAATGCCCATGACAGGGCGGTAACTAGATCTCAAGACACTAAAATCAGCATTTGAAAACACGGTTGGACCTTCCTCCAACAGATGGCATTTAGAATTTAGAAAGCATATCTCTTGATATATCCAGAATTAAAGAACTTTGTGTTGCTATAAACTTAAAACTTCTAGTATAAGAAACCAGGGACTGAATAGTCACTTGAGTTTTCATTTTCCATTCTTGACTGAGCATTTTTCCTAAGGTAAAGAATGTCTCTTGTGGGGCTGACAAGATGGCTCAGTGGTTAAGAGCACTGTCTGCCCTTCCAAAGCACCCTGGTTCAATTCCCAGCACCCACATGGCAGCTTACAACTGTCTCTAACTCTAGTTCCAGGGGTTCTGACTGTTCATAACAATGCATAGAGAATAAAATTAAATAATTTTTTTTAAAAAAGTATGTCTCTTGTTGAACAGGGGTAAGATAAAACACACAGAAATGTAAAGTGTATTTGAAAATATAAAGTATTTTTAAATGTTTCCTCTTTCTCATCCTCCTTTCCCTTCTCATCTTTTTTCCCATTTGAACCTTTCTTTCCTCCCCTACCCTTCTATATGCAAAAATGTCAGTTTCTAGGGCTAAAAAAATGGCTCAGTGGTTAAGAGCATCTACTGCTCTTGTAGAAGATCAGAGTTAACAGTTCTCACATCAGGCAGCTCATAACTTCCTGTAACCTCCAGCTTCAAGGAGACCCAACAGGTCTGCCCCCACCTACTGGAATACACACGTCGACATACACATATACACATGACTTAAAAATAGCACAAAGTTTTAAAACAGGTGTCAATGTCCAAGGAAGGGGTAGTGAAAAATGTAGCATGTTGCCCAGGATCCCTGGAAGAGAAAGCAGGGAGGCAGAGATGGATACAGAACCAGTGAGACAGACCAGACAAGCTAGTGGATTAAGTAAATCAGTAAATATATTGAGGATAAGGTGAACTAGCTTCCTGACGATTTGAAGAGGTATAAGATTGTAATTTTTGGTACAAAGTCATAAATTTTAGTAAGTGCATGGATGGATGCTAGATAGATATGATAAATGGAGAAACAGGCATTATTAGTGGCATTACTAATAACAGGTGTATTATTAGTGTACATGTGATAGTCTTTTGATGGATCAACTTGATTAAGCTGAAATTCTCCTCACATCCCTCTCTAGACTCTTTATGCGTAGCATGGGATGCAAGGACATTATCTCCTGAACGGTGGAGAGAAGAATGCAGCTGAAGCATGTGCACACTTTCCCCCAGTAATTCAGTTAACAGGCATCTAAGTGCTACTGTCGCAGGGTTCTGTGTAAAGGAACTTTTATTCCCCTCTTTCAATTGTTGTCTCAGGGGGACTACTGCTAACCTAGGCCTAGTCCTGGAAGCATCTAGCCCTCTTACAATCTAACCTAGGTCTAGGATGCTTTCAGTCCCCGAGACTTACTGTTTAACAAGCTCACCCTTTCTTGTTCTTTCTGAGCTCATAGCTGGCTCATGCAATGCAGCTCTTCTCACTCGAACTCTTCTCCACCTGACTTATTCAACCTGGAGTTTCTCTCAGCCTCTAAATTGCTCTGCTTGGCCTCAAAATAACTCCAGCAATCTGTTCCAATCTTCTGGCTCCTTCTCATTCTCTGGCTCATTTATTTGATTTTCATTTGAGTCTAGCTTGTGCTCACTCTGCAGCCTGTCTCCATATTACTGTCCCAAGAAAACTGCCTTCTGCCCTCTCTGCATCGCCCTGCAAGTAACTTCCCTTCCCTCTCTCTTCTTGTGAGAATTGGTCATATATTATTCTGTCAATGTTTTTCTCTGATTCATCTGTTTCTGCCACTCAATTAAACATCACTTTCACACATAGGTACTTCCTTCTACAAACTATCTTTATCTTCATTGTTTGCCATTAAAGTTGTACCACCACATCTGGATCTAAGCTTTTCTTTACCTGAAACTCGCTATACAGCAGGCTGAACGCAGATCTGCTTGCCTCTGTCTCCTGGATTAAAGGCGTGTTTGTATTTCAGCTGGGTCACACAGACTAGAAGGTCTTTGGATGTGATCTCTTGGCAGAACAGCCATGTTCTGAATTAAAATTCCTCTACAGTTCTGTCCTGATTGGTTGGCTTTAATCAAAAGAGAAAGTATCACTAATCGGCCTGACTTAATCAATTGGAAGTCTTTCAAAGAAAGTTTAGAGTACCAGTAAGTGAAAAGATTCACGCTCTAGGAGCACAACTCTCTAAAAGTGTGGGAAAGGCAAAACTATGGACGATGAAAGAATCAGCAGTGGCTACAGGCTACAGCGATGGTGAGGAAGGACAGGAAAAGCACAGGCTTTTAGGGCAGTGAAAACACTCCAAATAACAGTAGAGTGGTGAATATATTATTATTCATTTGTCCAAAAGCAGAAAACACCGAGAGTGGCCCCCAGTGTAAGCTGTGTGCTTTGAGCCAGTATAGGTCCCTCGAAGATAAAAGCACACAAGCTTGCTAAGAGGTGTCCATCACAGAGAAGGCCACACTTATGGAGGATGAGATCTACGTACTTTCCATAACCATTTTGTTATAAACCTAGGTCTAGGGACTGGAGACTTGGTTCGGTGGTTAAGAGTGCATGCTGTTCTTGCAGAGGACCCAGGTTCAGCTTCCAGCATGTGGCATGGCTCACAGTTGTCTGTAACTCCAGCTCTAGGGGATCCAAAGTCCTGTTCTGGCTTCTGCAGGCCTCTGACTACATGCACATAGGTTGAGATTCAACACATATACACAGAGTTACGAATAAAGTAAATCCTGAATGAAGAAAAACTAAGTCTTACCCCTGATATTATTAAAAAGCCTTCTAACAAGAAAAAGTAGCCTTCGTCTGGACCTAAGCTTTAGCTTGACTGTGATTACCCTCTTTCACCCCTGGATTGTTTTTTCTGACCCCCGCTTATGGACAAAGCAAAAGTTTGTACCCACAGCTGTCTGAGCCCACACATGCTCCCTTCCTAAGCAGTCATCACTCAGACTTCTAAAACAGCCTCTGATGGTTGTACTATAACAATTCTCTCTCTCTCTGTGTGTGTGTGTGTGTGTGTGTGTGTGTGTGTAATGGCCTGTTGGTTCAGTTTTTCTGACCCAGCACTGATTAATACAGTACATATCTGGAAGTCAGGACGTATTTATAACTAATGTTTATAGAGCTCTGCTTACTCCATTGAGAAGGTGCAGGAGCAGCAACATTACAAACATCCTAATGCTGGTGAGCACACCTAACTTCTAGATCTACACTCCTAAATACTGAAGCTAAGGCTCTTGAATAAAAGAAAAGTCCAAGTCGGAAAGAAAGAAGGCAGAAACCATCTTGTTAGGTCGGAAGATAGGCAAATGTTAAAGGCTGTGATGAGGACCTGTCCAAAGAATATGGAGCAAGCTTGAAGGGTTTGCATTATCTGAACGTCACGGTAAACAGAATATCACACATGCCATGAAAGAGCACTCCAGAAGATCACCTTGCTAGAAATAAATAAAGCAAACAAAGCCCTTTCCATAGCAGAATGCCAGTCAACAAACACAGATGGGAACAGACAATGAGAGTGGCAGCTGGTCTAGCCCAGAGTCACCGCAGAGGCGAGGTAAAGGTTTGCTTTGTAGACATAGCATAGTTTTGGGAAATTGAGTACTAAATGTTAATCAAATAAGGAAAAAATCCTAATTTCTCCTAATGGGTACAGTGCTGTTTCTATGGTACTTCCACACAGAATGTGTGACCTTCCATATAAGCCTGGTTACATGGAAGCATTCAGCTTAGGTTGAAAGACTGTTACATGATGAAAGCCTGTAATCTTCAGGGTCAGTTTTTGACTAGTGGAAATTGAAGAAACAAGACAGCCAAATTCAATGTGTGCTCCTAAAGAAATTCTAGACTAGAAAAGAAAAAGAGACATATGGTGCATTGGTTTGCCCCCTCCAGAACTCCCGCTGAAATTTGATTGCAACTGTGGTTGTGCTTGATGGGCCTTCAGCAAATGATGTGATTGTCGAGCTGTATTGCTGGGACTGGGTTAGTTCCCACAAGAGCAGGTGGGTCTTTTTCTTGTACTGTGTCCCATTGACTCTTCTGGCTTTCTACCACATAGCACGAGGGCCTCGCCAGAGGTAGCTGCCCAGCCTTCATCTTCCCAACATCCATAAGTATAAGCCAAAGTGAATGCCTTTCCTTTACAAGTGCAGCAGGAAACAGGTCAAGGCACATGAGTTTGTAGGTAGCATGGCACCACACCAGCACTGATTTCTGTACTGATTCCTTGTACTGTGATTAAGAAGCAGAGGGTCCACCCGAAAACATCATACTCAAATTCACCCTGCCTACAAGATGTGCAGGGATAGAGATAGAGCGGATATAGCAGAGACTGAGGGAAGATCCAACCAATGCCTGGCCCAACCCAAGACCTGCCCCATGGGAGAGAACCAACCCCTGACACTAACCATACTCTGCTATGCTTGCAGACAGGAGTCAAGCAGAGATGTCCTCTGAGAGGCTCCACCCAGCAGTGCCTGGAAACAGATGCTAAGACTCACAGCCAAACATTGGGAGAACCTTGTGGAAAAGTGGAGAGGAGGAAGAAAGGATCTGGAAGTGATAGGAGACTCACAAGAAGACCAACAGAGACAACTAGCCAGGGCCAAGAGAGGCCTTTTGAAACTGAAGCACCAACCAAGGATGTTGCATGGGCTGGACCTAGGCTCCCTACAAAGATGTAACTGATGGGAAGCTCAGGCCTCATGTAGGTTCCCTAGTAAGGGGATCAAAGGCTCTCTATGACATGGACTCTTCTGTCAGCTTTTCAATTACTTCCCCCTGGAGGGACTGCCTTGCCAGGCCACAGGGGAAAAGGACATGCTCAGCCCTGATACGACTTGATGAGCTGTGGTGGATGAGAAGGAGGCTCCCTTTTCTGAAGAATAGGGGAGGGGGAGGAAGAATGGGGCTGGGAGTTGAGGAGAGATGGGGTTATGACCTGGATGTAAAGTGAATTAGTTAATTAATTAATTAAAAATGAAAAAAAAAGAATTTTAACAAAACTATAGTATCATTGAGCTGTCCTTACTCCTAGCATATGTTGAGATAAACATATATACATATAAAAGCAGAGGGTCCTTTGTATTTGGATAACTTTATATTGGACTATTTAGGAGTTATGAGCCACTCACTGTGTCAGAGCAAAATTAATGGGTAAATAGGCAATAAAATGTCACTTAGAATATAGGTGGAGAAGATCCAAGAGGCTTTAGTGGCTCTTTTCAATAGGTTTGAAATTGTCTAAATTCTTTAAACACTGAAATATTTTTAGTGTCATTACAGTGACTCAAAGGTGAAAATTTCAAAGCATTTATGCTGATGTGACTCAGAACATCCCCTAATTTCCTCTGTGTCAAGTAGTAATGAGAAACACAGATCTGGAGGGTGTTCGTTTTCTGTTGCAGCAGAGGAAATTCCCACCAGCTTCCTGACTGAAAACAATACCTATTTTTGCTGTCTCTTTGTAAATCAAGGGTTTGGGCACAGTGTAAAGCTTCTTCGCGAGCTGAATTGGAAGAGTGACTGGGTCTTCTTAAAAGCACAGGTTGCTGGCATTAAATCCCATGTTCTTCCTGGCTGTTCACTCACTCTCATATTCTGGGACCCGGAGAGGACTCCATGTGACTCCCCATATTCACAGAACGCCTCTTCTCTCTGGCTATCAGAAAACACTCTGATGTTTTGTCCACCAAATTAGGGCAAACCCTCATGGATCAAAACTGGACTTTGTTCTCCAAAGGCCGTGGTTTTTCAGTTCCTTGCTGTCTGGTTGAATTTGTCTAAAAGTGGCAATTCCAAAAGACAGCATTCAGTCCAAAGTTTAGGGCAAAGTAAAGAAATTTCCTGGCAAAGCACTAAATATGAGCGTTAATTCACAAGCTTGCAGATGAGCTACCGAGTGTCTCCTGCTGGTTGGTTTCTCCAGGGCTTTGGTTTTTCTAACTTTTTATTGGTTCCTTGTGAATTTCACAGCATGCACCCCATCTCACTCGCCTTCCCTCATACTAGCCTCCCACCCTTGCAACCTCCCCCAACAGAAGAAAAAAATTCGGTTGTGGAAGCTGCAGTGGGCCACAGTGCACCCTTTTGTCCACACATCTTTGCTTGCAGATGCTCACTGCAATGAGTCATTGGTCTAGTTGAGGTCTTTGGCTTCTACTATGCTGTCAACACTGGATCCTCACAGGAACTCCTCTCAGCTATCCTGCCATTGCCCTGTGTCATGGAGATGCTGTAGTTTTGGATCTGTAGGACCAGTCCCTTTACAAGCTCTAGCAGTTCACAGATGAGGTAGATGTTGGGTGGGCTTGGATTTGGGCCTGAGAAGTGCCTGAGCTGGTCAGCTCGCCAGCTCTCCCACACCCACATGTTGTAAGTGGTAATTAATATTGACTAATAATTATCTTTTAGTAATGCTGCTGTTAATCCTAAGCAGCTGTATAACCAAATCACCACACGGACACTGGGTTTATTTAGTTAACCTAGAACACAATGTTAGGCAATAGTTACTCCCTCCTAAACCTCCAAGGCCGCACAGTTTCCTAACATCTAGATTTCCCACATTATGCTTGCTTTTAGTGATACATTATGTCCAGTCCATCTCCACGTAGTTCCAAGAGCTCTCCTCCAGCTCTGCTCCTGGCTCTACTCTCGCCCCTTCTCCTCCCACCATTTCCTGCCCTCTGGCTCCTCCCCTCTTTTCTGTCCTCTGGCTCCTCCCTTTGCACAACATTGTAGCTAGTTGTTTTATTTTGGCCTGTTTACACACAGTTGAGACAGGTGATGCTTAGAATAAGTATCACAATGCAATATCCGGATTGAAACCAGAGAGTGGGGGAGAGAAATCAGCATTTGAATGAACCAGGGTAAGGTGTATACATTTCAAAAGGACATTATACCAACACCCAAACCACAGGGGTGAGCTCTCCAGCACTGCCTCCTGCCATGGCTAGCTCATCCAATGCTGCAGCCAGCAAAAGGCAGAGCCAGTCTTGCTCTGTGACACTGGGGCCAGCACTTCTGGCCACCACGGGTGGCCAGGTGGAAAGGGTGGGAAAAGACATCTCTTCCTCCTGTAGGGGTATTCTTGACCCCAGACTTGTCACAGCTACTGCAGCCTTGAGCATGATGACGCCTTGTGTGTTGCTAAAGTAACAGTGACCTCTGTGACAGACAGATTTGGAGATATTTTTAATAACTCGGAATCATGAGAGCAGAAACTTAGTTGCAAGGGTGACGGCACACCAGGTCCACAAGTCGCCCCCAGACTCCAGAGGAAATAATAGGGCACAGACTATTAATCATCACCTGAGAATGAGCATCCTCCATGGCATGGGCCTCCCCATATGTCAGCCTCACTCTGCCTCAACATTACATAGCAGGGAGAAAAAAATACTAAAGCATAGCATTTTCTGGTCAGTCAACTGTGACACGTCACAGCACCCAAGGGCCTTATACTTCTGATCAGTTCCCAAATAGGTCCCAGGACTTTTTACAGTCTTTCCCATCGCGTGAATTAAATTAGATCTGGCTATAATTTAGTAAAAAGAGTACAAATTTTTTTCAGAAAAAAATAATTAAAATGGAGCTACCCTATATGACTGAACAATCCTGCTCCAGAAGATCTGAGTTATTTAACGAAAATCACAGTGAACGGCACGAGATACCTCCCTGTGAGCTATTGGTCAGGGAGGCCGGGAAGTTTACCCGCCATACCACATGATAATATCCTATTGATAAGACACCGCACACTTTGGCTCAGAACATAGAGCTTTCAAAATATCAGAAGGTACTCTGCTGGCTGCTGGTGTGACCCAATGTTCGCCTCTAACCTAGAAGGCAAAGTGTGCCCACTGGAGCACCAATGGCATGACTATTATTAACCGCCTTCTGATTGGATATAAGGCCCACCCCACAGGAGGGAATTTCATGCTTGATACTCCAGTTCTGGTCAGAATATGGCTGGAGAGGTCATAAACGCTGAGGCAGAACCTGCCATTGTGATTTTGCTATATGGTCAATTTGCTATTGTTAGTTTATTAAATGTTATCAATTTGCCTTCTAAATATTTATGTTTATACCTTAGCCTGGACTGCTCTCAGCCTTGGTCAGAGAAGCTTCTTTTTGCAGTGGGCAGAAGTTAGTGCTAAGACACACAACTAGTCAAAGTGCTGAAAATAAGACAGAGTGCTCAGCCTAACAAATGTCTTCTCAACCATCACCATCACCACCAAGGCTCAGCAAAGATGGTGGAAAGGGGGACAAAAAGAACGTAAGAGCCAGATAATGAAGGGATGCTAAGAAATGCAAACTTCTGAAGTTAGCATGGCTATAACACTCATGATCCCACAGCGACTGACGTGACCAGAACAAGGACTAAATAAGATCAAACCAGCCAAAATTCTGACATAGACGTCAGATGTGCTGTGCAGGCCTCATCACTTACTGAGGCAGTTGGTAGCTGCTAGAGGAGAGAGAATTGGCTTTTTGTCTGTTTCTCTTGTATGTGTGTCCACTGGTAGATTTCTCACTCTCCAGCAGACAGTCCCATACCCATACACTGGTGGACAGCACTGACTGGACATAATGAGTTATTTTTTTTAAAAGACATGAGGTTGGGAGAGGATCATGTTAGATAAGAACTTAGAAAGAGTTAGCAGGGGAAATGGGAGTGGAAATGTTTACTTGTACCCATATATAAAATTATCAAAAATAAAGAAAATTAATATTAAAAAAACCAATAATGTGGTTTTTTTTCACACATTGCTCAGAAGTCATAAACTTAAATCTGCATTAACAATGTCCTGGAGAATAGAAAGCAGGAAAAAAAAGAAAAGAAAAGAAATGAGTGTAAAATCAGTTTTCATCTATCAAGTCCCTCAAGCGGCTGACTACCAGCCCCATCAAATGTTCTGGTTAAGACTATGGTTCAGGACTCACAGCTGTAAAAATAAGGCTTCACCGCATTAAATGACAGTGTTGCCTTTTCTGAGGTGCATGCCTCGGTAGCCTCAAGTCAGGGTATCACAGGCCTACTTCCTGACCCTGTAATCCAAAACTTTGACCATTGTCTTTGGGACACTGAGCCCCTCTCACTAAGTATCAAGCCAGCTATTACTACCCAGCTCTATGTATTACTTTGAATTCCAACTCACACCAGCCAAAAGAGAGGACAGACATGTGAAGAGAAGTTTGGGGGAGAAAGATGGGCAGATTATCAACACATAGCAGTGGAGAGTGCACAGGCTCCCAACCCAACCATCTACCCCACATTGCCCTGGCACAGCTTCAGGTATGTCCCTCTCACCATTTGTTGCCCACATCCTCACCACCGTTACCCAAATGAAGGGTAGGAATGCCACCCACTCCCATCTAGACAAATTCCATTTGTTCTACTACATAGATCAGACTCCCCCACAAAAGAATTGGGCACTTGACTCTGTGAAGTAGCCTGTAATTATGGTGTTTTGTTTGTTGTGTTCTGTTTTCTCAGAAAGTAGAGAGGAAAGAGCAGCTGTTACAAATAAAAAATGTAAAAACAGTCTTTGCCATTGAAAGGCTCAGGGTTCTCCAGCCACTGAGTTTCTGAGATGATTGACTAGGCTAGATCCTGAATATCAAATCTACACACACACAAATTTAAAGTTGCTTGGCTTTCAAAAAGTAATTACCTGCACTAGATAGTTTTCTATCAACTTGACAAAAATTGAAGTCATCTGAGAGGAAGGAGCCTCAATTGAGAAAATGCCTCCTTGAGACCAGGTTTGTAGGCAGGGCTGTAGGGCATTTTCTTAACTAGTGATCAATGTGGGGAGAACCCAGGCCATTGTGAGTGGTGCCATCCCTTGGCTGGTGGTCCTGGGTTCTATAGAAAAGCAGGCTGAACAAGCCATGCAGAGCAAGCAAGAAGGCAGCACCCCTCCATGCCCCTGCATCAGCTCTTGCCTCCAGGTTCCTGCCCTGTTTGAGTTCCTGTCCTTTCTTCCTTCGATGATGAACACTGATCTGAAAGTGTAAGACAAACCTTTTCCTCCCCAAGTTTCCTTTCATCGTATTGTTTCTTCACAGTAGAAACCATAACTAAAACATTCACACAATCTTCAGTTGACAGAGTTGTCAGGCTCAACGCCTTCAGTCAACCCCAAGGGTCAATGTTGTAGGAAATATAAATTTCTAACAATGTTTATTATTAAAGCCTATAATTATTATGAAGATTATTATTAAGGGAAATGAGATGCTATTCTTTTTAAGGTTGTTTCCTGATGATTTGGGGGCATCAGACTCCTTTCTGGGGATCCAAATAAATGTGGAAAAAATGGTTAAGCAAGCTAGCAATCATATTTGTAGTCCAGTCTTTAATGTTGAAAAATTTAGGCTTAAGTAAAGTCTTGTTTGGAACAGTCTGACGGACTGGACCAATTGGGATCAGTAGTTTTCTTTGAAGCTGTCCTGGAAACAGGCTTTGACAGAGCAGCAACTGAAGCAGCTGAGGCTGGATCATGCAGAATGCTGATCAGCATCTTGTCTAAGGTCATCAGTGTCCAGTTCTTCCACTCTGAAAGTAAAACATTTCTCACAAGCGTTAGACAGTCCTAAACTTATGAGCACATGAGATGTGCAGGAGGCACTGTTGAGGTACTTCTTAAACTCTTTCCTTTACGTTTTTATTTCTCTTTCTCCACCCCAATCCCTTCCAACATCCCAGCACCGGGGAGTAGAGAAAAAGTGTTAGTGGCAGAGGGGACACAGTTCTCTTTAGCTGCTTCCTGCTGGTTAGGGTCATCCTCTGGTTCCTTGCAGTCAGTCCAGTCCTCATTTCAGGAGATCTCCATCTTCTTGTCTCACTGCATTAACAGCGACTAGGAGCTGCAGGGGGAGGCAGCAGCAGCCTTGTCTTTCTCAGAGCTCCCCAACACTCTCTACGCTCTGGCATTTATTATCTCTCCAGAGTCCTCAGATTTAAACTCTCTGCAGCCAGCAAAGAGCTTTCCTCAGACACCCCATGAGTCAAACAGTTTGTTGCTGTGGACTATCTGAATCAGTCTCATATCCCATACCTGGGATTAAAACAAAAACATGTTTATATCCATGGCAATGCACAGATCAGTCAAGGATGGTTTTTTTTTTTTTTGCTCTTTGTATGAGCAGAAGAAAGACATCTGTCTTTCCATAAGCCAGTCCAGATTGCAAACCAAACTGTAAACTAACTTACCTACGCCATTTAAAAGAATGCATAATAAGTTTTGAAGATATTGTAATGTGTTGTCCAAATATCTTCCTCTGGGCCCTTGGGCTCTGTTGCACCAGGCTGAGCTGCCACATGGCCCCCAAGAGCACGTCAAATCTGTAGGGATAAGCTGGCTGCCAAAAGCAGTAAGACATCTCACCTCAGTCAGCAGTTAATAGCTTTTGGCTGTGGGAGGCAAGAGCTTGCATGTTCATCTCCCATCCTAACTTTGGGTCTTCACATTGATTAATAGAATACCCCTTTTAGGCCAAAATGCCTTTTGGCACCAGTTCCCCACAGGAGCCCCACCTCCAAAGGAGACCGGCTGCCGTGACATCTTACCTCTCCATCCATGCATATACACATGCAGAAAGCATGTTACCTGCAAGAGCCTATGTATCCACAGAAAAAAAAAAGGACCAGATATCAAAAGAATGAGGACAGACCTGACGGACTCACCCTCTCCCTGTATAAACCCTCTATTGGTGTGTATCCATCCTCTAGATCAGTAAGGACGTTATTACCCATTATTAAGAAAAAACTTACATAGTAACTCTAAGGAAAAGGGCATCATTTTGAATCCTAGACTGTCTTTGGAGGCCACTTATCAGCAGGGCGTCCTGTTCTGACTTTATTATGAAGACCAGGCTGGTCTAGAATTTACAGAGATCTGCCTGTCTCTGTCTCTTGTGTGTTGGGATAAAGGTGTGTGCTATCATCACCCTGCTTAAATATTTCATCTGAATTACAAATTATTATAACTCTATCAAGCAAAGAAACTAGAAAATTCTAAGTTTGGGGCCAGTTGAGCCATGTCACATTGCAGCCGCAAACCTTGTCTACCATTCCTTGGAATTTGGTTGTTGCTAAAATGTGTCTTCAGACCCTCTCCAGAAATTGCTGACTAACATCTTGCAGCCAGGAAGCTCTGAGTTTTGGTTGCTATCAATTTTCTATTTGCCTTCCTTTATCTTTTTTCTTCCTTTATTCTTATTGCTTGTAAGTTAGCATTCTATTTCTCGGTTCTCTCCCTACCTAATTCTACTCTACTTTAAACTTTCCTAGAGAGGGCATAGAAAACCATGATCATCATTGAACACATTGCAACAGCTCCATGACAACAACAGCCAAAAGGAAGCCACAAAAGATCCAAGCACCCTCAGGCATGGTGCTTTCCATTTCCCGCATGGCTCTAGGCCTATCTCTCTCTAGCATGCTTTTAACCCTGTTGTTCTACCCTCAGGATGTGGTTCAAGAGAGACCATAGCAACCTCTATTTGCTACCCTCTGTCAGTTTTGATGCAAGGCAGTAAGTACTCTTCAGGGAGCCTCACTTTTGAAACGCATTTGGCTTAGGTTCCCTGCTCTTTGGCTTAAAAAAACCACCTTTCACCCAGAACCTCTCAGGCTGTAAACTTAGATTCAAGCGCCACATTGGTTCGCCAAATGTTATAGAAGATATATGTTGCTAATAATGTTTATTATTAAAACCTGTAATTATTACAGTGGTTATTATTAACCTGCTACCATGTCAATATTGTATTTAAATAAGCCTGGTTTCACACCTGGGCCTGGGCAAATATTACCCACTAAACTACCTTATTACCTCTCAGCCCTTCATCCCATGCCACTTGCTTTACTTGGTCCTATCTGGGCTCCTTCCCATCCAATATCCCCATAACTACTTTTAATAAATGCTTTTCATCTGGACCACTTCTCTCCAGGCCACTCCTCTTCCCCGCCCGCATAGCTCCTTACCTATGCCGGAGTGACTTGGCTTCCTCCTTTCTCCTCTCTTACCTGTCTCACTCCTTCCCCTGAGCCTTCTGTCCTCTAACTTTAGCTCCACCTCTTATTTCTGCCCTGCCCAGGCTTCAGCATTTTTTATGGTTAATCAACTTTAAATTAGGTAAAGCAAGGGCCACACAATAAGGACGGGTGTGCGTGAGAACATGCTCATCTGGGCAACAACCAGATCTTGGGGGCCAGTAATTAGCCTTAGAATGCACAGCACCAGACCAACCCCCAGCAGGTCAAGGTGCCCTAACATGGCTCGCTAACAATGAATGTTCTAACCCGTGGAAATGTGCCTCTTCCTTCAGGGGACCTGCATTTTCCTCCCTGCTTTCTCCTGGAGTTTGCATTGAAAAGCCAAATCTTCAGCCCTCCAGTTCACATAAAGGATTCTGGAACTTCACTGCAAAACCCTAACTGCTGTCAGTGATTTACAAGAATGCAAACAAGCCCTGTTGTCTTCCAGGCTTCACCCCCCTCCTTCACCTGTCTAGCCACTGTCCAGGTAGGAGTCTTTCTGGCTGATAGGTTCTTGAGTTCAGCCTTCACCACTGCCGCAGTCCTGATTTTTGATGCTAAGATAACACTAACTGCTTCATGGAACCAACTGTCCTGTAATGGACCTCTGTTCCTCTCAAGCACTGAAGAACCAAACTTAAGATGTCTCCATCACAGCTAGCATGGAGCAAATGGTGAAGAGACCCGACCACACGGGCAGAATCTATGACTAGACTTTGAAGTGGCATGCGTGACTCTACCTGGCACCTCAACGGTGGGAACTTGGTCACATTCGTCCCCCTAAGTGCAAAGATAGTTGGGAAATGTAGTTTTGTTGAGCAGAAACTTTCTAGAAACAGTATTCTATGGAAGAGAAGCATGCATCATATTGGGAGGCAACCTATCTCCCCTAAAATGAAGATGAAGCAGGGAATAGCAGCTACTATTTACTATGCTCAAGCCCCTGCTAAGCACGCCACAGTTTTTCTGAATCTTCAGACTGGCACTATGAAGTATTTATTCTCTTATCTCACTTTCAAAAATTAAAAGGAAATCTGAGTCTCCAAGAGAATACATTACTAGGCCAATATCATGTGATCAGTCAGGGAAAGATGAGAGTTGAATCCCAGAATATCTGACCATAAAGTCTATGTGCTTAAGTACTATCCCATCTGGCATCCCTTAAATTTGGCTGTTGTCACTTGATTGGGTTTTTCCTCTTGAGTTATAAACATCTATTACCAGACAAGTTCCTCCTTACCACAAGACTTGGAAAGAGTTAGAGAGTCATCCAGGGTCTATAAAATCCCTTCATACTCTAAAACTGTTTCTTCTTTTCCACTCTTGATGCCTGCTTCTCTCACTCACCAAAATCTCCTTCCACTGGGCTGTCTCTCTTGAACTTCCTAGAGGAACGCCCACAGGTCAGCTCCCTCACACTGTTGCTCATACATCAAGTTTTTCCTGGTGAACTTGCCCCAAGTTGCTGAAAACACTTTTCTGTTACCCTTGGAGCCCTTCAATCAAAAGGCTCCGCCAAACATGCTTTGCCCCTTTTCACACGCCTCTCTCCAGCTCTCGGAGGTCGCAAAGCTCTCCAGGCCCACAGTCTACTTAAAGCTCTGTCTCGAAGGTCTGTTTTATCATCTATTGCTTTTGTTTCTTCGTTGAGAAAGGGCACCTTCAAAATCTAAAGCTTATGCTTAAGGTTGCTCTCTCCAAATTGGGTGTGTCGCACCTTCACATGGAAGCCGCAGCTACGGTGACATCAGGGGAAGGAAATAGCAACAGAGGCTTCGTGCGCCTTCATTTGGCTGAGTCTGGAAGTTTGTTTGTTTTCTTGGAAGTCATGCATCCATCCAAAGACAAGGACTTTTTCACATAAGTTTAACAGAAATTTCAGTCTCAGTTTTTGGGATTTAAACAACAACCATTAATAAAAGAAATTCAGATCCTAGATTATTTCTTAAACAACAAAAACCTGATTTGTTGTTTTCTCCTCAAAACTCAACCATATTGCTAGGGAGGCCCTCAGGCCACCTCTATGACATTTTGGAATTCTCAGAGTCACAAGGAGTTGGCTTTGGCCACATTCAACACCAGCTCTTCTCTTCTAGAACAATACTTAATGCACCACACCCCTTCACAATGTCACCCTGGCTTTAGTGAATCGACATTTGACGAGTAACAATCTCAACCTAGAAAGTCTAACCATGTTGCTTTCTTCTGTAAGAATTTTCATGAGCCTACTTTTTTATAATCTCACCAAAATATAATAAAATAATAATAAAAGAATTTGAATGTGGAGGAATAGTGCTTTTCCCAAAAAAAGCATTTCTTAAAACAAATAACTAAACCACCTAGAGTGTCGGGTAAGGAACGGCTCTCTTCAAGTTTCTGATTGGGAGGGTACCAGAGACTTTTGAAAACAACACAGGCTAATGTCATTGCTCTTGGCCCTCCACCAAAACTTGGTAAGATCCTGTTTTGTGCCTAGGACACATACAAATCAAATTAAATCTGAGGAGCACCGGTGGGGGAAGGGGAGAGACACCCACAGACAGGCCTTCCACCCCAAGGCACAGTCAGGCCATAGATACACAGAGCCCCAACTGTCACTACCCTGACTACTATTCTGCCCACCGACAGGCAGGCCATAGGCACCCTCTCACCTACGCAGGATGGGCAGAGGATGTCATCAGGGGCCCACCCACATGGCCATCCTGCAGCAGTGTGCAGGTATCTGGCACACTGGGAGAGAAAAAGAAGTAGAGCAGCTTGAGCCTTATGAAGAGAGATGAAATGGAGACTCAAGGGTAGAGGGGAGGAGCCCATTGTGAGAGGCAAGCCCTGCCACCTGGAACCATGGTGGGGTCCTAACCTGAGCTGCCACTGACGGCCATGTTTGGGTGTGTGGCTATGTGGTGGCAGGGGTTGGTGTCTGAGGCTCATGTTACCACCAGAGAGCATGAGGATGTCCCTGGTTGAGGGGATCATGTGGGGGTCCTGGGACCATGTAGAGCCTACCCTGCCCCTACTGGCTAGGGTGCTCTAGAGAGCTGGCCCCACTTCTCCCAGCACTCAGGAGAGCTGGAAGTGGGCCCATTGCCTCGCCCAGGCAACACAGTGGAGCTGGCCCTGGTGGCAGGGCTGTGGGTGGGCCAGCCTGAGAGGGTGAGGAGTGTGAGAGAGCTGCTTGGGTAATATTTTAAAGCACACTAGAGTGTAAATACAAGATTAATTCATGAGAGTGCCAGCTAGAAGAAAGAAGCAAATCGAAAGTTCTTCTTTTCCCACAGGTAAATTATGGAATTCTAAAACTAGAAAGGACAACAGAAACTGTCATACCAATCTTTCCAGATGAGGAAATTTAAGCTAAAGAGATCCTTCAGCCAAGATAACACGTTGACAAAAATGACACCAGATCCAAAATGTGCCAACACCCAGCTGAGCACGGCTTCTTACATAACTACTTCCCCTGGTAACATCAAACTACCTGATCGTGAGACCAGCTGAACGCGTAAAGGTGAACTCTGCATCCTCCACTCTGCCTTTCCTGGGGCACAAACTGCGAGCATTACTGAAATTTCAGGTCATCCCGAGCGGGACTGTCAACTTGGAAGAGCACAGATACACACACTTTCCTGAGACACTCAATAAAGGGTTGGCGGTATTATTGCTGGTATTTTTTGCTTAGCAACAGAAGGGCAATGGTGTATTAATCAGCAAAGGATAAATCATGGCTGACATTTCTTTTTTCCCCTAAAAGGAAAATCGTTTTTGCATGCATAAACTTGAAGTGATGTGTTGAAACTGATTATTTTTCACAATCCTGGTCATAAGCTTGCTCTCCAAGTGGGGACCCCAGTTGAAAATAGCTCTGGCATGAAAGCCACCAGTGGTATGAAATATTCCACAAAGCAAAGCCAGTATCTCCCTTTTCTTGAGTGCTCTATTATTCTCACATCTGATATGTCCACAAATAGCTTTTTAAACTGGACCAGGTATAGAAAATAGCCAAAAAAATCAAGAGGATAAAAAACTCCACAAGCTTGCCATCGATTATTTTAGCTTCCAAGAACAACAACCAAATTTTAATATTCAACAGCTTTGGCTAAACGTCTCTATAGCTTATATTAAGTTCAGTAAACTCTGGGTCAATTTGCTTACCACAAACAGGTCACCAAGGGAGGGACCACAGAGAGTAGAGCCTGCCATTTACAGCCATACCCAAGCAACTTGGGCCTGATGTCAAAGTGAGAAGCGATAGAAAAACAGTTCACACTCTTTGAGAGCCATGTTTTAGGCTAAGACGTTTTGCTCCTATGAGAAGTAGCAGGATATTGGCCTCTTCTTATCACCAGCCAGCCTGTCAACCAAATCCTAAGTAGCCCGTTTATGTGATAAGACAGTAAACAGCCGTGTTATTCTCCCAGGCCTGCAGGCCATGGTGTGATATCAGAATGTCAAAACACATCTGAAAAGAGCTTTGTGCAAGATGAAACAAGACTCTAAAGATAATCAGAGCAGCTGAATGACTTAGGATGTGGCCACAAATAGTGCCACACGAAGCTTGCCGGGCAAAGCTGGTGCCAGAAGCCCTCAGGAAATCTCTGGCTGGTGACGGAGGGCAGATGAGTGACACGGGAAGCAAGTCTTCCTCAACACAAACACCAGGAAGCTAAAAAGAAGGAGCCAAGCCATAAATCCTAATAAACAGACATTTCAGGTTTTTCATTTAGTGCAAGTGTGCCACTATGGGACACAGCACTTCCCCCGGGACAGGTGAACTGCGATTTCTTCCTTAATATGAAATCTTCGGAGAATCACACGATAGATGGCAGTCTGGAAACCACTGGCGTGTCTTGGCAGCGTTTGAGACGAAACTATTTTCTCCCTCTCTGTAAACCTTCCTTCAGTGGGAAGGACAGCCCTACCAAACTGAGGAGCCCAACTTGGAGGCCACGAGGCTCCCACTTAGGCCAGGCGACCTGCCAAGACTTCCAAGGCCAAATCGGAAACGACCACATTGAGTTCATTAGGACGACCAAGAGATCAAAGGCACCCAAGCCTTCACAAAGGCAAAAAATTAAGCTGTTTAGTACTTGGCTAAATTCGCAACTGTTGAAGTAAATTTGAAATGAAATTCATCAAATTCCCCTCTTCCTGTGGAAAAATCCTTTAAGTTCCTCGGAGCGCCCACGAGGTGGCAGGAGTGTGCTTTGCGTTGGTGCACGGACCGTCGTGACAGCTCCCTTCCGGAATTAACAGGAACCTGTAGATGCCTGTAAACTACCAAAAAACGTGAACACCAAATTCATAGGGCACGGGGGCGGGAGGAAGGGTGGCTGGACCAGGAGGGTCAAATGGGAAAGGGGAAGGACAGCTAAAATTAAAGGCGATTTGAGGGGTCATAGAGAAACCTAATATATATACATATATAAAATATCTACATATACGAAGGTGATCGAAATGCAATCTCCAAATAATGGGGAGACAGAGCCCCAAACTGGACAACTCTTGTCACCAAGTGAAGCTTCCACTCTAAGAAACAGCTTATATCTAATCCAGTTGTTGGCCAAATTGGACCCATGGCAACTCCCAAACAAGCCTTTCCCTGAGGAGGAAGCAGATGGAGACAGATCACACTGGCGGCTCCCCACACACTGACAATGAGGCCCTGTTGCTCAAGACAACCTACCTAGCTCCCTGAACATGGAGAAGCCAGCCTGGTACCTCCCCAGCATCTGTGAGGGACACTGGGGACAAGCATTCTTGATGCTGGAAGGTGCTCTGCAGGCTACAAACCCGGCCATCCATCTGCTGTGTGCCCTGCCTGCGCCATCCACTATCGTGCGATGGGGGCACAGAAGTTGTGGAACTAGCCAGTTCACTATCTGCTTGGATTTGAGGCTCACTCAATGAGCTGGAAGGCACGCCTGACACGGGGTGACCAAGAGCCTGAGACCAGGGGAGCCAGGCCCTCACAGGAAAGCCAAATGCTGCTGCTTTGCCAAGGACATAGCCATAAAACGACTCAGAATGATATTCTGCTATCCACATCGGTCAGTGTGTTGCTCAGCCATCATCAGAGAAGCTTTGTCTGTAGTCGATGGGAGCAAACACAGAGACCCACAGTCAGACCACATGCAGAGAGTGAGAGACCTAGGAGCCTTCAGTCCTGAGTGGGTGTCTCCACCAATTCCCTCTTCTCAGAGCTCAGGGAACTCTGGGAAAGAAGAGTTAAGATTGTCAGGGCAAAAGGGAATGGAGGACCCCAAGGAAACACGGCCTTCCAAACACAGCAGAACACATGTGAACACTCAGACGGTGAGAGCAGGCCCAGGCCCTGCAGCGGTCCGCACCAGACGGGCTCCTCGTGGGAGGGAGTGGAAACGAGTCCCATCCCTACCTCAGAAGCTCTCTCTAACTGATGAGCACTCAAAAATGAAAATTCTTTTTCTCCAGGAGAGTCTCTCCGAGGGTGGGTCCATGCCCAGCAGTGGATCGCTAACACAAAATGAAAGCATCAGCGTCTTTGGAAGTTCTTCGTCTCATAATGTTTTGTCACTCTTTTTAACCTTACAACTCCTTTACATGTGTATTATGGCTTCTGGTCTTGTGTTTTTATGGGATTCCTGTGTGTGTCTATGCGTGTCTATATGTGTTTCTTATGCTTTTCTTTGGCTCTTTTGTTTGTTTGTTTTGTCCTATTCTGGTTTGTTTTTGTCTTATTTTATTGTTGTCATTATTATTTACATGCCTGTTTGTTTTCTAAGGAGAGACAGAAAAGGTGGGTGTGAATTAAGATGGGGGAGGAAGTAGAGAGGATCTTGGAGTTGGGGAAAGGGAAAACCATAATCAGAATATGTTGTATGAAGAATATTTTCAATAAAAGAAAAAATATAAATACCTTTTCCGGCTACCAAGAACTATATTTAGGTATGATGAAGCCTAATCATGCTTAGCAATCTATCTCTTTTTGTGTCTCTCTCTCTCTTTCTCTCTGTCCCTCTCTGTCTGTCTCTCTCTCGTGTGTGTATGTGATTGTGTGTGAGAGTGTGTGTGTGTGTGTGTGTGTGTGTGTGTGTGTGTGTGTAGGAGTCCATGTGTGCAATTGTATTCTCGTGGAGGCCAAAGGACAACCTCGGGTGTCCTTCTTCGGGAGCTATCCACCTAGTTTTCTTCCTGGACAAGAACTCGCCAAGCAGGCTACGCTCACTGGCCACAGAGACCCAGGGATCCACCTGCACGGAGACCATAAGCACGTGCCAGCACGCCCAACATTTTCATGTGAGTTCTGAGGATCAGACTCAGATGGCCAGGTTTGCACAGCCCACCGCGCTAGCACACCTCACCACGCTGGCACAGCTCACACACTTGCACAGCCCACCACGCTAGCACACCTCACCATGCTGGCACAGCTCACACACTTGCACAGCCCACCACGCTAGCACACCTCACCACGCTGGCACAGCTCACACACTTGCACAGCCCACCACGCTAGCACACCTCACCACGCTGGCACAGCTCACACACTTGCACAGCTCACCACGCCTGCACAGCTCACCATGCTGGCACAGCTCACACACTTGCACAGCCCACCACGCTAGCACACCTCACCACGCTGGCACAGCTCACACACTTGCACAGCCCACCACGCTAGCACACCTCACCACGCTGGCACAGCTCACACACTTGCACAGCCCACCACGCTGGCACAGCTCACACACTTGCACAGCTCACCATGCCTGCACGGCATGTACTTTACTGAGCTGTCTCTCCAGCCAAACCATCTTTCTGAATGGGAAATGAGAGAACCAAAGGCCTCATCTTGCCTAGCAATGGGAAGGCCCGGGGTCTATGCCCTCTCATGGCCTCCACTTTGCCCACCCAGCCACATCCTTACCCACCTTCGTCTGCTCTTCCTTAAAGGCTCATGCACCTCCTGAGTCACCTGAAAATGTGACCTTGCCACTAAAGGATGAACAGGAAACTGCCCCAGCAGCCTCTTCATCCTGGACCAATCCTCAAAGCCTGAAGCTCAGATTCTCCTACCCTGAGCACTGTGACCCTGTGCTCCTGTTGGACAAGCTAAAGCTAGCATCCCATCTCAAAGTCCTGAATTTCCTGGAAAGGCAAGCAAAATATTAATACATTCCACCCCGAGAATCAAAACTCATTAAAAATACATCAGAATTCATGAGATGTCCTCACTGTTTATTTCATGGAGTAAAAACATCCATTCCAACCAGATCAGGAGAGGGGAACAAATATTTTTTTTGTAGCTCCGATTTCACACACTGTGGTACAAAATGAATCAATAGCAGCAGGAAGGAACACAATCAAAGATTTCCTTTTCAACAGTAATAAATCTGATCCAACCCTACGTGGTATGGCACTCAGCATAGCTTGTAAAATCTGAAGTTGCCAAATTATGTATTTCAATAGTAATCCTTCACAAAACTAATAGGAAGTGCTAAGTTAGGACAAATGACCTCCAATCAAATCCAGATGCTCAGCCCACACTAGGTAGCAATTTATGAACAATTAAAAGCAGCACTGACTCTTTCTCGGGCCTGGAATGTACACACATGGGCAGGGACCCGTAGGAAAGCGTGGGTGGTTGGGCAGCCTGGGTCCCAGCTCTGTTTATGCTGAAACTCTTATATAGCTGAGCTTGGAAGCAGAGACACTGGAGTGGGAGAGACAGAGGAGCCTCCCGAGACAGGCTGACCACAAAGAGACAGAGAAAACGCAGGTCCAGCACCAGGGGACCAGTGTTAGAGGACCAGTGATGCAGTTGTTCATAGAGTGCAATGCTTTCAGCTCAGCCTGTCTGCTGGCTTCCACCCCGAGACTCAGATCTGAGCCCAGGATCATGGAGAAAATGCTGAAACATCTCGGTGTTATTGGCCTTCCTGGTGGGGGCCCCATCAGTAACAGAGGCGATAATAAAACATCGCCACCTCAGTCTGGGGGACCAGTAGTGTCCACGGGCACATAGGAAGCATCTGTGGTCCTGATGTTGCTTTGTGCCATTGATAGGGAAGAGTTATCCACAACCAGGGAAGCTATTTGCAAGCGAAGCCGCATTGCAGTGATCTAGAGTAGGAAGGTCTGTTGGGGATAAGGAGATGGCTTACTGAGGAAGGTGCTTGACAAGCAAGCATGAAGATGGAGTTCAGATTCTCACACACAGGTCAAGTAGAGCAGCATGGGTCATGATCCCTGAATGGGGGGAAGAGGTGTGGAGATCCCTGGAGTTCATTGATCAACCAGCCAAGTCAGTGAAGCTCCAGGTTTCGTGAGTGGCCATGCTTGAAAAGACAAGATGGAGAATAATCAGAAAGGAACACTGGATGTCAACCTCTGGCCTCTACACGTACATATACCCACATGCATTCATGCACATGTCCACACCAACGCCTACACAACAATAAACATACAAACACACACATATATGCACAGAGAGAGAGAATAGCAGGCTTCATGTTGTGACCAAGGGATAACGCACACATACACACGCACACTAGAGTACACACACACACACACACATGCATGTGCATGTTCACACGCTGTCCGTGTTCTCAACCTCAGAACCTGGAGATGTGTTGCCACACACGGCAGATAGGACTCGGTGGCTGTGGGTTAAATGAAGGGCCCTGAGATGGGGAGATTGTGCCGGATGACCCAGCAGGCCCACGGCTAGGCAGCACAAAGGTCTTCCCTGAAGAGGGCAGAGTCGGAGGTGCTGGAGAGACAGAAAGAACCAGAAGGCAGAGAGAGCTTTGAAGACAAAAAGCGAGCCTTCAAGCCAAGATCTGCAGGCAACCTTTGGCAGCTGCGGGTTGTCTCTGCGGCTTTGGGCGGGGGCATCGCTCTGCCACCTACAATAGACTTCTAATCTGCAGATCATGAGAAAATGAGTAGGTCGTTTCCAATCACTGAGGGTGTGGTGATCTGTTACAGCAACGGCGGGGATGTGCTCTCTTTTGAGATCCTCCACAGTCGTTTGTATGATACATTCGAAAGCTGAGATTTCCGTGGAAGAGGCATGAGAAGGTGCGGGCCCGTTCTCACTCACGGGGTCCATGGTGCAGTTTTGAGTAAGGTAACCCACCCCGCATTTCTTTGGCAAAATACTGCCTGAGCTGGCACTTAATTCACCACTATTCAAGACCCAAACATCACACATTATTTTGCTCTCCTCTCTTCCTAAGAGTGTTCAGGAGTCAGGTGTGGCCTCAGTACCCCAGGAATGATCTCACAGATATGGGGGAAAACTCTTGATCCATCTGAAGTTGAACACCAAACCCATTCACAGCTTCTAGATTCTAAGAAGAATTTAGCAATCCTTAGTCCTTCACTCTAAATTTAGTTCAGTCCCTAAATTCACCCTGTTGATGGAGCACCCTGATGATCTCCTCAGGGGTCTCTCCCAGGACAAATAAGAATCCAGCCTGCCCACGTGACGGTCTAGGCTCCTTTTTTAATCATGTAGCTATTAAAGAGAGAGGGGCTGCTTTTCAGGGCCCAGAAAAGTGTTTAATTGTCTGTGCACATCCCCGTCATGTGGATCAGTTGTTTCTTCTCAGAAACCCGCATGCTAGGTCTGAAAAATGTAGACTTCCTCACAGTGGCCTCTACGCTGCGTGTTAGATTTGTCTCAAGTCTCTTGACAACAAGAATCAAAAACCTTCAGAAGATTGCAGCTAAATTATTTCCAAGCTTCATGTTGGCGCTGATGTCGTTTATGTTAATCTCTATACAAGAGCTATCAACGAGAGGTGGGGAAATGACAAGGTTTTTCCAATTGACTTTGTTACGGTTCCTGGAAGTCACAAATGATCAGACAACATAAATGGAAACAATGACAGAGCTAAAGTGAGGGGGGGAAACGCGTGAGCATGCCCACCCTGCCCCACAATCCACCCCTCTGGAGCTGTCGTTTGACAGTTAGGTGACCCGGGACAGGCCGCTTCAACTCTGGAATTCTGTCTCTTCAACTCCGCAAAGCTTCCGTGTTTAACATTAAACATTTCATTCACCTGCCAGGGACATTTTTTAACAGATCCATCATATTTTCAAGTTGAAATTGGCAGCAGAAGAGATGTCCTCCACTTATACTGTGGGGTGCAGGATCCCCCGAGGAATGTGCATGATCAGAAAAGCTGGACTCTGTGCCCTCCTTATTTGTCTCCCTGCTACCTCCCCCACATGCACCACAAAGGTGGGCTCCCATCTTTATTGCCTCAGTTTACTGCACTTTATATCATGTTTCCTTCCCAATTTGGAGCCATCTTCTTTCAGCAACTCCCTCACACTGGGAGGACCAACCCTTCACTGCCGCTGTGTAAACTCCACAGTACCACAGCTGCTTACAGAAACCCCCTCTCCACGCTGGCAGTGCCTGCTTTTTGCAGCATCCAGCTAGAACTTAGGTGGAGGTCTGACCGCTTAATTCTTGTACTACTTCAGTTTTCTGTGTGTGTGCACCCAACTTTCCAAGCATATCACACATCTCACGGGCAACAGACACCTTGTAAGCCATGGTTTAGTGTCCAGCCCTCAGATACGTGCCCAGGAAGCTTTCATTCGGTTGTTATTTTATTCTGAAAACTATGTCATATTCATAATTACAAAATAACCAACTGATAGACATGGAAGACACCCATGAAAACACCCACTTTTTTTCCAATATAGTCAAGCCAGTAAAAAGAATTCTTTTTTTATTTTTTAAACTTTTTATTGATTCGTTGGGAGTTTCACATCATGTATCCCAGTCCTGCTCATCCTCTTGTCTTTTCCTATCTGCGCTTTGCCCTTGCAGCTCCCTCCAAATAAAACACACACACACAAGCAGAAACAAAGCATAGGAGCATCTCATTGTGGAAGCTGCAGTGTGTCCCAGTGTGTCCCTCTGTCTGTCCTTCCGCCTGTCCCAGTGTGTCCCTCTGTCTGTCCCTCCGTCTGTCCGTGTGTCCGCAGTACATCCCTCTGTCTGTCCCTCCGTCTGTCCCAGTGTGTCCCTCTGTCTGTCCCTCCGTCTGTCCCAGTGTGTCCGCAGTACATCCCTCTGTCTGTCCCTCCGTCTGTCCCAGTGTGTCCGCAGTACATCCCTCTGTCTGTCCCTCCGTCTGTCCCAGTGTGTCCGCAGTACATCCCTCTGTCTGTCCCTCCGTCTGTCCCAGTGTGTCCCGCAGTACATCCCTCTGTCTGTCCCTCCGTCTGTCCCAGTGTGTCCCGCAGTACATCCCTCTGTCTGTCCCTCCGTCTGTCCCAGTGTGTCCCGCAGTACATCCCTCTGTCTGTCCCTCCGTCTGTCCCAGTGTGTCCCGCAGTACATCCCTCTGTCTGTCCCTCCGTCTGTCCCAGTGTGTCCCGCAGTACATCCCTCTGTCTGTCCCTCCGTCTGTCCCAGTGTGTCCCGCAGTACATCCCTCTGTCTGTCCCTCCGTCTGTCCCAGTGTGTCCCGCAGTACATCCCTCTGTCTGTCCCTCCGTCTGTCCCAGTGTGTCCCGCAGTACATCCCTCTGTCTGTCCCTCCGTCTGTCCCAGTGTGTCCCGCAGTACATCCCTCTGTCTGTCCCTCCGTCTGTCCCAGTGTGTCCCTCTGTCTGTCCCTCCGTCTGTCCCAGTGTGTCCCGCAGTACATCCCTCCGTCTGTCCGTGTGTCCCGCAGTACATCCCTCCGTCTGTCCGTGTGTCCCGCAGTACATCCCTCTGTCTGTCCCTCCGTCTGTCCCAGTGTGTCCCTCTGTCTGTCCCTCCGTCTGTCCGTGTGTCCGCAGTACATCCCTCTGTCTGTCCCTCCGTCTGTCCGTGTGTCCCTCCGTCCACACGTCTTGCAGATGTTCACTGCAGTGAGTCGTTGGTCTGGATCAGGATCTCCGGCTTCTGTGACAGCATCAGGGCTGGATCCTCACCCAGCCTCCTCCGGTTACCCTGTTGTCGCCCTGTGTCAGGGAGCTCCTGCAGCTTTGGGTCAGGAGGACTGGCCCTTTCACACATCCCAACCACTTTCAGATGATACAGATCTGGGCCTGGGTGGTAGCTGATCTGGTCATGCCCCAGCTCTCCCTGATCAGCACCGCCAGGGCGAGCTCTCTGGCACTGCTCCCGCCAGCCCACTCAATGCAGCCATCGGCAGGAGGCAGGGTCAGCTCTTCCGCTCTCATGCTCCAGGCCAGCTCACAGCCACCCATGCCTCCTGAGCCAGCTCCACAGTGCTGTCCAGTCAAGGCATGTGGTCTACTCTCCCAAATGCGGCAGCCTACAGGGGGCTGAGCCAGCTCCCCTGCTTTCAGACCTTCAGGGCCAGCTCACCCTCGTGCCCACCACCAGACCCAGTTCTACTGTGCTACTCAGGTGAGGCACAGGGCCTGATCTCCTACGTGCCCATGAGAGATGGGGCCAGCTCTCCAAAGCACCACAGCCGGCGAGGGGCGAAGCCAGTTCTGCACAGCCTCTAGACATCAACGTGGTCCCTGATGGCTGCCCTGACCAGGGACGGCCTCATATTCTCTAGTGGTGATATGAGCCACACATCGACCCTGACCCCTGCTGCTGCGTAGCCATGGACTCTGACAAGGCCCTCACTGCAGTTTGGGCAAGGACCTCACGACAGCCCCAGGTGGTGGGGACAGGCTGCTCCTCTCCACCCTTGAGTCTCCAGGTCCATCTCTCCTCATGTTGCTAAAGCTGCTTCTCTTTCTCTCCCACCTGCCCACCACTTAGCATATCATGGTGGTTCCCACTGCTGGCTGGCCGGTGGCTGTTGGCCGCTGGGTGGCATTCTCCAGCAAGCAGACGGCCCTCCGTGCCGTGCACTGGGAAGCAGCTCTGTGGGGGCATGGTGGTCCCCACGTCTTGTCTGACTTCCTCCTCCACGCTGTGCAGCGTGGTGGTAGGGAGGCTCTCTGTGTCTACAGTCCACCTGTGCCCTGGGGTGGAAGACAGGTCGGTGGGTGCCTTTCCCCCCACCCCACGTGGCACAGCAGAACACAGGTCTCTCTCTGTCTTCTTCCTCCCGTGCTGTGCTGCCTGATTTGACTTGGTTTGATTTGATTTTTATGTGTCCTAGGCGTTAAACAGCTTTGGCCACCAAGCCGGGCATCAAGCTAGGACGAACAAAGGGCTGTCATCTGCTCTGCCCCTGGCTGAGAGAAGAACACCACCACCACCAAAATGTCTCTTCACCCATTGCCAGGGGAGCATTCGGTTATTATTTATCCTCTGCATTTATTTATTAAAATATGTGGCAATTCATGATTGCTGAGTGAAGGGGTTAAAATGATTTATGTGACCTAAACTCTGAAAAACCTGGTAACTTTTTTGAAAAACCTTGATAAGTCAGAGTGTGTGTTCTCATCTCATATTTACTCTTTGTTAATATTATAGGACAATTTGTTGACAGATTATAACTACAAATGTTCCAAACAGGGTTAGGGCATGAGAACTGCAGAGCATGTTTCACAAAATGTTACAGATTAATTACATGGCTCAGAAGAACACAGTTTGCAAACTTCAGAACTATGTAAATGACCAAGGCAGACAGGCCAGAAATAACCCTGTTTAAGTGCCGTTATAAGCTGCATGCTGAGCGACATCATGCTTCCCACAATTTAATCAAGCCGGCTCTATGAAAGTAGCTGTCTCATTCCCTCAAGAGCAGTGAAATAGATGCCCTTTCTCTACTTGGCAGGTAGAGGGCCCACCTGCCATTTCTACTGTAACTTAAGTTTCAAGAATTGAACAGATATTTTAACTAATGAAAGTCAGATTAAGCCCTGAGTTATCATGAAAATTATTAGCCTAGATTTTATTTGAATACATATTAAAATGGATTACATCTGTTAAGCTGTGTGCCTAAAGGTATAAGTTCCCAAATAGAGAAGAGTGCTGCACTCATAACGCTTGACATGTGCTGTGTGAGACAGGATCCTTCCGGAGCAAAGCGGCTCCTCCTTGCTGGGCTCTCTTCTCTTCTGCTGTTTCATCCACCAGGAAGGCGCCAATTTCCCCATAAAAGGGACCTCAGCCAGTGCCACCTAGTGGTCATATTTGCACCTTTTTCTACCATACAAATTTTACTGAAATACCTGAATATTGAGTTTCCAGGAGTAAAAAAAAAAAAAAAAAAAAAGATTCAAACCAAGTTGATATGGGCTTCAATATTAACTCTAGCAGTTTTGGGTCACTATGTTTTTTATCTTGAGAAAATTTAAATCTTACGGTCTTTCTTCTTATCCATATCATATAACTGTTTACAGAATAGGAAAAAATAAAGCCTTAAAGGGAATAAAATAATATCTTTGATTTAACAAGTGTCAATAAATTGTGCCAACAAATTCTATTGCTTCTATCAGAAATACATGCTTCCGTGCACCGAATACTTGTTATATACCAGAAACTTATGCTGTGTATCTGTGTTGCCTCAGCTAATTGTTCCAAGAACTCTATCAAGACAGCATCATTATCAACAATTAAGCCATGACTGCTGAGAAAAGAATTAGTCTCTCCCAAAATGAGCCCACTGACTGGTTATTCAACACAAAATGGTCAGTCCTAAAATCACATATCATGTACACACAAAGCACACTACACAGCAGCAGGCTGTAGATATACACTGTGGATATACATATACACACATATAAAACAGTAATGGTCCAAAAGAGGCCGTCAATTTGAGGAGAACTAAGAGGGAAACATGGGAGAGCTGAGAAAGAGGACAGGGATGAGAGAAATGGTGTAATAATGTTTTAGTTCTTTTTATTGCGATTTTAAAACAGAAGACAGTGATTACAAAGTTAAGTGGTTGAGGCTCGCTCACTTAACAAGTAAAAGAACCAAGATTCAGATTTATCTGTGGGACACCAAATCCATAGTCCTCATGAGCATTACAATACTACTATTACTCCAAACGATGATGACATCAAGATGATGGTGATTGTGAATATTATTACACCTATCAGCTTGTTTGCATAGTACCAGAAGGTGCTATAGAGAGAGAGTGAAAACATGAATGGTATTATTCAGCAGTGACCCTTAGATGTTCTAATACTAATCACCAGGCTTTTCCCACTGGTACAGTCATAGCACTCAGGACATGGAGTAACCGACAACTTCTGGCTTGCATTTGAAGCCTGCTTATTTATCCTCAAAACAAACAAAAACAAAAACTGGTCAAAAAGCCCATAGTTCAGTAGAGCAAATGTCCTAGGGGAGAACCGATTCCTGATATCTTGCTAAGCGGACATATTGTCCAACTGCCTTCTAAATATTTGTGTTTCTGCACAAGACCTGAAGAAGGTCAAGCAAAAAAAAAAAAAAAAAAAAAATCAGTGAGCATTCCAAGAAACAGCACTAATTAGACTCAGTAATTCACCAAAAGAGAGGGAGGGGACATGCAATGAGAAAATAAGATGCTGTGAGGGACAAGATGGCGGCACCAGGAGAACACTGCATCTGAGGAGCAGGACATTTCCTGTACAGCGACCAAGAGACTGAACTTTGGGACATAAAACAACAGCGATCGTGTTTCCCACATGAGAGGAAACCCCCACAGTGTGGGAACCAGTCAGGTCCACTCTCAGGTCACCCAGCCAGAACCCGGAAGAAATCACGGGTCACGCGGGCACTAGGTCCCCAGACCAGAGCCACACACCTGCGTGTCCTGATCACCTTCCCAGGCTGAATGGTGGGCACAAAAAAACACCAGAGACTGGGAGTCCCAGTCGGGAGAAAAACCCACAGGGAAGAAAGGAAACGGGACTGACCTTGGGTCACCCAGTCTTTCCCCAGAAAATGTCACGCAGAAAGATTGGTGCGAGCCGCCATCACTGAACTGGGCTCCAGCTGCGAGCACAGAGACTTCCTGCGCGCCCAGCTCTCCAGCACAGACAGAGCTGTGCACCCCAGGGCAACAGAGACTGACGGTCCCCATCGGGAGTAAACGGGAACCAAATTAGGCCATCCAGTGTATCCCTGGAAAAGATCCCACAGACCTGCGGGCACCCGCACTGCCAGCCCAGAGACCTACTGTGCACCAGCAGCCTGTTGCTACCAGGAGAGTGGTATTCACCTGCCACAGATTACCACTTGGGTATTGGGGCACAGAGCCCCAACCTCAGACCTACAGAAGCCTGGGATCCCCGAGATTAACCCCCAGATACAGCTCCAAGGGGCAACCAGTTATCCCGAACAAAACTGACCAAACCACGGGACACCCAGGTTACAGTAGCAGCTCACTAAAGTTACAGTAAGAAACCCAGCAGCAGGGCAGCTGTCTCCAGGACTGCTCCAGGTGAGAGGAGAGCCCTCTTGACTAACAAGGACCACAGTCACCACTCAGGTCTGTACGTCTGAGGTGAGCTGTGTCAACTCCTGAAAAACACCAGCCATACAGTGACCATACCCAAAAAGCTGAGGAGACTTCCTTCAGGAAAAACCATCTTCCTGCCAATGGGATTCTCTCCACCACAGGATTCCAGGAACCACCAGAAACTAACACCCAACACCTAAGATAGCCCAATGGGTAGAGGCCAGTGTAAAAGCTCAACCAACAAAAGACAGAGCAATATGGCATCTCCAGAACCCAGTTATCCAGGAGTAAGCAGCCCTGGACACCCCAGCATAAATGAAATTCAAGATGACCTAACATCTATGCTCATGAAGAGGATAAGAGAGGAAATAAATAAATTACGTAAAGACCTAGAGGAAAATAAAAGCAAACAGATTATGGCCATCCTAAAGGAATAGAAGAAGATAAAGAAAAACAGATTATGGCCATCCATAAAGAATTACAGGAAGTTGCAGCCAAACAGTTTGTGGCCTTTAGAGAGGAAATACTTAAATCACTGAAAGAAATAAAAGAAACAGAGGATTGTTCAAGCAAACAGCTGAAGGAATTGAAGGAAAAATGGGAAAATACAGTCAGACGGGTGAAGGAAATCAACAAAACAGCTCAAGATCTGAAGATAGAATTGGAAAAATTAAAGAAAACACAAATGGAGGAATTTGTGGAGAGAAAGAACTTAGGGAAGAAAACAGGAACTACAGAGGTAAGCATAACCAACAGACTACAAGAGATGGAAGAAAGAATCTCAGGTGTGGAAGATACAATGGAAGAAATCGATGTATCTGTCAAAGAAAATGTTAAATTTAAAAAATTCCTGACACAGATGGTCCAAGAAATTCAAGACAACATAAAAAGACAAAACCTAAGAATAATAGGAATAGAGGAAAAAGAAGATTCCCTCCTCCACGGCCCAGAAAATATTTTCAACAAAATCATTGAAGAAAATTTCCTCAACTTAATGGAGAGGCCAATAAGAATACAAGAGGCCTACAGAACACCCAATAAATTAGACCAGAAAAGAAAATCCTCCTGCCACATAATAATCAAAACAGTAAGTGTACAGAACAAAGAAAAAAATACTAAAACCTGCAAGGGAAAAAGGCCAAGTAACATATAATGGCAAACCTATCAGAATCATACCTGACTTCTCAACAGAGACTATGAAAGCCAGAAGGGCCTGGACAGATATCATGCAGACCCTAAGAGAACACAGATGTCAGCTCAGGCTACTATACCCAGCAAAACTCTCAGTCCTCATAGATGGAGAAAACAAGATATTCAATGACAAAAACAAATTTCAACAATACCTACACACAAATCCAGCATTACAGAAGACACTAGAAGGAAAAATACAAGCCAAGAAAACTAGCTACTTTCAAGAAAACACAGGAAATAATTAACCTCACTACAGTAAAACAAAAAGCAACCAAGCACACAAACTTATGACCATAGCCAACATCAAAATCAAAAGATCTAACAGCCACTGGTCATTAATCTCTCTCAACATCAATCGACTCAATTCTCCAATAAAAAGACACAGACTCACAGAATGGATGTGTAAACAAGACCCAGAAATCTGTTGCATACAAGAAACACACCTAAGTCACAAAGATTGACACTACCTGAGGGTAAAGGGCTGGAAGATGGCTTTCCAAGCAAATGGACCCAAGAAGAAAGCAGGAGTAGCCATTCTAATAGCTGATAAAATAGACTTTCAACCAAAATTAATCAAAAGAGATGGGGAAGGACACTTCATACTCATCAAGGGAAAATTCCACCAGGAAGACATCACAATCCTGAACATCTATGCCCCAAATACAAGGGCACCCACATTTGTAAAAGAAACATTGATAAAACTTAAATCACACATAGATCTCACACATTAATAGTAGGAGACTTCAACACCCCACTCTCAACAAAGGACAGGTCAACAAAACAGGAATTAAACAAAGAAACAATGTCTCTAACAGAGGTCATGAATCAAATGGACCTAACAGACATTTACATAACCTTACACCCACACACAAAAGAATTTACCTTCTTCTCAGCACCTCATGGAACCTTCTCCAAAATAAATCATATGGTTGGTCACAAAGCGAGCCTCAACAGATACAAGAAAATAGAAATAATCCCTTGTATCCTATCTGATCACCGCGGACTAAAGCTGGACCTCCACAACAGCAGAAATAGCAAAAAGCCTACACACACATGGAAACTGAACAACTTGCTACCAAATGACAGCTGGGTCAGGGAAGATATAATGAAAGAAATTAAAGTCTTCCTAGAATTCAATGAAAATGAAGGCACAACATACCCAAACTTGTGGGACACAATGAAAGCAGTGCTAAGAGGAAAGTTCATAGCACTACGTGCCTTCAAGAAGAAATTCGAGACAGCTCATTCAAGCAACTTAATGGCTCGCTTAAAAACCCTGGAAAAAGAAGCAGACACACCAAAAAAGAGTAGACGGCTGGAAATAATCAAACTCAGGGCTGAAATCAATCAATTAGAAACAAATAAAACAATTCAAAGAATCAATGAAACCAAGAGCTGGTTCTTTGAGAAAATCAACAAGATAGAGAAACCCTTAGCGAAGCTAACTAAAAGGCAAAGAGATGCCACCCAAATCAACAAAATCAGATGAAAAGGAGGAAATAACTACAGACACTGAGGAAATCCAAACAATCATTAGGACTTACTTCAAAAGTCTATATGCCACAAAATTTGAAAATCTAAATGAAATGGACAATTTTCTTGATCGATTCCACTTGCCAAAGCTGAATCAAGACCAGGTAAATCAATTAAATAGTCCTATATCCCCTAAGGAAATAGAAGCGGTCATCAAGTCTCCCATCCAAAAAAAGCCCAGGACCAGATGGTTTCAGTGCAAAATTCTACCAGAGCTTCAAAGAAAAGCAAACTCCAGTTCTCTTCAAACTATTCCACAAAATAAAAACAGAAGGAACACTACCAAACTCATTCTATGAAGCCACAGTCACCTTGGTACCTGAACCTCACAAAGACCCAACAAAGAAAGAGAATTTCAGGCCAATCTCCCATATGAACATTGATGCAAAAATACTCAACAAAATACTTGCAAACCAAATACAAGAACACATCAAAGATATCATCCACTATGACCAAGTAGGCTTCATCCCAGGTATGCAGGGGTGGTTCAATATATGGAAATCCATCAATGTGATCCACCATATTAACAAACTGAAAGAAAAAAAAAACCACATGATAATCTCCTTAGATGTTGAAAAAGCATTTGACAAAATCCAAAGTCCATTTATGTTAAAGTATTGGAGAGATCAGGGAAACAAGGCACATATCTAAACATAGTAAAGGCAATATACAGCAAACCTATAGCCAACATCAAACTGAACGGAGAGAAACTTAAAGCAATCCCACTGAAATCAGGGACAAGGCAAGGCTGCCCACTCTCTCCATATCTCTTCAACATAGTTCTGGAAGTCCTTGCTAGAGCAATAAGACAGTTGAAGGAGATCAAGGGGATACAAATTAGAAAGGAAGAAGTCAAATTATCACTAATTGCAGATGATATCATAGTATACCTGAGTGACCCCCAAAATTCTACCAGGGAATTCCTACAGCTGATAAACACCTTCAGCAAAGTGGCCAGATACAAAATTAACTCAAAAAATCAGTAGCCCTCCTGTATACAAAAGACAAAAGGGCTGAGAAAGAAATTAGGGAAATAACACCCTTCACAATAGCCACAAATGACATAAAGTACCTTGATGTAACTCTAACCAAGCAAGTCAATGACTTGTCTGAAAAAAACTTTCAGTCTCTGAAGAAAGAAATAGAAGAAGATATGAAAAGATGGAAAGATCTCCCATGCTCATAGCTTGGCAGGATTAACATAGTAAAAATGGCCATCTTACCAAAAGCAATCTACAGATTTAATGCAATTCCCATCAAATTACCAACACAATTCTTTACAGACCTGGAAAGAAAAATTCTCAACTTCATATGGAATAACAAGAAACTCAGAATTGCTAAAATAATTCTCTACAATAAAAGATCTTCAGGAGGTATCTCCATCCCTGATTTTAAGCTGTACTACAGAGCAACAGTAATAAAAACTGCATGGTACTGGCATAGAAACAGACTGGTGGATCAGTGAACAGAGGACCCAGAAATAAACTCACACACTTATGGACACCTGATTTTTGACAAAGATGCCAAAACCATACAATGGAAAAAAGATAGCATCTTCAACAAATGGTGCTGGTCTAACTGGATGTTTACATGTAGAAAAATGCAAATAGATCCATACTTATCACCCTGCACAAAACTAAAGTCCAAGAGGATCAAAGACCTCAACATAAAACCAGACACATTAAATCGGTTAGAAGAAAAAGTGGGGAAGACTCTAGAACTCATTGGTACAGGAGACAACTTCCTGAACAGAACACCAACAGCACAGGCTCTAGGAGCAACAATCAATAAATAGGACCTCATGAAACTGAAAAGCTTCTGTAAAGCAAGTCATGACACTGTCATCAAAACAAAACGAATGTCTACAGATTGGGAAATAATCTTCACCAACCCTCTATCTGACAGAGGGCTAATATCCAGTATATATAAAGAACTAAAGAAGCTGAAAAGCAACAAACCAAGTAATCCACTTTAAAAAAATGGAGAACAGAGCTAAACAGAGAATTCTTGATAAAGGAATATGGAATGGCAGAGAAACACTTAAAGAAATGCTCAACCTCATTAGCCATCACGGAAATGCAAATCAAAATGACCCTGAGATTTCACCTTACACCCATCAGAATGGCCAAGATCAAAAACTCAAATGACAACACATGCTGGAGAGGTTGTGAAGAAAGGGGAACCCTCCTCCACTGCTGGTGGGAACGTAAACTTGTACAGCCACTTTGGAAATCAATATGGTGCTTTCTCAGACAAATAGGAATAGCGCTTCCTCAAGATCCAGCCATACCACTCCTAGGCATATATCCAAAAGAGGCTCAAGTACACAATAAGGATATTTGCTCAACCATGTTTGTAGCAGCTTTATTTGTAATAGCCAGATGCCCCTCAACTGAAGAATGGATACAGAAATTGTGGTACATCTACACAATGGAATATTACTCAGCAATGAAAAATAAGGAAATCATGAAATTTGCAGGTAAATGGTGGGACCTGGAAAGGATCATCCTGAGTGAGCTGTCCCAGAAGTAGAAAGACACACACAATATATACTCACTCATATAGACATATAACATAGGATAAACCTACTAAAATCTGTACATCTAAAGAAACTAATCAAGAGAGAGGACCCTAACTAAAACGCTCAATCTCCATCCTGAAAGGCAAAGAGGATGGACATCAGAAGAAGAAAACAGGAAACAACCTAGGAGCCTGCCACAGAGGGCCTCTGAAAGGCTCTGCCCTGCAGACTATCAAAGCAGACACTGAGACTTATGGCCAACTGTTGGGCAGAGTGCATAGAATCTTATGAAAGAAGTGGGAAATAGTAAGATCTGGAGAGGACAGAAGCCCCACAAGGAGAGCAAAAGAACCAGAAAATTTGAACACAGGGGTCTTTCCAGAGACTCATACTCCAACCATGTATCATGCATGGAGATAACCTAGAACCCCTGCACAGATGTAGCCCATGGCAGTTCAGTGTCCAAGTGGGTTCCATAGTAATGGGAAGAGGGACTGTCTCTGACATAAACTGATTGGCTGGCTCTTTGATCACCTCCCCCTGAGGGGAGAGCAGCCTTACCAGGCCACAGAAGATGACAGTGCAGCCACTCCTGATGAGATCTGATAGACTAGGATCAGAAGGAAGGAAAAGAAGACCTCCCCTATCAGTGGACTTGGGGAGGGGCATGCGTGAAGAAGGAGGAGGGAAGGTGGGATTAGGAGGGGAGAAGGGAGGGGTTTATGGGGGGATACAAAGTGAATAAGGTGTAATTAATAAAAGTTAAAAAATTAATTAAAAAAAACAAAAAATCATAATAAAAAAGAGTTAAAAAAAAAGAAAAGAAGATGCATTGGGAAGGCCTAGGAGGAATGAAAAGAAGATAGAAGTGAATATGATCAAAGTACATATGTTTCCATGCACTAAATTGTCAACAAATAAATAAAAGATAGTTTACAAAGATAAAAAGTCACTTACTAAAATCTTAAATTATAATAAAATATCATAGACCAAAGATAACTATTTTCCCCCACCCTGGCACAAAGGTCATTTGAACATCTATGAGAACACAGTCCCTACTGAATTTTTCCACAGTATTATAACACTAATTGAAAAGTTAACTTGCTTTATATCATGGTGTGTGTGTGTGTGTGTGTGTGTGTGTGTGTGTGTGTGTGTGTCTGTATAATCATGTGTGTGTTGCAGTGTGCAACTGAAGGTCAGAGAACAAGCTTGGGTGTCAGTCCTTGATTTCCACCCTGAGACACTGTTTCTGTCTGGTTCCCCCTGTGTGTGCCAGACTAACTGGCCTGGAAACTTAGTGGATTTTCCTAGCTCTGCCTCCCATCTATCCATAGGAGTGCTTGGCTTACAGATGATCCCTGCCACAGGTGACGGCTGCCACACCTGGCTTTATGTAGGTTCTGGAGATTTGAACCTATGTCCTCAGGCTTGTGTGGCAGGTGCTTTACCATTGAACCGTCTCCTCAGTCCTGGACATCAGTGTCCTCTCCCTTTAACAAATGTGACTACCTCCAAAGATCTCCTCTTAGTATAATACTTGGAATGGCTTTGTATGTAAAGTGCTTTAGAAATAGTCATTTAAGCATCTGTTCTTCAGCCATCCTGTTTCTAGGAGCCATTTCAGAGGGGCTCAATATTTTTGTTCTATTTGACACATCCAATTAAAACAAACACTTTAAATGCAAGGGTGCTATATTTAATTTAATCTTTTATTGATGGAGTATGTTCTTCTTGTTTCTATATGAGAGAAGTATCCTTTCTAAGCAGCAGACACTTTAGCCACGAAGGTGGTACACGGGGCATCATGTCGCCCACATTATCCCAACTCTGTGCAAGACCTGCAGCCCAGGGATCCAGAGAAGCAGCTAGGAAGGCAATACCTAGCTGGAAGTGTCAAGAAAAACGTAGCATAAGTTTATCAAATAAAAGATTATTGACTAGAAAACCCAGGGAAATGTGGGGGTTAGGGTAGACAGCCTGCAAAGACTCAGGTGGATGCTAACAAGGCTGTTCAAGCGATGCAAACTCTACTACCTACGGGCCAAACCAGGGGGCTTCAGTGACACCTAAAGTCAAATAGCAGGGACCATTGCTCCCATGTAACTAAAGCTACGCCAGCCCTGTCCTTCCCAGCAACAGGAACAGCACCGGATGTACCAGAGAGCAGGCTGATGGGTGAGGCGATCCCCTAGATGTGATGCAGTAAGTCACCATGATGAGCCAATGTTGCAGCTAAAAGCATCATTGAAGCATTTCTTTCAAAGAGGAAGCGATAAACAGCAAATCAGCATAGCCAAGTGGCGGAACAAGATAATCCACAGTCTCTTCTGCACGCCAGTATTACCCTGTGGCCACTGTCCATGTGAACACAGCTCAGAGGACTTTTGTGAGAAACGAGCTAGAAAGCAAAGATATTGGTATTCTGGTTTGATAGAGCAATTATCCAGTGACGGCAGGAGAAAGTTACACAGACCGGAGCAATGTGAAGCCAGACTCACTGGTGCAAAAGGAAGGTAGATTTATGCAAAGTATGAGCAGTGTGTGACACCTCCCCTGAGTGTGAAATTAGAGAATAACCAAACACTCGCACTCCAAATGTGTCACCAAGAGCTCACAAATATTAGACCTGACGTAGTGGCTTAAAATCTCAAGTTTGTTATCTCAGAAAAAAATCAATGTACAATTGATTTACAATTTATCCTCGGAGTTTTTCGATGGTACTGAATAACTGTTTTCCAGGAGGAACCTTAAAATCATGGTTACTTCAGTGGTGAAAATGTACACTGAGTTTTATCTCAACTGCTGAAGTATAAATCTCAGGTGGATGTAGGATCATGCACCAAAGCAAGCCACATTAGCCAGCAGAATGGGCACAGAGGATGCTGAGACATTATGACATTACACAGATAAAGTCTAATTAAAATCCACTAAAAAAGCACTAAATTGGCATGTCAGGAAGATATCTCCACAGACACTAGGCTGTTGACTGCAAGTGGCTCTGATTCACTTAGAACTCCCTTCCTAACTGTTCATCTGATACTGATGGGTATCACAAATCATAAAAAGTATCAGCCCATTGGCCTGGTAATTTCTCCACAAGCATTTGACCTTAAGAAAACAACACAAATGAAAGAAAAAGTAATATGCAAGAAAATGTTCTTTGATGATAATTTGTGCAAATATATCTAACAATAGGATAATAAATTAAATTGTATCATAATCTACTCAAGTTATTATGAAGATCATATGGTGTGAGAAATACCCAATGCAAATTATTAAAAAAAGAAAAACTATATGTAAAAGCAAAAGGCATTCATAAGAAAAATGTGAATGTGTACAAATAATTAGTAATATGAGGCATAGTTTCATATTTTTAAGGTTTTCTTTATCTTTTAAAGTATGTGTATATGTGCCTATGCTTGAGTATGTGAGTGTAGTACTCATAGAGGCCAGAAGAGGGCAGCAGATTCCCCAGGAGCTACAGACAGTTGTGAGCAGCTGGTAGGAGCAGGAACCAAACCCAGGACGTCTGGAAGAGCAGCGCACACTCTTAACTCCTGAGCCTGCTCTTCAGCCAAGATGTCCCATTTTAAAGAACGCGTTCATGTGAATACAAAGCTAAAATAAAATAAGTTTAAAAATAAGTTAAAATAAAGTTGGGGTGTGATGATACGTGATGGACACACGGCCTTGAGCCAAACTTAGTAGTTAAGGATTTTAAACCACAATACAGTGATTTTTTTAACCTCAGTCTGTCTTGATTTTTCTTTGATATTTTCCTATTGAAGTTTCTGTTGCTGTGATGAAGACTGTGACTAAAAGCAAGATGGGAAGTCGGGCTTGTCCCATTGTGCAGCTTGCACCCCGCCGTGAAGGCAGGCAGGGACGCAAGGCAGCAGCCTAGAGGCAGAAGCTAACGCAGAGTCCCAGATGACCCTCACTGTGCTAAAAAACAAAAACAAAAGCAGAAAACCTAACCAGAACACATGTTATATTAGATAAATACCTAATTAAATTACATCACTATTTTTATTTTTGAAAATTAAAAGTTGGGGGGTCTGAAGTTGTAGCCCAGTGATAGAGCACTGATCCAGTAAGGTAAACACAAGGCCCCAGCAACACACACACCCCAAAATAAATAAACAAAAAAGACATAACGGAAAAATGCAGTATAGGGCCAGGGAGTTGGAAGTTTACAAGCCTGAGTTTGAATGTAAACTGAACAAGTATTTCATTTGTCTTAGGATTTGGTTTTGGTGAGCATAAAATAGAAATAATTTCTCTTACCTCCTCGTGCTTAGGTAGCTGTTGACAGTTTCTTGAAATAGGAAGTGTCAGTAAGCAGCAGCCTTTGGGTGGTGTTTATGATGACTGGTGAGGGCAAAACTCCACATGTGCAGGAGGGGACCAAGGAAGGAGAAAGAATTGTCTGCAGGATGCAACTGCTGGGGGAGACAGACAGGAAGTGTGTTTCCAAGTCTGTGCAGGAGCGGCTACCTGACTCCTCGGACGCTGGGGCAGGGGTAGCACCCAGAGGAATCCCACTGTCGTGGAGTCTCTTGCAGGCTTGGGTAATGCCGCTCAAATCACACAATGCCTAACTTATCAGAGGCGCTCCTCTCCTAGGCACACAATAAATGGAAACGTGTCAAAAAGATATACACACAAGTGCCCATAGCATTTCTGAGATGCAGAAATATATATCTCAAAGGAATACATATCTCAAAGGAATCTATGGTGTAAACAGTGGAATAGTACATAAAAGTGAAAATTACAGCTGTGTCTATCAGCATGGACAGATATCAGAAACACAAATTTGAAGAATAAAAGCAGGTTGCAATATAAATGAGAAGTAAAATGGTGTTTTTATTATTTAGCATGCAAAATAATACTGTACTAACACAGATTTTATGGCACTAATCAAAAGAAATAAAAATATTAAGCAATTAACCAAAGAGGTATAGAACTAGTGCAATGAAAACTGCAAATTGTTGATGACAGAAATTAAAATTTAAAGTATGAAGAGAACATATTGGTGATTTGGAAGACAGCGCTGCTGCGCTGTCAAACGCTGGGGCTGGGAATGTAGCTCCGTGAGCGCTTGCCTGGCATGCGTGAGCAGCTACTTCCTGCCCATTAGGATGGCTGCAATCACAAAGCAGAGTAAGAATCATTGCAGAGTTATTGAAAAATCATGTATTATTGGCAATGCAAAAGGTACAGCCTCCATGGAAAACACAGTTCTTCAGTACCATAAACAGAATTATCATATAACTGAACTGTCCTGCTTCTTAGAACCTGCTATCGTCTGGAGGCTGTGAAGTCTGCTTGGTAGCCAAGGCTGTCTTAGGAGGCTGTGCGGTGTCAGGACAGGCCGCTGGGCACATACCCTTCAAGGGTTCTGTGGGATGTTTCTTCACTTTTCTCACTCTGCTTCCCAGCCCATGGGATAAGCGGGGTGAGTCTCCCACGGTGAGCGGGCCACTCAGTCTTGGGCTGGACTCTCCAGAATTGTGAACAACAGTTAACTGTTTTAGTTAATTGCCTCAGATAGTTCATGTTTACAATAGAAGATTCATAGATGCCAAAAATAATTTAAGTCAGAGATTCAGACATCACAGTCATATCAGCATTATCAGCATAGCAGTCTTGTTATCTAAAACACAGAGACATTCCAGGTGCTCACTGCTGGAGAGACCAAAGGCAAAGTGTGAGCCAGGCCCTGAGGCTCACCACCGCAATCCCACACTGGGGAGGCAGAGGCAGTGGACCTCTGAGCTCACGGCCCGCCTGGTCTGCAAAGAGAGTCCACCACCGCAATCCCATACTGGGGAGACAGAGGCAGTGGACCTCTGAGCTCACGGCCAGCCTGGTCTGCAAAGAGAGTCCAGGAGAGCCAAGGCTACACCGGAGTGGGGGGGGACAAAGTGTGGTAAATTCATGCAGTAAACTATTATTCTGCCTTAAAAAGTTTCTGACATTTTCTACAACATGGAGAAAACTGGAGGACATTATTACAAGTAATGTCATAAATAAGAAAAAAGGGGGGTCAAAATGGAATGATTCCACTTAAACATGTAAGACCTGAAATTGAACTTGACCTTTAAAAAGGTTGAGAAGTAATTAATGTATCCACAGATGCAGCGTGTCTAAGACAGTCAAAATCGTAACAGCAGGAAGCAGCGTGGTGGTTGCTAGGGGAAATGGGGAATTATTATTTAGGGAGGGCAAAGTAGCAGGGGTTTTTTTTTCAGTTGATTATTCAGGAATCTCACATCATGCACCCCAACTGTGCTCACCCCCAGTTCTCCCATGTCGCCCCCCTCCCCAGTGACCTCCCACAACACTATAGACACCAACATGGCCTCCGGTGGCACAAACCACAGTGGTTCTGCTGGACAGCAGACTGGGGGGCGGGGGGGCAGGTGGCCCTGAGTCTGTAGGCTGCACAGGCTCCAGGCTGCTTGCTGCACAGCACTGCTGACCTACTGGAATGGCAGCATGTCAGCCTCGGTTCCCCTCTCCCGCCTGTCACTGGCATCACATCTCCAGGTCCACCTCTCTCCAGGGCATGCCCTCAGCTCCATTTTTCTACCTTTCCCACATCTCTGTCACATGTTTGTTCACCCTAGCGGTGCCCAGCACCCTGCTGAGTGGCGGTGGGCAGGCCAGGTGTCTGCCCACCGAGTCACAGTTTTGAAAGCTGGGAAGAGTTCGGGAGAGCCAGAGTTAGGAATGATGAAGATGACATTTGTGTTAACCGTATCATATACTGCAATTTTGAAATGTGTGGAACCCACAAAGATACAGCTAACATAAGCACCAGCGTTAACCCCTGGACACATCTCCCAGATCAGGGATACACACTCACCAGAAACCTGCACAGCAATGCGTGGCTCACGGCAGTCACACTGGAGCTCAGCTCTGGTGTGTCCACACCGTAGGATCTGCCTACGACCGAAAGGAGTGCACCATTGGTACATGGGGTGTGTTTCCAGACAATCACAATCCAATCCCAATGGCTGGGCAGCCTGCGTAATACCATTTATATAACCTTCTTAAAGTGACAGAATTGTAGAAATGAATAAATCCACGGTTATCAGAGGTTAAAGAAGGGTTTGCATTGGAGGAAAGTGGGTGGGTGTGTACCACAGGAAGACTTTGGATATCCTCTGACATCACTGTCTGGCTAGCATTCTGATCATGATCTGATGCTGCGATTTTTCAGGATGTCACCACCAAAAGAAAGTACTTGAAGAGTTCACAGATTACTATATTACTTCTTATATACAATTATCCCAGCACTAAAACCTTTTTAAAATATTAATAACAAGTACCTTGGGGGATGCTACCATCAGTAAAGTGCTTGCTGAAAAAGCATGAGGCCCAGATCCCAGCAGCCATATAAAAGAGACATGTGTGGTGATCATCATGCCTGGGAGCCCAGTGCTGGGCAGGCAGACACAGGAAGAGCCCAGGAGTTTGCTGAGCAGCCAGGGCAACCAAGCTGTTCCTGGGTCAGCGACTGGGCTGTCTCAAAAATAAGGGGAGAAGTGATGAAAGACACAAGATGTCAACTTCTAGCCTCCACACAAGTGTGTGGGTAAGCACACCCCCCCACACACACATGAGCATATTGACATGCAAACACATGCACCCACATACAAAAGTAAAAATAACAATTTCATAGTATTTATGGGTACGCACTGGACATATTATTTTGGATCTCACACACAGTAAAAGAAAATAATATGCATAATAATAGATAAACTGAATTTAATGTGTCTGTCTTCAAAGAGAAAACGAAGGGCTATTTTTTGCATCATAATAAAATATCTGTCCAGCTATAATTTTAAAAATTGTGTTATTAAAAAGCCAGATAAAGATAAATGTTCATCATATTATTCTCTCTAGACCTCTGCCTCCCAGGGACACACCAAGGCTAGAGCAACGGAAGCTGCTGGGGTGGAAAAGGCCATTTCTGAAGAACAGTGGCTTGGAGAAATGTCCACTGAACAGGTCAAGGGGAAAACTGGTGGTGGCGTTGAGACTCAGTGATGCAAGCGAGTAACCATTCCATTCAGTAAAATATATACAAAAAGGCACTTCGCTATCAATATATCAACATAATTGGATCACACCATCCAATAGCGGAAGAAACTTACGGTAGGCAAAGCAGGGACATTTTGACCCCAAGACAGAAAGGTGGTATTTTCTGCTCTGTCCTGAATAGCAGTCATTATTATTATAAGTTTAGTGTCAAATCGGCCATTTTTCTCCAGAAGAAGCATGATAATAGCATTTACAATAACATACTGTGTCCTCGGTTGTTAATAATGTACACACTCATACATGTGGAGGAAAAGGAATTTGCCAGCATGAACCCATTCTTCATGAATGTTAGCTGAAGATTTCAGGGAACTAGCTTGTGTAAAGTAGAGAGTGTTGCCGTGCCTCCTGCCAGGATGAACTCCTCTCCCTCTGGAGCAGTAAAGTCACGTGAGCCCGTCCTTCTTCAAGTGGCTTTGGCCATGGTGCTTTATCACATTAACAGAAAAGTTACTGCTCCAAAGACTTCAAATCCTAGAGGTTTCCTTCTTTCGTTTCATAACTGAGCTATGTCCTGACAAAAGGCTGCTTATTGTAAGCAAGTTGAAGGCAATAAATGTGGAGTGGGAAAGAGGATCAGTGAAACAGACAAATCCTTTAATAAAATTATAGTACTTGGGACTGGAAAGATGACTCAGCAGTTAAGAGCACTTGCTGCTCTTGCAGAGGGCCCAGGTTCAGTTCCCAGGATCTGCCTAGCACCTCACAACCATCTATAACTCTAGTCCCAGGAGATTTGACGCCCTCTTCTGGCCCCCACAAGCACAAGGTACGAATTTGGTACATACATATGCAGGCAAAACAGCCCTAGGTGTAAAATAAAATAATGTTTTCAGGATCTGCCACTCCCTGCTCAGCCTTGCAGAAGCCAGCTAAGACCCCTACAGTGTCCACCACAGAACATTATCATCCGGCAAGCATCACCCATTGTTTGGAAATTTCATGTTCACCATGCTGCTTCCAGCCCTTCTGCCTTCTCAGTTTCTAGTCTCCACTTCCCAGTCTCATTCCCTATTCTGTCTCAGTCACTTGTGGACATATCTTAGGCCATGTCTCTATCTGTAGCCTCAGACAATATCTCTTCTCTCTCTCTCTCTCTCTCTCTCTCTCTCTCTCTCTCTCTCTCTGTCTCTCTCTCTGTCTCTCTCTCTTTCTCCCTGTCTCTCTCTGTCTCTCTCTCTGTCTCTCTCTCTCCACACACACACACACACACACACACACACACACACACACATACACACAGCTGAATTCAGCACGCTTAGCTGCTGTGGACCACACACGCTCAGCGTCATTGCTCTCTTCCTCCAGCCATTTGCTATTAGTCTCAGCTCCTCTGCGCCTGTTGCTGGATGTAGGCAGAGGACAACATGCACGTGCCAACTGCTCTTGATTTAAACTGTTGATGCCAACGGACAAGCAGCCACTGTTGTCTCACGGCACCGTCCACTCTCACCTTAGCTGTCTTTCCGCATAATCCTCCACATAATCACTTCAGGACTCTGCTTCCTATTTCCGGATCAGCCTTGCCGGTGAGCGTCCACATGGCCCAGCACCACAGCAACTGTGGCTGTACCTGACTCTCCTCCTGCTACGGTGGAATGGACCATACATTTTCCCAGCCAGTCTACACTTGGCGCCTTTCTTGCCTAGTTGTACATTTGACCAATGATTCTTTCAGCTACCCAAATACTCTACACAATATGGTTTTTCTCCTAAAGTCATAAAACGTTTTTTGTTATTACTGAGTCACTCCACAGGTACATTGTTTCTTTAAATTTCCTATTTCTCATAGAAATAACTCGTAGAAATGAGTTACCATCATATTTCTACGCTCCCTTCATGAAAACCTACTGTTTCAAGCAGGAGCCTGTCCTGACCTTCCACCACTGCTCGTTCTGTTTAGGTCAAATCCATGGACCTTAAATCTGTTGGTCATCAATCAAACTTCATGCTATCCAATCTTCCAACTGTATTTGATCCACCAGTCAAAACTTCCTTGTACAAATGTCATTCCTTTAATCTGAGGACACCTCTTTTTCTCTTCTGTATGTCTCTGTCTCTCTGTCTCTTTTGTTTATTTTATTTTTATGCACGAGTACTTGCCTGCGTGTATGTATGTGCCCCGTGCATGTGCCTGGTACCTTGGGAGGCCTGAAGGGAGCTCTGTGTCCCCTTGGACACATGGTTGTGGAGCTGCCATGTGGGTGCTGGGCTGGTCCCTCTGCAAGAGCAGCAAGTGCTCTTCACTACTGAGCCCCAACACCTCTTCCCCCCTTCCTCCCCCCTCACCTTGTCTCAGCAGTGGTTGTATGTTTCCTCCGTAGGAACACACTCCTTAACTCAAGCCAACAGACATCCTTTACCACCCTTCCTTACTTATTGCCATTCTCCTATGAGTCCACAGTCTGTAATTGTTAACTCTGTGTGTACGTTAATCATGCCAACATCTTTCCTTAATCCCTGACATTTCTTGCTTTTAAGATATTAGCTTTAGGAAATCCCTCTGTAACCCCTCGACCCCCGACACACACACAGAGGCATCCCAACTTCAGGAGCCTTACAGTGACCTCAGAGCTCTCATTGCTCTTGGCTGCATCTCTGAGCTCCACCCCTAAGAACATCCTCTCACTTGCAGAAGTAGCTTCTTACATTCCTGAAATAGGTCACACAGCCCCAGCCTGAAAAGATTCGCACTTAATGTTCCCTAGTTATCCACATGCCTTGCTGTTTCAAGGCCTTCAACTCTCTGGCAAAGTCACAGTATCAGCAAAACCATACTGATGATGCTATCAAAACAGCCCCACCCAAGACAAAAAGGTTTCCCTTTTCATAATCCCCCCCCCTAGGACTTATTATCACCTAACAGTTGAGGTATATGTTTTTTAAACTGGAAAGCATTGGCTGTTTTATGTTTCCTGCACCCAGAACTTAGCAGTAAGTGCTCACAGAGAAATGGTACATGAATAAGTCAGTGGTTTTTGCATTATCTCTGTGTGTTCTATCTGTGACTTGATATTCTTTTAGAGATGTTTTGTTATAACTTATTCTTGTTTCTTAATAAATTACCCCCTTTACTGCTATCAGCACCCACTGTCTCATTCTCTATTGTGCTTGCAAGATCCAGACGCTTTTTGAGCATTAGAGTAAATATTTTTCTCTTGTTAACTATTAATTTTTCTTGTTGGCAGTTAATGTCAACTCTGTTGAAATCTTCAGCTGGTTTGAATGTTCTGAAATTATAAATGTCTTGAAGTCTTTCTCTTTTCCCATTTGATATTTTAATATTTATTTTAAAAACAGAAAGGGGTGTGTGGGGAAAGGGATACTGAAACATAAGGAAGGGTTCTATTAAGTAAAAGACCTCCTTCATAGCAACGACTTTAAGGCTCTAGAGCGGAAAGTGTCCAAATGCAGCCCTGTCACTTTCCTGTTACAGCCTCCTGTGTCACTTAAATAAGCTATGACCCTGCTGAAACTTCCTTTCCTTGTTTGTGAAATAGAGCCACCAGAATGGAACGATCTGATGCATACAAAACATTTAACCCAACAATTAAACTCAAGCATGTTCGTTATAAATAAGAGACCATTAATAAGCAGAATTTCAAGCCTAGCCTTATCTGAGGCACTCCATGAAGCTAAAGGAGGGCTCAGAATCACATCCCAAGATGCTCAGCCACACAGGGTGTGTGTAAATCTAGAGTTGGAGGTAAGATGCAACAGGTAATAAATGCTGTTGAAATAAGACTTACTGGGGAGGGACCCAGTGGGAGACTAGGCTTTTCCTGAAGGAATGCTCTAGTTATATAAATTCCGTAGCATTTCGCCGTTGTTGGATGCCTAACTCTGAGGTCTGAACTTGGGTGTCTGGTGTGTAGAAAAGAAGGCAGACTAGCTACAGATTACTAGAGCTGATGAGGCTGCAGGTAAGGTCAGGTTGCTGAGTGGACTGCATCATTCTAAAGACAGCTGGCCTTCTTAGACAATTAGGAAGAATTCTTATCATCACCTGGATGAGCACCATTTTAGAAAGGCAAGTTTACAAGTGGAGAAAGCTATTTTTTTTCAAAGCATTATCAGCTTCCAATAGAGATTTTTAAAAAATACAACCAGCAGAGCCAATGCAGATCATATCATGATAAACTTATTAATCCTAACTTTCAAAACGATTTGTTAATCGTACATAAAACCTGTTTGCAAGAATCAGTTCTCATTGGCGAGGACACTAGACTTGAAAGGAATGGTTAAACTAAAGGAATTTTTAAAGCTAAATATGCTAAACAGGGCCTTGGAACCAGCAGAGAGCATCAGAGCAAGGGAACAGAGCCGAGACGTAAGCGGAGCAGAGGCTGCCGCGACAGGAAGGCTGCCACTGCCGCCCCCGGTCCACAGTCTGTCTGTCTTACCCAGCAGCAGCAAGGACCACCGTGGTTTTTCGAGGCCTCCTCCTCCTGTGGAAGCCCCACCGAGGGAGGCTAACTGGTGAGTCGCTAAGGAAATCAGGGTGTGTGTCATATCTAGTTGACTGAGCCAGAAACTGTTTCCTGTGGAAACCCGGACAGCCGAGGTCGTCTAGAAGTCAACCTGGAGGTCTGGAGAGGACCCACTACCCAGGAGCTGTGTGCGTCCTTCAGATGACCTAACACTGCTCTGCTTCTTGCAGTGGCAAAGTAATTAATTAATGTTAAAATGTAGATTCATGTTTGATTAAAAATTCTTAGTGCCCAGTGGCCGTTTTTAAACCAACCTCCTGCCAAAAACACCGCAAAAAAAACTAGATGAAACTTTTTTTTTTTTAGGTCTGTGAAAAGGCATTGGAGATTTCTTGAGATGGAAGATTTATAAAATAAAAAATCGATAGATGATTTGGTGTTGCTTTTCCGGAAGTGCTGATTCTGAAGGCAGCACCTGAGAACCTGAATGTGGACTTTGCCCAGTATAAATACTGTTTTAAGCTGAACACAGATTTCTCATAGCTTTTCTGGTCTGATTTACGCAGAAATTTCTGAGAACAGAAACTGTCGTAAGTCGGGCAGCCTCTTCACAGAAGAAGCAGGGAATAAGCCCACCACAAACTCCCTCTTCAGGAGTTGCCTGCCACATAGGAGACGGAGAGGCACACCAACCTTTCTATTTTGTTTGTTTTTTCAAATATATATATTTTTTTAATTCTAGATAAAACAAAATTGATTTTGAATTATAAAATTCATACATATTGTATAGTATATTCACTAAGACTTTTTTTTCTGTACAGCCCAGGCAGAACTTTCACTTGTGAACTCAATCCTTTTGCCTCAATCTTGGTACTAAGAATTTTTTTCAATATTTATTTATTTATTACTTATACAGTATTCTGCCTGCAGGCCAGAAAAAGGCACCAGACCTCATTATAGATGGTTGTGAGCCACCATGTGGTTGCTGAGAATTGAACTCAGGACCTCTGGAAGAACAGTCAGTGCTCTTAACCTCTGAACTGTCTCTCCAGCCCCAGTCCTAAGAATTTTTAATCAAATATGAATCTACATTTTAATATTAAACAAATGTCCTCAATTATACAACAATGTTCTCAAGTGTGTATTAATTAAAATCTGAATGTTTATAAGAAAAAAAATAATGAGAATTGGCCAGTGGGTAAGTAAAGTCCATGATGCTGGTTATAGGGGACTGTCATAGAAATGAAAAAGAGGAAAGATGGCGAGAAATTCACATGTTGTCATCATCCGATCCACCTTCTTCCTTCAAAGGCTCCACAGCCTGTTTCTCTGCTTCCTCCCTTCTATCATGTGGAACAAGTTCATGTCTTCCTTTAGTTAATTCACCAACCCAGCTGAGATCTAGTTCAGCTTCATCAGATACTATGTAAATTATTTTTGCAGCTTCTTTGACTACACCACAGTAGATCATTCCGTGCATCTGAAGCTTTTCTATTTCTGACTCCATGCAGCTTGCCTGGCTTTGCCAATGGCACAGCCCCAGTAACCACAGGAAACACTTGATGGGTCAACCACGCACGGCTGCACACCATCATCCCGCTCTAAGACACTGGCATGGAACCAAAGCCACAGTCTGAGAGCAGTGACGTGTAAGCCCGTATGAATGGTCACTCTGTCCTCAGGATGTTGGGAATGTGACAGCCAATTTAGAGCTACAGCTGGACACTTCTCTTACTGTGTCTGCTAACAAATGAGCATCTCCCAGCAGGCCCCATTCCAACATGCTGACCAACATTAAGAAGCCTTCTTCATAAAGTGTAGAAAGGACCAGCTTTTCTACCCCAAAGACAGCATCGTCTTTACAACTGATCCAGTAGCTTACTACTGTTGCCACAGCCTTCGTGGCAGCTTGAAAACCTCTCCCATCAGGAGAGAAGGTGGAGGCTGACACAGCTCAGATGCCTCGTGCCAGCAGAGCTCATGGTGCTAACCCGGCAGGTCTCAGAGAGCTTCCAGGCCTGAGGCTGCAAATTATAATTTTGTGAGCAGGTGTTTTAAACTTTCTTATCTCACATTTGCTCTCCAGAAAAACCATTAATCTCTCGTAAAGAAACCTATCAGCTGAATAAACTGTAATTAATAAAAAATAAATAAATTTTAATAAAAGAAGCCTATCAGCTCCCATAAAAGTCTCATAGGGCCTTTATTTCCAAGCCTTCTCCCACTAAGTGAAGTATAAACTCCAAATTCTAATGTCTCCTTTGAGTTCACCATCAGTGAGCCTGCCTATGAGCATATGAACTGAAAATGTAAATGAGCTTTTTCTCCTGCTCATCTCTCTTTTGTCAGTTAAAAGGATAGAGAGGAGAACCCCTAAAACTTTCACAATCACTGGATCCAGGAAGATACAAACTTCACAGAAGAGAGCCTGTGGAAAGCACAGCAGATGCTCTCATGAATGACATCCCAGAGTCTGCACCAGGGTCAGAAGGGGCCACAGACAGCCTCGTCCTCAGGAACACGCCAAGGAGACAAGTCACTCAGTCTTGATTAGCACATGAGAAACTGGCTTTCATGGCTGATCACACGGCTAGATGCTTGCCAGAAAATCTCCCTCCACTGTCTGGAATCTGAAATATTCTTTACTGAACACTCAAGATGCCTGGCACTCCTATATTTAAAAGCATGCAAAATGGTAACAGGATTGAAATCAAAGACATAAAACAGATTGTTGATCGCTCAGGAGCAGGTGTTTTCCAAGCAGAGGATTCGGCAGGCAATGGACAGTTACAGAAGGAGAACATAAGCCTAACACCCTCCTTAAACAAAGACATGGTTGCCAGCTGCTCATAACAAGGTGGTCAGAACAATCGGTGGTCAGAACAACCTTTTGAAACAAGGACATAGCTGCTGTTTCCTGGAGCAGGAAGTACAGAACCATTTGCAGTGACGGTTACAGGTGTGGCACAGCTCAATACTTGGGAAACAGAGAGGTGATCATAAACAGGAATGAACCTAGTTTGTCTTTACTAGGAGATGGCTTTCAAGCCCAAGATGAAGGCAGGGTAGCTTATCACTGGTTCTCCGTGCTTCTTTGCTCTCTTTAGCTGGGGACAACAGTCAGCTCCCTCCAGGGTGCAAAAACACCAATAGGAAACTTGCCACTTTTTTGGTGTGAGAAGCCAATACAAAGAATGTAGAGCTACCAAGTCAGCTGTGAGGTGAGGGGAGATACCCATTCCCTCCTTTAAGGACCCCTGTCCAGAAATTACCCAAAGTGATTAGAAACAAGAGTCCGTTCCGGTTTCAGGGGAGGACGAGTGCTGTTGACATCACTGAAGCAAAGCTTGACGTGCACCATCAGCAGGTGGGTAGGTACTGCATGTCGTTGATTTTTTCCTCCTCCATAAATATATTAATGTCCTCACCTTTGTTGATTCGTGTGGAGAAAAAAATCCAATATCAAATGATGAGCTGACATGTTACAATTCAAAAGAATAATTGATGACACTGACTCGATGCAAGACAGAAATCTAGCTGTGTTACAGAGCTGAGCTCACTTAGTAGTCATAGCAAGCCTATGGTGTCTGGGGTGCTGCTCTCCTCACTCTACAACGAGGGACTGAGAGGTTCTGTAATTCATACAAAGTCGGTGTTGTACAGCCAGCCCTAACAGCACGTCAGCATCACCCCAACTCTGGGCAGGTAACATCACAGGAGAGGAGGCGGAAAGAAGGTAAGAGCTGGCGGAAAGGGCAGAGTGTGTGGAGCTGTCTTCCGGCATGACTCAGCGGTTGCACTTGTGACCCATCAGCAGCTGTGATTAACGACCTAAGACCTACACAAGACTGGGCTGTCAGCACTCCATCATGAGGTGGGGAGGGACTCTTTAGGCCCTGTCCCTCTCTCGGGAATGAGAGGCCGTTAGTAGTTGCTGTGGGGAGGGAGCCATTTACTTGAGTGGTGTAGCAGCCAGTAGGTTGTCCACGCTTCTGTAAATAACCCAAGTTCCCCTTAGCCATGCTGACTGACCTTACTAGGTCCCACAAAGGTGGCCAAGGGAGAAAAGCAGTCCCTAACCACACTTAGTTATAAAAGCTATACACCACAACAATAACCAGCAATGCAGTAAAGCAAAGCCAATACGGGTTTATTAAGAAAAAAATGAGAATAATTCCCAAGAATGGGAGGGGCTCCAAAAAAGAATAAACATTTACTTATTTAAAACTTTATAAAAACTTACGAATGTTCAGGTTTTGCATTTCTAATGTAATTGACTCATACCTGACCTTCAGAACCCATTAATTTAATCATAATCTATGAAGCTTACGTGCTTAGTAGACTTCTCCCCAAAATTGTAAAATGCAGGAACATTTTCGTAGCAACGAGCATAAAATGATAGATACTCATCGCAATTCGACAAGCTGATCAGCACCTCTGCTTTGCATTGTTCTATGCACATTTAGAAATACAGCAAGCTAAAGATGTGGTTTCAAAGTTTACAATTGAAATTGAATTCTACAAGTTGCATTAGTCTCCTTTAAGTAACTCTGGGATAGTAACACAATTGTCTCTCAATAGCCCTGAAAGATTGACCCCAAGACCCACACATGGACACCAAAATCCATGGACAATTGAGTCCTTACGTCAAATGGTATCATATTTGCCTATCTTCCCATGTGCTGAAGTTGTCTCTGATTTTTTATTCCTTTTCCAGCATGAATGTCATTAAACAGTTGTCACACTATTTAACTCAGAGAATTATAGGAAACAAATCCACATGTTTGCAACTGCTGCAAAGTGTCTAATGAAATCAGGAATATTTTGAACTGGATGAATATAAATAAATCAGAGAATGCTGTTTACATGTAAAAGCACATTAGCATTGAGACTAAAACCTACATTTTAATAATTAAATATATCAGTAAGCCAGATAAATATATTATAAGCATAATTAAATAATTAAATATTAAAAAATCTTGCCTCAGTCATTTGCATAAATGTATAAAGGAAATCCTACATGACTGTGGATGATTTTTTTTACCGATTCATTTTGTATATTTGATGCAAAGAACTTGAGGGAAAAATAATTACATTACCCCAGAACATACAAGATCATGAAAACCATTTGTTAAAAGAATCCACATGTAGTGGAGTAGTAGTTATGTGGCAATAACACGGGTTTGATGTGCAGGAGAAATTATTAGTGATGGAATTCATAGCTAAATTGAAGACACAGCTCAGAATTAAAAAGAACAAGAACAGAATAAATACCAATAAAGGCTGTCTTCTAGCTAGTGTTTGGTGTGGGAGAGAGAGAGAGAGAGAGAGAGAGTGTGTGTGTGTGTGTGTGTTCCTACGCTGCCCAGGCTGACTTGTGTCATGTCTAGGTTCTTTCATAGGAGAGATTACAAGAACATTTTGTTACCTCAGTATAACTAAGACCTTGGAGAAAAAAGACACTTTCGAGAGACAAGGTGCACTCTCTGAAGCATGGCTCTGTCCGTGGAGGACCAAACCAGATTCCTGGTATCTGAGCAATGAGCACAGCCACTCTCGTCCCCACGCCCATGGTTGTGAGGCCTACATTTTGGCCCCTGACCTCCCAAGCCTTCCAAGCCTTCACTTCCAAAGAGATTATAAATAGTGCTGGTCTCCCTTGGAGGTTCCATCAGTCAAAACCAGGCAGGGAAGCTGAAACCACCCTCCACTTCAAAGAGGAAATCCAACACCACCCCTGGGGTAACGAGAGGCTGAGGAGTCGGCAGAACAGGTTAAGGGGAGTAGAAAGGGCATGTTTATGGAAAGAGCATCAACTAGGTGTAGGAATAAAGATGTTACAAGGGAATTACAGGCAGAATCCCAGAGGGAAGAGCCCCTAGCTTGAGCAGGGGGCTTGGGAAACGACTTCTGCCAGGAGCTGGGCATGAGCCTGTTAGAGTCTTAAGGACCAGCAGACGGCTCTGAGCAGGGCCATGTGGCGATGGAACATGGCTCTGCAGATGCCGGCTTGTGCAGTGTGACAAAGCTCTGTAGAACCCTTAACCCTCGGCAGCCAGGGAGCCAGTCCGCTCTGTCGTGTCTGGAGACTCTGAAATGCCCTCCGTGGGCTCGCGTCTTGAACACCTGCTCCCTGCCTGGTAGTGCTGTTTTGAAAGGGGTAGATTGTGGCAATGAGTCTTTAGGGACTGTTGGTCTCTGAAGGCTATTACTGTGCCCCCTGGTTCTAGAGACAGATACCAAGCTAGTAGCATATACTTCATTGCCACAGACTGAACCTCCATCCAAACCTTCCCCTAAGAAGAGCTGGAATCCGGAGCCAAAAATAAATCTTTCTTCCCACACCTTGTTTCTATCAGGTGTTTTGATAAGAGACAGGAAAATAACACAGGCTACCACAACAAACTGTCACTGACTGGGTGACTGACTATACAGCGGAAAATGATTTCTGTAAAATTAGAGGCTGTAAAATCTAAAACCAAGGTGGCATCAGGGCCAGTGCCTGAAAAGGACCTGTTTTCTGGTGTGTGTGTGCATGTGCGTGTGCGTGTGCGCGTGCGTGTGTGTGTGTGTGTGTGTGTGTGTGTGTGTGTGTGTGTGCGTGTGCATGCGTGTGTGTGTGTGTGTGTGTGTGCGTGCGTGCGTGCGTGTGTGTGTGTGTGTGTGTGTGTGTGTGTGTGTGTTGCTCAAGATCTCCTATGTTCTAAGTATGGCTCAGGCCCCATCCATAAGGCGCTAACCCCACGGGATGCATGATCTAATTAATCCCAAAGACTGTCCACAGTACTATCTGCCATGAGTGAAAACAAAGTCCGTAGCGCTGGGAAAGTCTCAAAATGTACTAACCTTGCTTTCTAGCTTCTGGAGTTCTGCTTCTGGCTCACTGTTCTTGTTAACTAAAGTATGTCAACATGGGTTTGTGCTTAAATGTTCAACCTGAAAAAGGCTCAGGGCTACATTGGGATCCTGAGCGCCCAGTGTAGTCTCCAGCTGGCTAGTAAAGACCTTCTATTGTCTTAAGCCCATGTTTAAGAAGTCTTCTCCAATGAATACTCCCACAACAGGGGCGCTTGTGGAAGAGAGAGGGTTGTGGGAAGGGAAAGCCAGGAGAAGGGAAGTGAAGGCAAAAGGAAGCTAGGCGTTGTTACCCGGAAGCTGCATCTAACAGAAGGCCTCCCTGAACCCGCAGGCAAGTGTCCGCTGAGGACGAGGCTTCAGGCTGAGGATCAAAGGAGGACAGAACATGAGGGTTACCAAGCAATTACGAGCTTACACACCTGGGTTTTCCTCTCCACTTCTCTGGGCTTCTGTCACAGAAGAAGACTCAGTACGACCTCCACTGCCGAGGGCCACCATCGGAAAAGCCAAGAGCCCCTGAACGCACCATACATCCTGAACTGTCTCCCAGAAGATTCCGCTGTGATTTATATTTAGATCACGAATCATTATAGTCACAAAAAGACACAAAAACAAAGCAGTGGCCTGTGACTTCACAAAAGGGCAGCAAATAGTCACTCATGGATAAATTATTACAACTCAGACTTTATTGAAAGAACCAAGTGCTTGAAGGATGGCCTCCATGTTACTGAACGACATGATAGTTTTGACTTACAAGGGGATTTTTCAGCCCTTTCCAAGTCCTGAGACTAGGGGCAGGAGAGAGTACAAGTTTGGAAGACATTTCACTGAATCACAAGACTGACCCCTGCCCTGTACAGAACTAGCAGCTACAGTGCAGGCTTCACTGTGCAGAAGAAAATAACCTTTTCATCTTTCAGTCTCTCTCAGTATTCCAAAATTTAACACTGGTGCCTTAGATCATGAATCTTCTCCTAGTTAGCCTCAGCTCTCAACTTGACATAGCCCACAATTATCTGGAGAGACCTCAATCAGGGGACTACCTCAAAGAGGTCAGCCTGTGGGCATGTCGTTCTTAATTTCCAACTGGCATATGAGAGCCCAGGCTACAGTGAGCAGTGCCAGCCCTAGGCGGGTGGGCTTGGGCTGCTTAACAATGCTAGCTGAAGCTGGGTGCGGTGGTGCATGCCCTTAGTCCCAGCATTCAGGAGGCAGAGACAGGTGGATCTCTATGAGTTCAAAGCCAGCCTAGTCTACAGAGTGAGTTCCAGGACAGCTAGGACTGCACAGACAGAGCCAGTCTCAGAGAGAGAGAGAGAGAGAGAGAGAGAGAGAGAGAGAGAAAGGCAGGTGAACGAGCCAGTAAACAGTCTTCCTCCATGGTTCCTGCCTCTGCTGTCACTTGTTACTGGCCAGGCTTCCTTCAGTAGTGGATCGTATCAGATGAAAGAAGACTTCCCTCCCCAAGCTGCTCTGGGTCGTGCTGTTTGTCACAGCAAGAGGAAACCAAACTAACACAGCTTTGTTGCACGCTTTGCTAGAGTGAATGTAAACTCATGGTGTAGAGGAAACAGAGTTACAACTCAAAAAAAATCAGTAGCCCTCCTGTATACAAAAGACAAAAGGGCTGAGAAAGAAATTAGAGAAACAACACACTTCACAATAGCCACAAATGACATAAAGTACCTTGGTGTAACCCTAACCAAGCAAGTCAATGACTTGTCTGAAAAAAACTTTCAGTCTCTGAAGAAAGAATTAGAAGAAGATATGAGAAGATGGAAAGATCTCCCATGCTCATGACTTGGCAGGATTAACATAGTAAAAATGGCCATCTTACCAAAAGCAATCTACAGATTCAATGCAATTCCCATCAAATTACCAACACAATTCTTTACAGGCCTGGAAAGAAAAATTCTCAACTGCATATGGAATAACAAGAAACTCAGAATTGCTAAAACAATCCTTTACAATAAAAGATCTTCTGGAGGTATCTCCATCCCTGATCTTAAACTGTACTACAGAGCAACAGTTTTAAAAACTGCATGGTACTGGCATAGAATGGTGGATTGATGGAATCAGATAGAAGATGCAGAAATAAACCCGCACACTTATGGAGAGTTGCAGCTTCTAAAGAAAGGAAGGTGAGGAGGAGAAAGGTCAATGCACAGAGGCAAGGACTGCCTCCCCCATCCTCACCCTGGAGAGGGAAATACACTGGGCAGCTGGGATGGGAAGCTAGCGTGGGTTTGGGGGATGTTTGCCCCCTTCAGTGACACTGGGGAAACCCTTTCAAAGGTTGCAGCACACCTAGGCAAAGGGGGTCCGAGCACGGGGCTCCTTCAGCTGCCACGATGAATCTAAAAGATCCAAAGCTACCATGCTTGGGAAGATTAAGTGGTGGCGCCATCAGACTGGTACATGGGTATTTTAACAAGTCCAGTGACCCTGTGACATGGTAGACCCTCTGTCCTGAAGATCTGGTCACAGCCAGGCTTCAGGACACTCAGCACACAGGAGAGCCCTGACTTGGCAGGAAAAAGGACTCAAGAGTTTAGCTGTAGGTTCCAGCAGATAAAGCAGTGGCCAAACATCTGAAAGATGCCATCTTTCCACAGACTGGTGAGGACTATGGGGGAGTCCATGGACATCAGTCAGTAGGTCCCAAGGACAGCTGCCCCTCCTCGGGACAGGGCCTGGCAAGCAATCCCACATGGAGTCACCACCATGGGGAAGAGAAAAGCTAAGGGCTTAAAAGTCTGGAAAAAAAAACAAAACGTTCATTTATCCATCCCACAACCCTAAAAAAGGAGAGAGGAGGAAAAGGCTTTGAGTGGTTATCCTGGGAGCAGGGGTGAGGTTCTTCGGTAGGGATGAATAACACTCCTGAGCTGTGGGTTTGATCCCCAGCGTTGACTGAAAAAAAAAATTTGAATGGACAAACGTGATTGAACTGAAGAAAATTCAGGACTTTTTTTCTAGTGCTCAGTTTCCATAAACACTGTTCTCCATATAGAACTTTAAATCTGCCTACCTCAGGAACATATGCTAGGCATCCCTAAGCTGGAGCGCAAAGATCCACCTCATCATTTAAGCCTCCTTTTCCTACGCCAGTCAAAACAGGCCAGGTCCCTTATCCACAATGCGTGGGACCAAAATTTTTCAGATTTAGGATTTTGGAATATTTCAATATACATAATGAGGTTTTAGACATACGATCCAAATCAAAACATGAAGTGTACACACACACACACTCATACAAAGGTAATTTTATATTTAACATACCTGCACTCTGACTATGGCTCATCACATAAAGTCTGACATGGAATTTTCTTTCTTCCTTCCTTCCTTCCTTCCTTCCTTCCTTTCTTTCTTTCTTTCTTTCTTTCTTTCTTTCTTTCTTTCTCTTTTGATTTTATGAATTTATTATATATACAGTGTTCTGCCTGCATGTACACCTGCATGCCAGAAGAGAGAACCGGATCTCATTATAGATGGTTGTGAGTTACCATGTGGTTGCTGGGATTTGAACTCAGAACCTCTGGAAAAACAGCCAGTGCTCTTAACCTCCAGCCCCCGCCATGGAATTTTCTACCACTTTATCAAATGCTCATTTTGGAATTTGGATTTTTAGATTAGGAATGCTCACTTTGGAGAGTAATTTGTTTAACTAGCATAGTAAGTAAAGGGTTAAGTTATGTCCCACATTTCTTCCCCAAAAGGATGCTACTGGGATTCACAGCCTTCTTGGGACTGCACCCATGTCACTCACAAGCTTGCTGCTCCTTCTGTAGCTCCCCAGCATCATCTTAGTACCTCCTGAAGACCAGGAGAGACAGGAGGCCTGCCCAGGCAGGAACACACCTTAAGTACAGGTCCTGAGTCCCAGCTATGGAAGCCGAAGTTCTCCATAATCGGACAAGAGCAGCAGTTGTCAGCAGCAGCTTTTAAGGATGCACTGTGGAGAGCCATGGAGTCATACCTGATCTCTCCTTCCTTGTCTAACAGTATAGAAACACATGGCTGTCTCAGATTATGGAGCATGGTCGGTTGATTTTACAGGAGGTTCAGGCAACCCTTCTCCCAGAATGTGCTACCCACAAGGAAGAGCAGAACAACACCATCACCCATACCACTGTTTCTAGGCCAGATTCCTGAAGCCCTGCCCTTTACACAAAGGCCTCCATTGAAAACCATCTCCCATGCTGGGATAAAACATAATATGACTTTAAATAAAAAGCGCCACAACATTTAAGTTCATTGACTAATTACCTGATGGCCTCTACATAAAATGATGAAAACATGTCCTATTGCATACCAATTTAGCAACTACTGGGGTAAATAATTTTACTGATTTATATTAACATAAAGTATGGATCATCCCAGGCAATTTGCGTGTGTGGGTGTATTTGTTTTCTGCCTGTGCACATATGTGTTTCTTATCCCAACTACTGTAATGTTCTTTCATTTGGGAACATTTACTGCAGTGAGAAATATTTTTTTAAAGGATCATTAGGCTTCACTCATGGTAGCAGTTGCCATTTCAAGGCATTAATCTCTGTACTGGTTGTGACAACTGTATCAGGTCCCACCTCCTTGGTTTAACACAGGAGAATTCTCCTCTTGCTCACGTCAGTCCTAACCAGTTGCTTAGAGGAGATGGAGTAAAAATTGTGCTCCAGACATTCAGCATCCAGGCTCCTCCTTCCCCTCACCCCTGAGGCCACCCGGGAACACACAAACAAGGTGAGAAGGAGGTCGTTCTAAAACTGTGAGGAGACCACGAAGCAAACACAGCAAGTACTCCTGCATCTTGCTAGCAAGATTAAGAACGTAGTTTACCTCTGGGTCTGGGCAGAAACGACCAAACAACTTCACTTCTAGAATCTATCTTGAATAACAAGTACAAACACAGAAAACTTTACACATAGACTATCTCTATGTATTACAGTGAAAAACCCGGAAGCAATCTACTTATGCAAAATCACTTCAGTTAAAACCCAGGTTTTAGGACAGACATAATCTAATATGCTAATGTTTGAAAGTTTTATTGAGCGCCTACAGAAACACTGAGGAATGCTACAAATGTAAATAAATTGAAAGTAGAGTCATGAACTTGACTTACTGATCACTACATTCAGCTATGTGTGAGGTAAAATAAAAGATTGTGGGAATTTTCTAGTGACTGAAAGGCATTGTGCTTATGAGAGCATTTAGTGCATGCCTTGGATAGGGTAGGCAAAGTGTTAACAGCATCATGGTTCTCCATAGTGGCTGCTGCCTCAGCACCCCACAAGATGAAGCTGACCTGCAGCAGACAGAGATGCTGGGAAACCTTGGTGGGTAACTCCCACTTCAATCACATGCTACCACAGTGGTTGGTAGGCATGGCTGGGTGAACGGAAGTGGCAGGATCCTGCCAAGTGTGACCAAGGGGACTCTTGGGAAAGAAATCTTCCCACATAAAGGAGCATGCCAGGAAGTGCAGGACCCTGGGTTCAATCTTCAGTGCTACGAAATGAACGAATGGAAGATAAAGAAATGGAAATCAAGAAAGGCCAGGCCTTGCAAGGGTCGAGTCCCACTGTCCCCACTCCGCCTGTCCGCACTGGCCAGTTACGAGTCAGGCGCTATCTTTAAGCTAAGCAGTGATCTTGGGGCCAGCCACTTACCACATGGCAATGAAAAGCCAGTCTGCTTAGGACCTTTGACCATGCTTCTGGGATGCTGCACTGACTCTGAACTAGCCAACTTGAGACTTCTTTTTAAGTTATGCTATTAAACGTCTTAATTCTTTAGCTACATTCAGTGGAAATGTTCTATATCTTCAGCAGAAAATACTCTCAAATAGCACATGATGCTTCCTTTACAGGCTTCACAGCCAGCTGGTGGAAGGGAGATTTGAGCCTGGGCTGCTCAGTCACTAACTCCCAAGAACTCTCTGTAGCAACACAGTGAAAACAAGACGGCCTCTCCCACGCCTGCTCTCTACCTTTACACCGATGTGAAGGAACAGAAAACATGCACTGTCTCTACAAGCCACACTGAAACCGCACATCATTCCGTCAGCCACAGCCGCAGGAAGCCGTTTTCCTGCCACACCCTGCTACCTCCAGATACCCAATGACTTCATTCACTAAATCTGCCATTTCTATTGCAGGGGTCTCCAAAACTCCAAAACATCTTTGTTACTGCTCCTCCGCAGATCTCTCGAGACAGCATGTATAAAGGTCGAGTTGAGTGTGGAATGGAGACCAGCAAAACACATCCTTCTCTTGCCTTTCTTCTGACTAAGATAAATTTATCTGACTTTTTTTAATTTTTTATTTAACTTTTATTAATTATACTTTATTCCTTTTGTATCCCCCCATAAGCCCCTCCTTCCTCCCCTCCTGGTCCCACCCTCCCCCCCTTTCTGCATGCATGCCTCTCCCCAAGTCCACTGATAGGGGAGGTCCTCCTCTCCTTCTTTCTGATCTTTTTTTATTCAGGAACCTTGAACAATCTTCTGACCCTGGGGAAAGCCAGCCCACAGCTTAAAATAGCCTCTGGGAGCCAACCCCAGCGTGCCTCGTGGGCAATGCAGATAGGTCCACATACACGGAAGCAAGCCAGATCCTCAGCCTTAGCCAAATATGGAGTTGTTTGTGACAGAGAACTCTCACCATCGGGAAGATGGAAGGCAGAAACCAGCTCCATCTTTAAGGCACAGCATTACGCAGCTCTCTACAGTTCCCCCTTTTTGTTTTAGACGCATCAGGCAATAGTAGAGGTCTGATCTCTGATATTAGAAATAAATTGGGACTTTGTACCAATGTTCATTTAGGTGTCATCCACCCAAAGAGCATCAGACCCGCCTGATACCTTTTTCTCAGAGGCAGGACCTGGGGCATCAACCCGCATGCAATCAGACATGCTCTTCTCTGGGTCCAAAGCGGCTGACCCTGAGTGCAGTGCTTAGCCTCGCATCCTGAACGTAACATTTTAGCTTTTGATGGTAGCCAACCATGCTTGGGGAGACTGTCCTGCTTCAATGGCTGTAAAGGCCTGAATGATCATGGCTGCATTACACTGTTGTGAGACTCTAATCTTGCATATACACCACAGGCAAACCAAGGAGACCAACACCAGAAGGCCTGCTAACGCTCCCATGCCTGCCCATTCCTTCAGATGATTCATGGCTGCAGCAATCCATGATGATAATCCTGTGGCTAGTCCTGCATCTACTCTGGTAGAATTTACCGTGACAATGGCCACTCTCAGCTGCTCCATCGTAGTATCGAATTCTTCAGTCCAATTACCTAAAATATAGCTAGACAATTGTTTAGACAGATTTGCAGCACGGGAAAAATTCTCATATTGTATGCTAGTGACACAAAGTCCAGCATACTTCCATTGACAGCCAAGTTGAGCGATTTGCCATAGGGTATCAATTTGCTCCTGCACGAGGTCAATCCTCTGATTGAACACCATCAAGTCTCCTTCTAGTTGAGCATTAATTCCTTTTTGTATATCTAAAGCATGAGCTACATTGGCTAAAAGATTATTTAGGGTCTGAGCAGTCTGCATAGTATGACTCATGGCTAATGCCACAGTGGTAGCTCCAACAGCCGCCAATGAGATGGCAGTAACAATGGCGGCTGTAATTCCAAGATCCCTTTTCTGTCTGAAGAGAATCATAGCGTGAGGGGCATCAACGGGCACAGGCACCCAGCGAGGCATGCGAGTAACCAGGGCATACCTAAATTCACTAGCATTATGGCATTGGGCAAAAAAGCAAGTATCATTACCACAATTACTTGGCTCTATCTGGCTAACAATGAATAAAAATGGGGGTTATAAACAAACAGGTGTGGACTTATAGGAAATATTATGAGAAGCCTTAACCCCCTCGTTGGAACATCCTGCATCAGTTCTAGAACTAGCAGTGGTGGTGTCCGAGGTCTGAGTAGGCTCAGGAGACCATTGCCCCCAGGGGCGAGACGTAACTTTTTTTCAAACTTGAAAATTTGTGCTTAGGGAGGACAAGATTTCTCAGAAGGTAAAGGCCTATGCTGCCAACCTTGGCGACCTGAATTCAGTCCTCAGGACCTACATGATGAAAAGAGAACCAACTCCAGAGAGTTATCCTCCAGCCTCCACACAAGCAGAGAGCTAAGTGCACTCTAATGCTAACACTCAGGTTTTACACACGTAATTGCTTTTTAGATTTTACAAAGGAGAAAATGTGCTTTGAAAATCATCCTATCCTCTGTCTCTGAGACTACACTTTCTCCCACACTGTCTTAAACTTCCCATTTGACACCCTCTAGAAGTTTTCTTTAAACACACACACGCACACACACACCTTCATGCAAATCTACACTGGTAAGAAAGTAGAGAATGGAAATGTTGACTATATTGCCAAAATTGCTTTCAGAGTAATTCCTGCCAGATGTGAAGGTAGCACATTTTACACTTTCTCCAGCTTATAATGGCATCAAATGCATCATGGCATCATCTGGTGTTCACATTTAGTTGCCTGTCTGCCTGAAGCTGATACATAACACTCTGTAGCTTAGACGCAAGGTCTTGACCTAAGGAGGTCCTCAGGAAGGTAATGATCTTTCTGATCAAGAAATATGTGAAGCCAGGTGTAATGGAAGTTTTGGTTTTTTTGTGTGTTATGTAAATATGTTTTTGTTTTAATCACAAGTGTGGAATTTTAGTTGGGCTATAGTTTTCCCAAACCTGTTGACTCGTGTGGGGCATGGCTTTTGCCAGCTGGTAATGGCCTACCTCGTGCCTCTGAGGATGTAAACTCAGAGCCGAGAAAAAGAAGGCATGGCTTTTGGTGTTGGTGTGTGGCGAGTAGCAGTTTGGAGAGACCAGAGACAGATGGTGTAGTGGTTTGGAGTAGACAAGTGGGTACAGCAGCAGCTTGGAGGAGACTTGCTGGCTGTGTCTGCAGCTGACGGAGCTTGGTACAGTGCCCTAAAAGACCCGTTGACCCTCAAAAGCCAGGACAAGAAAAGGGACCCTCTTTCCATGAGCCTTCTCTCTTCTACATAGGGTAAGAAGGTTGAAGCCTAAACAAGCCAAAAAAGTAGAGTTTTAAAAGTGAGTGCTACAGGCATGGGTACTGTGCCTGTAATCCCAGCAATCAGACCACTACTGAGTTCAAGATCGACAAAGGCATCATGAAGAGGACTTGGCCAACCAGGGCTACATATCAAGACCCTGTCACAAGAAAACAAAAACATTGGCCATTTTCGGGTTGTGCCCATCGAATAGTGTGTGGCGGGCTTCTCCTGGCCTGCTGCCACTTACTGTGGCAGAGGAGCCCTGGAGAAAAGTCACTCCTGCGGGTGCAGACATGCCCTATACAAGACAAGAAGCTCCGCGATCAAATAAACGAGGGCTGAAAGGCAGTTGGTGCCCGTGAGTTCTCATTCTTTTTCCTGTGAGTCCAGGAAGATAACATGCATTTAAAACGGTGAAGAAGAAAGATTGCAAATGCCTGCCTTGTCTACCAGTCCACACAGAGTGAGAAGTGAAACCAGACCGCCACAAGTTAAAATAGAGCATTTCAGATCCCAGTGGGAGAGAGCCCAAGCAGAGAGATGAACTCTAAACACTCCGATTTAGTTGCTATCGCATAACTAGCCATGTGATACTCAATGCTAGAATGTCTTGAAATCTCCTCTTTCAACAGCGTCAATCTAAAACTCTTCAAAATTAAAGAGCCTTAGGCAGTGTCTCAGCACAAGGGCAAAACACAACCACATACTTTGCCAAGATGTCACAAGAATGTTCTATCCGCCACTTAAACTAATATCCTTCCCCTCTGAAGCCTCTTGAACTAGCTCTCCAGAGGCCAGCACTGCTGATGTCCACACTCCTACTGGGTTGGCCCATTTAGGCCAGCTTAAGGCATTCAATCAGTGGGGCCTTGCTTTCAGTTTCAGAGGATTGGTCCAGGAAGCATGGAGACAGGCAGGTAGCCATGAGGCTGAGAGCTTATATTCTTCCTGATCCACAGGCAGGCAGGCAAAGGGAGAGACTGGACCTGACATGGGCTTTTGAAACCTCAAATCACACTCCCAGTGATACACCCATTCCAACAAAGCCACACCCACTAATCCTTCCTAAGTAGCTCCACTAACTAAAGTTCAAGCCTTTAAGTATGTGAGCCCATGTGGACCGTTCTCATTCCAACCACCACAGAAAGGAGCCTGATGCGGTAGGCCGGGTTCAGGCTAATAACAGATCAAATTTAAATGGATGTGTGAGTGCTGAAGAAGTATTGGGTCTGAAAACTAAGAGCTATGATTGACAGGAGACAACACTGACTCTGTTATGACTCAGCTGACATATGGAGTGAGAGAAAAAGGAAGAACTGAGGATACTCACCATTGTTCAAGTGAACAATGATCAACTGTAGGAGTTTGGGAGGCAAAGGTGGGAAAAGAATATGCAATTTGGGAAATCATTGCTTTTAATATCTATATAGCATGTCAAGATTAACTTAAGAATTCACTGGATACATAACCTGGACACACTGCAGGAAAGCCAGTAGAAAGTATTGACTTGTGTTCTTTTTACTTTGTAATCATCTATTCGCATGCTAACTCATTCTAATAACAGTTGGGGTGATATCCTATGTATACAGTAAAGCCAGAAAATGGAATGGCACCTTATTTACTGGTAGCCCATTAGAGACAGCAAAGGGGGAAAAATCAATGGCTAATTTCAACATCAACTCACATATACTGTTTCCCCAACAATTATTTTTTCCTTGTGTTTCATGTGACCATGGGCATAATGGGGAAAAAAAATAACTCCCAAAGGAGTTTTGAAATGTGGTTTCTGGTTCTTTCTCCCTCATTAGCAATGTGACCCTAAGCACCTCACCTGAACTCTCAAAGCACTGTGATATGAGAGAGATGAATCATTCAGTCTCTTCAATGCCTTCCCGCCTTCAGTGGGAATCCACGCTGAGCTCTGTTGCACGGCTCATTACCCAGGCCTCTCCTCTCTTCAGTGACCTCTAGTTGCCCTTCAAGGTACTAATCAGCACTTCAACTTGAGAAGAGAATGGAAGATGATAGGTTTGCTCTTCAATAACAGTCAGGAAAAGGAAATATTAAAAGGGAGCCTGACATTATTAAAATTGCTGTTTAGTCATGATGGTTTTGGCTGATCTTAGTCTCAGCCTATCCAACAAGGCTATAGATGCTATTCTACATCAAGAAAGATGATTTAAAGCTCCTTTAAAGGCGCATGATGCTGCCCTTACATTGTGACCTTCCATGCATTGTTTTGAAATCTTACCTTTATGATTAAGAGGCCTCAGAAAACTGAGACATGGGTTTCAAGAAAGAAAGCGAACCTAAAGCTTTCTCTGTCAATATGATTATGAACCAAATGACCTGAACAAACAAAGAACCGTCTTCCTGAGACAGCAAAGACACATGAATTAGATACTCTTCCCAATACTCTTGGGAAATTCTCAGTAGTCTACACAGTGTTTAGGACTTGACTATCTTCATGAATGCTACTTGTAAGCTTCACACTTTCCCGATGGCCTGCAATCCCCTTTCCTATCTCCCTGTGTAGAAAACACACACACCCTGTTCTCAAGGGAGTGGACATCATGAGCCCAAAATGTGCTTGTTGAAAGACAGCGGCTACTTCCTATTCATGGAGTTTTATTCACTAAGTCTAGAATGGGCTACAAACTGGCATTTTAACAAGTTCTCATCCTGATGCTGGTGCTGGTGCTGGTGCTGGTGCTGATGCTGATGCTGGTGCTGGTGCTGCTGCTGCTGCTGCTGATGATGATGATGATGATGATGGTGATGCTGGTGCTGATGCTGGTGCTGATGGTGATACTGGTGCTTATGGTGATAGTGGTGATGATGCTGGTGCTGATGCTGATGATGGTGATGATGATGATGGTGGTGGTGATGGTGATGGTGATGCTGGTGCTGATGCTGACGCTGGTACTGGTGCTGATGCTGCTGATGGTGATGATGATGATGATGATGATGATGGTGATGGTGATGGTGATGCTGGTGCTGATGCTGATGCTGGTGCTGGTGCTGATGCTGGTGCCGATGGCTCAAGGACCAGGCTGTTGGAAGCAGTGACTCTAACTCCTTTCCATGGCAAGTACTCAAGTCCCTTTCTCTGTGTAAAAATAAATGGATGGAGAGAGAGGAGCTTCTCTCTTGAAGACTGTAGTCAGCACAACTGCTGAAACCTGTGGTGGCAAACTGTTCCACGGAGCTGAACCTCCCCACCTCCACCCTCCTCTCGGCCACACCCTCGAAAGGAAAGCCAAGCCCTGTTCACACTTCCAGGTTCCTCAGTGCGTTCAGCAGTGTCAGGCCCAGGGCTGTGAAAACTGCAGCAGCAGTAGGTGTCCGGGAAAGAGAGTGGAATGCAGGCTTCACAGAGAGTGCGTGAAGCCTGAGAGTGTGAGTTTTCAGCGCTTCGCTGGCGAGGCTGTTGCTGCAGTGCTGACGAGGGTTGCAGTGGTTCCCAGGCTGGATGCACATTACAATGGACTAAGGGGTTCTGACAGTGTAGTAGCTAGTCAATTCTTGCTGCTGTTGTTAAGATTTATCTATTTTTATTTTTATTGTATATGTATAAATCACTTACATACTTGTGTGTATGTGTTCCATGTGTGTGCCTGGTGCCCACCGAGGTCAGAAAAGTGCATCATATACCCTGAAACTTGAATTACAGATGGTCGTGAGCTGCCATGTAGGTACAGGGAATGAAACCCAGGTCCTCTATCAGTAACAAGTGCTATTAACTGCTGAGCCACAACTTATTGAAAAGTGTGCCAGAGTTTCTAAGGAACAAGCTTGGGCATCATTGGTTTATAAGAAGCTCCTCCATGGTTCTAACGCCTATCCAGAGCTAAGCCCTGTGGCTGTCCAAGTAAAGAAGCATGGCGCATTCAAATTACTCCTTAAAATTCAAATTAGTTTGTTCTAAATTTTAAAGTTTTATACACTTGTAATTCAATCATGCCAAACATATTATGTCTCTCTATATTTGGCATAAAATCACATTTCTACTCAACCTAGACAGGCAAGGCCTAATGTTCAATTCTGGTTTAGCATTTACTTAGGGCTTCATGGGATATCATGCTTTAAAATATCATTACTGGGAAGGTGATACACACCTGCATATTCAGGAGGCCAAAGAAGGAAGATTTAGAGTTCTGGGTTAACCTGAGCCCCAGAGTGCAGTCCTCATTCGAAAATTCAATAGCTATTTTGTAGAGCTATGATTACGATGCACATTTTTCTCAAAGATAAAGCAATATTCCTCTAAGACACTGCCCTCAACTTTAATGTCAGACGTCACAGAATCTGGCCCTGAAATCTTGATGTCCAGAGAGTTCCATTGTTCTCACAGTTGATCTTAAAGAGGCAGATACAAGATTTGTTTTAAAAATCTATTTTAGGAAAAATTTTACAATCCATATTTCCCCAGAAGATACACTAGTGGTCTTTTTATCATAAAAGAATGCTCTTTTTATTTGTTTCAAGATGGGGTTTCTCTGTGTAGCTTTGGCTGTCCTGGACTCGCTTTGTAGACCAGGCTGTCCTTGAACTCACAGAGATCTGCCTGCCTCTGCCTCCTGGAATGCTGGAATTAAAATCATGTGCCACCATGCCTGGCTTTCAAAAGTGTGTTCTTAATAGCATACTTTCAACTACTAAGTCACCAGAATTCCCTTAAAATATAACACAATCTACAGTTTGTACCAGCTCTCTATAAACCCATCTGTGCCACAATTTAAGGAGTAATGGGGTTGGAGAGATGGCTCAGCAGTCAAGAGCACTGGCTGTTCTTGCAAAGGACCAGTGTCTGGTTCCCAGCACCTATCAGTAACTCCAGATCCAGGGAATCCAATACCTTCTTCTGGTCTACAAAGCACACACATGGTGCACATGCGTGCAGGAAGGCAAACACACACCACGTAAAATAAAAAGAAAGAAATATTTTTTAAAAGAAAGAAATACTTATGTGGTTGACTTCAATGTTTAAAGAAGCAACTGAAATAATGCTAAATCTTCCAGATGGGGATAATTACTTTTACCATTGTTCTAAAAATAGGGATGCATGGTCCATTCCTTAACTCTGACTCCTGGACTCTAAACAACAGAACCTTTCTCCTTGGCAGGATATAAATTAAGGCATCATATTCAGTAGGAGAAAGAGGTCATGGCCAACCTGCTGTTGCCAGTTCTCAGGATGATAAGCAGCTCCAGGATGCACTTAGTCGAAGAAAAGCTGAGTGAGGAATTAAGCTTCCCTAGGGCCTTCTGGTTTTTAAAACAATAAAAGACTGAAATGAAACGCTTTGGAAGACTAACAGTTGAAAAATCTTTGTTAGTTGAGCGCTCATATGTCTTTCCAGATCTCTTAAATTTCTAGGCAATTGTAACCATGAGAGAGGTACTAAAATCCCTGTGGCTCGTATGTAGGAGAATGGTGCCAGGTTCAATAAACTGTGCTATCATAGATTTAGCATCTAACAGAAAGAAGGAGTACCAGAAGTAAGCAAGGGCTGTACACACACACAAACACACACATACACGCACATTTTCTACTGGACTGAGAGTCTATTCTTATGGTTCAATGAAAATCAGAAGGATCCTTTGAGTGTATTGAAGGGAAACAATATGGTAGCTATGATCTGGGCTGTTAATTCAATACTTTGAAATCTGTCTTCCACCTTTTCTCCCTTTTCTGAATTTTTTCTAAAATCATCAGTGGTGTCCCACAGAGAGCACATATGTCAGACATGAAAAACACTCCTCTCTCCCTCCCAGTTTTCAACCAAGGCCACTCAACTGAAGTGAGTGGCAGGTAAGGCCACTATGGTCCTAGGGAGAAAGTCTAGACGGATTATTTGGAATATAGTAAGCACTCAGACAAGGGGAAAATGTGATCACGAAGAATTTTTCTGAATTCAAGGATATTACTTTAAATCATTTTCTAATATAAGTAGTATGTTAGGAATCAAAAACATGCAAATTACCTTTTTCTAAGATGAGGGGGGAATCACTAACTGTATCAATATAAATCTGCATCCCAGGGGCCATGACGTCTCATAAGTGTGGAAGATAGATAAATGGAGTGTTCTCAGAAGCAGGCAGAGCCCGTTACAGTCAGCTTCCTGTTTCCGATGCAAACTGTCTGTAGTAAACAACTTAAAATAAATAAAAGTTTACCCTTGGTCCATGGTTCAGTCCATGTCCCGGTAGCAGTGTCGCCACTGAGCCCACAGTGAGGCCTTTCGTGGCAGGAAGTTGGCTGGAAGGAACTATTCCTTCTGTTGGCCAGGAAGAAAAGAAGAGGAGGAGGAAGAGATGGCCAGCACGCCCACACCATGACTTCCTTCCACTCGGCTGCACCTTTTGAGATTTCTACCACCAAGAGTGCCAAAATTTGGTGGGCACACCTTTTCAATGGCCCTTTGGAGGACATGTTCAATCCAAACCATAACAGCCAAAGCTAATGAATGCTAAATAAAATAGCCCCATGGAATGATTTCTAAAATCCTCTCTGCAATCAGAAAAACTGTGTCTTTGTTCCTAACCAGTCCAAGATCTTTCTGACAACTTTATTGAAGGCATTTGTGCCCCAATGATCAAAGTTTTAGTCAACTTCAAGAACAACAATAATAATTGACTCAATGAAATCACACAAAGGTCACAGCTGACTGAACAAATAAACTAAATCTCATTTGTTGAATTTAACAAGATGAAAATAAAATTCCTTGACCCAGCTAATCTACTGCTTCCTGAGCCAGGTTGGGGAGGGACCTGGGATGGGGGAAAATGCCAAGAGATGCTTTGGACAGAGCCAGGCAGAGTAGAAAAACACAGCATCACTCAGTGTTACCTTCTTCATCATGCACTGTCATTTTCATAGCTTACATAACACAGTGTTTGTCCATGGCTGTGATGGGAACAAAGGGACGAAGAAGGTGTTTTTTTACTCCGTAGCTGGAAATCACAAGAGTCATTTCATTCACACAGAAAGCAGAGCACTCATCCAGAATGAGGAGCAGGCAGCACCTTCAAGGTCCACCCAACAGCAAACCTCATCATCTAGCTAAATCACAGCCCCCAAAGTTCCACAACCTCTAAGGCAGCATCACCAGTTGAGGATCACATATTCAAGGTCGGATCTATTCAAACCACAATGAACACCAGCAGCTACTATGCATTCAAGTTTCAGACAGCTGAAAGGCAGAGTCATGCTCCCACTCTGTACCTGTTTTAGCTCTAGAGAAGGTGTGAATGCCTAACACCTTGCTGTCATACAAAAGAGAAGTGTCAGTTGTGTGCTATGTGTTAAAATGTTCATAATCTGGCCTTCCATTGGCTCTTCATTCTGGCTTTCTGTAACTCTCTCCTTGTTTAGTTGCTTAGGAAAAGCATCTGGGTTCTCTTGTTTGTTTGATTGATGATTGATTGGTTTTGGTTTTGTTTGTTTTGTTTTGTTTTGTTTTGTTTTGTTTTGTTTTGAGTCAGGGTTTCTCTGCGTAGCTCTGGCTGTCCTGGACTCTCTGTAGACCAGGCTGGCCTTGAACTCACAGAGATCTGCCTGCCTCTGCCTCCCAAGTGCTGGGATTAAAGGTCTACACCACCACCACCCAGTGCATATAGGTTCTTAAGTACTGCTAATATCCAGTGTTAATTGTGCATCTATTGCTCAGCTGGGCACTTATAGATGAGCCCTAGCAACGTATATCTGGCAGAGTAGCTGTCATCAGTATTTTAATTCTGTCCTTGTTGATTTTCAAGGGATCTGGAGATGAACAATCAAAGAGTCAGGAGTCAGCCTAGAGCACCTTCTATGCTGGTGAGTTTTTGTTAATTTGACACAAACTAGACACATCAGAGGAGAGGGAAATCCCACACGTATGACTGGCTCCATCAGATTGGCATGTTGGCAACTCTTTAAGGCATTTTCTTGATTAATGATGAATGTGGGAGGGCCCAGCTCACTGTGACAGCCCTGGGCAGCCTGGTCCTAGTTAGACAAAAAGCCGGGTAAGCGAGCCCTGAGGAGAAGCCAGTCAGCAGCTCCTCCAGGGTTTCTGCAAGCTCCTGCCTCCAGAGTCCTGCTTTGAGTTCCTGCCCTGCCCACCCTTTATAAAATGGTCCGTGATTGTGATGTGTACTAAAACCTTTTCCTCCCCCAGGTTGCTGTTGGTTGTGGAATTTTATCACAGCAATAAGAAGGCAGACAGAACACCTTTATCTCCTCTGTGAAGCCAGATGCTTATCTTCAACATATTTGGCTGTCTCAGAATAAAAGCTCTCATTCTGAGCCCATCAAGTTTGCCAACAACAACAAAAACTTAACCTTAGAAGGCACTTTCATGGACACTTCAAGCTTTATCTTGCTGTAGAATGGCTTGATAGAGTTGTCATGATAACAAACAGTCTCCATTCCATTGCCACTAGGATCCCACTAAGGAAGTAATTTCAGATTTTAAACACCTTTCGATTATGGTAGTGATACAGATTGCTTAACTACAGAAAGCAAATCAAACACATGGGTATCACACGTGGGCATCTCACATGGGAGACCAAAGCTAAAGCTGACAATAGTCCAGGTTGACAGAATTCTCCAGGTTCTCCATCCCTGTGAGGTTGCGTTTTATCCTGACATCCAGCTGCCCTGGCTCAAACCCATATGTCAAGCTCTGTGGGCAGAACAGAACCCCTAGCAGAGCTTTCATTTACTTGTTCCAACTATTTTTTATTGAGAAACTACTGTGTGTCAAGCTTGACCCTAAGCACTAGAGACAGGGCATTAAAAAAAGATAAAGACAAGTCCTTCCCTTGTGAGGGTTACACTGTACCTGCATAGGCAGCCCCTGTGCTGGGTCCACCCTGCAGTCCACTGCTCTGCAGCTCTACATCCGAGTAGCTGCTGCACCCTTTCTCTGCCATGCTGGGAAATATCACTTCTTCTTTCTTCATTCCTCATCAGTACAACGTGGTGCATGTCACAGGCTTTCCTAGGGGATGAAAGTTCTGATGGAGGTCACAGCATAATGAAATGTAAAAAACATTTAGCAAAACGGTAGTAGTAGATTCTCCCCTATAACTTCAGACCTGTCTATCCACAGGTTCTTGGCCCCAACAGCGCCGGGTTCCAACTTGTGGTTATTTCCAAGCCGCTCATGCTGGTATCCCTACAGACTAGTGCCTCCTCCCACCCCCGTCAGAGAAGCCTTTTATGCATTAGATGGTAATTAACATGGAGATCCACACTGGACAAGATGCAGAGAACAAGAGACTGAAGAATGCTGAGCCTCAACTGGGACACCTATGTTGTGACAGGACAAGGCAGTGCAGAGGTTCCTCCATCTTGTGTTCTTGCAGAGGTCATTTCAGTTTTAACTAAAATTTGATCTCCTTGATGGAGATTTCTTTGGAAAATTATCCAACTCTATTCTAGGAACCTGAGGTCAAGATGCCCCAGCTAGCTTTCCTTAGCTTCTGCTAAACTGCCTGCTTTTGAAACAAACAAACAAACAAACAAACCCCTCTCACCACCCACCACTGACCACTGATCATCACCCAGCTATAGCGTGAAATACCAGGGTGTGAATTTTTTTCTTTTTTGGAAAAATCCAACTTTCTTCAGGTCACAAGTCTCAGAATAGAAGGAATATATCCCAACATAAAAAACCTATCATTACAAACGTACAGCCAGCATTTCATTAAATGAGGAAAAACTATTAAAATCAGGAACAAGATAAGGGTGTCTACTCTTTCCACTCTCATTCAACATAGTGCTGGAAGTCTTAGCAGCAAGACAGGAGAAACAAATAAAAGAGATATAAATAGGAAAGGAGACATCGGAGTATCTCTATTTTCAGATGATACAATTCTACCTAAGAAATTCTAAAGAGTCCATTAGAAAACTCTCAGGATCGATAGACACTTTCAGCAAACCCTAACCCTGCTAGATACTTTGAGCAAAGCAACAAGATACTAAATCAACATACAAAAACCAGTAGGCTTTTTATATACCAATGGCAAACATACTGAGAAAGAAATCGTGGAAAGAACTCCATTCATAATAGTCTCAGGAAATAATAAAATGCATTGGAATAAATGTGACCAATACCTTTATAAAAACACGAAGGAAGAAACTGAATAGACATTTAAAAATGGAAATCTTACCCAGGATCAAGTGTTGGTCTAATGCTCTTATGGAATGTCCACAATTTACCCTGGTTCATTCAAATGCTGATTTATCTCCCCTACTATCTGGTTTCAATCCACACATTGTATTGTGATGCTTATTCTAAGCATCACCTGTCTCAAGTATGTGTAAACATGCCACCATTTGTTCTCTGTATTCTCAATAAAACAACCAGCCAGTGTTGTGCAATGGGGAGAATAGGGTGGGACATCCTAGTCCAGAGGGAAAGAGATGAGCAGGAGGGGACTTCAAACCACGAGGAGAGATGAACCGGACCTAAGATATAACTAAAGGCAAGTATAATATGGGAAATCTGAATGGGAGGAAACCATGCGGGCTTGGAGGTTTAGGATGGAGTAACTATTGCCCAGCATTGTGATCTAGGTTAATTAAATAAATCCTAGTCTCTGTATGGTGATTTGGATATACAGCCGGTTTAGGAATAACCGCTGCTTAATTAAAAGATAAATCAACAGTAAATATTAATATTCAACAACAATCATGAGTTTAAAAATCAATATTGTAAAACTATTTTACCAAAAACAATCTACAGATTCATGCAATCCCAGTAACAGCCTTCATAGAAATAGAAGAAACAGCCGGCTGGTGGAGCATGTCTTTAATGCCAGCACTCAGGAGGCAGAAACAGGCTGATCTCCCAGTTCAAGGCTTCCCTGGTCTACAAAGCAAGTTCCAGGACAGCCAGGGCTACACAGAAAAAAAACTCTGTTACAAAACAAACAAACAAAAACAATAATAACAATAAAATAGAACAAAAAATCTTAAAATTCACATGGATCTGAGCAAAAAACAGGTACTATTGGAGGAATCACCATCTTGATTTTAAATTATACTAAAGAGACAGAATAATAAAAGCAGTCTGGTATTAGCATACAAACAGACACGTGGGTCGATGGAAGAGAAGACCCAGATACAAGTCCAGGAAACTACAGACCCCTGATGTTTGACAAAGATTCCAAAAATATGCACTGGAGAAAAGACAGCATCCTCAACGAATGATGCTGGGGAGATGGAAAATCTACATGTAGAAAAAGAAAATTAGATGCATTCTACACAAAAGACTCTAAATGGATCAACGTCCTCACCATAAGAGGGGGAAGTAGGATATACTTGAAGACATAAGCATAGACTGGAGCGACTCCCAACCTCCACAGAGAGGCTTTTTGCAGTAGGCAGTCATCAATACTCTAGGCGCATAATTGGTCACCTTGCCAAGAAAAAGTGAGTATTGAGTGTTTGACCTTAAGTGGAACATTTAGGTCCACCTCTGGTGTAGTTCCTTGGGAGCTGTCCTCCTTGCTTTTTCAAACAGGGTCTCTCACTGACCTGGAGCTCACCCGTTAGGCTAGAATAGCTAAGCAGTGAGCCTCAGGGATCAGCTGCCGTTAGCCCTGGGCTGGGAGTACAGCATGCATTACCACAACAAGCACTAGCCGAACCAGCTAAACCAATGTAGCTGTCTGCTGCCCTCAGATAAGAACAGCAGGCCTGGTCGCTGCGTCAAGAGACCGCAATGAGCAACTGCCGTTTGCGAAATCTCAAGAAATTAAAGTAAGCATTGAGGACCTGTCTGGATCTTTCAAGTAAAAAATAAAAACACAAAATAAGAACTCTTAAGAAGAGCAAAGAAGCCAGGACCAGTTAATGTTTAGCATAATAGGGAGGTGCTTTGGCTTCCCATGACTTTGTTAGAGCAGTGACATGGATTCTTCTGGTTCTTGTTGCTAGTTAGGGGAAGTTTTCAGATAGTTTATACTCTGTCAAAACCAAGAAATTTAACCACCTTTGAACAAATTAGGTCCCACCTCAAAGCAAAATTACAACTTCTGTAAGTTTCTGAAATCGTGTGCCTTTCTCGCCTGAAGCAGTAAATTGCTCTAATGATTTGTTTTAGAATTCGCCCTTAGAAAATGACAAAGGGACAGTCATCTAAGCATGAGAACAGAACCACAAATCCTGGCTGAGACTCAAGAGCTGTGAGACTGTGTCTCAATAAAGCCCTGGAGGCTAACCAAGCAGGCATGCTATCAATTTTCTCGGAAGACTGGACTGTTTTGACTCTGAAGGAGATGCTATCTGCATCTGCAATTATACACGGATCTGCAATTATAAAATAATGTTAGTAGTGTCAGTTCTCTTCAAATCATGTAATAATCAACAAGTAATAAAATCTTAATGGCACCAAATATGAAACTGAGTCTGAATTTGCTACTACTGGCCATAAGTACAACTGCCCAATGCTAGAAAGAGCAAACAAACCCTGAGGAATGGGGTTCAACTGACGGGAGGTGGTTGCTAAAGTAATATTGCTGCTGCCCGCACTCTAGATCGGCCAAACTAACACCTCCAAGAAGGCGGGTCATAGCTGAGAGTAATGGAATAAATGAAGGGGCTGTGCATGAGGAAACCGTATCATGTTGATGCTTCGAAAGAGGCTCAGAGCAAGCCACGGCGTTGCGTCTTAGCTCGCTTCCTCCAGATGCCTGAGGGAGAAACCGCAGAATGCTGAGATCATTTCGGCTTTTGAAACCTGATCTGCCTGAATGCAGGCTTGAGAACCTAAGGTGCCTTGCTCCGGAACACATTTCGTTCATGTGATAGGATGGGGGTTGATCACTAAAGTCTGAATGGAACTCTGATAATGAGTTCCATAAAAAGTCCAGGACTCTTGACTTTTGTTTTCCAGGTTATACATTCTGTGCTGGATATTGGTATAACTGGAAAGGTGAGGGGAGTGATTATAAGACCGACACTGAGGGTCAAGTGATTGGGAAATTGAATTCAAATTCTCCAATGCCTTCTTGGACACCAGCTGCCCATTATAAAAGAACGGGCGACCTGTTGGACAACAGAGGATGTCACTGGCCGTTGTGTCTGGTTCCCAAAGTGTAATCTAAATCCTTAGAATTCCCTGAGTAATGGGGAAATTTTATTGCTTCCATATTGATGAGCTTTTTAAGTCACGCTTGAGTTAATGAGAAGGCATTAGATGACTCAGGATGCGAGCCAGTCACTCACCAGAAAAATCAGCCACATGATTTATGGTTAGGGAGTTGAGCCGGCTTGATCTCTCTCCCATGGGAGGGTACAGACCAAATTCAGTCACACCATCAATGAATGAAGCCCAATATAAAGCTTTACCTATGAGAGCTCAGAGGCGTGTCCTAGCTGGAGAACACGTCACACCTCTGGATGATACACTAACATCACCCGAGCTTTGTTCGGGGCCCTCCCCAGCTCAACTCATTTGGCTGGTCCTGGCTTGAATCCTTGATAATAAAAGTGTAATTGTGAGTATAATACAGTCCTTGATTCTAAAGGACATGCACCATGCTTTTAAAAATTATCAAACATGAGGAGGTTGGGGCAACCCCTTGAATTTGTGCACAGTTAATCAGAAACATGCGACCTGGGAACTGCCCTGCAGCTGGTGTCTAAAGCGGGGCGTGATGAAGATCGGCCTTTAACGTGTGGAATCTAATGCCAAAGAGCCACTAAGTGTAGTGCAGCCTAACAGTTTGCAACAAATTCCAGATCAAACAAGAATAGCTATTTTGCTGGGGATGGCGGCACACATCTTTAATTCCAGCACTCGGGAGGCAGAGGCAGGTGGATCTCTGTGAGTTTGAGGCTAGCCTGGTCTACAAAGCAAGTCGGGGACAGCCAGGGCTGTTAAACAAGGAAACTGTTTCAAACACAACAAAAAAAACAAAAAGAACAATAACAAAAAAAAGAAACATCTTATGACACTGGGATGCTGAAAAATGAATAGAAAGCTCTGACTCTTGGCAATTTTTAACTGAAAAGGTGGGACTTTTTTTAATGGCACAAAATACAGTCTTAACTAAGCTTCTCAACTTTTTATTTAGGCATCTTTTAGCTTCTGACTTTAGAGAGTGTTGTGAGAGTTTAGATGGATATTCAGATGAGTCAATTTTAACTATAATGACTTCGATCTTAATAACACTGCCTGTCAATGTAACTTACTTATTGACATTACTGGAACTACTCAGTTTGGGCATAACATAGACTGAAGGATACATGCAGGTCAATGTTGAAATTATTTATGATTCATTGTTAATAAAGGATGCCCTAGATATTTCAAGAAAGGAAGCATATGCAATCTGGTAATTTATTTGCATAATAAAGCCTTTTGTGGGTGTAATGTGACAGTAGCATAAACAAACATATTTGTGTATTCCCACAAGGCCAGAACTTATTGAATGGCAACAAATTTGCAAAGGTCAGCAGCTTCAATGACAGAGGTTTGTCATATAAGCCCACCTACTTTGGTAATCTGGCCAAGGCAAAAGGAAGGTTCTCTTATTTGAATCTCAGTTACTAATATGAACTTTCATATCACATGTCACCTAGTGAATACATCTATCTCTCTATCTAACCTCACATATTTGGGTTACAAAATAAATGCAACTTAAAGAGATTGCAATAGAGTTCAAGGGTTTCCAAAGTGGGTTGAGAGAGTGTGTATTGATTAGATAAGGAGCCACAGCAGGGCCAGAAGATACTGGATCCGAGTTCCAAGCTGCAAAGTTCAGATGTGAGGTGAAAGCTTGAACAGGGGTCAGAAAGCAGAAAACAGCAGAGTCAGGTCTTGGTCCAGATAGGCAAGGAGGCAGATGGATGGTCAGGCAGGCCCATAACCAGTCGGGGACCAGGCTGAGCGGAAGCTCCAGGGACAGTCAAGGAGCCCCTTTATTGTGGAGGTTTGAATGCGAATGGCCCCACATGCTTACAGATTTTAATACTTGGTCACTAGGGAGTAGCACTGCTTATGAAGGATTAGAGAGTGTGGCCTTGTCAGAGTAGGTGTGGCTTTGTTAGAGAAAATGTGTCACTGAAGGGTGGGCTTTGAGGTTTCAAAAAGCCCAAACCAGTCCCAACGTCTCATCTCTTCCTGCTGCCTGTGGATCCAAATGTAGAACCCTCAGCTAGTGCTCCAGTCCTGCGTCTGCCTGCCCGCCACCCTGATGACCGCGGACTAAACCTCTGAAACTATGAAGAAGCTCCCGTTAAGTCCTTTCCTGTCTAAGAGTTTCTGTAATCAGGGTATCCCTTCACAGCATAAAACACCTCCATTTGCCAGGCCTGAGACACACACCAATAAACTGATAGGGAGGCTCCTTCTCTAGTCCCAAGAAGTCACTTAGCAGTCTGTTTTAGATGCTCTAGTTTGTTTTTATTTTATAATTTTTGCTTGATGCTAAGTAGAGCCTGCTGGAAGGAGATACTTCTCGATTGAAGAAATGCCTCCATGAGATTAGATTGGCCTGTGACCACGTCTGTGAGGAACTGTCTCGACTGACAACTGATGTGGGTGGGCCCAGCCCACCTTAGGTAGCACCATCCCTAAGCAAGCGGCCTGGGCTCTATAAGAAAGCTAGCAGAGAGGGAGACAGAGAAAGACAGCAAGCAGTGTTCATCTATAATTTCTGTTTCGTGTTCCTGTATCAGTTTCGGAGAATACAGAGTAACCCAGAGTAGGCCATAGCCTGATCTCAATAATCCTTGTAATTAATTTAGTGAATAGAGAGCCCCAAAGAAGAAAGGATATTCTTGATGGAAGACCCAAGAGTAACAGGCAAGGGTGGCACCTTAGTCAGTGTTTTACCGCTGTGAAGAGACACCATGACCAGGGCAACCCTTATAAAAGAAGGCATTTGGTTGTGGGCTGGCTTACAGTTTCAGAGGTTAGTTCATTATCATCGTGGCTGGGAACGTGATGACAGGCAGGCAGACTTGGTGCTGAAGGAGCTGAGAGTTCTACATCCTGATCTGTAGGCAGAGACTGAGAAACCTCAAAACTCACCCCACCCCCAGTGACACACATCCTTCAACAGGGACATACCTCCTAATCCTTCTAATCCTATTAAATTCCCAATTTCTGGCTTTAAGGTGATTCTCTAAAGGATGAAAAACTGGGACCTCAAGGGCTCGTGCTAATCTTGTGTTGTTTGAAAGTGTTAAAAGGTTGTTTACAGTGTCTCCAACTGGACTCAGGCTTTCTCTGCTTAAGGGACTGGAATAGAGCCCAGTCTGATTGCACAGGAAAACTTTAAAAAAAAAAAAAAAAGAAAGAAACCTTTGGATTAAAAGCTGTAATGCCTCTAGCTTTTATAAACTCCTACTTCCTACGCAGCTATGATCTTCTATGCGACTCAAGTTCTTCTAATCTACCTTCTTAACTAAATATTTCTGTAGCTAAAAGTTCAAATGTTGGAATGCATCAGTGTGATGGTATCAGGACTGGGGCTTTTGTTAGGTGGCTAGATCCTAAGGACAACCCTTCATTAATAAGATTGGCCCCTCTATAAAAGTGGTCAGGGAACATCACTATTTGTCCACCACGTGAGGACACATGCTACCATCAATAAACCCTTACCGTGTATTGAATTTGCCAAGACCCGGGTCTTAGACTTCTCAGCCTGTAGTCCTGCTAAAATTAAATCATCCTCTTTCTACACCACTCCATCTATGGTATTTCGCTACAGCAGCCAGAACAGACTAAGGAAGTTTCTGTCAGTTATTTTCTAAGGTTTCCTCTAATGTATGACTCTACAATGTTATTCAGCTCAGATTAAGAACAAGGAATGAAACCAAGCACAAGTCATTTTCCATCTACCATCAACTTGACTGACATCCTACAGTCTAAGTTTATATACTGAATTCTAGTCATCAACAAGGTGACACTCTTAGAAGATGGGGTGTCTGATAGCTTTGCTCTCATGAATGAGATCAAAGCCCTCATAAATAATAAGTCCAAAAGAATTTTTTCTCAACACACTTGGTAAGGGCACCATAAGACTAAGACAATGAACTGCCACTCAATGCCAAATCTGTTGGCATCTTCATCTTGGTCCTCTCAACTTCCAGAACAGTAAAAAATAAAATTTTGTTGTTCAAAGGACCACTCAGCCTGTGGAATTTTGCTCTGTCAATGCCTACAAAGGCCTAACATTTGGAGATTGGTGAGGAGGGAATGGGAGCCTGTCAGGCCATACAAGGACAATAGGAGCTGAATTTAGGCCTAGCAGAATAAAGGTCTTTAGGTTCACAACTGCCTGTGACTCCAGTTCCAAAGAATTTGATGCCCTCTTCTGTCACACACACACACACACACACACACACACACACTTTCTCTCTCTCTCTCTCTCACACACACACACACACACAAACACACAAATAAATAAATAAATCTTTAAAATTAATAAATAAAATAAAAAAGGTCCTCTTACTGATTATCATTAGTGAAATCACACATTTAGAAACATAGGCACAGAGTGTTATAGCACAGATACAAATTTAAGAAGCAAGTGGTCTTTCACAAAAAGTATAAGAATAAGTTTGGAACCAGGCTGGTTGCTCATGCTTTTAATCCCAGAAGCAGGTGGATCTCTGTGAGTTCAAGGCCAGCCTGGTTTACAAATCGAGTCCAGGACAGCCAGGGCTATACAGATAAAACCTTGTCTCAAAAAAAAAAAAAAAAAAAAAAAAGAATAAGCTTGGACTCAGCAAAAGAAAGGCAAAACTTTGGTCCTTGAGTTATGTGCAGTTTTCTGGCCATTTATATAAATAGAATTGGATTAGAACACAGCTTTATATGCATTTTGTCTTTGACTGTTTTTAAAAGGGTTGTATAAACCCTTTTCTCTTTCATCCTGATAGTTAAATTTCTATCTCTTTTGCTTACTTCTGGGTAATTGTCAGAATAACAGATAGCTTTTGAAAATTTAGGGTTCAGTCTTGACTACTCTTGATGTTCTTATTTCTTCCTCTGATGACAGTTCCAGGCTGGGTTGGTCTGTGTGTCCATTAAAAGGCAAGCCAACCGAAGGAAGTCATGACACTTCTGTCTATTCTGAGTCACCCACCTGGATTGTCTTGTACAAGCAATGTAGCGAAATTATAACTAACTGTAAGAAAGGGTCAGAGAGCAATGCCTTGGCTAATCAGTGGGACAACCACAACCCCCAAAGGAGGAGGGCTGCCAGCTGTCTATGAGAATCTTTCTTTAAGACATCTGTTAAAGTTACTTTTATAGAACTGTGATTGTTTCTCAGCTTCTCTCTTAGCCTGGCTATCACACTCTTTTATACTATTTTAACAAGCTTCACAGCACAAGAACTGAGCAGTTTTGACTCTATTCTTAACCCACTGAGCTAATCTGGCTTCCTCCCAGCATGCATCCCACAGATACTTGCATTTTATGTCTTCATTTGTTCTAGCTCCTCTTCTGACGTCTCCTGGATCTCTGCCCATGGCTCAGTCATCTCTACTACCTCCTCTAACTCCCTATCCCCTGGCTGCAGGAAGTCCAGCTCTGTTCTCTCCCTGGTTCAGCAATTGGCTGTAAGCTGCTTTATTGGCATGTCAGGAGACACTCGGAAAGTAGGGTCTATAAAACATTAAGACAGGAGAATCTCAGAACAAGGATTGCAACCAGATATGGGGTAGGGTACAGAAATCAGCATTTGAATTATACAATAATCTTATGCCTACAGACATCTTCTCAAAGAAAAAAATGATCTCACTACAGTTGGGCAAAATCTGGGTTAGAAATGGTTCATGAACCTTACATTTGCCTGGCTGCTGGCTCTCCCCTGCCCCACCAGGCAGCTCCAACAGGATTTGGCTGCTGTTTCCCTTAACCTGGCCCAGGAAAAGCAGGGCTCCCACACGTCAGCTCCCACGCAAGTTGCCAGTCATATCTCTGATGCTATCACCATGTCTACCCTTGGCCATTCTGTGGGCTAGACAAATATTGCCTGATAGCATGCACACAAGGAGGACAATCAAGATAGACTGTCTTCACATGGTTCCCTGGGAACCTGGAGGTGGGAGTTTAGCTCCGTGGAACAGTACTTGCCGGCACAGGACTTCTGGATCAGTCTCAGCACCCAAAACAGACAAACAAGCAAACCAGAAATGAACTGGGAATCTTTTTGCCTTCCAGCTGTCAAGGTATAGGTATCCCGAACTCCCTGCCTGATATAAACTCTTCCTGGGGGACTTAACAGTTTTGAGCATTGTCCCTCTGGAAGCACCATGTGAGTCTTGGGTCCGGACTGACTGAGTAGAAAATTGAGTAGAAACCAGCAGCTAACTTGGCTCCTTCCCTGAATCATGGTGACTCGTGTCTTATGAGGGTTACCAAGAGACCTTTAAGTTTTTAAGGAAATAACGCAAAGAGATCAAGTGGCCCTCGAATGACCGAGAGTCTCTCAGGGCATCCTGGCCTTGAAGTGGGCAGAGAACTTCACTTCCCTTCCCTTCCCTTCCCTTCCCTTCCCTTCCCTTCCCTTCCCAGGAAGATTAATTAAGTCAATATACATAAAAAAATAACCAAAATATCTATTCTTACCACCACTTGCTATCAAAAAGAACAAATCACCATGTCCAAGGTTAACTCCCAAGAATGCCAACTCCTCAAGCTTGCTTCCTCAGCTTCATCATCTCAGATGATGGCCTCTCTGCTGCTCAGGTTGCCACAAGAAAAACCAAAGCATACTTTATACTTCTCCTGTGCCTCTTCTCTAAGCTCACTAGTGATCCTACTGGCCATAAATTTTAAAGTATATTCAGAATCCAGCTCTTCTTATGACCTCTGCCAGACCAGCCTAGCCAAAATGGCAAGCTTCAGTTCAGTGAGAGACTCTGACTCAAAAAAAAAAAAAATGTGGATCACAGTTTCCATTCTGTTGCTTCTGTCTGCATGCACATGAATGCACATGCTTGAACATGTGTCAAGTGCATACATAATACACACAAGGGGGGAAACAACAGTTGGGTGTGTAGGTAGATAACTATAATCTAAGACAGAGGCAGGAGGATTCAGAGTTCAAGGCCAGCCTGGGATATATAAGAAGATCCTGTCAGAGAGAGAGACACACACAGAGAGAAGCATTCAGGGGATCAATGTGTCATATGCCATTTCACACTTACACTTCTGAACAGTAGAGATGGGTTCTAGCAAGAAGGGAGGAAATATGTGGTAAAGAGGTAAACAAGCTGAGCAACAGATGGGCGTTTTGGAAATCTCAATAGCTTTTCTAGACTTTAACACTTTCATTAAAATATCAAGCATTTCAAGTCATTTTTTTAATTCAAAATCATGTTAACTATTTTATTTATTTATTTATTTATTTATTTACTTATTTATTATACCAGTGTTCTGCCTACATATAACACCTGCATGCCAGAAGAGGGCCCCAAACCTTATTATAGATGGTTTTGAGCCACCACATGGTTGCTGGGAATTGAACTCAGGACCTTTGGAAGGGCAGCAAGAGCTCTTAACCTCTGAGCCATCATGTTGACTCTTTAAAAGTCAGCATAGGACAGCATGGTGGCGCAGCACTGAGGAGACAGAGGCTGGCAGATCTCTGGGAAATCAAGGCCAGCTGGTCTACATAGCAAGGCTAAGGCCAGCTGGAGCTACACAGTGAGATCTTGAGTGTTAAGAAATTCTCCGGAGCGTTAAGTATGACCTCTAAAGTAGTTGTGTATATTGCCATGTGTTACAAGAAAACTCAAGTTGCCTAAGCTTGGCAGCCAACATCCAGAAGGAGTTGGTAAAGAGGAATCAATTGCATTCAGTGGCTTACAGGTCTAAAAAATGGAGGGGTTGTCCTCACTAAGCTCCATGTCGGGTTGCTCAGGGATACAGAGGTGTTCTATCCAGGCTTTACACTCTGCCAGAGATGGGACCGTGAGCCTGATCCGGGATCTGGAAGCTGTGAAGACTCAGGTGTCAGGACACTCCCTCCAAATCCTTCCCACTATAGGAAACTCAGAGGGCATCAGCAACAAGCCTCGGGTTCCCCGTACCTCTGTGGTTACACATCTCTGCAGTTTCCCTCCGCCCCAGGCCCTGGAAACTGCCCACCTCTTCCATCCTTCTGAGATACATACTCAAGCACTGGAATAAAACTTCCTGTAAGACTCATTTCAGAAAAGGTCCCTAGTCCTCTTTCTTTCTTTCTTTCTTTCTTTCTTTCTTTCTTTTTTTTTTTTTTTTTCAAGACAAGGTTTCACTGTGTAGCCCTGTCTGTCCTGGAACTAACTCTATAGACCAAGTTGGCCTTGAACTCAAGGAGATCCACCAGCCTCTGAGTCTGAAGTGCTGGGATTAAAGATGTATGCTACCACTGCCCAGCTCCTGGGCCTCTTTTGTGCAGAAATGTGGCCCCTATACAAACTGGAACGTGGGAAATTTCAGCTAAAGGAAGGAGGCATAAACTATAATATTATTTTACAACTAGACAAGGAAAAGGGCCCAAGATCCCATACATTCAGATCTTCATAGAGCTAAGAGATAAACCAGAGATTTCTAAGTCCCAAACAATAGGAAACTGCATAGGAGTTCTGCAGAAAGGCAAAGACAGCTCATCCTGAAAAGACTCCTGCCCTTTATGTGTCCTAACCACCATATCATGACAAGTTAGAATCCCTTTAGACAAAGGAACCTCATAGAAAACAATGCCCCCACCAGACCGGCCTGTGGGCACACCTGTGGTGCATTTTCTTGATTGGCAATGAACCAATGAACCAATGCGGGAGGGGCCTGCTCACGTGTGCAGTGCCACCCCAGGATGGTGGTCCTGAGTGCTATAACAAGCTGAGCAAGCCACAAGAAGCATGCCGGTAAGCAGTGCTCTGCCAAGATGGCTGCTTCAGTTCCTGCCTCCACATTCCTGCCTGACTTCCCTGAATGATGGACTGCATGATGTCAGATGTCAGATGAAATAAACCCTTTCCTCCCCAAGCTGCTTTTGGTCATGGTATCACAGCAATAAAAATCCTAACTAAGATGCACCAAGAAATCTTCTGCCAATGATCTCTCTCCTCCACAATCCCCTGCCCCTTATGCCTTTTTCTAACTAATGCTTCTGGAAAGAAACGGCACCCTCTTCATGAGGAAGTGGCAATGGGACAAAGAACCATGATAATCCATTCCCCTTCTCTCTCTCTCTCTCTCTCTCTCTCTCTCTTTTCTTTTTTTTTTTTTTTTTTTTTTTGTTGTTTGTTTTCTGAAACAATTTCTTTTGTTTTGTTTTAAGACAGGGTTTCTCTGTGTAGCCTTGGCTGTCCTGGACCTGCTTTGTAGGCCAGGCTGGCCTTGAACCCATATCCACCTGCCTCTACTTTCCTGAGTGCTGGGATTAAAGGCAGGCACCGCCATGCCCCGCTTACCTCCAGACTCCTGAGGGCTGGAGATACAGGCGTGTACCACTATGTCTGGCCCCTCCCCCCTTCTTGATGGAAGATTTGAGATTGGCTACAGAAATACGTTCCACAAAATTCTCAGAGATTTTTCTCCATGATTCTGACTTTTGAGTGCTCATAAAGGACTTCTCAGTCGTATTTCCACACCACTTCAATGCAGATGAGAAATCCGGTATCCAGGGTGCCAAACAAGTGTGGACAGCTCAACGACAAGCCATTAGCCCAATTTTCTGATGAGGCAACAGCCTTTCCTGAGGCTAATTCCCAACTGCAACTATCAGGTCAATCAATAGGGACAGTCATTGGGAACATAGGTCCAAATTATGAGTCGGTGTTTGTAAGAAGGGACCAAACAATGTGTTACCTAAGCAGTGAATTTACAAAGACTGACAGTGACCCAAAGAGGTAGAGGAACTCCTGTGTTTCTCCGAGTGCCCAGATGCGGCTTTCTGAAAACCATCCTGGAGTGCCTGAGAGTGGGGGGTGTTCCTAACCAGCCTCTGACATTCAAACAAAGCGTTAACGACCGCCATGGGCCCTAGATTGCCCCCCTCAGGGTGCTTAATAATAAAGCTATAAAACAGGAGGGAAAGAAGAATGAGAGAGAGAAGAGACACGGCAGAGAAGAGGATGCACCCAACCGCCAGGCACTGCTCTCGCTAACCCCGTCATCTACTCGGGACTCTCCCTGGACAAGCGCTTCCAGCCTCTGCTCTGGCTGAAACCGCCGTGTTTCTCGTGCTGTGACTACAGCTCACTCTCCTTTAACTGTTTCAAGATTTCCTCTCGCCGCTTGCTTTGTTGTTCCGAGAACTGGTGCTGTGTCACGTGGGCAATCACTTGGCGCTACCTCCGTCCAGATGTTTCAACAGGGCTAGTGCTTTGACGATATAGAGATAGAAAAGCCCCAGGAGCAATACGATTCCTACTGCAGAGTTTCTTGGGACTCTCACTGCTAGTGAAGGAGGCACCTGCCTTTCCTGGACGAAATAAGGGGCTTTAAAGTGACGAAGGTAATGCCATCCTGTTCTGGCTCATTCTCAGCACCTCTACTTCCCTCTCCACAACACTCACAGCTGCCTTGGCAACACGTTTGAGATTTCCATGGCCTTGACCATGGTGTCAACCAAAATAATTAGCAAGTTATGTCTAAAATAGCTATTTTTTCTGCCAAGAATGAACGTTTCAGAGGGTTACTCTGCCCCTCACCTCACTGCTGTATCTTGGCGTTTTTTTTTTTTTCTTTTCTTTTTAAGACTCTGTATTCCTGAGCTTGGGCACCAAGAGACTTTTGAAGGCTCAAGCCTCCTCTTGGTCTGGCCATTGGTAAAAAGAACTTGCAACTTTTTAAAATTGATTTAATTAGCATAGAAACTGTCTTGTGTGGATCATTACATTGGAGGCTGCAGAGAGATTCCTCCAGGTTCTGTGGGACTCAGCCTCACGCCAGCCCTGCCAGAGAGGTGGTATTGGGGAGATGCCTCCAGCAAATGTTCCAGCGCCCAACTCTTCTCACCGAGTCCCAAGAGGTCTGGAGTGACTGCAGAACTCCCAGGCAGTCTCCTACTGTTGGGGCCTTACAAACCTCTGGTTTATCTCTTAGCTCTATGAAGATCTGAAGGTATGGGCCCAAGATCGCATACTGCATGCTCCCAGTGCCAAAACAGAACCTTCTCACACTCTTAGGATGTGAGTCTGCATTTTGAATTCATTTCTGGTTCTGGTTGAAGATTTCCAATCAGAATCTTCTGGATAAAGGGGAGACGTTGTCTTCTCTTCTCTTCCTTCTCCTTCTGGACAAGAGGGATGGATAGTCGAGGCCCTTTTCCTGGTTTAGGAAGAAAATTTCTAACTAGAGCTTCTCCCCAGTCCTTCACACTAAGGTGGGACGCCAGTTGTGAGAAACCCTGTGTCCTGTTTTGCCTCTCATGAGAGATGGTTTCCTTTCTAAATGAGTTGGCTGGGCATTCACTCATGTGTGAATGATTGAATGCGTTTCAGACAAGTTTGGCTCAGGGAGTTGGTTAATTGATCTCTTGGTTTGGCTGCTGGGGTTTCTGTTTTGTTGGCCTGGAAAGGGAGTTGTCTCATCCCCACCCCCTCAAAGGGAGCTGACGGATTGAAATTCTGCTTGGTTTTCCAGATTCTGCCAGTAGGTGGCAACCTCTGCCGTTTTTAGCTGTTTGTCTTTCTGTTTGCAAAGAGTATCTCCTTTTCTGTCCAGGATAGGAAATCATCCAATCAAACCCCTGGCCCAGGGCTCTGCAGTATGGGGTCATTCCCGGCCTTAAACGAACCCCCATTCTGGGCCTGCTTTACCTGGCAAGGACTAGGCAAGCTGTACTCCTGCCATGGGCGCAGGCCCAGCCCCATCCTGGGTGCAGCAACTCCTGCTGGCAGCTGGGAGCTGGGGAGGGGGGCGGCGGACTAAAAGGGGGAGCAGCGCTTTCAGCTCTGCACAGGGCCTGGGCTAGGCGGCCAAGTACCAGACGGCAGAAGCAGGCAGTTGGCGGATGCTCCACCAACAGGGAGTCCAGTGCTCCCTGTCACAGACTCCCCGCCACCCACCTCTCCTACCTCTTCCAGATTTATCCCCTCCCCTGCAACTTGAGGCCAATCCATCAGGCCCAACCCCATTCTGTCCACCTCCTCACCCTGCGCCTGTCCCTAGTTCACCCACTTCCCCTTCTGCATTCTACTCCTTGTCTCTTCCTCTGTGGCTGTTACTATGCCACCTGATAAAGATAGCCAGTGTCCCCACCTGTTGCAAACTAGTAGACTTTGCTCAGTCTCCTCCAACTAGACCACCAGGTCTACACAGACCTTAAGGATGCTTGCTGCTCTATTCCCCTGGTGCCAGCTACCCAGCCCATATTTACCTTTGAATGGACTGATTCAGTCAGCTAGCCTGGACACAACTACCTCAAGGGTTCAAAAATTCCACTACACTACACACACGCCCACACACACACACACAAACAAACAAACAAAAACTTAACAGGATTCAGGACGCCACATCCTAGTTCATCTCTGCTCCAGCATGAGGACGATCGTCTATTGAAAGTCACAAAGGACATGCTGCTCCAGGCATTTCATCGCTGAGAAGACTCACTCTGCCAAACAACTTCTCCATACAAGCCCCTTCAAGGTGGGAGGACTCTCAATCCCCGCCCTCCAAACCAAGAAGCAGGCACCAGACTCCAGGGGGCAGCAGGACAGTGCAGGCTCTGGATTCCTGAGTCTGTGAGAGACCTGGCACTGTGAGAGACCAGCCTCTGAAGCAGACGGAAACAGATGACCACACTTCCTGGGAACTGACGCAGGCTCAAACCTGAGCCCCAGCTTTAGCTACCAGATGTCACTAACCCAGTCCACCTTTTCATCCTTAAGGCTTAGAGCACGGCAAAGGGCATTTTGTCTCGACCTTAGCCAAGGCCTGTACCCTATCTGTCCAAGAGTCTGGACTCAGGGGCTGCCCCTTAGTCTTCCTGTTTGGGTGCCATAGCTGCAGCCACTAATCAAGTATGAGAAGCTGACATGCTCACCCCAGGCAGAACCTGACCTTAACAGCCCCCCCCAAGCTGAGGAAAGCATTCGAAGGGGGGCACATGGACAATCGTTTTAGTCACTGTCCTGTTGCTGTGAAGGGACACCATGATGACCAAGGCAACTCTTATAAAAGGAAGCATTTCTTTTTTTGTTTGTTTGTTTGTTTTTGTTCAACAATCCCAGCGTCTTTCTTTTCTTTAATTAAATTTTTATTTTTATATTAATGACAGTTTATTCATTTTGTATCCCAGCTGTAGCCCCCTCCTTCACTCCCTCCCAATCCTACCCTTCCTCCCCCATCTCCTCCCATTCCCCTCTCCAAGTCCACTGACAGGGGAGGTCCTCCTCTCCTTCCACCTGACCCTAGCTTATCAGGTCTTGAACCTTGCTTATGGAAAGGTTAAACTAACCTTTCAGAGGGTTAGTCTGTTCTCATCATTGGGGAGAGCATGGTGGCAAAGGCAGGCATGGGGCTGGAGCAGCTAAGATCTACATCCTGACCCACAGGCAAGCAGGCAGAGAATGAGAGAGAGAGGTCCTAATGTGGACTTCAAAGCCCACTACCAGTGACATGTCTCCTTCAACAAGGCCAACAAACCCTTATCTCACCCAAATGGTCTATTAATCCTAACTGATGACTAAGCATTGAAACATATGAGCCTTTGGGGGTCATTCTCATTCATTCCACCACGGGTGGCAATGTCAAATGCTCATACCACTCAATATTAGAATCTGTTTCAACCTCACATGTGTTGCAGTATAGAGTCTCAACCCTGTGACATCGATGTCTGATGGCAACCGGAGGTCCCCCTTCACGACTGTGAGGACTTGCTGGGCATATCTCAGGCTGGCTGGGGCCAGACCTCCAGGACACTCCCATGCCTAAGGCCTATTGACTGCTGAGGAAAAGAAAGAAAGAAAGAAAGAAAGAAAGAAAGAAAGAAAGAAAGAAAGAAAGAAAGAAAGAAAGAAAGAAAGGAAGGAAGGAAGGAAGGAAGGAAGGAAGGAAGGAAGGAAGAGAAAGAGAGAGAAAGAAAGAAAGAAAGAAAGAAAGAAAGAAAGAAAGAAAGAAAGAAAGAGAAAGAGAGAGAAAGAAAGAAAGAAAGAAAGAAAGGGAAGGAGGGAGGAAGGGAGGGCGGGAGGGAGGGAGGGAAGGAAGGAAGGAAGGAAGGAAGGAAGGAAGGAAGGAAGGAAAGAAGGAAGGAACTGTTAAGAACAAAGAAAAGGAACCCTGTCGTTGAGCATATTATTGGTCTGTTGTAAAGGGTCTTCAGTCTCTCCAGCAGGTCCAGAACGCAGTCCATCCTAGGGTTCAAGATGCCCTTCTGGTTCCCTCCTTGGCCCAGGGACCAAGTGTACATCAAGAAGTTTCAGAAACACGCCTGGAAAGGACTTCACACTGTCATCCTGTCAACACTAGTCGTGATCAAGATTAATAGATATCTGCCTGAATTCACTATTTCCTTGCCAAGCCTGTTCCAGACCAGGGCCAGAAATGGACTGTTTCACCTGGACCAGATCTACTCAGGCTAAGACTCTGTCACAATATGACTCCTGTTTGGAGATATATATATATATATATATATATATATATATATATCCATTTTCTTCCTCTTACAATGCTGGTCTCACAGTTACTCATATCTCAGAGACTTGGTTTTCTTGTATCACCAGTCTCACCTACTGTGTGACCTCAGGATATCTGTGTAATGATCCAGTTTTGGATGATTGTCCGTGTATTCCCCGAGTGAATGCTTCTCCGGGACCAGAGAGGCCACCCCTTGTGCTGCCCCAGCCATGCAGAAGAACTGTTCCTCTCTCTATTCCAATGAAGTAAATTCCCTCTGAAAGTTAATCAAAGAATTGCCTCCATTTGGCTCATGATTTCCAGGACCCAGTATTTACTTATCCCTTAGCCAAAATCCAGTACTTGAAAGTAACTAAAGAAATGGGAAAGTGAAATGCCTAAGTAACACCATCCTGTTCTGACGCCATTTTGTGTTTGCTTTTACAGTTCCCTCCACCTCCTTCCCCATGGTATTCATGTCTGCATGGGCAACACATTTGAGATTTCCGTGGCCTTGCCTATGGTCCAGATGTGTTAACCAAAATAATTGGCAAGCTGTGTCTAAAATAACTACCATGTTCCACCAAGAATGAACATTTCACGTTACTCTGACCCTCATCTAACTCTACTGTAGCTGTGTGGGTTCTGCCTATAAAAACTCTGTATCCCTGAACTTAGGCACCAGGAGACTTTTCCAGAACTCAAGCCCAGTCTTGGTCTGGCCATCAATAAAAAGGACTTAAAGCTTTTATGTAGCTTAATCGGAGTGGGTGTCAGTAACTACCTCACATTGATCATTACAGCTTTTATGTAAATAAATCAGAAAGGTTCCAAGAGAACAGAAAGGGCTCGTTGGATCAGGCTGCAATTGCCAAATATACATCCACTACAATCACTGGATAGGTGTCTTGGCTATTGACAGTCTTCTTCCACTGGGGTACCTCGAGTCATTCTCCCTGATGTTTGGACTCCGTCTTATTTATCTAGCCTCTTACTTATTTACCCCTCTTCCATGATTAATCATCTCTAATTGAGTCCAATCTATTCTTCCTAGAACTATCTAACAATGGACTATCTAACATTTAGACACAGCTGGAGCACCGTGCTGAGCCGGAAGCCTGTGGTTTCTCCTCCCTTCATTCTCTGTCTGTGTTCCTGACCACAGCCACTGCTAAAGACTTAGCTGGCAAGGAATGGGGGACCCTGAGGAAGGCTGTATGCAAAGAAGAGTTCTCAATCCCCTTTCCTTATAAGGCTCTAAAGCCCCTGTTCCTTGAGCACTCATGAGGCAGGAAGTCTGAGGAAATTACCAAGATTTCATTATGCTCTCCCTTCCTTATCACATTAAATGAGACAAACTGTCCATCCACGCCATCCAATCAGTAAGAAAATGAAGTATGGCCTCCTGGTTGTATTTCTGAATCTTTAAAATCACTGTCCACTGCAAAGCCCTGCACATTCATGGTTCTCACTGGATGGCAACCAGCCCCGCTCATAACCTTCCTCTGGTTATGACCAGCCAAGAAAATGTCAAGAGAAAATTGTCCCACTACACATGTCCTGAAACTTTAAATCAGTAATACTTGCTTCATTGGGCCTGGAAAGACAGCCTGGCAGTTAAGAACATTTGCCTAGGTTTGGGTCACAGACATTTGTAACTCCAGTTTCAAGAGACCATACACCCTCTCTGGCCTCCTCTGGCACTGCACACACAGAGTGTGTACAGACATACAGGCAAGCGCTCATATACATAAAATAGAAATAAATAAATAGTTAAAGTTATTTTTAAATAAATAAAAATTAGAAATTAAATAAATGAAATAAAAGTTAAAATTATGACCTACAGCATATTCATAAATATAAGATTGGTGAAAATCTCATACAAATTTGGAACATATATTAATGGGTGTATTTATGTATAAGTATGTGTATGTAGGTCTAATGTGTGTCTTTGGACTTCTTAAAGCACTGAAAATCCCAAAGTGAGTTCCAGGGAAGGAAAAGAAAAGATTTAATTTTATAGTTACTAAGTGTATCAAAGGCTAACACAGTTAGCAAAGAGGAAGTCTGGCCAACGCCTCACTCCTCTGAGGCCATTTTAAACAGTGAAACCACCAACAAGCAGAAAGGTGTGAAACACTGCAACCCTCACAAGCAGAGCAGAAGCGTACCTGACGTGGAATGAGCTGGGGAAAGGCAGCTTATCCTGGTCGAGGTCACCAGGGAAGCTGTCCGCCTGTCGCGTGACTCCAGTTGCCACCAACTCCTCACGTGTGGGTGAGTGATCAGGAATGTGTTGTGTGTGCCGAGTTGGGACTTGCAAGTAACTTTTATAATGTGTTTGAATTCCCAAATTCATTGACAGTGAGAAGCAGTTCTGGAGATGGATGAATTTTTTTTTGCTAAGAGTGAAGAGATATGAGTTGAAGAATTTTATCTCAAAAACAAAAAAAAAAAAAAAAAAAAAAAATTCAAAGCTATTTTTTTAAACTAAAAAAGGAGACTAATGTTCCAGTGGACATTTCTGTACCCCACATACACTGGTCTTTTTAAGAACTGTGGTTCCTGTGAAATGGGAAAATACGCTGTATCTGCTGCCTCTCTGTGGCTTGAACACCATGAGCAAGGCAATTTGGAGCACTGCATTTTTGTAGAAGGAAGGGTTTACTTTGGGCTTACGGTTCCAGAGGGATGTGTCTGTCACCGCTAGGCAAGAGGACCAGTGAGCACCAAATGGGACTTCCCCGCCAGGCCACAGGGGAGGGAGACAAACTCAGTCCTCATGCGAATAGATGAGCTGGGGTGTCCGGGTAGGGGCTCCTCCACTCTGAGGAATAGCAAAAGGGAAGGCAGGAGGGAGGGTGGGACTGGGAGGAGAGGAGGAAGGGGCCTATGACCGAGATATAAATTAAATTAATTAATAAAAAGAAAAGAAAGTACAGCTATAAAATACCCACCCAGCCTCTGCAGCCAAAGCTTTAGGCTATTCTCACCACCTACATGAGATTTCATGGAGAAGTTTTTATTCTTTGGGATTCCAATTACACTCTTAAATGGGAGACTCTGAAATTATTTCTCAGGCTGTTTTTTAATCTGTATGTTTTTTGAGATTATAATTACATCATTTCCCCCTTTCCCTTTTCTCCCTCCCCTTGCTCTCTTTCAGACTCATGGCTTTTTTGTCTTTGTGTGTGTGTGTGTGTGTCTAATTCTATAAATATAATCTGCTCAGCCACTGTAATGTTCCTTGTATGAATATGTTTTCAGGGCTGACGATTTGGCATTAGATAACCGCTCAGGCTCTTCATAAAGTTTCATATCACAGTCCCTGCTGATGAGACAATAGATTTCATTTTTTTACCTTAAAAAAAAGTTTATCTGCTTTGATTCCACACACGTCTGTATCACATGAGTTTCCGGTACCTTCAGAGTGGGCATCTGATCTCCTCCAACTGGAGTAACGGATGGTTGTAAGCTGCCATGTGGGTACTGGGAACGGAACAAAAGCCCTGTGGAAAAGCAGCCAGCCCTCTTAATTGCTGAGCCAGCTCTCCAGCCCCAGGACAATAGAGGTTTTTGTTTTTTGGTTTTTTTGTTTTGGTTTGGTTTGTTTTTGTTTTTTGTTTTTTGTTTTGTTTTGTTTTTGAGACCATTCTGAGATCATTCGACAAAACAATAGATGAGTGTTGTAGTAAGAAGTGAGGTTTTCTTAAAAACTCAGTTATGTTAGGACTATGTTTTTGCTTTAGCTCCAGGTGTGAGACATGGGGCTGCTTCGCATCACCAACAGCCCCTAACTATGACTTGTCTCATGCTCTAGGAGGAGCAGGCTTTTGCCAGCTGAAAGTAATTTATGTTTGGAATTCTGGGGACTCTTGAGAGGGTACAGAAAACCCCAGAGCCCCAAGAGAAGTGACACCAGCTGCTCCCTGTACTTCTGTCCCTGCTTCTGCTGGTGGTGGTTCCTGCCGCTGCTTTTACTGATTGCTGATTGCTTTTTCTGTTTGATGGATTGCTGGTTGCTGGTTGGAGATATCCTGATTATGAAAATTAGACTCTCCCCAGGGAAGTCCCTAATCAACAGGAAGCAGTCAAAAGCGATCTACGCCCCCCCCCTTTCTCTCTAATCTTCTTTCTTTCCTGGGTGTTAGAAGGAATTGGGGTAGAGAAGGGTGATAGGAAAAAGAACCCAATAAAGTAACCGAAGAGTACAGGCACAGGGACTGATTGGATTCCAATTGGAACATGCATGAATGTGGAGACGGTTAGGAAGCCTCACGGGTCCCAGAAGGTAGAATGTCCTCTTGATTTTCTTTTTGCCAGAATTTATACCCGTCATCCATTTCATAGGAAATGTGAATATCAAGTGATGGAATTGTCCATGTTATAAGACTCTCTAGGACAGACACCACTTTGTGAATGGTACCGTAGGCTTTGTGATCTGATTGCTGTCATTAGCTAGCTGTAAGACCTGTGTAAATGTTATCAGAAAAATCACAGATCCAAAGGCCTCTTGCAACTGAGATTTTTCTTACATAAGTTAAGCTTATTAAAATTGCTTATAATTATAATGTCCTATTGATTCTCTTTCTCATGGCCATGATAGAAGATAAATAACAGCTGAGGATGCCTCAGACCAGAGCACCCCAAGTTACAGTGCCCAGCTAGGCACTGTTGCAGTTCTCAGCTAAACCAGTAAATCCCTATGAAGGTAGATACTGATGACAAGGATGATTCTTAGCAGAGACCGTTGAGACGTTTAATGTTCCAGTAGGAGAGAGAGAGGGAGTTTTATTACCTTACCACAAATATCCATTTTTCCATTGTCCAAGAGCCCAAGATCCAAGGGAATATTCCTCCATGCTCTGAGCCACCTATTTATGATAGAGAGCAGGAGAAGGCCTAGCTTGCAGCAGACACATTAGGGCTTATTAAAACCAAGTTGCTAAGGGTATCTTGACTGATGGGGGATAGAATCAGACGTTTCCACATTTCTAACTAGCACTGACAGTACATGAGCCTCAGTTCCAGCTTCCCTAGGGAGGTTGGGAGGTGTTCTCACAAGCTCCGTAAGTCATCGGGTGTATCTCATGGCGTGACATTTGAAGTAAAAGAAACCTTTTTCCTCTTGAAGCTCATTTGGCTGCTGCATGCCACGAAAAGGGCGCTTACAGGCTAGCACTCTCGGGCCTTGGGTAGTACTCTGCAATGAGTGGCCCGCTTCCGAGTTAATCTTAGAGCATGGTCTCTGCCACTCCACGCGTACCAGGGGCACAGAAACTGCATGGGAAATGCAGACATCTAAATGGACTGACTGTGACTCACAGCATGTGGTACCCTGAGGACATCATAGCTGAGAGTCCAAACAGGGTGGTATTTGCCAGGAACCATGGAGAGTTTGTGGTGTGGATTTTTCTCCTCTCGAGGTTTGCACTTTATTACTTGGTGGTTAGTACTTTTCAAGGTGCTATGAATCATTCATTTAGCATCAGTGGTATGACATTGCCTCTCTAAGAATAAAAAAGAGAGAGTGAGGTAGTGTTTTAAGCCAACGGAAGTATGGGATTCTAGTGGAGTGGGAGCCTAAAGTGATAGGGAGAAGGACAAGGAAGAGGGACAGGTAGAGGACTACAGACCATGCCTGCGCACCTGAAGTCGGAGATGAGGTTGCGGATCTGGAAGGCAAACTATGAAAGACTGTCTGCAAACCCCAGCAACCTAGAGAGCAGAGCTCCCTTCTAACTCGTCTCTCCTCGCTTTCCTCCTCATAGTTGGCATTTGACTGTATGGAGATGCATGCTGATCCCTCCAGTTTTTTGTAATAAATAGAAGAATGAGTGTGTGACATTCAAACCGTGATACAACTTCATATTTGATACGTATTTATTTTGGTTAGCTAAGGTGGAAGGAGGAGTATCTTAAAGCTTCAGCGGGAGAGGAGGTAAAGCTCCCTGTGCTTGGGGCTGGCGGCATGGCTCCGTGTGTAAGAGCACTCACTGCTCTTCTCGAAGATCCAGGTTTCATTGCCAGCTCCCACAGGGAGGCACACAACTGCCTGTAACTCTAGTTCCAGGGGATCCAGTGATCTCTTCTGGCCTCTCAGGGTACCAGCTCACACACGGTACACAGACATATACGCAGGCAACGTGTGCGCACACAACAAATAAAACAAAAAATGTAAAGGTGCCTATGTCACGTTATCATAAAGAAAAATGTAAATGTGGCCTTCATGAATAACGATAGTTTGACTTTCAGTCTTACTCAACTGTGAGTATATTTTATTCTAAAGACATAGTACAACAAAAAGACCACACTGTGACTTTTTGATACAGTAAATGATCCTTCAGTTTGCTTTCAATTCCAAACTCTGGGATGCTATATCAATACACCTCCTTTTCCTCCTTTTTTTCTTTCTTTCTTTTTTTTTTATTTAAGGAGCTGTCTGAGGCGATTGTGGCAGCGCCTCCTCGCTGCTGCTAGTGATTAGGCCGACATAGCTGCTCTGAGCTAGGCTTCTCACACCTAGCCTCCTCCTTCCACCTTAGCTAACCAAAATAAATACGTATCAAATATGAAGTTGTATCACGGTTTGAATGTCACACACTCATCAAAAACAAAACGTGCTTTGTTCAATTATTTATACAGCAAGAGCTGGCTCAGTGGACCTGAGAGCATAGCAACACTGGGAGAAAGTTGGAGGTCTGTGCAGAACCTTGGAAAGCTCACTTGTGTTTTGTAGTTAACCACTCAAAACTTTGACTAGCTCCCTCCGAGTCCTCAGGCCAGAGCGCCCGCTCCACTTTCTGCGAATACACATTAGATCCACATCCATCGCGCCGCCTAACACTGCATGGCACGAGCTTTAAGCTCCGCCGCAAAGTTAAAAGGAGAAAAACCTCAGCTTGACTGTGGCATTTGGAGGTGGGGCTGTTTGGAAATGACTAAATTAGAGGAGGCCAGTAGGGTAGTGCTCTGCCACCACCACTACTGTGATTTCTTCTGAAGAGGTTGAAAGACAGAACACACATGCATGCATGCACGCACGAATACACACACGTGAATACACATACCTCCTCTCCCTTGGCCCTGTGACGCTTCTGCCACCTGTACCAAAAAGAACATCATCACCAAGAAGGCCCTCAACCCTTAACCCTGTGAACGCTGTAATATCAGGTTTCAGCTATTTCATTAGAGCAATGCCAAATGGGCTCTTGGAGAGTTGATAACTAGTCCAAACCACTGTGGGCATCAGACCCCAGGCAGAGTTTACTGAAAGCCGCCTAAGGTGCCATCCCGCTTGCCCGCACTGCATTGCGCGTGCGTGTCTAACAGCTTCTGCATCGCTCCAGGTGGCCTCATACATTTAGCATCTCCAATCATTTCATATTATCTGCTCTAGCAGCTTGATTCTCCCCTGAGTTCCCTGTGCCACCAAGTAGAAGTACTTAAGCACGTAGATGGAAATGTGGGTGTTTATTGATCGTGGACAACCGTTTCTCATACTCAGGCTTGAGTCATAGAATTTCAAGCCCCCGGGATTGTCATGAACTTAGACCACCCCCAGAGCTTTCTAAATGAAACATTGTTCTAGAGCAGTGGTTCTCAGCCTTCCCAACACGTGACGCTTCGACCCTTTGATACAGCCCCTCCTGCTCCTCATTGTTCTAGAGCAGCGGTTCTCAGCCTTCCTAGCGCTGCGACCCTTTGATACAGCTCCTCATGTTTGCTGACCCCAACCCAACATTACTGTCATTGCTAGTTCGTAGCTGGAACTTTGCTACTGTTAGGAATCATAGTGCAGGATATCTGATATGCGACTCCTGCCTTTGATCCTCTAAAAGGGCGCAACCCACAGGCTGAGAACCGCTGTTCTATGGGCTTTTAAATCTTGCAAAACTTTACTGGCCACAACACTTGGCCTGTTTCACAGTAAAATGTCTTTTTATGTGAGCTTGCCCAGGAAAAGGGCATCCTTTCTAACTCTGATAATTAACTTGATCATAATCAGGAGCATTTGTTAAATATACTTTTGTGTCTAATAAAATACCAGAAGAAATACCAAACAAGTGAAAACCAGCATTGAAATCAAGAGCCTAAACAGGCAGCCCCAAAATTCCTGGTTTCACGGCTGAAGAGAGGGACATTTTCCTGGACCCATCATGCATTTCCCCTCTCCACAAACTACTTGAATATTTATTTTAACCTGCCTGTCAGCCTTTCCCTCTGCCCTGGTACTGGTACACAGCATTAGGCCTTGAGCATTGTAGATAATAGTTCTGTCACTGGCTTATATGCCTGGGGATCAGCCTTTTAAAATACCAAGAGGGCACAGTTATACTGATTCAAAAACCTGAAAAACATCAGATTCCTTGTCTTTTTTGGACAGTTCAAGAAATGTGAATGCTATAACTCACCAGAACACCAGCTGTTATCAACCATGGGTTCAAGAACCATTTGAAGGGGCTCTAGAGCAATGGCTCAGCAGTTAAGAGCACTTGGATACTCTTCCAGAGGACCTGGGTTCAAGTCCCAGCACACACCTATAACTCCAGCCTCAGAAGAACCAACACTCTTCTCTGGCTCTCTCTCAGGCACTAGGCACATACATGGTGTACAAACATACATGAGGACAAAACACCCACACGTAGTAAATAGTTCTTTAACTAAAAAGCCTGTCTGTGTGTCGCTCCCAGTTTCCTAGACTGCATTGCAGTCTAGACCGCAGAAGGCTGCCCCTGCAGAAGCCTGGCAGGTGTGCTTCAACAAGCCTGCGTAGTCATATTGATCTCCCCTCCCTGCGCCTTAAGATTCTCTACGTGAACAGCGTGTTTTCCCTTGTTCGGTACAGCCAAGTGGAAGCATCACTTTAAAAAGTCGTTTTGAGGCAGCTTGAAGATGACTCAGCAGATAAAGGGCTCCTTGCACAAGCTTGAGAACCTGAGTCCCAGAACCGCGTCAAGTAGAAAGCGATATCACACGAGCTAGGAGGCTGGTTAGTCTGGCAAACTGCATCAAAGAGACCCTGTCTAAACAACATGGAAGGTGAGGGCCCAGGCCTGAGAGCTCCATACCTACTGTAACAGATGCACTAAGTGTGTGTAACACACACTTAGTTTTTAAAAAGAATCACTGGCGTACATAAATGTGTGACCTTTTGTGTCTGGCTGACTCTCAGAGCAAGCAGCTGAGTACCTCGGGTGCTGTGAATCGTGGCTCTCCAAGATCCACAGTTCTTGGCATGAGTTATCTGACTGCTGGGTTTTCCATCCGGGAAGCGATATGGTGAAGAGACCAGGTGAGACTGTAGAAGCGCGATCACATGATCTACACTTTCATTGCCTGCTGGTTCCTGCCTGGTCCTCCTTTGCCCTGCCTGGGAGCTGCAGCAGTCACAGCCTCTAAAGAGTTGGTGGCTAACGGCTGTTCACCCTCACCTCCGAGGTCCGGACACCAACCCGCCGCGGACTTGGCACCAGTGGAGCTCATTAAACGCTTGCTGGATTGGGTTGCAGAGGCCACTCTGCCTAAAGGATGAGAATGCTTGGCTCCCCCTCCTAAAATCCCAACCTAATTGGCCTTGAGTGTGACTCTGCATCTGTGTTTCGGTTTTTCAGTTGGGTCTGTGGTCTCCACAAAATTCACTTCTCATTACAGGGGGATTAGTGGGTCATTAATATCTACAAGGTATTGAAGAAAGATTAGCATCTTGTTTGTTTGTTTGTTTGTTTGTTTGTTTGTTTTTCCAAGACAGGGTCTCACTAGGTGGCCCCGGCTGTCCTGGTATCCACAGAGATCTGCCTGACTGTGCCTCCTGAATGCTGAGATTAAAGGCACGCACCACTATGGTCCTTAGTAGAAAATTCTTCTAACGTATTCCAAAACCAAAGCTCAGAGTAGAGGGGGATTACAGAGCCAAGTAGACACAATTGTCACTTCCTCATTAAACTTGTCAGTGACTTTGCAATGCTCCTAAGATCAGATCCAAAATCTGTAGCATAGCCTATCATGCCTTGGCATGACCCAGCCTGGCTTTCCAAGCTTCCTTGTAGACTTCCTGCTGGCTGCCAGCCCTCCTTCATGTCCAACCCTCCTAGCAGCTGTGTCCCTGTTCCTGAAATATGGCCATTTCTCGGCTTCACTCTCACTCATGCCTCCCAGCCATCCCTCTGCCTTGCCAAGTCCTACATTCTGTGGGATTCCAGCATGGTATGTCACTTCATCGTAGAAGAGTGTTTTCCTGGACCATTAAAACTGGACATTGTGAGCTGGGTGTGGTGGCTCATTCCTGTAATCCAGCATTTGGGGAGACACAAGCAGGTAGAACTCTGTGAGTTCAAGGCCAGCCTGGTCTACAGAGGGAGTCCAGGACAGCCAAGGCTACCCAGAGAAACCCTGTCTTGAAAAACCAACAAAACAAAACAAACAAACAAACCTGGAGACTCTGTGTCTCCTCTGCAGGGAGCAGAGTGCTCTTCACGGCCACCATCCATTATTTATTTGGTTGTCTAAAGTCTTTCCATCCAGGAATGAAATTGGATCTGTCTTACTCACCAAATCATTGTCTGTCTTCAGGCATATTGTTTAACCTCCCCAGGCTGCAGGTTTCTAAGTAATAAATGATATATATATAATCAACCACCCAGGCATAGTGACACACACCTTTAAATTCCACACTTAGGAAGCAGAAGCACACAAATCTCTGTGAGTTCAAGGCCAACCTGGGATACAACGAGGTCCAAGTCAGGTAGCGCTACATACTGAGACTCTGTCTCAGAACTAAATAAATAAATAAAATATGAAAAATAAAAATAAAAAAAGGAAAGTAAACTCGGACCTCTCTGAAACTGCTATTAGGAATCAAACGAAGGCTGGGCATGGCAGCACACACCTTTAATCTCAGCACTTGGGGGGCAGAGGCAGGTGGTTCTCTGTGAACTGAAGACCAACCTGATCAACACACCGAGTTCCAGGACAGCCAGGGCTATGTAGAGAGACCTGTGTCAAAACAAATGAGTAGATAATATAATATAATAATATGATAATTCATGCAAAAGTCAATCAAAAGTAAGAACACAGGAAACTCTTAAGGCAGTTACCATGAAGAGGTTTGAAACTTAGATGAGGCCCAGATGACTTTTTAAGGCTCCTTCCAAACTTCATCTCACAAATGTATGAAAGCATAAAGCTTTGGAATTTAGAAATTAAATAAGTAATAGATTACTTAATTACTGAATGCAAAAATTTGCAAGAAATGGGGGGGGTGAAAGATAGGAGACAGGAAAGCAAAATATAAAAATACCAACTTTATAACGAACAAAACTGATAGGATAAGGTGGCTTTTGACGTGAGGGCAGCAGCTTACTGCTGCTCCTCTGCAACTGAGTTCGCCTCAGTTCCCACTGCCAGGGCTTCTGCAGGGAAATATAGAAGAATCTTGAGGGTAGGCAGACCCTGAAGACAAAGCCAGAAAGTGCATAGCCATGCCACTCTGCCAATCGGAAAGCTGTTACCCCTCCTTCGAGCAGGAGAAGTCCTGACGCACCTTTTCTTTCTGAGGGAGTTGGGAACGGTCCATTCCTCTAGAAAGAAAAGCAGGGGAAATAAGCACTGGCCTCCTCACGGTACAGTTCTAGTGTCAGAAAGATGGCATCTTTCCAAGATAATTGTGATTTTTTTTTCTTTGAAAAACATTGCTTCAGGGTGTCCTGTGTGTGCGCATCTGGTAATGCTATACAAGAAGTCTGCTGAAAGACTTGCTTCGTCTTTTAATCCAGGTGGCGTCTAGACGAAGCGATGGCCTGAACACACAGACCTGAGTCTCCTCCTAAAACTGAGTGCCAAGCCTAGTCTGGCTTCCCAGACTAATCACCCTCCTCTTGCCTCTTCTTCCGGAGAGTCCCTAATGCATGTAAGTCCTGTGGTCTGAATGCTTGTACACCTTTTTATGTGGGGTGTAATTATGTCATTAGGACAGAGCCCTGGTGAAAGGCCTTCATGCCTTTCAAACAGGCTTGAGGGAGACTGCTCATGCTTCCACCAAATGAGAATCCAAGAAGACAGGTGGCTGTGGACCAGGAAATGGCCCTGGACCTCCCAGTATTCAGATCAGTGAGAAGCAACTTCCTGTGTATCAGCCACTTGGCCTATTTGTTACTGCAGCCTGAACAGACTAAACCAGTGTGTGATTTTTGGTGTGTGTGTGTGTGTGTATGTATGCATGTATATACATACATGTATACATGTGTGTATATATATTTATACGTAAATATGAATGAAGACATATAGATTTGGAATTTAGAAATTAAATAATAGCTCTTTTTTTGCATGCCGAAATTTGCAACAAATTAGAGGCGAAAGCAAAAGAGATAGGAGACAGAAAAGCAAATATCAAAATATTAATTTTATAACCAACAAAACAGAAAGTTCTTCTTACAGTAAGATATCTGCAAGATGGTACCTTTCTAAGATAATTGTAATTTTTCCTTGAAAACATATATATATATATATATATATATATATATATATATATATATATATATATATGGGGGGCATGAACACTGAAGAAATTTATCCAAATTCTTACTTTTTTGTAACTTTGAACATATTATCTCTTTGTGCCTCGATGTCCTTATCTGCAAAATGGGAACAATAATAACACCTACCTCACAAGGCTGTAATATAGTTCTTTCAGACAACGTGGAACGGTTCCTTGATTGGAGTGAGTTCCGTAAGTTTTAGTGACTATCATTCAATTTGAAGACCACTGTCTTTATTCTGGAATTGACTCTGCCCTTATTACTTAAATGTCCTCATGAGATGATGTCGAGAGTTTGTAATATATTTAAATAGTTAAATAGTTAGATACACTTAAAATCGTTTACATTTATTGTTTATTTCTGTGTGCGTGTACACATGGACCTAGATCAGAGGACAACTTGCAAGAATTTGTTCTTTCCCCACATAAGTCCTCCAGGACAGAACTCAGGTGGTCAGGCTTTACCCTTTGAGCCATCTCTCTGACTCAATAAATGTATTTTCAAATTTGTTTACTTGATGGAACTAAAATATGGCCACCTAATATCCATCACTCAAGTTTTAGTTTCTTAACTTAACAGACTCATAAATACAAAAAGCTAGAGAGCACTGTGCCTTCCCACTATGCTAGAAGAGGAGACTACATAAAGAAGTGGCAATTAAATAATTTTAAAGTATCAACAACTCTCCACCCTTTTGTGTATGTAACTCTCCAGCCCTTTGTGGATGTTGTCTTCACTGCCATCCTTCCACCAATGTTTCATGAAGGGATTTGCCTAGGAGTCTGGAAATCTCTGCAAAATTATCCATAGGTTTAGTTTCTGTCAATGAACGATTAATTATTCTCTTTATTTTCTTTCACTTGGTAGCATACATTGTTGGATTTATAATAAAGATTACTTGATGATGATACTGTCTGGGTAGCAGCAATTCTAATATTCTTTGTCACTTCACCATCAGTCGACACCTAACTGAACAAGCTGTTCATATGCAACTGACTAAAAGACAGTGAAAGATGCAGGGTAGAACTGAACGTCACCTGATCACTAATGAGAGTAAAACTATTATTCTGAAGTGATTTGAATCTTAAGGAAGTGAGAACCCATCTGCACAAGAACACCAAGAAGTCCTACGAGTCTCATGAAGATGACCTTGAAGTGCCCAGAACACTGCTTCAGAAACCTCACCCCATGTATGCTGCAGCCTTGCACACTGAAACCGTGGCTAATTTGGGCCAGACCCCACTGAAAGGGGCGAAATGAAATGAAAATGAAGACTTTCGTTTCAAGCAGATCCATGAAGGAAGTTTTGTATCTTCAAGCTAACTGAGCTCATCCTCCAAGCCAGCTCTGTGTGCCCTGCTCCTTTCAGTGAGCAGAAGAATGATGCCAAGGCTGCAGTCCCTTGTCTGACCCTTGATCTGCCTCTCCTGACAACACTGCTAGAGGATACCAGACAAAGAGGTGAGGAGATGCTTGCTGCTGGGTGTGACAAGTGACAGTTCCAATCAGCATTTGCCCCTACTTGGCAACAGGATGCAATCTAAGACAGGCTCTATGGGAGAGGTTGACGATCACAAACCATCCTGAGCTCTTCTTCCAAATCCAGGTAGACGACTGTTTATGTTACTTATTATCACCAGAAAAGCAACAGCCAACTGCAGATCACTAGAATTTGATCTCTTCCACTGAAATAAAAGCAATCACTGTTGATCAGGAGATGCATATTCATTGTGTGTGTGTGTGTGTGTGTGTGTGTGTGTGTGTGTGTACAAGCTTATGGAAACCAGTGGACAAATTCTAATATTCCTTGGAAGCCATTAATATTTTAAAAAGCTTTTTTTATTTTATGTGTATGGGTGTTTTGCCTACATGTATGCCTGTGCATCATATGCCCATAGAGACCAGAAGAAGACACCAGATACCCCTGGATCTGGAATTACAGACTGTTGTGAGCCATAGGATGAGAATCAACCCGGGACCCTTAGAAGAGCAGCAAATGAGCCATCTCTTAGTCACTGAGCCATCTCTCCAGCTCCTACGTTGTTTTTGTTTTTGTTTTAAGCGTGTCATTGTGATCTGGGGCATGTTAGCCTCCTGCCCAGTCCCTCAGCAATCCAACTCTTCAGGGCTGAGATTACCAGCATGTGCTGCCACATCTGGCTTTTTCAAAACATGAGCTCTGGGAACCAAGCTCAGGCCTGTGCGCTCATACAACAAGCACTTCGCAAACCTATCTATGTCCCCAATCCACAGGCGTGTTGTCTTAAAGTATTATAATAACCTTCTACGATGATCTCCATTACACAGCTAAAGAAAGCAAAACTGAAAGGGGCTTGCTTTGTGCCAGACACAGCCCATCCCTCCACACAGCAGCGGGGTTCCTGCTCAGGTCTGGCTGGCTCTACAGTGTAAGCCCTGGCAGCTGGTAGTTTGTGTGCCAGTCTGTCCTGCATCTCTCTGCAAGAGAGGGCTGTGTTTGTGAGGCAAGTCTTTCTAATTAAACTTAATTCTGGGGTGTTCTCCACCCCATCCACATTTTTAAGTTCCTTGACTGCTTTTTCAGTTTCTATCACTCTTCCAAAACCTAAAGCCACAGCTTTGCAATCGTTTGTTTCAGGGCATGTCTGGAACTGGCCCATCTCAACCTTCTTTTTACCTCAGAAAGTTTCTCAAGCAAGCATCAGCCAACAATCCCTCTGGCTTATAATGAGCATCTGATCCTGAAGGTGTGTTCCCTGGGTTCACCACCTAGAGAGCTGGAGGCACAGAAACGTGCTCTTTCCTTTAGTTAGCTACCCATGGCAGGCAGGCTACCGCCAAGAGGAAAAGAAGTTTCTGTACAGTCACAGCTAGTAATCAAAATAATAGTATTGGTATCTTTTGTCAATGAATAAAAGTAAGTACAGAAAATTAGAATATAGATGTTGGTTTAATGTTCTTTTGAAATGTGTACACCTTACCCTTGTTCATTCAAATGCTGAGTTCTCTCCCCCACTGTCTGGTTTCAATCCAGACGTTGCATTGTGATACTTATTCTAAGCAGCACCTGTCTCAACTTTGTGTAAACATCCAAAATAAAACAACCAGCCACAATGTTGAGCAATAGAGAAGAAGTAGTAGGCAGGAGAGGGAAGGAGCCAGAGGACAAGAAAAGAGTGGGAGGCAAAAGGGCGGGGGCAGAGCTAAGAGAACAGAGTCAGGAGAAAGGAGATCTTGGAACAACGTGGAGAGATGGACTGGACCTAACATATCACTAAAAGCAAGTATAATGGGTGAATCGAAATGTTAGGAAACTATGCCAGCTTGGAGGTTTAGGATGGATAACTATTGCCCAGCATTGTACTCTAGGTTAATTAAATAAATCCCAGTCTCTGTGTGGTTATTTGGTTATACAGCTGTTTAGGATTAACAGCAGCATTACCAGAAGATATATCAATAGTAAATATTAATCATCACCTACAACATATAGATTTTAATATTTCTGTTGGGTTCTCCTGACTGCCATAACCCTAGTTAGTGCTAACCCTTGTTCTGGATAACCCTAAAGTTTGGTACTCACATCTAAATATCTAGCTGAGATCAAAAACAGTCAAGACCCTGCAAGTCTGCTGCCAAAGCCCAGGGATGCCAAGTCCTCCAGCCTGAGATACAGCATAATGAAGCTCTCCAAGACTGCCCTGGAAACACTGACTGAGGTAGAATGTTTAGGCCAGGCAGGATGGTGGGTGCCGAGACAACTGTTTGTGTGGAGAGCCTGGCTTTGGTTCCCAGCACACCCTTATCAGGCAGCTCGCAACTACCTGGAACCCCAGTTCCCTCAATACCCTCTGGCCTCCTTGGCTACATGTACACAAGTGGTGCACATTAACTCATGTGCTTCACAGTATACCTAACTCATGCAGCCCTGCACACAGACATGCAAATTTAAGTAGTGAGTAAATCATTAGAAGTGGAAGAACCTATATATATATGACAGGGATTTTCCAAGAACAATAAAGAAACCTCTGTTTTCATCATGTCTTCAGGAACTTCTAACTATTCTGGCTCACTCTCTCTCTGTCTCTCTCTGTCTCTCTCTCCCTCTCGTGTGTGTGTGTGTGTGTGTGTGTGTGTCAGGTTGGCCATGTACCTAAAACTCATCAAGTAAGCAAGGTGGCCAACCACTGAGCACCCAGGCTCTGCCTGTCCCTGCCTCCCCTCCACCAGTATTACAAATACAGACCAATACCCTTTACTCTCCTCCCTCCCCCGTGGGTTCTGAAGCTCCAGCTCAGGTCCTGGTGCTAGCAAGGAAAACATTTACCCATGAGTTATCTCCCCAGCTTCGCTTAGCCCATAGTGCACATCAGGCACATATGAACAGGAAACACCTTTTCTGTTTCTCTGGTTTTTAACCTAGCCACAGGGAAACCCTCAGTGCCCTCTTAGTTCTGTCTGAACTCTCAGGTAGGCCAGGTGTCCTCTCAGTGCTGTCCTCTACGTAGCCTCTGGCGGCCTCGTTGGCACTCCCACCCCCATCTTACACCCCAACCTGACTTCTGACCTCAGGGCTGCTTCCTCTCAGAGTTATCCTTTCTTTAAGTGATTTGTTCCAGCATTTCAAAAAAAAAGAAAAGCACACCTATGTTGCTCCAACGGAGAAAAAGATAAAATTCTTTCTGCCCCAATTATTGTAAATTCCATCCACAATGACCCATTCATTTATTTTAAATGCACACTTACAAATTCTGGGTTGCTTTTTTTTAATCCTTATAAGACAGTGAAATTTATTATGATTGTATTTATCTGAATTTCTTCCCCATGGCAAAAGAGATCAAGATAATGAAATATTTCTGAAGGAAAAAGAAAGAAAAAAACAGAGACAAAATGGGAATTATAAAAGCATAAGACAGCATTACCATTTCCTAATTCTGATATTAATGTTCACATGCACTGGAGTTTTGAAAACAATGTTCTACCATAACTACATCTTTAGAATAACAAAACCAACATTTGTTAACTGTTTGTCTTACACCCAAAACAGGAACTAGAGTGTTCACTAATATTGGCGTTAGGGGAATCTTATCTTGAAACATCACTCCACGATCCCTCCCCTTCTACCCATCCTCCCCTCCCTTAACCATAACCCTGGTTCTTAGTACCACCGGACCCTGCTCTGAGCCCCACAGCCAGGGTACTTTCTATTCACTGGCTAGAGGTAGAGTTTGGGGAACCTGCTAGGTGCTTCAGTACCCCCACCTGTCCCCCATTTCCCCCCTTCCCAATCGCCCCCACCCACAACTCAGCCAGGGGTAGGAGAAACAGAAATAGCTACATTATGCTTCCCATTGCTTAGAAGGCTGAGGTTTACCTCAGTTTCTCTGCTGCTGTGGCACTCAGCAAGGCTCCAGGTCTACCCGAGGTGGGGCTAGCAAGCTTGGAGAGACTCTAAGATTCAGGCTGCAAGATGTAATACTGACCCATGACAGATCAGAGCAGGATGCTGACCATCAGGACAAGTTTGCTAGGATGCAGAGATGAGGATGATGGAAGCAGGTTCTCCCACATCCCACCTCCATCCGGGTCCCTCCACAGATGGCCCTGAGTTGAATTTCTAATCAATGGCCAGGGTGGTTAGAAGAACAAAAAAGGAGGAGGAATGCTACTCACGTAATGTTGCCTGAAAGGTATACCCATTTTATCGGTTAACAAAATCAAGTTCCAAGTTCACCATATAGACGCATATTTTTAAGAAACAGGAAGTCAGGGCATGCAGCATACGTAGCGACAAAGAGAGGGTGCTCCCAGCATGTCCGCTTTGTGGAGTTTGCTCTGGGTCAAGAATCCTGTCCCTGGGACTCCACTGCCCAAACGGAGGCACCCAACCCCTGCTCCAGCAAAATAGCTGGGATTATATTCCAGTTAGCAAGCATGACAATACAGTGCTTTCAGAAGCCAGTTCTGGAAGTTCCTTGGCAAGAACACTGAAGTCAGCGGAAGCCAGCCAGGCCTCCCCACTCCGGGCTCCGCCACCACTACTACAAGTATGTGATGGAGAGATGGGGAAGACTGAGGTTTGCAGCGCTGCCTGTTCTGAGGAGAGAGGCAGAACTGGAGACACAATGTGGTGAGGACCAGGCTGATGTGCGTGACCTGTTCTCCATCTGAGGCCCTGGAGACGTTCATGCTCTGCGCTGCCTCCAAGGGCCTTGTCCGGGTCCGCGGTCGTAAGGCAGCCGGGACTGTGTCTGTGGTCTGTGCTGTCACCATAGAGCTTGTGGGAGCCCCAAGAGCCACGCTCCCGCAGACTGTAAAGAACAGGAAGCTACTTTCTTAGTGACGTCCGTGATTGCAGATGCATAGTTGAGAGAGACATGGAAGGCTTCTGTGATAACCCCTACCCCCTATAGCCCCCCGAGGCCCCCCAAAAGTAGCAGCCTGAACAGGAAGCCACCGAAGAAAAAAGAACTCTTAAAAATTTGATAAGAAGCCAGGTGAGGTGGCACACACCTTTAATCCCAGCACTCGGGAGGCCCAAGCAAACAGATCTCTGTGAGTTCGAGGCTAGCCTGGTCTACAAAGTGAGCTCCAGGACAGCCAGAGAGTATATAGGTAATACAAATCGGACTTTTATTTTTCTTTTAATTTTTTTTCTGGGGGAGGTCACAAGGGTGCAGGGGCAGACATAGAAGGACTGGGAAATGAGTGGGACCAAGGTGCATAATGTGAAATTCCCAAAGAATCAATAAAAATATTATTTTGGAAAAAGAAAAAGAACACTGAAGCAAAGGAAGGGCTCAAGGCAGGAAGAGTAGATCAGGTAATAGAAAACACTAAAATAAGAGAATAGTGAAAAATTAGAGAAATATCATCCAGAGAGCTAGTGTGTAAAGTCACGCAGACAGGCTACAGTCACTCACTCTCTCTGCCTCCTCCAGGGCCATTTATGCTGCTTTTTCAACAGCCCCAGCTCCCTCCAGTGACCTGCATAACCGGCTGATGTCATTAGCAGCATACTGGACACTCTCAATTTGCAAAAGCGCCAAAAAGCACTTTGGGGAATACAATCCTGGAAAGTCACAGTTAAAGTGACGTCAGTGCTGAGTCTCAAACCCGGGACACATGGCTGAGGTGCCTGTTTAGCATAGCAAAGTGACCTGACCACCAGGGTCTCCCAGCATCCCCTGGGCCCTGCCTGGTACAGGGTATGACTGCCCCTTACACTGAACTCTGCAGCCCAGTACTCACGCAAGAGGCTCTTCCCTACATAATCCAGCCATTTTGGAAACCCTCCTCTTTCAGACCTTTGGCCTCCTGGCTGCTGCTTTCCCCCTCCACTCGCTCCTTCTCCTCCCCTCTCCCAACATGGCCCAGCTCAGCAGGGTCATGTCCACTCTGGACTTTCCCAGATATCTGTGTCTATGTCTGTGCTCTTCCACAGATCTGTGATAAACCTTCCCCCATACCTACAGCAGTCATGTCCTCTCCTTTTTATTTTATTTTATTTTTCACTCAATTAGCTCAGTTTCCTCAGATTCCAGATGAGAGAAAAAGTCCGTAAGCCAGGTAGTGGCAAAGCTCAGTCTAGAAAGCAGGCTTCTTAACTTCCTGCCTCCTCCTTATTCCACTCCAATTGCTTGCGCTGCTGTGGGCTACACATTTCGAAACACATGCTCTCCCTAATCGCCAAACATTCCATCCAAACCAGACCAGTGTTCTTCCTTCCAGAGCTGTAAAGGTCACTGCTAAGGTCAGCTGTGTCGGTAAGGCTCAAAGACCCTACAGTAAGAAAGATGAAATTGCTGTCACCGGGTATTTGTTGTGCACACCCTGGTGCTCTGCCTGGGAGAGGTCTACAAGATACCTCACGCAACAGCAACAAGGGTACGTTTAATCCTTATTTTTAGTTAATATTTATTTGTATAATAAATACATTTTATGTAATATATTTACATTTTATAATAAATACATATTTCTATTTTCAACTAGTTAATTCATCACTTGAGCATAGTTGACAGCGTGGGCTGATAGTGGGCCTCAGTTGGGGAAAGGGGAACCGTCATTACACCACTGTGTCCTGAGTGAGCTCTGAGGAGCATGATTGAAACACTGTAAGTAAACACGAGAAATGTGTGCAGCGAGAGTGAAATTTCACTTAAGTCCTTGGCAGTTAGACTAGAATTACTGTCTAGTTATTTCTTTGAAAGGAGGAAATATATTTGTGCACTTAGAGAAAGACAGCTCTTGAGAAAGAGACAGTATTTTTAAGATGATACATCAGAAAACTTTTTGTCCTTGAAGTAATGCCAAACTCCGAACTTAAGAAAGCCCCATTTTTTTTCAGGCAACAAGAGGAGGAAATAAAAAACAAAACATTTGTCTTAATGCTTGGCCAAACTAAGGAGGCTGGCAAAATTGTTCTTTACATTTCATGGGCAATGAAAAGGGGGAAGATCACTTTTTAAAAATGGATGTTTGCCTTTGGGCAGAGTTCAGGGAATCATATGAAAGAAGAGAGAGTTAGTAAGACCTGGAGAAAACAGGAGCTCCACAAGGACTAAATATATCCAGGCACAGGGGCCTGTCTGAGACTGATTCTCCAACCAGGGACCATGCATGGATGGAACCTAGATAGAACCCCTGCTCAGACATAGCCCATGGCAGCTCATTATCCAAGTGGCTATCCTAGTAAGGGGAACAGGGACTGTCTCTGGCATGAACTCTATGGCTAGCTCTTTGACCTCCCTAGCCCCCTGTGGGAGGAGCAGCCTAGCTAAGGCCACAGAGGAGGACATTGCAGCCCCTCCTGGTAAGATGATGAGCTAGAGTCAGATGGAAAGGGAGGAGGACCTCCCCTGTCAGTGGACTTAGAGAGGGGCAAGGAGGAGATGAGGGAGGTAGGGTGGGATTGGGAGGGGATGAGGGAGGGGGCTACAGCTGGGACACAAAGTGAATAAACTATAATATAAAAAATAAATTACTTAATTAAAAAAAATGGATGTCTGTTATAAATCTTGATGCTGATGCCCATTGGTATTTGTAGAAAGGTGAATTTCTTTTTAAAGGTTTTGTGTTTTGTATTTATGTGTGTATGTTTCTATGTGAGTATCCATGGAGGCCGGAAGAGGACATAGGATTCCCTGGAACTGGAGTTACAGGTGGTTGTGAGGCTCCTACCTGACCTGACCTGAGTGATGACCCGCAAGAACAGCAAGCACTCTTAACCACTGGGCCGTCCTTCCAGACCAAGCTTCTTTAAGAAGACATTTCTACTCAGTTTAAAACCTGAGGGATCGATGTTCTTGTGTGACACAACCTTATATGTGATAGCATGGAACAGGTGCATCTCTTGGCAGGCAGCAAGCTCAGGAAACAGGCAGGATGGTGGATGGAAGAGGTCTTTAACAGCATATGTACCCTGGCTGTTTCTGGAAGGTTTCCTTCACTGTCATGATTATGCGCAGCAATCTCATCTGCTTTGATCCGTTCCAGGTCCCACAGGCTAATCTTCCTTCAAAAACAAAGGCTAAGGCGATGGCTCAGTGGTTAGAGTGTGGCTGACTGGAATTCATGGAAATTGCCAGGCGGGCATGGCGGCTGGCCTGCCTTAATCCCTGCCGCTGACGGTAGAGACAGGGGGTGCCCACAGCAGGCTGCTAAGTATATCCTGAAGCTCTGGGAGACACGCTGCCTCAGGGAGTCAGGTGGAAGAGCAACAGCCGATGACTGTGGCCATCAGTCACTGGCTCCGCGTACATGCATGAACACACATGTGCAAATGCGCACTGTGGCAAAAGAAAATGGCGACCCCTATGTTAACGTTGCTGTACTACTAAATACCTTCCTGTGTCTTCACATCTATAAGAATAAACTATTGTTGAATGTGTGATTGAGAGCAAGCAAATATTGTTCCATTTATTTGGTTATTGGTTAAAGTGCCGGGAGAACATTTTGCGATCCACTCTTCTAATAATTTTTAAGTTTTTATTTCCTCTTTTGCTAATTTTCTGTTTCTGTCTAGTTTTCTAATGGAAATGTAGTTATAAAGTTTTGTTGGTAATATTATCTTATGAATGACCTTAGAAAGTCAAAAGTACACAGCAAGTTTGTCTTCCACACAGCTCAAGCCGAGGCTCTCTTGTGGGACTAGAGAGATGGCTCCGTGGGCAAAGGCACTTGCTTCTCAGCCTGAACCCACATTGTAGAGAGAAAACAGCCTCCTTAAAGTTGTCCTCTGATCTCCAAATGTGTGCTTCAATGCGTATGTGCTCACACACAGCACAAACACACACACTAAATGAATAAATGAACACATGCAAAAATCATTTTTAAACAATTTGGGAGAGGGATGACTGGCTTGCCACAAAATCCTGGCAATCTGGTTTTGACTGCCAGAACCCGTGTCAAAGCAGTAGGAGAAATCAACCCCTGAGAGTTTGTTCATGCCCGTCTGCTCATGGTCTACCCGGGCCCCTCAATATATATAAAGTTCCTAAAACTCTTCACACTTTTCTCAGTTTCTGTCTTTTCTATTTTCTACCTGATTCACATGCACCTATGTAGCTTTTTCTGTCTTGGGGTCAGTCGGTCAGCCACCCTCTGTGTTCACAGAACATGTGTTCTAGAACTTCTCAAGGGTACCCAAATCCACAGATGCTCAAGTCCCTTATGTAAGATGGCAAAGAGCAGAAGACCTGACATACCTGTGCCCTCAACCAACCTTGGATTCAAATAATTGACAAACAAATGTGTCTGTGCTGAACATGTACAATCTTTTAAAATAACTTGTTTATTTTTATGTGCATTAATGTGAAGGTGTCAGATCCCTTGGAACTGGAATTACAGACAATAGGGAGCTGCCATTGCAGGTGTTGGGAATTGAACTGGGGTCCTTTGGAAGAGCAGACAGTGCTCTTAACCACTGAGCCATCTTTCCGGCCCCCATGTAAGTCTCCTCTCATCATTAATTTCTAATTAATGCAACCATCAATATGGCATTTACATTATAATAGGAATATGGGAAGCTTTGGTTAGTTTATATGAGACACTATACCCTATTATATTGGGGTCTTGAGTTTTGGTATCCAAGATAGAGAGACCTTGGAATCAATCTTTCATGTATACTAAGAGATGTCTTCACTTACAGCCTATATTCACCAATATGTATTAAACGGCCTCTGAATTTACTCCCTGAACTCAACACGCTTAGTACAATATACATTTATGTAAATTGCTGATACACCATGTTGGTTAGGGAATAAGGACAAGGAAAATAATCTCTGCTCAGTGCCAAGCAATTGTTTTCCCATTTTCTATTGATGGTCGGTTGGATGCAGACCTCACAGAGATAGAGACCTGACCGTGTTATACTGACACAGATTAGTGTAGAGCGTTCAGGCCTGTCATGCCTTTGGCCATCTGATAAGCCTTTGTAAGTTCATAAGATTAATGACAAAGTCTTCTCTCTTCCAAATGGCAGATCTTCCTTGTGAGCAAAGGAGCCTTCAAAGAGCCTGAGCCATAAGGTGTTTGAAGCCTGGATGAGCTACAAATGAGGAAGTTGTCATTTCAGTCATTTCATTACTATGCCAGGTGATGAAGATGGAAAGTGTAAAAAAGCATGTTCTTGGAGGAAAGCACAAAGACGCCTGATCCTGTTGGGGCATTAACTTGACCACAGGTGAGAGCTGTGCTGATGTGACCTCATATTTCTCTGTGCTCCCTGGGCCCAAGCTTTATCTCTGAGTCACTCTGTGTTAGGTACTTGGAAGGAGTGGTATTGGGAGAACAAAGGTCCTTGTGCCCACAGATCACAAAGGAAATCAAGAATGTTAAGCACACAGGGTTGTCTTTTCAAAAGAAAAGATGTGTAACCTGTTCCTCCCAGAAGGCTGGGGCTTGTAGGTGATTAGTTGATTAATAGTCTGGTTATCTGAGTTAACTGAAGGGCCAAGCCACATCAAGCTCCCACAACCAGGACCAGAGGTGGCTAATAGCCCTTCACTACCTTTATGACCAAGACCACACCAACTCCTTTCCAAGGCCCTTGTTACTACATAGAGCCTATCTCTAGAACCCACCTTCTTGGAAGAAATTCCATGCACTTGGAGTTGAATTTTGATGTAATTATGCCTCCTTGTGCACCAGGGATTGTATTCTACCAGGTCACATTTTTCCAAGTTGTATTGTGTTTCAATATGTTGGCAATTATCCAAGTGGCATCAGACTCCAGAAGTTCGAACCAGCCAGGATGACTAAGTCAGGCTGAATCGAGTCTTCCTTCTGGCCTCTTTTCGGATAGTTTCACTGCCATCCGTGGTGTTTTCAGAAACTTCCCCACAAGACAGGGGGAGCAGAAGAAACTGGAAGGGAAGATGGGAAAGCAGGGTTGCTTCTGGGGACTAGAGACTGAAGTGGCAGTTGGAGACAAGTTTTGTGACTGGGCTGGAGGCAGAGCCAGGGCTCTGAGCTCTAGGGGAAAGTGTGACTCAGACATGGGGAAGAGCTGTCCTCTTTCTTCCCTGTTCAGCCCAGCACTGCTTGGCATCTGGATAGTGAAGACATCAGAAATCAGAAGACTCTGGGTAAGGCCATCAGAAAAATCGTGAATGGGACAGCATGAGCAATGCAACTGTAAAGCTTCTTCAACCTGGCTGGTATTCAGGAAGGGCACTACGTTACTCAGGGTTCTCTGGAAACACAGAACTGATATATATGACATGACAGGCATGCAGGTGGGCATGATGTCGCAAAACTAGACTCAAAAGAACAAAGTTAGCATGACCTCATGTTTGCTTAGTAAGAAAGCCCAAGCACTCCAGTTGCACACATCTGAGGACAATGTTCCTACCAACCTGTGCTATGACTATGTTAAGCCAAGAAGGAAGGAAGTGACCTAAAAAGAAACATTTTAAAGTATATTTAACTTCATAGTATCATACCTTCAACAATCAAAATACTCACTGTGCTGACTATTCTTGGTTGTCAACTTGACTACATCTAGAATTAACTAAATCCCAAGTGGCTATGAATATCCGTGAGGGATTTTTTTTCCTTTTTCTTTTTTTTAACATATTTGCCTAGCTTATTTTTAAAGACTTATTTATTTTATGTCTATGAGTGCTCTGTTTTCATGCACATCAGAAGGGGGAATCAGATTCTGTTGCAGATGGTTTTGAGCCACCATGTGGTTGCTGGGAATTAAACTCAGGACCTCTGGAAGGATAGCCAGTGTTCTTAAATGCTGAGTCATCTCTCTAGCCTGGTGATTTTTTTTTCCTTTATTAAATCATTTGAAGTGGGAAAAGCTACTTTTAATCCAGATTTTTGATGTGAAGATCCACCTTTAACCTGAGCCACATGTTCTGGGGAAGCAAATATAAGAAGGACATAAAGAAAGGAAGCTTTTGCTCTTTGCGCACTTGCTCTCAAGCTCACTGGCAAGTCCATTCCTTCACCTGCATTAAGGCCTACTTCTTCAGGATTCTTGGACTTTCCATTGGTAGACAAGCAATGTTGGACTAGCTGGACCACAGCCTATAAGTCATGCTAATAAATCCCCTTAAGAAAGAAAGAAAGAAAGAAAGAAAGAAAGAAAGAAAGAAAGAAAGGAAGGAAGGAAGGAAGGAAGGAAGGAAGGAAGGAAGGAAGGAAGGAAGGAAGGAAGGAAAAGAATTTTATAAGTTTTATAGCAGGATTGTCTGGACCCTCCAGCAGTTTAAAGATTAAAGCTATTCCTATTTGTAACAGCCTTTATTCCTAGTGATAAGATTACTCCTACTCTCAGCTACTCTGAAGGCATCCTGGCTATCTTACCATGACCCACCACGAGACCAGCTCTACCTCTTTGCCCCTGTCCACTTCTGTCTCTTCAGTGAACCTTCCCACGTCTAACTCTTCTCCCAGAGGCTCTCTCTTTCTGTGGAAGTTCTGCCTTCCCCTCTCTGTCTCAGAAATGGGCCATCAGCTCTTTATTAAACCAGTCAGCACTCGAGGGGGGAAGAATGTAATAATACCAAAATTCAGCCAGGACTCAACTCTGCAGGAACAGAATTAACAGAGACACACCTCCACACAGTGTACAAAAGATTACCTCATCAAGTTTTGTTCCCCTAGAGACCCTGACTAAATCAGTTACTTACATAGAACAAGCCTCTGTTTGGAACCACAGAGAATGGTGATGACGTCATTACAGGTACTTACATTCAGTGATTTAGACCAGCGTGGTCACGTGTTGACCATGACAGGAGCTATGAAAGTCCTTTCCATAGAACGGGCTTAAGAAAGGTTCTGCCCTGGTCACTGCTGTAAGCTGTCTAATCTCACTATTTACATACGTGTGGTATAACCATCTCAGCATAGCAAATGTATCATAACTTTACAGGTTGTTCAAAGCACATTAGGCACCTGCAGCTTCTACATGACTGGTACTTCCCATTGCTTATGCCTTCTGACAGTCTATACCTGCTCTTAGTTACTTTTTAATTGCTGTGGTAAGGCCGAGGCAACTTACAAGAGTTCACTTGGAGCTTCTGGTTTCAAAGGGCAAGAGTCCATACCATACAGTAGGCAAGTATAGTGGTGGTGCAGTAAGAGGGGGAGGGAGAGGGAAATGGGGAGGGAAAGGGAGGGGAGGAAGAGGGAAAAGGAGACAGTAAGGGAAAGGGAAGGGGAAGGGAAGGGAGGGGAGGGGGTGGGAATAGCACAAGATTTGGAAACCTCAAAGCCTGTCCAGTGATACAACTCCTTCAACGAGGCCACACTTCATAACCTTTTCCAAAAAGTTCCACCAACTGGAACCAAGTATCCAAATTGGAGCCAACGGAAGCTGTTCTCTTTCGAGTTGCCGCGCTTAGGCACCTGGGTAGGATTCTGTGGCCTGATGTCCCCATGTCGCCTATAGATGTTCTGGGAATCCCTCTAATGCTATAAACATACGCTTCAGGGCCTTTCTCATGGCTTCTTTTACACGATACAATTTCTTCCCCAACACCCTCTAAATTCTATAAGAATCTGGTTGTCATTGTCCCTAATATTCAGCCTACCTACAGTAGCATGTAATATATGTTTGTTCATTCAAGTTGACCTTTGGTCAGTCTTCCTAATAGCTCGTAACTGTTGAGACTGAAGTCATTTCAATTGTCTCTCATTTTGTAATCACAAAGTATTATTAGGTCATTGTTTGTAGTGACCGGAAGATGCCAGAGAGAATAAAGTTCTATGTTGGCTAGTTTGATGTCACCTTGACACCTCTAAAGTCATCAGAGAGGAGGGATCCTCCACTGAGGAAATGCTCTATAAGACTGGGGTGTAGACAAGCCTTTGGGGCATTTTCTTAATCAGTGATTGATGGGGAGAGCCTACCCTGCCCTACTTAGGGTGGGGGCACTCTTGGTCTGATGGTCCTGGGTTCTATAGGAAAGCAGACTAAGCAAGCCATGAGGAGCAAGCCAGTGAACAGCACCCCTCCATGGTTCTGAATCAGCTCCTGCCTCCAGGTTCGTGCCTTGTGTGAGTTCCAGTCCTGACTTCATTCATTGACGAACAGTGGTGTGGAAGTGTAATCAAATAAGCCCTCTTCTCCCCAACTGGCTTCTGGGCATGTGTTTTATTCCAGCAATAGTAATCCTAACCAGGACTGAAATTGGTACCAGGAGAGTAGGGTATTTCTGTGACAGACCTCACCAGGTTGTTTTTGGGAGGATTGTGGAAGGACTTTGGAGCTTTGGGCTAGGAAAACCATTGAGTGTTCAATGCTTGTTGAGCTATTCTATGGGAACTTGGAAGACAAAACTATCAAGAAAAAAGCGTAGGAAAGGGGGTTTGGTTTTGTTAAGTTCCAGAGTGAAGTTTGAGAGGCACTCAAAGACTCTGTTGTGGCCATTGCATATTGTGAGTTAAGAATCTGTGGTTTATGGTTCTGGTCAGCTGGAGCTGAAGAATTGGTGGTCATTAACAAGGTACCACAACTACTAAAGTGAGACCTTTGCTTTGCTGGGATGATCAATGCCGGTTGTCTGGAGCTGAGAAATTAACTGTGATGAAGAAGAGAGAAACATTGTTGAGGTGAAATCTGGGCAGCGTTTCCCGACAGTCAACACTTAGAAGCTGTGTTTCAGAGAGGCCAAAGTTGTACCTCATGTTGGCAGCTCAACTTGGCAGTGTAACAGTCACAAAACCAGATCGTACTGGGTTTGAAGGTATGAAGGGGTTGTGGAAAGCAGATGAGGCTTGGCACAATGAAGAAAGCCCAGTAGAAGCTATTGGTGAAAGTGCAGACCCGTTACAGCACGAGACCCCAGTATTTTGTAAATGTCAGGACTATGGGATGACTGCCAAGAACAGCAGCCGCCATGGAGTACAACCACCCTGGGCTTAGAAAACAATCTGTGTGCTGCAGAGGGTGGCGCTGGGTAAGTGACCCGAGCCACTCGGAGGAGCCCAGAAGATCATGAATGAATCACAGATGTTGGACATCGAGTTATTTACACTGTTAGGGTATAGTTTTGCTTTGTTCAGACTGTGACTGTGCCCTGGTTCCTCCATCTTGAAGTAAGGAAGAATTTGATTTATTTTTTATTTTACAGGAGTCCACAGTTGAAGAACTTTGAAATTTTAAAGGGATTTTAGATTTTAAAAGAGACTTTGGATTTTTTAAGAGATTGAATTCTAAAGTCTTTGTAAAGACTGTGGGACTTTTTAAGTTTGTGAAATGTTTCACATTATGACAGTTATATTAATGTTCAATCTTAGGGATAAACAAGGAAGGAAAGGTTATAGCTTAACAGTGATGTACTTGTGTGACAAGATGACAAGGAGTCAGTTGTGCTGGCTGAGTTTATGTCAACTTGACATAAACTCGTGTAAACCAAATAAACCCTTTCCTTCCCAGGCTGCTTTTGGTTATGATGTTTCAGCACAGCAATAATGACCCCAAGTAAGACATTCTATTTGCATATTTTTCCTTCTTAATAATTATGATGAGTTCCATAATTTCACCTCTCCGATTTAGACTTACTAAGTTATCAAATCAGAAATCTTTGAGAAAGTTTGATTTACCTTACTAACATTTGTTTTGATATAATGGAGTTTTCATGATATTTGAGAAAGATCATAAATTTGTGTGTTCCAAAGAAGCTGTACGTCCCCTAAGGAATATTTCTAAGCACACTAATAAGTGTGCTAAAGTTTCGTTCCCAAAACCCCATGGGTATGGACTCTGGCACCAAGAGGTTCCATAGCATTAAATAGGGAAGAGTGCAGAGTGGCAGCAAGCACTCCCTGTGAGCTGAGGTTCATGTCTGTGGCCTCTCCAAAAAGCAGGAACAAAAAATAACTTATGATTAGCTCTAGAGAGAGAGAGAGAAAGTTATGGGTGTTTGCCGGCCCCTCCAGGACAAAGAGGTTGCGTGCCTTCCCCTGACCTCCATGGGGATTGGCCAAGAGTTCTAAGAAGAAGATTTTGCAACTAAGAAATCACAAGGCTTGAGTGAAATGAAAACAAACAAGGCACTTTAGATGCTCTACTCAGTAGAACTTCAGACAAAGGAAAACCAAGGGCGAAAAAGGAAACATTTTGCAATATTGGAAAGTCTTCCTTTGCATAATGTGCCTGCTGGCAACTATGAGGAACAGTACCCGAGCCACTACCAAAGCTTTCCTGTACATTATCTCACTTTGTATTAAATAATAGCCACCTCTACAAAGAAAGACAAGTATTGTCATTCCCAGGCACTGGCTGATGAATCTCCGTTCTCAGGTCACATGGCCACTCTTTGATGGACCCGCGAACTGAACTCAGGTCTGTCTGCAATATACATGTGATTTCCATGACATCTGTCAATAATAATTTTATTCATATATGTTTATTCTTTATGTTAACATGGTCACACAGAAAGACTTCTTCAAGAAAAGAAACCTTTAGAGCGGACAGGATTAAATCATATTTTCAAATCTTATTATTTTCCATTCAGTTTTACTTATTTGGAAAGCTATTCAAGGGCTAGAGAGATGGCTCAATGGTTAAGAGCACTGTCTGTTCTTCCAAAGGTCATGAGTTCAATTCCCAGCAGCCACATGGTAGCTCACAACCATCTATAATGTGAACTGATTCCCCCTTCTGGCAGGTGTAAATGCAGATAGAACACTCATATGCATAAAATAAATAAATCTTTAAGAAAAGAAAAGAAAAGCTACTCAAATGTCGTATAAGTGTATGTTTGTCATATAAGCTTCAAAATTTGAAACCTAAAGTCGACCTTTACTTACTCCCCAATTTCCAGAATAAATATGTGTGTACTTTTGGGGATTGTTCTTTCAGAATTTTACAATGATTTACATATGAAAAGAAATGTGTAGGAATGCACTTAAATATGTATATAAGTTTACATATATACTGTGTATTTGTTTTAGGGTAAAATGAAATCATAGATTACTGTTTTATGGCTTGCCATTCTCAGTTTCTGAGCCAGGAAGTCCATCCTTTTTAACTGTTAATTTGGGGATAACTGTAGAGTGGGTCATTCACTATTCTTTTTTTTTTCTACATTCTTGCTACAATATAGTTTTTGATTTCTTTTGGTTATGTTTTCAGAAGAGACAAGCCACTTCAAATAATGTTGCATACTACTTCCTATGTCTGTCTGTCTGTCTGTCTCTATCTATCTATCTATTTATCTATCGGAATATATATATGTTTATATATATATATATGTTTATTACATGGCTTTGAAAGGGTAGTCTCTCTCTCCCCCTCCCCAGTGTTGCAAAGAAAAATAGGTGATTACTCTGAAAAATTACAGATAGAAATATCCAAAACAAAGTATCTAATTTCAGAGAAAAAAAAATATTAATCCCCCTTGCAAAATAATGCTGTGTTTCTTTGTTGATACATTAAACTACTGTCAATAATTATTTTATGTTATAGAACTTATGAATCATGTCATTAATATACTTGAAAACTCAAAGCCAAACTGTAGCCAATGTCTATTTGTGAACACATAAGACTTCATTTAGTAACAAGATGGGTGAATGAATGCAAGCTGTTTTTTCTGACCTACCCGGGCAAAAGCTACCTTTGTTTTCAGAAGGTTTGCTCCATGGAGTGAACCTAACCTATACAAATCTCCTTTACACTTTATTCCACTCTGTATATCTGTATTCATGACGTTTACATCGGAGTATTCTCTTTAAACATATAAAAGTTCCGGAAGCAAAAACTCACATGTTCAACAAGGCAGTTCAAACACCTGGTTGTTGCAAATGTACAGCCACTGCCCATAAGTGGTTGAATGTGTCCCCTCCCTCCCTTACCAAAAAGAAAAAAAATCATATTCACCTGGAAACTCAGCATGTTCCTTTATTTGGGAAGAGTCTTGTAGGTGACTATGGTCCTTGTGAGAAGAGAGACTGAGCACGATGGCTCAGTAGCTAATGGTAGTTGCTGCCAACCTTTTGACCCAACTTCCATCTCCAGGACTCACATGATGAAAGGAGAAAAACTAACTCTCACAACTTGTCCTGTGACCTTCACATGTGCTGTGGTACATCCATGCCCCACTCCCACCTACACACAAAATGAAAACATTTTAAAGTGTTTTAATGAACACCATAGACAGGGCATGTGAGAGCAGAGGCAGAGCCTGGGATAATGCAACTATAAACGACGCAGCACAAACTATAGCTATAGCGTGGCACCACCAGAAGCTAGACAGGACACAGAACAGTTTCCATGAGGAACCAACCCCGAAGGCACCTTCATTTGAGATATCTAGCCCCGGGAACCATAAGGAAAATAGACCACGTTCCAAGTCACGCAGTTTGCAGAAATTACTAATAGCAGCCTCCCAAACGGATAAACTGTCCTCTACACCCTCCTTCAAATTGTCTCAAGAAGATTTGTGATTTATGGTTTCCAACCTTATGCAAGTTTCCATGTTTGTTTGTTTTTTTCTCACAGAAACTCACATCAAGGCTTACTTCTTCAATGCAATGCAACCTTGACTCCTCGCAATGAGGAGACAGTGGTGGGACCTTTAAGCGGTTACCACGAAGCAACTGCCTTAGTTTCCAGCTCACCGTTAACCTAGAGCAAGAGAGCAAGCCAAACACTCTAGACACATGGTCCCTCCAGAAGGACTTGCTTCCCTCTCCATGATCTGAAGACGGCACCAGAAGCCAAGCAAATCCTGGCATCATGCTGCCGACTTCCCCTTTTTTAGAAGTCTGGGTTAAAATAAACTTCTTTCTTTGGAAATTATTTGTTCTTGGACACTAAGTTCTACAAACAGAAAATGATGGAGATGGCTAAGTAAAGGTCTGAGTGACCAGAGTGTGTAAGTCCCAACCTGGGGAGAGTAACACTGCCAATGCCCCTGGGGAACTGTGGGTACCCGATGACTAAGAATTAGTTTGGGTTTGAAGTTCTAGCCTTAAAGATGAAGATGGGCTATGTTTCGAATGTAGGGCCAGTTATCTTCCATTTCCTATATTTAAAATGCAGGTTATTGGAGCTTTAAACTTTTAAAGAGCTCTGCATTTTTATCCCCTCCTATAGCTTACCTGTGTCTCTATAGTGCTATTCAGAAACCAATAGAAAAAATATGGCCCCATAGGTTTGTAAGTCCAGTCTATTTTGTTGAGGTTGAAACCTTAGGATTTTAAATGTTGACATACAGATAAACGTAATTCCTCAAGCAATGGCTATAAAGACAGCAACTGTGCTCTGCAATGTGAAATCTCAGCAAATGACTCAGGGTGTCCCCCAGACATCCCATTGGGGTGAAGGATCTGTTCACTGTTCATTGAAAATCAGAATAAAATGCACAGGTTCAATCTCTCTCCACACAGTGTCATGATTGCCGATGGTCTTGTCAAAGGCTCGTGAGTCACATATTGAACACTTTATTAATCATTTACATCTGGGCTGAGATAGGGAGGAAAACAAACAAGCCCCAAAGCACAGAAGTTATCACACACATCTCCAGACTCAGTGCGCCGCAGCTATGGGTTGAACCATGCTTGATACTGATAGGGGAAGACTATGCCAAATTTTCCTTTTCTGTGCTAAAAAGAAAAGCCAATGAGTGTTTTGTAGGCGCCTCATGCTATACGTACATCAAAAATTGTATTATTTTGTATTTCTGCAATTAAATACATATATCTTCAATACACTTGGTCTTTATTTGTGAAAAGATCACTTTTCTGTTCTTTTTATGGAGTTTGAGGTATTTTTGTGGGGTTTATAGTTTTGTGGATGTTCCTTTAAACAAATTTGAGAGTAAGTGTATTTCAGAATTTTACATTTATTTCATATATATATTGTATGTATGTATACATGTATGTATGTAATGACTAGACGAAAGGGTGAATGGCTTTATTCATGATGTAACCCTGTGTCACTTGGGCTACGGTTTGTCTTCTCTGTTGCTCTGTCTTTAGAGAAGAATGGCTCCATGTAAACCACCGCTATCCTCACCTCACAGTCACGTTCCTCCTAAGAATTAAAAAGGAGCCACCATGTTTGGCTGCTTTTTCAACTTGAGCATTGTAAAAGTTTATTACATTTTTATTTATGTGTGTCTGTGTGCACGTGCGCACAGAAGGCTTTAGAGGGCATGGGATCCCTTGGAGTTGGAGTTCCAGGTAGGTGTGAGCCATTGTGTAGGTGCCGGGAATCAAACTCCAGTCCTCGGAAGGAGCAGGAAGCACTTTTAATGGCTGAGCCCCCTCTCCAGTTCCACCACTACGTTTTTACTGGGAGACACCAAGATTGCAAGTGGGTCCCTGAGCAGTGGTTCTCAGTCTTCCTCTGCTGTGATCCTTTAACACAGTGCTTCACACTGGGGGACCCCAAACCACAAAACTGTTTTCATCACTACTACACAACTGTAGTTTTGCTCCTGTTATGAACTGGAATGTAAATATGTGATACGTGACTCCCAAAGCAATCTTGGGAGTCCCACAGGCTGAGAACCGCCACTTGGAGAGCCTAGCACACGGCCTTGGACTTGGGGGGGTGCACCTGGTGTGTCTCTAACTGTTTTCTGTTTAAGAATGTGGCTGTATTTGGTTAGCGCCCTAAAATGCACCCACATTTTAAAACATGGGAAAATGCCAGCCCTAAAATTAAACAGTAAAGTTCAAATTAAGCAGAGACACAGCAGATCGGCTTACATTTCATTCTAAACACACCCTCCATCATACATTTGGATGAAGCCATTTCAAGTGAGCGTGTAGCTCAAGACAAATTATATGGCATCAAGCTATCCTCATGTTTTCTAAATGTGAAAGCAGATTAAAGTGAAAACAAGAAATGAGGCTGACAAGAAATGGACCCATGTAAGAGGGAAGGTAGTCTTTCTTGCCAGGTAACTACTGCCAGGTGCATTATGGGAAGGGAGGTGGTAGGATAAACTGATGGCACTGTGCTGTTTTTCTTGTTTTTGTAGTCTAAAGCTAATTTTTCTATCTCCTACTGTGGCTCCCTTAGGCTTGGTTTTAAAACCACCTGACTCTTACAGTAGCACAGGCCCACAAATGCCAGACATTTGACTCAATCATGCCTAATTTCCTTATGTGAAAGAAGCCTGGTTGGGTACTTATTAAAATGCAATAGGATGTGTTGTGTAATGCCATGCCAGTTCAGAGAGTGCCACGGCCATTAGCGTATTAATGATGTGCAGGTCTGAGGAACCTAGAACCTACTTGACTCCTGTTCTTGCTAGTGAGGAATGAAAGGCATGTCAGACCCATTATCCGCCTGAGATGAACACACACACACACACACACACACACACACACACAAACTTTAGGAAGCAAAAAGATTCTAGCAGAAAGCCTTAGATAAAGAACGACCTTTTAAAGCCAAAAAGAAAATGGAGAACAGCAGCATCAAAACCTTTGCCTTGCTGTGGCCAGGGGAAAAAAGGAAATAAACACATTCAGTCGCATGCAGTTTGCTGTCTTCAAATGCCTTTTGCTCACTGTCAGCCTCTCTGGCAGTGCAAGCTGCCCTGTCAGAGGGGACCCAGCGAGCTCAGTTCCCAAAGTATGGACGGACCTCTCCTCTCACCCATGCACTCTCAAGTCAGGAGACAGCATAAAATATCTTTTTCTTGCCACCTGGATGACAACAAAAAATCAACATCTACTTCAAGAAAAATTATTTCCTAGTTATGCGGCCTGAATTATCACACAAACAGCAAAAACATTCATTCAGTACAAAGGAAAGAGTCCTTTGTAAAACAGAAAATGACAGATGTGGCAGCCTTAAATCTCAGAATTTGGGAGGCACAGGCAGAAAGATCTGAGTTTGAGGCCAACTTGGTCTACAAATTGAGTTCCAGGACAGCCAGGGCTACACAGAGAAACTTCCATCTCAAAAAACAAAACAGACAACCAAAAAGAAAAAAAAAAAAAAAAAAAAAAAAAAGACCGTTAGCATGTAAATACTTAAGATATTTTAAATGTCATGATTGGGAAAAGAAGAAGAAGAAGAAAGAAAAAAGGCCATGACTGCTCCTAGGTACGGCAGAGAAGGTTTATTATAGATACGTGGGAGAGCACAGCCATAGAGACATCTGGTACAGTCCAGAGTGGACATGACCAGGCTGAGCTGAGCCTTGGGGTGTAGGGGAGGGGGAAGGAGGAGAGGGGAAAGAGGAACCAGGTGCAGCAGCTGAGAGGCCAAAGGTACAAAACGGTCACCCCAAATGGCTGGATTCTATAGGGAAAGGGCTGGAGGGTCTGGGGTAGGTGGGGCTATGCTAGTCATACTCTGCAACAAGTAGGGACGGGAGAGGGGTGCTGGGAGAACCTGTGCCAGGTCTGCTTTGATATGTTAAAGAGGCACTTCGGCCCCTTGTCCCAGGGTCTGAGACTTAACACTGATGTCTACCATTTTAATTACACTTTAATATAATGTCTGTTTTTACTTATCAAGATCCGTCCCCCTCCAAGCTGTAGGTTCCTGGTTCTCTTTGGCATCAGAAGCTAATGCAGAAGTGCCTGTCTATAGACAACTATCAGAACAGTGTGGAATTGATGCCTTCACGAATAGCAATCGGTTCAAAGTTCATATCCAATTTGTTATTCTGCGTACTGTCAACAGAAACTCTGGGAAGGAATTTGGGATGCAGGGACTCTAGTGTGGACGCTTTGTTACTGGCACTGGCATGTGCAACTGGACAGACTGCTCACTGGGTTATGCACAGGTCAGACAGTCCAGCCTATGCTCCTCTACTCACCACGAGCCTCCATGTATCTCTCTGCATCTGCCCATAGAGAGCAGGGCCTTTAACAGAGCCCTACGAAAAGCTCTGTACACGGCAGAGATGATCCTGATTTAAATAATGACTCGGAAGGATCTCTGACAGGGCCACATCCTAAGAGCAAGACCACGTGCCCTACTGACCCAATTCCACAAAGTAAATGTTAACAGTGAGGACCGTCTAGTCTTGTACAAAGAACAAGTTTGGAGATTGTTTTCCAGGGATTCTCAACGTAGGGACGGGCTTATAAAATAAAAACCTTTCAGTTAAGAGAATTGTCTGAGGTGACAGAGTGCCTCATTAAACGGGGTTCCTATGAGGTTACAGCTGACCCTGACCAACCTCATCTGTCGGTCACGATCCTAAGAATGTCTGCTGAGATAGCCCAAGATGAGAGGTCTTGCCAAAAACAGCCAATTTCAGGAAAGATCACACATAGCCCTACAGTTCCAAGAACTTCCTCATTTCCAAGTCTCCCACTTGCCTCTGTAAAGGGCCCCAGATAGCTTCTCCCTTCCAAGACAACTCATTTCCTCAGGAGAGTGTCTGTCCTTTCCTGTTTGAAATAAACTGTTCTGTCTGTTGAGGTCAGACTCTGGTCTCTTTCTGCCTTCTGTCTCTTTTCGATGCCTCAGAAATTAAGGCAGCCTCAGTGTTTCCCTTAACCCCAGGGGTGCTACAGAATCAGAAGTGCACTAAGAAACAAATACAAACAAAACCAAATCTGGGAAGGCTTAAAGGTCACAGAATCACTGCTGGGCACTACTAGAGACCATCCCATCCGGTACAATGATCTCTTAATTATACCGACGAATAAGCCAAAAGATCAAGGAGATTACGTGCCTTGTCTGGGAGTGGCAAAGCTGAGTCTAGAACAGAGGTTTTTGTTTTGTTTTCAATCTATATCACACCTAGCTGGCATTGCCAGTTATAACCGAGTGTGCACAGGCTGTATGGATAAATACTAAGACATAGGGACTTGGTTTCCATCCGAAGTCTTACTGCAGCAGGGAAAAAGCCGGAAACGTAAGTACAAGAGGGTAAGCAATCCTAAGAGCTGGCACAGGGCTGCTGGGACTCCTTTTTCTAAGTGGGAGTAGAGCTGCCCAGGTGAGCAGCAGGCATAGGGTGGAGCGCCTTCCTTCTGTGTGGGCAGAAGGTTGGGAAAGGGCCAGACCAGGTGACCAAGCAGGTCTTGCGAGGGCTGCAAGAGGACCTAAAGCCAGGAACGTGAGCCAGCAACTTCCAGGACCCCTCCGGGCACACAGCTGATCAGCCACGGGGCTCATGACCCCGATGTGTAGAGATGTGTGGGAGAAAGCCTCATTCCGGCTGGTATCTAGGGGCGTGGAAGCGGGGGGCGGAGCCTCAGAGCCGAGAGGCCGGGGCTCCACTGAGGCCGAGACCGTGGCGACCCCACCTGACCCGCGCCCGCAGGCAGGGCGCCCGGCCCCGCCGAGCGCACGCTCAACTAGCGGCTCGGGCCTTCCGGGGAGGTGCGCGCGCGGCCCGTGGGCGTGGCCTCGCTCGGGCCCCGCCCACTCAGGGGTGCGTAACAATGGGGCGGGCCTCGGCCGGGCGCTGCGGCTGCCCGGGAGCCTGCGGGGAGGCGGAGTCGCCTGGGCCGCAGCTGCGGCCGTGCTCGGGATTTGAAAGATTATAAAGTCCGGGCGGAGAGGGCGGCGGCGGCGGCGGATGCGCGTGTGGCGGAAGCGCCGGCGGCATGAACTACCCGGGCCGCGGCGCCCCGCGGAGCCCCGAGCGTAACGGCCGCGGCGGCGGCGCCTGGGAGCTGGGCTCGGACGCGGCGGGCGCGTTCGGCCGCGGCGGCGGCGGCGGCGGCGGCGGCGGCTGCTGCTTCGAGCACCAGCCGGGCGACGGCGTGCAGCTGGCGCTGCTGCGCGCGGACTCCCTGCTGGCCCCGGGCGCCGACGACCTGAGCCACCTGGCCCTGGACCCGTGCCTCAGCGACGACACCTACGACTTCAGCTCGGCCGAGTCGGGGTCGTCGCTGCGCTACTTCAGCGAGGGCGAGAGCGCGGGCGGCGGCGGCTCCTCCTCGCCCCCGCCGCCGCTGGTCGCCCCGAACTCGGGGGGCGGCGGGGCGGCGGGAGGGGGCCCCGGGGACAGGAAGCGCGCCCGGCCCGGCGGCGCGGCCGCCCGGCACCGCTACGAGGTGGTGACGGAGCTGGGCCCCGAGGAGGTGCGCTGGTTCTACAAGGAGGACAAGAAGACCTGGAAGCCCTTCATCGGCTACGACTCGCTGCGCATCGAGCTCGCCTTCCGGACCCTGCTGCAGACCACGGGCGCCCGGGCTCGCGCGGAGGGCCGCGACGGGGACGCGGCGTGCGGCCCGGCCCCCGGCTTCCCGGAGGACGATGACGAGGACCGCGCCTGCGGCTTCTGCCCGCGCGCGTCGGTGCCCGAGCCGGAGATGGAGGAGCTGGTGACCATCGAGCCGGTGTGCGTGCGCGGCGGCCTCTACGAGGTGGACGTCACTCAAGGAGAGTGCTACCCGGTGTACTGGAACCGTAAGTGGCGGCCGGGGGGCTCGGGTCGCCCCGCGGGGCCTGCCTGCCGGCGGTGGGGTTGGGATGCAGGCTGCGCTGGGGCGTCGGCAGGTGAAGGGTGAAAGAGCAGGCAGATGGCAGCGCCCGAGCTGCCAGGGGGGTCAGCAGGGGAGGATGCCGCCGGGGATGGCGCCTCCTGGGTGAGCCGGGCGCTGCTGCCATCCCCTGGAGGGGATCCAGGAACGGATCCCCAGGCCGGGAGCTTGAGTTTCTTGACTCTACCAGGGGCTTTGTCCACCTGGATATCTGATTCGGTCTCACCTCTCCGGAAGGGCTGGTGATTTCAGTAACGTGCCCCGGAATGAGTGGGAAGGTTTGAGAGTGTCTTTATGGGAATCAACAATTCGGTTAGAGACCCGGGAAGCGAAAAGCCCTGGCGGGAAAGGAGAATACCTGCTGGGTATTCCCACTGGAGGTGTCGGGCGGAAAACGGCTCCAGGAAGTGGGTCTGTGCCCTGTATGTGGAATGCTCTTGTCTGTCTTGAGTCCTGTTTACCTATTTTTCTTAACCAGGAAAAATTGCAAGACCTACACCTCAGTTTTCTCATCTTTTAAATGGGACTGTCATAAAGGTCTGAACAGCCTTTCCCTATGAACAGCAAATGCTTAGACAACATAAGTAGGCTTAAAATCAGAATAAAGAGAAAGGCAATCCAGAACTGTCTGCTACAGTGTGCAGCATATGTATTAGTGTATGTGTTATATAACAGTAGCAGAAGCCATCAGTAATTGGTAACGTACAGTAATAACTGTATGAGGTTCAGTGCCCTAACTCAAATGTCTTTCCTGATCTTTAGGCCCTCTGTACATCTTAGGTTATTCTGACCTATATTAATCACATGTGTTGATGGCTTAGCTCTCTTTCAGTGTATTTGGTGGCTCTGGGCAGAGTCCACCAACTTTATCTTTGTACTCATAAAACCTAGTGCCATAGCTATTAGATGACTTGGTATTGAATTGCATCATTGATGCTGATAATGCCAAAGCATGCATATATATTAAGTGCAAGAGACTAAGATGGCAAGTTCAGCACATGCCAAGTTGGGTAAAAGTAGCATAGCAGGAAATTTCTTTCCACGCTTGATGACAATAAAGCCACCTGTTACTTTTTTTAAAGATGAGACGCTGTTATGTCACCTCTCGATTATAAGCTCACTGAGGACAAGACACCCTTGCATTCATTCATTTGCATATTTGTTCAGCAGCTCTATCTGCTAGCATAATGCTCCTGTGCACATTATTAGAAAACCCATATCTTTCAGAGGAGTCCCATTTCTTGTCTTTTTAAATGATCCATATATCACCAAGGGCCTTTCCTGTAGATAGAAGCATACAACTTACAGTGGACTCAGACAGAAGGGTGAGGGGCTGGAGAGATGGCCCAGCTGTTATGAGCACTTAACTGTTCAAGAGGACCCAGGTTCAAATCCCACATGGCAGCTCACAACTGTGACTCCAGAATCTGACACCCTCACACAGACATACATGCAGGCAAAATAGCAATGCACGTAAAGTAAAAATAGTACATTTTTTTAAAGGTTGAGAATGCAGAACATTCTAGAACATCCTAGAAAGGGGAACTGGAAACTAAAAGCTCAACTTCACCCTTAGCTTAGTCTTGGGTGCTTGGGTGATGTGTACATGTTGTAATGCCTTACTGGTCACAAAATAATTTTAACGGTCTTTACTGACAGCAAATTGATGTTGACTTTCAGCATATGAGGACGTCCCAGTGTTACTAATGAACTTGACCAAGGTCACTCAGCTAGAAAGAGATGCGGCAAGCAGCTCCTTAGAGAGGGAACACAGTGCCATATCTAAACAGTTTCACCCGCCCGAGGGTGATGTCTGCCGAGGATGTAACTAACACTTGAGTCCCGAGGTTGGCTCCAGTCAGAAGAAGCTGGGGCTAGGGAAAGGGATCCACCTCAGTCGGGGCCAGCGCATTCAAGGACACACAGGCCTGAAATTGCCCAGGAGTTGAAGATAGAAAGGCCGCCCGCACCCCTGGGCTCAGACAACAGTGTGGGCTGGGATCTGACCACCCCGGAGGTGTGGGGTGTGTGAGGGCTGGTGAGCGGCACGCTAGGGAGAACACTGCCCAGGAGGATTGTGCACTGCTGGGTTTGGACTTCAGCACAGCCAAAGTGAAGGCTCTGTGTTACAGGCGATTCGTGCCTGTGCAGAGTTGGGCTGAGACAGAAAGCAGAATATATGCTATAAATCAGTAGGGAAATGGTGGTGGCTGACAAAGTAAATGTGAAGTCATATGGACTTGGGCCTCTTCAGTTTTCTTCCCTAATGCAGTTAGGAGGCCAGTTATAGCTCATAAATTACTTGTAAATTAGCATGTAAAAACAACTATTCTGTTTTTGTTTCAGTATTTTCTTTTCTTTATTTTATTTTTAAATTTATTACAATTTATTCACTTTGTATCCCAGCTGTAGCTCATTCCCTAGTCCCTTTCCTGTCCCTCCCAATTCCATCTTCTCCTCCCATGCCATCCCCTAGTCTACTGATAGGGAGGTCCTCCTCCCGCTTTAGTATTTTCTGATCAACTCTTTACAATATACAAACCTGTGGATGTCGAGGGCATCTTACAATCCAGTGGTTCTCAGCCTTCCCTTCAATACAGTTCCTCATGTTGTTGTGACCCCCAACTATACAATTATTTTCATTGCTACTTCATAACTGTAATTTTATTACTGTTGTGAGTCGTAATATAAACATGAGATTTCTGATGGGTTTAGGCGTCCCCTGCGTAAGGGTCCTTTGACCTCCCCAAAGGGTCGCGACCCACAGGTTGAGAACCACTGATACGAAGTGTTTCACAATAGCAGTTTTTCAGGCATCCTATTAAGTTTCCATGTCTCACAAAGTCCTGTGTGACTTTATTTGAATTGGTTTCCTAAGTTTCTGTGTATTACATAGGTTTTCACACCTTTTGGGGAGAATTCTCTCCCCGTATGGTAGTCTCATCCTTTCCTCGAATGAAGACAGAGCTATATAGCTTTTGACCTTTCCCATAGGATTTTCCCTTTTTACTCTTTGGGAAACTCTGGTGGTAATGAAAGGTTTTTAAAGGAAAAAGAAAAAAATTCAGTAGGACCTTAGTAGGGTAGTAGATGTCTGTCTGTTGTTGAGGGTTTTGTGTCTGATTCAACCAGCTGTTTCTTGGCATTAGGGAATGAGCTAGCTCTGTCCTGTATAAATGAAAAGGTTAATTTACCCTTCCTTCTGAGTTTTATTCATAGACAGTATGCACTTGGGCATCTGTCAGACAGGCAACAGCATTTGTCTTCTACAGATAGGAAGTTCATCCAGATGAAAACAGCAGTAAGACATTTGTTATCTGCTTACGTGCTTTTATGAGTGCGTGTGGACATTGTAGATAAAAGCTCATCATTGCTGAGCACTGGCTAGGTGACCTCCCTTGTTGCACTGTCCCTTCTAAGCTGCTTTTTTTGAGAATTATCTGTGACATGATACAGCGGTGCTTGTGCACACAGCTAGCTGTGTGTGGGTCTCAGAAAGCTGTGCACCTAGCAAAGATGAGTAAGTGACCACTGTAAAATTGTGTGCTCCAAGTGTGTCACTGGCCTTGTCCTCATCAGGGATGACAGGGTATTTGTAAAGAATATTGGCAAGAAAGTTGCCAAAGAATTTAGTCACAGAGTTATGGGAAGACATCTGGAGCTAGAGATGTTTCCTGAGCTTACAACAGCGTCGCTGCTATTTTGTGGAATCATGTGTACAGTATTCACTGGAGAGTGTATCATTTTTATTCACTGAACAAATTAATTGGCCACATATTTTTCTGTGAAATGTGTAGTTTCCAGAAACAGTCAGCTATTGGCCACAGGTTTCTCTCCCCTTTCTGGCTCTATTTACATTTTTATAGTTTTCGTTTATGCTGTCAAGTACTTTAAAAATTAGTCTGTTATCTTCGTGGATGTTAAAATGAAAGGAACGTTGTATTCCTCACAAAACAGGATTTTAAAAATTATAGGGGTTTTTCTCAAATATATGTTCAATAATTTAGTATAGATGTAACCTATTCAAGAGTGAATAGTAATCCTGAATGTAGCAGAGGTATCATGAGAGAAGGGAACAGAGTCCAAGAGTATTCTAGGCACTCTTGATCAATGTCTGCCTCCAAAACAGGATTGTAAGTGGTTTAGAGACCCCTTCCAATATCAGTATTAATTATCAGTATTGATGATTGTTATATTAATAGGCCTAACCCTGCGAATGTGCTGAAGAATTTTGCAGTAGGTGCATTAGGGAGCACCTTTGAGCACGCCTTCACAGAGCCGGGTAAAAGTGTTGTGACCTACAGACCCATTCCAGGTCAAGTCTGTTGGGATGCTTTTCAGGGACCCCTGAAGCAGCCCAGGATGTCCTGGCTGCTGCTGCCTTACACCGAGGCCAGGACCTGGCACGCCCCGTTCAAGACCCTGTCCATCTTTGCTGTTAGTTACCAAAAAAATTCTTGTATCATTTATCGGATTCACCTTGTTTCTGTGTGGCGTGAAAGTAATCGTGCCTGTTACACAAATGCTTTAAGTCAGTGTTCAGGATGGATCTCTCTCTGCCAAGCCCCTCCTCTTTCTTCACGGACTGTTTTATTATAAAAGACACTTTGTGCTCTTTCCTCTCTTAGAATTTACTTCCTGGACCTTTCATTTCTCCATCAATGCCTGTGTTTTGTGTTTGGTTGAGGCCTTTTATGTCGGGAACCCTACAGCCGATGGCTTTTTGTAGAGAGCAAGAAAAGACTGGATGTGCTGGCCAAGCGTCCTCAGCGGTAGACACTAAGGGGAGTGGAGAGGGAGGGCCTGAGGGAGGGGAGCGGAGACTTCACAAGAATCCCAAGGTGGAGATTGCTGGCAGAAGAAAGTAGTGCTAAAAGCCTGGGTAACTGGGGAATCTGTCGTAAGACCTTCATCTTTTCCAGGAGCATGATAGAACTTAAAACATGTTATCAGGAAAACCAACAGCACTGATGAAAGGCACAGAGCCAGACAGTCCTGGCTCTTTTGCCATGCTATATTCCTCAAAGTTCTGTTGAAAGGTAGAAAGAGTATTTTCATTAGGCTGACTTGTTTCATGTGTATCTTGCCTGCACGTATGTGTGTGAACCATGTCCATACTATAGAAATCAGAAGAGAGCATCAGATCGCTGGAGAACTGAAGTAGCACATGGTTGTGAAACACTGTGTGGGTGCTGGCACTCAAATCCGCCTCCTTGGGAAGAGCAGCCAGTACTCTGACCCTCTGAGCCATCGCCCCAGCCCCACCTCTGCTCTGGTAGTTCTGCATCTTTAAAGGTAAACTGTACCCACCACACAAGTTACATCACTGACAAATGAGTGCTTTATAGAGACTAAGAACGTACATAGATATTTCTGATATGCCAACATTAGGAGACAAGTAAAATATAAGATAGTAAAAAGCTGGTGTTGACTGTCAGAGAACTATGGACAAACAGGATAGATGTAATGGTAACAGCAAGTTTCTCTTTTATGTGCTAGTCCCCATTTCTCATATTCATGAATGTTTATCCTGAAGTCTTATTAAGCCACATTGAAATATCTTTATAATTGTTATTCTGATAGCCTCAGATTAACTCCAGAAAGCAACCATAGAGGCCAGGCCAGCCTTTGGGAATTACATTTTTATTGGTACTTCTTTATCCCATAGCCAGAAATACCCAAGAATACTGGAGAAATGTAAATTGCATCTGAATGGTAGATGGCGTTTCTGGGTTTTGCTTTGGTTTGGTTTGGTTTGGTTTGGTTTGGTTTGGTTTGGCTTGGCTTAGTTTTGGAGACAGGCTTGCTTTGTGCAGCCCGAGCTACCCTGGAACTAGCTCTGCAGACCAGGTTGGCCTCTGCCTCCGAGTACTTAGGGTGGAAGGCCTGGGCCACCACCGCCAGGCTAGATGGCATTTCTGACTACTTGTCAGCTGAGCTCGTAAGTGCTCGGATACAATTTTTCCTACTGTGCGAGTAGAAATCTGTAGTACTGCTGTTCCCTTTGTCTGTTCTGTGGACCAGTGTTTTAAACGTTGATACAGACTTGCTCTGTACGCTGGACAAGACCGAGAACAGATGAACTCCGTAAAACCTGAGGTGTCAGAACCCTGCACCCTGCTGCCCCGGGGCTTCCACTGGTGCATGGACAGCAGAGCTGGAGTGCGTCTCCGCCGCAGGATGGAAGCAGCTGGATGAGGCCCATCCTTGCTTATTATAAGTGGCCACATTTCACTTCATTTACTGACAGAATCCATTATTCCCATGGAATTGCTTTTGGCCCAGGTCTACCTGGTTTTGAGTGCCCACCTACTTCTTCAGTTAAACCTGTATTTGTGAGTGTATATGTATCTGCGTGTCTGTGTATGCATGTGTGTAGGGCAGCCACCATGTTTGTTATCTCCCTGAATTGCTCAACACCTAATTTTTTTACATAGAATTTTATACATCTATACAACGTATTTTGATCATATTCATCTACTGTACTCTCCAGTGCCTTCCAAATACCCTCAACGTGTCCTTCCTCCAACTTTATGTCCTGTTTATTTTTATGATCCACTAAATCAAATTAGTGCTGGCCATAAGCACATGGGTAAGGGCCCTCCACTGGAGCATGGTGAACCTACTAGTGACCATACCCCAAAAGAAAAAGGGCTCTCCCTCCCCTGGCAGCCCTCTGTCACCTCCCCCTTCCCTAGCAGCCCTCTATTACCTCCCCCTTCCCTGGCAGCCCTCTGTTACCTCCCCTTATTTGGGGCAGGGTGTTGTTGTTCTTCAAGACAGGGCTTCTCAGAATAGCCTTGGCTGTCCTGGACTCACTTTGTAGACCTGGCTGGCCTCGAACTCACAGAATCTGCCTGCCTCTGCCTCTGCCTCTGCATCCTGAGTGCTGGGATAACAGGTATGCGCCACTGTGCCCAGCTCCACCCCTTATTTTTTGAGACATTATTTTATCCCATAATTGCCAGCAGACTGGCTGGACAATAAGCCCCAGGGATCCTCCTGTCTCTGCCTCTCCAGAGCATATGCTACTGTGCCCTACTTTGTATGTGGGTACAGGGATCTGAACTCAGGTCTTTGTGCTTGCGCTCAGGCAAGCATTTTACCAGCTGAGCCATCTCTCACCCCCCAAAACCTACATTTTGATGTGCAGTATATTTAACCTTCTTCCAAGTTTGTTTATGATTTAGAAAGCAAAAGCCTTTGCTTTGATTCAAAAGACAATCTTTGGCAAGAGCCTACTTCAAAGTAAAGCAGTGTGGGTGCCACTCAGACTAAAGACAGTAAGACAGTAAGACAGTGGCTGCTCAGGCATGTTTAGTAACACCTACTGGCCACCGGGCAGCTTGACTGTCCACTGCTGAAATGAGTCGTTGTTGTGCACTTAGCCCTAAGAAAGACAAATGTAATGCCCTCTGATGAGCAGGGGCTGAGGAGACGGCTTAGCAGTTAGAAGCTTCACTGCTTTCGCAAAGGGCCCACACTCCGTTCCTAGCACACGTGGCAGCTCATTCCCATCCCTAACTCTCTTCCAGGGAATCTGATGGCCTCTTGGTTTCTGTGGGCACCAGCCATGCACCTGTATGTATCATACGTACAGACAGACAAGGCGCTCATGCACAGAAACCCTAACAAAGCTATGGACAGATACTTGCCTTTCCTCAGCATTTTTTTTCACAGCCAACCACTCATACATTTCTTAGCTAATATTAGCACAAGTTACCCGTGTTTTGCTTTCTGCCTTTCATTAGGAAAGAAATTGAGACATGCTGTTGTTTAATGATACTGGGAATACACCCAGGGCCTCAACATGCCAGGCAAGCCCCCTGTTACTGAGCTTTGAATATCTTTTCGTGTATTTTTGCATGTGTTCATTAATTCATTCAGGTGTATACTGTATGTGTTCATACGCACGGAAGCTAGAGGAAGTCTAGTCTGGTGTCATTCCTCAAGCACTGTCCACCTTGGTTTTTGAGACAGGATCTCACACTGGGACATGGAGAGAGCTGGCCGGCCAAGTGAGCCCCAGGGACTTGCCTGACACTACACAAAGGTGCATGAGAAATAAGTAGCGCAGTAAGCTGCGCCGACTACTATACTTTCTGGTGTGCGGCCTGCCCTGTGTGCAGTGAATGCCCAGCACTGGGACGTGGACGGACTTGTTTGGAACTCTCACTACCTGACCAGATTCTGTCTTCAAAAAAGACCTCCAGCCTATGCAAGAAGATAGGTCACACACGCCAGTGGAGTTAGTTGAAGGCTGGTTTTCACATCGCCTTTCCTTGCACTGCAGCGCTGCAGTTTGCTTTCCTGCCTCCTCCGCCTCAGTTTCTAGAGAAGCTGCCCTTTCTAGAGAAGCTGCATTGTGCAGCACTTAAAATTAAGACTGAAGAGCTGCTGGAGCCAGCTCTGCCATGCGCCTGTCTATCTGTAACGTGGATCGTGTGTGCTTTTGTTTCTCCCGTAGGATGTGGACAGGGTCATCTGCCTCTTAGCCGTGCAGTGGAGAAGTAAAGGTTCCCCACCTTCCTGCCAGTCTCCCCCTTTAAACCTGTATGCTACCTGACATTCTTGGCTCCCTTAACTAAAGTCTTTTTTTTTTTTTTTTTTTTTTTTTTTTTTTTTTTTTGCCTGTTTTGATAACCACCAATCAAGTAGGTAGAGACCTCAAGTTCCATCATGGTTGCCTGATCCTGAAGCTGTGGTTTCTCCGTAATCTCTCAGACCTCTGAAAAGTGTGAGCAAAGTTCATGGAGCCTAGCATGGGAAAACGGTTGAAAGTCACGGATTCTCAAGTTTTATCCCTGGGGATCTGATTGAAGAGATCTGAGCTAGGGCCTTAGTTTCTTACTCTTCACTTGATGGCCCAAGAAATTCTGAAGGCAGGAGCGCTTTTGTCACTTCAGTAGCTGTGAGCCTTCACCAATGCCTCACCTTCGCTTTCTCCACGTACACTCAGAGATTTGCCAGGTCACTTAGTCATGGGTTGCATTTCAGAAGGTTCGAGCCCATAGCCTGGCCTCTTCTTGCCCTTTCCACCTATCTCTTTCTGTTATTTCTTGGGTGAGAGGAGGAAGGACACAGGCAAGGCATGGAGGATAATTTCCCCACAGTTGCATACATGGTATCTGCCCTTCAGTTAACCTTTTACTTTCCATACTCCATCCTGTGTCTAGAAACCCGTGACCATAGACCCCCTACAGCTTGGGCAGAATGACATACCACTGACGGGGAAGTGCAGGTGGGAATAGCTCTCATTTTTCTCCTCCCTCCTCTGAGGGGAGGCCAACAGGCTGCACCTTGAGAGTCTTCTGTAAATAGTCACAGTTGCTCTGCTGAAGATGGCCAGGGCTGGTGGGCCTGGAGGGTCCATTCTACACATGTGCCACTCTGGTGTTGATGTGTATGGTTTCTAACGACGTTCGCAGTTAGCAATGGTTGTCAGTAAGTCATCTTTCATTTCATTCTCCTGGTCCTCCCCATCCTGTTGATGGCTTTCAACAACTATATATTGTGCTTGGTGTGGTTTTCTTCGTATTCCATTTATACAGGATTTGTTAAGATTCTGTTAAGATTCTGATAACAATTTAATCAAATTGGTAAAATATTTGGTTTTTTTTTTCTCAAATTTATTATGATTGTACTTATTCTCTTGACAGCTTGACTTGGAATCTAGTCTATCCAACATGGCACCACAACTCTGCACTTTCAGTGTTTTTTGTTGTGTTTCCTCTTGGGTAGTTCCTGTTACTTTCTGTTGTCAGGTTTCTATTTCACTACTGTAACCTCTAATCAACTATCGGTTTCATTTTATGTTTTTCATGTGTGATGTATTTCTCACTTCTGCAAGTTGTGTGGGCATTTCCTGTACCTTGTCTTACCATCTTCTTCTTCTGATCTACTGTCTGTGTTGTGTGAGGGTGTGGAGGACTGTATGCTGGTTATCTTCTCCCAGGTGGGGTTTTGAACTTACACACCCAGTAGGTGTTCTTAGGATTCTTTAGGACTCTGCAATTCTGTAGGACACGGGGAATGTGTGGGACTCTGGGATTCTGATTCTGTGGACTCTTTGGGATTCTGTAGGACACGGGGAGTGTGTGGGACTCTGGGATTCTGATTCTGTGGACTCTTTGGGATTCTGTAGGACACGGGGAGTGTGTGGGACTCTGGGATTCTGATTCTGTGGACTCTTTGGGACTCTGTAGGACCTGGGAATGTGTGGAATCCTGGGATTCTGTAGGACTCTTAAGTGGACTTGGTGGGATTCTGTAGGACTCTAGGACTGTAGTGTCTCTCAGCTTTGCTCCAACACACAGATAAGTTACAGCACAATTAGATTGACCTTCCAGGGCTTTCCTTCAACCTGAGCAGTTGCAAGGATAGGGTCAGAGCAGTTTGTAGTGTAGGAGAACTTGTCCCCCTTACTGAGACAATGCCTGTGAGGCCATTGTTGAGATCTGGGGTTTGGAGAGACTGTTGAGCAGTTAAGAACACTCAGCACATAACCCAGCTCCTTACATCCCCGAGCCCTCCTCTAGCTTGCACTGTCTCTCTCTTGCCAGCTCGGCGCTGCAGCAGACTCTTACTGAACTGAGACTGTGGAGTCCAGCCCCAGGGCATTTGCACTTACTACTCCTTCTGACCCATTGTCCCTGGGTCTTGGTGTCCTATGACTGTGCCCTTTCCACGCCCAAGTCTGTAGTGCTCACACTTAGATCTTGACTGCAAAGCTCCCCTTCACAGAATTTGTCTTTGTTCTACCTTAAAATCATCAAAGCAAGGCTGGAGAGATAGCTCAGCAGTGAAGAGCAACAGTAAGGGCCTAGGTTCAATTCCCAGTACCCACATGGTGGCTCACAACCACCTAGAACTCTAGTTCCAGAGGCTCTGACACCCTCTTCTGGTCTGAGCACTGAAGACACAGGTGGTGCACAGACATATGCGTGGCTTAGCACCTAGACACTGAAATAAAAGGTTAAACTCTTGGAACAGTTAGGTCTTTATTGCCCGGCTCTTGGAACATAAGCTGCTCACGGCCTGTGCAAGCTACGTGAATTGTCACCTACTCACTTTCTAGGGTGCTTTTCTCCCATGTGTGCCAAAGACTCTGCTGAGGCCCCCTTTAGAGATCTCTAGCACCACATTTCTCCGAGCCTCTTTGCCCAGTGTCTCACCCTGCAGAGTCTATCCACAGCTCAGCAAGATTGCTCGTACTTTTGTTTTATCTCATCACATCACAGCTGGAAGCCCCTAGAACCAGAAGTGGACAGGAGTAGCCCTTACCCCAGACACTGTTGTCCTGTCCCATCGGTTCTCCATTGTTGCTGGAAGCAGAGGTCTGTTCTAGATCAGCAAGCTGCTTTGTTCTTTCTATTTAATATTTTAATTTAATCTTAGCTTTTGGTGTTTTGAAACTGTAGTTCTGGCTGTCCTGGTACTCAGTATGTAGACCAGCCTAGTTTCAAACTCAGAAATCCGCCTGCCTCCGTGCTGGGATGGTCCACGCCTAGCTATCTGTTGAAGGTTTTATTTTGCCTGTGTGCACAAATGGTATGTTTGTGTAGGGGCGTGTGTGTGGAGGCCAGAGGCCAGCCTGAGGAAGCCAGTTCTCTGCTTCCACCCTAGAGGTTCCAGGGATTGAACTCAGGCCATCAGACCCAGTGGCCAAGTGCCTTTACCTGCTGACCATCTTACAGGCCATGTAAAAAAAAAAAAATTCCTATATTTCTGTATCAGACATAACACAGAACTCTTTCCATTTTTCTTATTTATTTATCTTTTATGTGCATTGGTGTTCAGCCTGCTTGTCTATATGATGGTGCCAGATATTCTGGAACTGGAATTACAGACAGTTGTGAGCTGCCATGTGGGTGCTGGGAATTGAACTTGGGTCCTCTGGAAGAGCAGAGAGCGCTCTTAACCACTGAGCTATTTCTCCAGCCCAACACAGAACTCTTAAATGCCTTTCTGTGAGGGGAAGGGGCAATAGAATGAGCAACAGTGGCCCCTTTAAATGGGGGACAGCTCACATGTCTGCCACAGAGTGTAATTGATATCTTCTGTAGCCATCTTTAGGGGTTAAACTGTATAAGTGCTTGCTAACTTTTTATGTCAAAGCCATCTGCTGCTAGCCCTTTTATTGCTGTCGTTATACCTATGGGCTAATGTAACCAGTTGCTCCATTTAATTTCTTGTGGCCTACAGTGGACTAAGTATTCATAACACTCAGAATTCAAATACTGAAATCCTAGCTCTCAGGTTGGTAGTATTGAGACATGGGGGATGGGTGAGGAGGTGATACGGTTGTGAGGTTAAAAGGTCCTCCTTAATGAGATCAATGCTTTTGTCAGAGAGGCCAGAGAGGGCTTCCTGCTCCAACTTCTCTATGTGAGACCTTGTCAGATACTCTGTCTGCCAGTGTCTTTACTGTCAAGTTCCCAGTCTCAAGAGCCGAAGAAAATGGCTGGGTCTGAGCTGCCCAGGTTATGGTATTCCCCTGTACAGGCTAGATAACAAGATAGCTTCCCTACCTCCTGCGCCTTCCTTTCTTTCTTTCTTACAACTCTGTTTAACAGATAGGAAGGACCTGCCTTTTATTCGTATCACCAAGATGTGAATGAGAAAACTGACTTGCTAGTCCCGGTATGACCACACGACACCCCCCCCCCCCCAGGCTTCGCAGCCTCTGGGCTCCTGGGCTGCCTTCTACACTCATCTTGGCAGGAGGTATTCATTTTGAAATTTCGACATTGTAGAAAGATGGCTGAAGACTCCAAGAGGATACACTCACACTGAACCACTCCATGGGGCTTTAGAAACGTCAAGATACCTTACGAGTCAAAGCAGGGTAGTGATGCCGAGTGGGGTCTGCAGTGAAGCAGAGTGTTCCAGGACAGAATCTGCGTTGTCTTGAGAGTGTCTTTACTGTCCCTTTGTATGCACTGAGCTTTTGCAGTGATGCTCCCCAGTGTCCTGGGTCTAGGCCATAAGAACCCTTCCCCCTCTCCTTTCTTCCTCTTTAAGAAAAGACCAGCTTCTCCTGATTTCTGTTCCGTGCACAGCTCAAGGCAAGGTGCATTTGCCCCTCAGGTACAGTGTGACAGTGGTGTTCGTTGCCTTTCTCCTAAGTGTGGCTCATCCTCTGCACTGTGGAGGGTTTTCTTTCCAAAACTTGGATTACTTTGCTTCAACACATACTGATCTATGTCTCCAAATAGAAGAAAATTGTCACCTCTCTGACAAGTAACCAGAAAGAAATGTGTAGTTGGCTTGAGTCTTAAAGGTGCTCAGGACGGGAGTGACGGCATGTTTGAACACCTGTGGTCGTGAGGAGGCTGGTGCTTTCAGGAACTGTCTGCTCAGAAGCCGTAGGAAGAGAGTAGGGGGTAGAGGACAGCAGGCAGGGACTGGATTAGGGTGAGCTTTTGCATGCTGAATTTTCAGATTTTGTCCTGTGAGAATGAAACATTTGGCAGGTATAAAATTAGAGAAGGTGAAATTTGCATTTTAAATTGCCACTTTGGCAGCAGCGTGAAAGGCAAGTGTAACACTGGGAAAAGGAGCTCAGAGTGAGGGCGAGTCACCAGAGAGTACAGTGCTCTGGGGGCAGACGGGCTCAGCTGGCACTCTGATGGTTGGAGTAGGAGTGGTGATGGCGGTGTGTACGTCACATGATGTGTGCACCAGCCTGCACTCTGACGTTCTTATGTGATTGACTGTGGTAAGAAAAAGTTCAACCCAGCCCCAGCCTGCAGCAGCAGAGAAAAGGTACTGCTTCCTTGGGCTGAAACCCATGAGTTGAGGTGCATAGGCCGAGAGTTGAGAAGAGCCTGCTGGGATGCAGGGTGCAAAGAGACTAAGCCAGCAGCCTCTGAATGGAGTGTGTTAGCACTGCTTTTGGGGTGTTTCAGTGGAAATATTTGGATTTTATTTCTGTTCTGTCTTCCACTTTTTTATACTTTATAAATAATAAAACATTTTATAGCAATAGTATCTCTGCATGGTTTGTAAATATATACATATGAGAGTATGTTAAAAATAGCTTTTTTTTTTTTAATCTTTAGTGGTTGACCAGTGTGGAAATGGCTGGTTTAAACTGGTTGTGAACCAGTGGTTACTTTTGAGTGCTTTCTTGTAGCGCTAACCTGGAGCCCTTTATTAAAGATACACACTCCTGATGCTGTCTCCAGAGACTGTTGTTTAGTGAGCATTCTGAAAGCCTGTCTTTTAGTTCCAACTCCTCAAGTGATTTTGATATTTGGACAGGTTTGGAAACCACTGGTTAAAATTACAGAAAACATGTTTAATAGAAGGAGAACATGTGTTTGAATGATATTCTACTCATTCTAAAAACTCCAGCTATGGAAATGATGGCCTAATCTTTTTACTGTAGTCAGCATCGTGGCTGAATATACAATGGCTGTGTTGTAAATAGAGCAGCTATCGTCAGTGTAGAATTGACGATCTCCTCTACTGTAAAGTTTACACTGAAAGCTCAGTGACTGTTTTAATGTTGTTTACGCCATCTTTTAAGACAGTTTTTTCCTCTATATCTGTGTAATATCAAACTTTTTATGTTATCCAAGTACTTAGATATTAAATTTATCTTAAACGTGTAAGATTCTGCATGCACAGATCTACCAAAGCCCTGAACTTGGGACGCTTAGCATATAGTGGCTTAGTATATAGTATATAGTGGCGAATGGTACAGCCTGTTCTCCAGACTCGAGGGAAGGGATGCTAAGAACGTCTAAAGTCTGCCGTCTACTCGTCAAAGCTTAAGGACCTCAGTGCGTTATGAATGCCTGAAAAGATCATGTCGTGGAAACGTTTGGAACTATTATAAGTTGAATTATATCCTTGCACAGTCCCCACCCTTCAGTCCTCAGAATGTGGATGTAGGTGAGATTCTAAATGGTGAAGTTAGAATCAAGCTGATAGGTGAGCCCTCATCTGCCCCAGTCAGCTGGAACTAAGTGAAGGGAAACTTAGCACTTACAAAGAAAAGCCTAGGTGAGGACATGGTGAGTGGGTGAGCACCTACAAGCCGAGCAGAGAGGCCTTGTGGGTGCCTGCGGCTTCATGGGATCTCAGGGCGCTAACATCTCTACTTAGGGTACCTGGACTCCAGCTATGGAAAAGCACATTTCTACTGAATGGACTTCTCCTGGCCTGCTGTGCTTTGTTATGGAAGCTCTGGCAAACTGACGGATACTGAGGCAGGTAGCTTTTAGATGCAGTGCTGGAGAACACACAAGTAGGCTTTGACGTCCTGAAAGGAGCGAAAGCGGTTGGCACTCAGTGTATAACCCATCCAGCATTTCCTACCTCTGTGAAGTCTGCGCATTTGCCTGAGCGTGACTGGTTATTACTGGCATTCACTGAAGCATGGCTTAGTGATCATAGTGTGACTGTGGCTTTCCAGCGTAACCCGGTATATTTGGAGGTGTGTTCTACAAGATCAGTTGTAACAGTGCAGTGAAGCTGAACAAGTTAGGGCAGTCATTTGATTGCTTTACTCCTCCAAATCACAGATTCTCTCTCGTGAATGAGCTGGTTTCCAGGAATACTGATGTATAGAAACTTTTGATACTTGGCCCATAATTTGCTATCTTTAATTCCACTTATTAGCTGAAGTTTGGTCAGTTTTATTTCTATTCTATGATTCACCTAAGTAGTGTTGGTTTAATATTTTTAAATGTATGATTATATATTTCAAACATTAAAAATTCAGCATAACTAACAATATCATTCTTACTTAGAGTAAGTATCACAGATAAGTCAAAATCTCTGTGACCGCTCCAGTCACTGTCTTCCATCTAGACATAGCCACCTGTCTATCTTCATTTGCATTTTCTAGATTACTGATCCCTGTTGGCACTTTGGGCTTACTGTAGCTCTGTGTATAAAGGGCTGTTTTAGTTGTGTCCTCCTGCAGCTTGCTTTTGGTTCAGAGATAAATTGTTGAGATTTACTCATGCTGACACACGACTCCACCTGGTGTCCATTGTGTGAATATGCCACTTTACTTTCCTCTGGACATTTACGTTGTTGACAGTTTGCGGTGCTATGAATGGTGCTGCAGCACACCTCTTTCTATGCACCCCTTGTGTGCCTGTGCCACAGCTGGAGCTGTTGTAGAGCTGCCTGTCTTTGATTACCACAGTGAATCCGAGCAGACTTTATGTTATAGTCTTAACTCTGTACGTTTCCTCTTCTGTAGAAAATCTTGTTACGGAAGTCCAGTGAAGGCCAGAAATTCTTCTCTAGTTTTAACAAAAAGTATAACATAAAGATTTATTGCCAGGCCTGTGGCACAAACCTTTAATCCCAGCACTCAGGAAGCAGAGACAGGTGTATCTCTGTGACTTCAAGGCCAGTCTGCTCTACAGAGTGAGTTCCAGGACAGCCAAGGATACACAAAGAGAAAAAAAACAAACAAGCAAAAAAGAAAAGAAAGATTTATTAGCAGAGGTAACTGTATAAAGGGTACAGAGATAGAAGGTACAAGAGCAGCCACTTAATCCTGGCTTGAGTTGAGGAGTGCCATTCCCAGGAGGCGAAGATTTAGACCTAATTGAATACACCAATGGCCACTGAAGCTATCTGTGCCCTTAGGGAATGCCAGAAGTTGGTTCCCTGGTGGTGGCAAGACCCCAGTCTTCAAAGTCGCTCTAAGCCTCTCAAGGGTGTGCTGAGTAGGTCACACCATGGCCCGGCCAGAAGGTGCCAGGGAAAGCTTCCCTAACAAGG